>NW_027492081.1:0-615548 GCF_021521415.1 Bidens hawaiensis | reverse complement strand
GACACGAAAACGTTAAAATTTGCTATTTTGAGAAAATAATAACTAAAATGAAAAATAAAGTATTTTTACAAAAGAACTTAAAAAAATTAATTATTTTTACATAAAAAGTGTTTTCAAAAATTTAAAAATATAAAGTTTCACACAAAAAGTTAACCGGTTCGTCGTTAAACGCGGAAACAGCAAAACCGACCAAAACCGACAAAAACGATATATAATCATAACAAGAATAAAACTTATAATTTTAAAATATTTCAGAAACTAAAACTATATTTTTATAAAACAAACAATATTAAAATAATATAATTGCTAGTTATATGTTAAATAGGATAAATATTATTTTTTTTCAGAACGGCGACTTTCTTAGATTTAGGCTACCGCACTCTCCAAATTTGGAGAGCCCCGATGCCCCACTCTAGCCAAACTATGTTGTCTTAACCGGGCCCACGCTGGCTTCAGACTTTAGCTTGAGCGTTCCCCCGTGAAACCATACCGCCAACTGCCACTTGACAACCGTTGTGCCACCACAAACACAGAACTTTCTGACGTAACACACGGTGGGAGGAAAACCCGGGTGAGCTCAGGATTCGAAGTGACAACCTTTGCAAAAGGCTTAACTCAAATTCTTATTGTCAATATCCACCCAAATATGACACAAGTGGGATTCAAATTTGAGTCTTCACTGGAGAACCCAAGCCTCTTACACTAGGCCACAAGTGAGGGATAGGATAAATATTAATTGATATTACTTATTTATTTATATTCTAATAATTATTAAGTAAATATAGAAGTATAAAATAGGAGTTTTTATATGATTGTATGCTTGTGTGATAACATAGATGTAGGCATAATAAAAGTTAACAACGAGTCATTGTAAACCCGAAATATTATAAACAACTTAAAATATATGTTAATGAAAATATACTATATAATTAGAGGACACGAGCGCTGTTGGACAATCTCTTAACAAGCTACAAACCGTGAGTTTCTCATAAATCCTTACTTTTTAATAATATAAGTTTTATCAATATTGTGAGGAAAGAACACATTTTGTAAACAACATTTTTTTTTGTTTTCAAGTGTATTAAGTATGTTGAATTAAATTAGACTAGCATAAATTGTTCGGTATAAATTACCAAGTCGTTATAACAGTTACCCTCAAAGTAGAATGTAGAAATATTAATAGATCTATTTGGATGATGCCCCGTCACTTTCCAGTCGCTCTGGGTAAAGCTGTGATGAATATTTTGAGTATGGTAAGTTTCGTGATATGGGTTTATATTCAAATACGTTTCATATTTCTTGCAAATCTATGACTAATACTAATGTATTGATAAATAAAATGTAAGATTTATTAAAGTGAAAGTTAGTATAAATTATACCAAATTTAATTAAAAAATATTTATAACGGGAACTCACCAACCATGTGTTGACCTGTTTTAAACATGTTTTTCAGGTAAAGGAAAGGCCAGAGTTTCGTGAGCAATGGGTGTGGGAAAAATCGAGTGACTTCATTATACACTCGAAAATGTTAAACAAAGTTTTATGGTTAAAAATAAACATGTACTTGATACTTGAAACTATGTTTTTAAACTTATAATAAATATCCAACTATTTGTGTGATTTGTTGTGTTTTGAATACTGTTCGGCTAAACAGCATCTGTCACCACCTAAACCGACCTAATTAAGTATTCCGCTGTTAAGTTAAGATTTTTGTGACATCTTACTCACTAGTCATCTTGTGTTCTTGATCATTTTTTCTCTTTTATTCCCATACCTACTAAGAATTTAAAATCAAGCTTCCCGCTAGCCATCTTGTGTTCTTGATCATTTTTTCTCTTTTATTCCCATACCTATTAAGAATTTAAAATCAAGCTTCGTAACAATTGAATATCTATCCCTTGTGTCACGTTGATACTGGGTCTAGTTGGTCACGCATTCCACCAGTCCCCTCGCGCCCATAAGCTAATGTATGATCAGTAAGATCCAAAAGTGTGAATAATTTTGTGATCATATTTGTGTTAAACCGTTGAAGGTCTTATTTATTTGTTGTAAGTAGAATTATATATAAGTTCTTACCCATTTAATTGTGCCAAATATGTACAGTTAGATTATCTTTTCTCTTTTATTATTTAAAACAACATAAAATATATTAAACAAGAGGGTTAGGTTCGAAGTTTGATTTTCCTAAAAATGCTAGGAAGGAGGGTATTTTTGTCTTAACACTTTTATATCAAAACCCACTTACTTTATTCTCAAAACTCACTTACATTCATTTCAAAAACCCACTTACATAAAACCCGTTTACATCTTCACTCATCTCCTACATTCACCGCCACCACACCCGTCACCCACCGCCACCACCTCGCCGGAAAAGTCCGAAAAAACACAATGGAAAACACTATGAAAAACACAATGGAAAAAAACACTATGAAAAAAAACACAATGATAAAAACACAATAAAAAACACAATTGTATGACACAATGGAAAAAACACAATGAAAAATACTATTGTATAACACAATTTGGTAAAACCCAATTTTAAAAAACACACTAATTTTTTTTAATTTTTATATTACAATATGGTACTCATATTAAAGATAAAAAGACATTCGTTATTATGGTGAATTTGTTTTTCAATAAAAACGTCGTAAAAAAAAGTTATAAACGTTTAAAAATAATTGAGAGAATTTAGCATGTGTCTTGCATGTTGAGAGAGAAAAACAACAAATGTGTTATTTCTTTTATACCCTTCCCTTTTTGTTCACACTTGAGATCCCCCTAAACTAATCTCAACCCTTCATGTTCAAAATCAATGGTCAAGATTACTTCTTATCCTTCCTACAAAAACTATACTGCTTATTATAACCTAACCCATAAACAAGATTTAGCAAAAAGCTATAACAAGAGTATTATGTAGTTTACTCAATCCGGTTTATATAATACAAAGTTGATTACATTAAAAAAAAGGAATAACAGCAAATAATAATTTTTTATTTTTTTTAAATAAAATAAAATAAAAAAAAATTTAGATGAAAAAAAAAAACACGTTTTTGAATTTGGATCATGCAACAAGTATTAAATGATATATTGTCGAAGGTTCAAAGATACCAACCTATTATGGAATACATACAATACACACTTGTCACATGCTCCTCTCAAACAATATTATTAGACAAAACATCAAAACATAAACACAAAATGATGTGAAGAAGAGTTCTTCATAAGTCACTTCCTTTGATTGAAACCCATTTCTCAAAAAAAACAAAAAAAAAAAAAAAAACATTTTCAAAACTCAAAAATCTTGCCTGACCCATTTTCAAGGTGTTCTTTCAAAATGAAACCCACAATTCAAAACCTTTGAGCTAATAATAATAATAATATTATTATTATTATTGAAGATGTCTTTTGAGAGATCATTTGATGCATGGGAAGAAGTACAACGACATGGGTTAGATTTAGCCGACAGATTAACACAAGGGTTTGCAGGTTTGATTCAATCGCATAATATTAATATTATACACCCATCGTTCAATTGGCCAAACCCTAATGCACACAGGCTGTTTGAGGTCGAGAAGAATGCCAATGGGGTATTTATGGATATTGGGAATAAGTTGGGTCAAGCTGGGGAGAATTTGAATGGTTATGTTAAGGAGCTTGTTAGGCGCTTACCGGTGCAGCCGTTTCGACATGAAGTGTTGAGGCTGGATGCTGGTGTCAACAGGGTTAGTGATGTGCAGGTTGGTGAGGATGTTGGAGTGTTGACCAAACGGATTCAAGAGTCCGGGTTTGATGAAGCTGGAAAGATGGAGGAGATAGATGAAGAGGCGGGTTTGGGATTTAGTGAAAAACTTGCTCGGTTTGCCGGTGAATCTCAGGTACTTTAATGATCCTAATGTTGGTTATATTAAGTTTTGTTTGGCATTAAGTTTGAATATTTCCTTGAAACTATGTGTTTTAAAATTTGTATATTATTAATCAATGACTACAATAGAGATGATTACAGAGGAAACCTAACCTAATCATATCTAGGCCTGTAAACGAACCCGAGCTTGGCATGAGTATTGTAAGTTGTAACTATTGTTTGGTATTAAGTTTGAATATTTACTTGAAACTATCTGCCTCAAAATTTGTATATCATTAAGCTAATACAATAGGGATGATTACAAAGGAAAGCTAATCAAATCCTATCTAGGCCTGTAAGCGAACCAAAGGTACACAAACAGGGCATGTTCGTGTTTGTTCGTTGAACTTTAACCAAACAAACGTTCGAACACAGGCAGTTAAACTAACAGAGTTTTGTTGTTTATGTTTGTTTGTTAAGAAAATGAAATGCTTGTGTTCATTCATGCTCATTTGCTAATGGTATAAACGAATGGTTTGTAGGGAGTTTTTAATATTTCATCAACGTCCGATAGTCGAACACGCAATGTGGAAGGCTCATTGGTTGCAAGGGGAGATTTCTGGAGAGTGGAAGCATCGCGTGGCGGCTCCGCTTCCACATCAGCTAATGAAAACCCTTCCCTTTTTCTAGTCCAACTCGGACCGCTACTTTTTGTTCGCGATTCCACTCTTCTTTTGCCACTTCATTTGTCCAAACAACATTTGCTTTGGTATGGCTATGACCGAAAGGTACATTTTAATGTCCTACACTAATCATTTAATAATATTTCGGTTCACTATAAAATGTATACTTATTAATTGTTTATTTATTACTAGAATGGAATGCATTCTGTTTGCCCTGCTGTGTGGTCACAGCATAGAAGATGGTTGTTGATGTCAATGATTTGCCTTAATCCATTAGCTTGTGTAAGTACAAAAATACCCTTGTCAAGTATATTCTTTTTTAATTTGGTTTGTTAGGATGTATAGTCTTTTTGGTACCAAATCTTGCTGTCATTCATGGATTTGCAGTTCCCGAACGGTCAGCTGACTTATGTAGCGGTGAAGGTTTATCAACTAGTGCATTCTTGCCTGTATTTGGCGGTTTGCTTCAAGCTCAGGGTCAATATCCAGGAGAAATGACCTTCAGTTTCTCATGCAAGGTGAATTTTATAAATAAATAAAAAAAATCATTTTTTTACATTTTTGTGTTTAGAATTTAGAAAAAATTACACTGATGGTCCCTGTGGTATGTTCAAATTGTTGTTTTTGTCCCCATGTTTGAAACATTGCATGCTTAGACTAAAACTTTGCATGAATGTAACAACAATGATACCTGAAGTGGATTGACATTAAAATTTGTTGTTAAGTAGGTGTGAAATTGCTAAAATACCATTAACATTAAGGGTCATTTCTTAAAAGTTTGACAGAAAAGTTAGCCTCTATCTTGGACCAAGAGCGTTACGTTCGAGTATATTATTGGTTTTTTCAGCATATAAAAAAGATTTTAGACTTTATTCATGTTTAGAAGTTAGAGCAAATTACACGGAGATGTGGTGTGTCCAAAGTGTTGTTTAAGTCCCAAGTTTGAATAATTACGGGCTTAGACCAAAACTTTGCACGGGCGTAAGATTAATGGTACCTCAAGTAGATGGAAACTAACTTTAGCTGTTAAGTGAGTGTGAAATGACCAAAAACCCTTAGCATTAAGGGTATTTTGGTCATATCTTAAAAAATTGACAGAAAAGTTATCCGCCGTTCATTCCAGGGGTTTTGTTCGTGTATAGTATTAGTTTAAGCCTGTAATATTTTTTAAACCTGGGGACCTAAACAGCAATCTGGTCATACAACAGGGACCATCCGTGTAACTTATTATAGAAATTATGTTTTGATGTAAAGTTTTGTTTTTAGAATAATCAGGGAACGCGTATCACGCCAATGGTACAATGGCCTGAAAGATCTTTCACCATGGGATTTGAACAAGCTTTAGCATGGAAGAGCTCCGGCCTCATGGTCAAACCAACTGTCCAATTCAGGTATCATTTGAAATCTCTAAAACAGTATTTTGTAGTTAATCCATGTCTGTTGCGTTTGACCAGTTTACACCCAACATTTGGCGGGAATGATTCTGGACTTAAAAGCCGAACTTGTTCATTCAGTGAACGATGATTTGAATCTGATCGGCGGTTGCTCGTTAACATCACAATCGTCCGCATTTGCATCATTATCTGTATGCTTGTTTTTATGTTTTCTGTAGTACTATGTATTGTATAGGTTTGACCATATGTTCGACTAACAACTTACAAGAATGTTTGAAATTATGTGGATGCAGGTAGGTAGGTCAAAGTGGAATGGGAATGTCGGAAAATCTGGGATAGTTTTAAAAGTTGAAACGCCTCTTCGAAATGTTGGTCGGCCTTAGTTTTCTGTTCAGTTAAATGGTGGCATTGAGTTTTGACTATACAACTGTACATACAATCTTTGTGAATATAGTATTTGATTTTGAAACATACGCTTTTTATGTATATATTATCTGTTTGAATTTCTGATATGATGTTAAAATACGACACGAACAACACACGATATTTGTGGGTTTGGGTTGTTAGGGACTTCGGGCTGGTTTTGGGTTGAATTCACAAACACTATGGGTCAGGTTCGGGTCTCGTGGTAGTTTTTTCAAAGATATTTTAAATTATAGATTAGACTAGTTGGTTTTATGCCAAAGTATTAGAAGGCAAGAGGAATGAGCCTTTGTTTGTAGGCTAAACACAATTGTTTTATATGAATGGAAATATACATCTTTATAGTAATATGGTTGAATGGTTTGTGTTCGTGTCAATCTATGAATACGGGCGTGATGCAAGTTGTGTTTTTTAAGCAGTTTTCTGGTTTGTGTCGGTTTCAACCCGTGGATACGTGCTGTTAAACACCCCTTATTGCCATCAAAGTTAATGGATTTGACTGCCTGCAAAATCGGATAGATTCTACATTGTTTTTCTCACATCTCAACTGCTTCTAATAATCCAATCCAACAATTAATTTTTCTCATCATGGCTCATTACCAAACAATCATGCAGAACCAAACCAATATGACTACGGGCCTCGCTTGATCCTGGGCCAAAATACCAGTACAGCAGTCGTAGCCTCTCGGCCCAACGGACTCCATTTTTTTAAAAATCTTAGATTCTATAAAACTCCTAGTTAGGCCCGGTCGTTGACAAAACCCAACCTAAAAGTGTACACCAGTCAGGTTGTAAATCGATTCGCTTTGGTCAAAACCGATTTTAGGAGAAGTCGGTTCAGTTCAATTCATAAACCGGTTTTGGTGGAATATATTAATCCTACACAATTGGTTTGGGTCGGTTCAAAACTAGGGGTCCAAACCGGTGGTTTGGGTCGGCTTGGCTCAAACCTGTACGGGCCCCGTAAACAGATTTGAGTGACAAAACGTCGAAACCAAGGAAACAAACATGCCAAACACAAACACTACACGCAAACAAAGTACTGAAGAACAAACTAATAAAATCACAGCATATAAACAACTAATTATCATATTTCATATCTTTTATAGCAGTTTCAAATAAAATCAAACAAAGAAACATGATAGCAATTGCCTAATCAGTTTTTTCAACATGTTCATCCAATTAACCTGCTAACATAAAACTTTTAACCTGGCTATTATATCATTAATTCATTCTCTTCTTCCACATCAATAACCACCATATTCAGATCAAACTCATGAACCCTCTTACACCCAACATCAACACTTTTCTTCAACCCTTTGACACGCACTTCTGATTGGTGATCATTACTCATAAACATTAAAATCCTTGCCGCTTGGAGCACATCTTCATCACGGTCCTCCAACTGATCAACGTCGACCACCTCATTGTCACGTCTTCGGCTACACATCTTAGACGATGCAAATATCTTCTCCAGTTCTTCATACGAGTAGCGCCTCGACTGATGGCGTGAGAATAACTTCATCGTAACGCAATTCGTTCCACATAAACGACATGCATGATCACCTTTACTTTTCACAAACGCTAACTTAAAACCCTTTTTCTCTTCTTGACGATGCCTTCCGTTCGATTTCTTGGCTTTCTTGACGCTTGTTTCCGTCGTTCGTTTGGCGCCGGCAGTGAAAACTGGTTTCTTGAATATTAATGTGTTTAAGGGTTTGAGGGACGTGGCATTGGCAGCATTAACATTAACATTCTTCGGGTTCTTGAATTTGACTATGGTGGCGGTGGCGGTGGGGTTAACGAGATCAATCATCATGTGATGATCAAATGTTGCAAGGGGTGATTTTCGTTTCAAGCATGAAACTGGAGTTGCATGAAGAAGAGTATGATCAAGAATTCATGGTTATCTGGGAATTGAAAGTGTTGAAGAAAGATTTAAATTTAATGAGTAGAGAGTTATTTATAGAGTGGTACCTGGTAGCAAGCAGGATATTATTATCAGGATATCGATAAAATTAATAAACTATATATGATTGTTTTATAACAGGAAAGGGTAACAACCGACTCTTTTGGCCGAAAAACTAGCGTATTATTTTTATTTGTTTTAGCCTATTTGTTTAACATTGAACTGGCTAAGGGTTTTTTAACAACGAATACGTGTGATTTATCCATCCAATGTGGCAGGGAGCTTTGGTTTCTTAACGGAGACTCAAGTTTAATTCTTACTTACAACACTTTGAAGGATATGTGTGGTTTAATGAAGGAAGACTGAGATCTTTGCGATTTTCAGCCTGAGGGCATCCGGGTTTTACCATCAGTGGGCCTTCGGGCGGTGTGTTTTCCCTTGTACTGGAGATAACTTGTAGGCGCTTAAGGGCTCCGTACGGCTGGGTTGGGCCAGCTGGCGGTGACCTTTTATTATTGAGTCACCCCGTATAAAGTACCTAAGCATTCTATGTTTGTTGGCCGTTCAAAAAACAATACGTGTGATTTTAACATATTGTTTGGAGATTTCAAATGCCCAAGACTAGTAGGTTAGCTTTAAGATTTTTAATATAAATTCAGCACATATCACTACTTAGCTAAATCAACCTTTTTTTTTAACTAGATTAAAATTAAATAAATGTCTAACGAGAGCATAATTTCCCAAACAACAACAACAATAATAATGTACATTAATTAGTTATCCATATGACGTTGTTAATTACCGACGGATTACAGATGTGATTTATCACATAATTAATTATCGAAGGACATGGGCGGATCTAGAGGTATACAAAATCAATTTTTTTCTCAAACCGAACCGGTTTAGGTTTTGCATGGTCAAAACCGGTTTGATCCAAACTAGTTCGGTTTAGAAACTGGTTTCAACGTAGAACTTGTCAAACTGATAAAGACCGGTTTGGTTTGGTTTAGAACCGGTTTAAAATTGGTTTTAGGAAAAAAAAAAGGTTTTAAAATTAGTTTGATTGTGAAAGGGCCAAACCGCTATACGTACCGACAGTTCAGTTCAGTTTGGGAACCGGTTTGACTGAAACTAGTTTTAGATATGAGCCGGTTTGGTTCGATTTCCAGTTAACCATTTCCAGACCAGTTTTTTTTAAACTCTAGCCGGATCTACGCACATATCCATGTAAAAGTAGAGGTGTACAAAAGAACTGGTTTGGGACCGGTTTTAGACAAACCGAACCGAGCCGGTTTGGGTTTAAAACTGGTTTCACCCAAACCGCCAATTTCAGGACCGATTCTCCTTAAGATCTACCTAACCGGTTTTAAAACCGAACCGATTTGAGAAAAACCGGTTAAACCGGTTTATAAACCGGACCGAACTGACGTGACCAGGACTGCCTATCTTGCTTCTAAACCGGTTTGAGTCAAACCAGATTTGACCAGCCGTTGACCAAACCTCGTTAAATTTAATTGTTAAGTCAGAGTTAAACATGTCTTTTCGCTCTTTCTATATTCTATGAGTAAAGTGCCAAAATTGTCCCTGCTTGAGGTGTGGTCATATTTACGAATTTCGTTCAAAAATATTTTTTTCACACGTAGACCCTCGATTTTTCCCAACCATTGCCAATTACGTCCAAATTGTTAACTGAGGTCTAAATTCAGCGTTAACTTAGGGGTGTTACTGTCCTTTTACATGTTTGTTTACATTATTATTATTATTATTATTATTATTATTATTATTATTATTATTATTATGTGTTTGTTCGATGACATATATAACATCTCACGATTCCTATATATTTGAATCCAATATAGTATCTGTTAATCTTCTTTATTTTTAGTCATATAAAGGGTTTAACTCAGTGTAATAATAATAACAATGTAAACAGATATGTAAAAGGACAGTATCACCCCTGAGTTAACGTTGAATTTAGACCGAGTTAACAAATTGGACGAAATTGATAACAGTTGGGAAACATCGAGGGTCTAGTTGCGAAAAAAAATATTTTTGGACGAAATTCGTAAATGTGACCAAACTTCAGGGATGATTTTAGCACTGTACTCATGTAATAAAGAAAGAATGAAAAGACTTGTCTACCCATGAGTTAACGATTCAATTTAACGGAGTTAGTGATTTGAATGTTATTGGCAATAATTGGGAAATGTGGAGGGTCCATATGCAAAAAATAAATTTTTTGAACTAAATTCGCATTAACAGACCACAAGGACAAAAATGGCACTTTACTCTTTATTATAAGTTGAATAGAAAGTTGTTACATTGGTCAATACAAGCGGTAAACATTAAAATACTTACGGAACTTATATTATGAAATATTAGATCCGATCTTGATACCGTTTGGGCGAGCGTTATAACTTATATAATAACAAAATTTTGCTAGATAGTTATTTACTTAAAACTAAATGTATGGTAACAACGAGTTAATATACGAATGGAATCTAATCTATAACGATGGACGTGACGTCTACGAAAAAGTCATCGGGTACAATTATAGGTAAAATCATGAACACTGATTCGCAACTCATTTGGGTTCAGCATTTGAGTTCACGAATACGAAGTTTACCTAACGATATTGATTAATTTTGCCTTGAAAAGTATGTTCAGGCAATTCGGGAATACCACCATAAATCTTTTGGGTACTTTGGATAAAAACAATGAAACTATATGGTTTGTTGATGTTTTGGGTAGTTTGGGCGAAGGTCAGGAATGTCACGTTCACCCTAACGAAATTGGTTTGTAAGTTGCTTATATCTTTTGCGAAGATATCAACTTGTATAGGATTATTAAAGTTGTTTAAGGTTTTGACATCTTATCTTTTTTCTGTAAATGAATGTTTAAGGTACATAAATCATATGCATTACTTTAAATAAATATATTAGCATCCCATTCATCATTCGACCTTTCTCATTTGATATTCACCTTGATATTTCGTTTTGTTATTGTTTTGTTCTCTAAACTTGTAGGTTTGAACAATTTTACATGTCATATGACTGATAGTAATTGCATTGATTATTGCATTCTTTCTCTAGTGTTGTGCCGTTGTTTTGTGTTTTTTTATCTAATCCTCATGTGGGTTGATTTCTAATATGCGTCATCAAGATTATACAATTCCATCCAGCTTTTTATTTCATTATAAAATTATACGTTTTTATATGTTTTTATCCTCATCATTAGGACATGTGACGGCACATGGTTGCTTATTATGTTTTTTTAGATACAATGGCCTCTTTAGAATAACCCTCCTATATAATATGTGATGCCGTTTCGAAAGCGATCAATGGCTCTAGAGACTCATGATTAACAAAAGACGATAAATTGAACCGAAGTTCCAAGAACAATGTTCTTGTAATAATAAACTTAATCAAAACTAAATAACTAAACAACCACAACCCTATTTATACTAAACAAAAAAAAGAAACACAAAATACTAAAAGATAGTAAAATAATAATTTAAAGTAGGAGATTCTCCTGCATCAATATGGCTATAGATGTATACAATGAAAATTTAGCAAATCACATGTCCTACCAAAATGCTTCTTCTATCTTAGTAGTATAAGGATTCGAATTTTATGATGAACAAAAGTTTACAGATTTAGAAGTAGCATATATTGTCGGTGATTTTTAACATTTTATTTATTTACTATTATTATTATTATTATTATAGTAAATTAAAAAGGATATTTAAAAAAAACAAATAATTAATTGAAAAAACTCTCCCAAGTGCAGGCACGGGGCTATAATTTCAAGAAATAAAGTCAATGACACTTCCCACTCCCAGCCTTTTTTTGTTGTTGTCTGCCTGCCGCTATGTTCGAAGCCTCATCCTTCACCACCAGCACTGGCACTGGCACTGGCACTGCACGTTTATCATGTCTCTTCACCATTTTACTACTTCTACCTCACGCCCATGGCCATGGACACCTAGCAACTAAACAGTCAAACAAATGCAACTTCTTCAAAGGCAGCTGGATTGTGGATCCATCGTACCCGCTGTACAACGGATCCGAATGCCCGTTTGTAGACCCCGGGTTGAACTGCCAGAAGAACGGGAGAGATGATACACTGTACCTCAACTTCAGATGGCAGCCCAACGGCTGTTCATTTGACAGGTCATTTAACATTTCTCTTACCATCAGCTCTAGTTTTGAGATCTGTTAATATGAAAATATTTATGCTTTAAAAACTGATGATTTGTTTCTAGATGTTCAAAATTTAATTGTGTTCATTTTTTATTCCGACACGACATGAACCCAACACGAGCCCGGGGACGCATTTAGCTAAACGGGTCATGTTTGGTTAACCCGGTGGGTTTACGGTTTGCCCATTTAACATATTTATTTCGTATTATATATATTTTTTTAAATGTGTTTTATGTAATTAATTAATTTGGTTTGGTAAGTTATGCCAAAATTTACAACTAAAAAGAAAATTAGCGTTATGTTTTATAGTTTTAGTTTTATTCTTAACATAAAAACAGTGAGAGCCAATTTGTTGTTATTACTAGGCTTGTTTTTATAATTGTTTGCTGTTATTTTTTGTTCGTATTTGCTAATTTCTGATTATGAGACATTATAAGTATTTGTTGATTTACATTTTGTTGTTATTGTTATGCTTTTTTCTTATGCCGCTATAAGTATTTGATGTTATTATTTTGTTGCTAATTTTGATTCTTTTGCTGTTTTTATTAGGTTTTTCTTTGTTATTATAAATCATTGCTTATGTAGATTGATACTATAGTTGATATTTTTTTCTGCGTTCTCATTTTTGGTAGAATGGTGTTGTTTCCTACGTTATCATGTTAAAGTTATTTTGTACATGAACCTTCCCCATGTTTTATAATTAAATTATATTTTACAACTAAAACACAAGTGTTTTATATACATTTGTAGTTTTCTTCGAAATATATAAGCTTTAAGCATTAATATGTGAAAACAAAATGTCAAACGGGTTGTGTTCAGGTTCATGTGTCTTTGATGTGTCTTTAATGATATTCGGGTTTGGGTTCTTGTCGGGATGTACTCGCCGACCAGCGGACACGACCCATTTTGAATTGGATTTTTGATATTTTTTTTGTAAGGTTAAGTAGTAAATGAATGTAAATGTGCAGGTTTAATGGGAAGAAGTTTTTGAAGATGAACAGGGGTAAGAAGATCATGTTCGTCGGTGACTCGCTGAGTTCGAATCAATGGCAGTCGCTAGCGTGCATGCTTTATCACACTGTTCCCTCTAACCACACATTTCAGATTACGGGACCGCTTTCTACTCTTTCATTCCCAGTAAGCTCACATTCCCATTTGAATCATACCTTTTTGTACTGCCCCTGATACCTGAATAAGCCTTCCTGAGATGGGATATCAACCGTTCATTCTGATTTTGTGTTTTAAGTTTTTGTTTATAATCCCCTTTGATACTAAGAAGTAAAGCATTGGCCCAAACAGAACCAGTGTGGCGTCAGAATGGCCAAGCCGAACTCATTTAGTTTAACCAAAAATTGTAGTTACCATTTCGACCCAGAGATTCTTCAAAAACGGCCAAACTGGACCGTGAGCATCCCTGTCTCTTAACTACTAGGGGTGGTCGTAAACGTTAAAAAATCAGATGTGTTTAAAACCGCCGTCTAAACAAAAGCAAGTCGCCGCTTTGAGATGCAAGCGATTCTATATAAGTTCAGTTTTGTGGTTCAACGGTTTGGTATAGTTTGAAACTTTGAATCGTCGTTCAACCTTTTTCATTCATACTTGTTTTTCATTTTATCAAATTAAAATATTAATACAAAATAATGATTTTGAAAATCATAGAAAACAATTAAAACTGTCAAAACTAAACTGTTATATTGCTAAACTGTCAAAGCATGAATATCCCTAGTTGAAACCAGACCACCCGAACCAAAGCAAGTCGTCCAGTTTAAGATGTTTTTTTAATTCGGTTGGCGGTTTAACAATCCAAATTTGAACATTTACTTTTGTATTGACTTCAGGAATATGGAGTCTCGGTTATGTACTTGAAAAATGGGTTTCTAGTAGACCTGGTGGTCGAGAAAAGGGGTCGGATTCTGAAATTGGACTCCATCACCAGGTTTGGCAAATGGAAAGGTGCGGATATTCTCATCTTCAACAGCTATCACTGGTGGACCCACACCGGAACCCGTCAAACGTATGCTCCATTTACAACTTATTATGAACACTGTACTGCTTACTTTTTTATGCAGCGATTCCTTTATGTGTATGGTTTTGGCTGCAGATGGGACTACTATCAAGTTGGTGATGACATATACAGAGACATGGGCCGAATGCTAGCTTACAAGATTGCTTTGACTACATGGGCCAAATGGGTTGACTCATATATAGATTTTAAAAAAACCCGGGTCTTTTTCCAGGGTGTTTCTGCTATCCATGACAGGTAAACTCCCTTAATTAATAATTATCTATATAGTATAAAAGCAAACTTTGGCGCCGCAGATTGTTTCATGTTTGCGGTTTACTATGTTAGTTTGTAAATGTGCAAAATATATGGAATTAAGTACGTTAACTGGCCCGTACTTACCAGTTGGTGTTGGATTCTCGTGCACCAACACCAGCATTGATCTCCAACAGCTCGGCGATAAAATAAAAAGTACATTTTACAATATACACGCATACATATATGTACATTTTACAATCTACACACATACATTTGACCTAGACCGACAAAATTTTCTATTAAAAGATGTATCAAACTTTGTCATTGTCTTATATTTAGATGTCTGAAATTGTTGTTGAAAAAGTACTTGATGCGAAAAAAAAAGTTTATATTGCAACTCAAAGTTGAAAATTATGGGTTCTAGTTAATAATAATCTTTAGGGTTGTGAATTTCCAACGACATGAATCAACATGAAATTTATGGATTAGGGTTAGTCTAAACGGTTCCGGCTGAATACGCGAATACAATTAGCCAATTAGGCGAACGAGCTATTTTTGGATTGAACTGGCGGGTTCACAAATTGACCCGTTTAACACATTTATTTATATGAAATTTTAAAATATATGTTTTACGTCATCTAGGGGTGTTCATCGGTTCGAATATATCAATTAATTCAGTTTTGATTTATTATTATCTTTTTTTGCCTTAATCGAAAAGTGAATCTGTCCTAGTTAGAAATGTGTCTAACCAGACTGAATTCAACCGATTTATTCAGTCCGGTTATCCGATTAAACCGGTTATTATTCAGTATATTCGATCGAATTCGGTTGGATTATCTGAATAAGCAAGATTTAGGGTTATTTGAATAAGCAAGATTTGTAGAACCGATAACCAAACTGGTAACCAAATTCACAATTCGGATATGGTTAGGAACAGAACCAAAAACCGAATACACGATCCGTTTCAGTTTTTCCGGTCACATATGGTTCAGTTTTCGGCTTTTTCCACGGTCCGAGATCATAAATCAAACAAACTATGAGTTTGATCCCAAAATGTTAATGATAAAACATATGAGCATCATGTTTTATAGTTTAAACATAACTATTTTATATACATTTATATATTTTGTTGTAAATTTGTAATTTTCAAGTATTTCTATGTGATACAAAATCAAATTTCCGGGTGGTTAGCAAGTTGTGTTTGTATAACACGAAAACTCGTGTCTTGTTAGGTTCGACCCGTCAACCTACAAACACCGCCCCTCTAACATCATTAACTTAATCTTAATAAATCAGCAGGCGTTTTGCCTTCGGTTCTAAATTTCTAATGTAGATTGAATTTATGTGATATAGAGGCTGGAACGAACAGAGTGCTCAGAATTGTAAAGGGCAAACACTGCCTGTTCGGGGACTTCATTACCCGGGAAGGAGATACCCGGGGGTCGAGGTGGTGAAAGACGTATTGGCGGAAATGAAAAACCCGGTTTATTTATTGGATATAACGCTTCTTACACAGTTAAGAAAAGACGGGCACCCGTCTATGTATGGTGATAGAGGAATGGACTGCAGCCACTGGTGCCTCGCTGGTGTACCGGATACTTGGAACCAAATTTTGTACAATATGTTGCTCAAGAATTAGATTTCTTGTAATTAGCTTGAAAAACAACCTTGTGGAATTTGGAAGTTCAAATTGAATGAAAATTTAAAGGGAAGAGGATAATTTAATCGCCTACCCATCTAGGTCTATTTTTGTATACTTGTCTCTTCTAGGCAAATTGATCGGCTTTTGGGCTTGGTGTGGATGGTCAAGGCGGCCACCGGTAACCGGTATTGGAACCGGAACCACTTTGACTTTTGTTGACCGAACCTGGAATTCTTTAGATTTGAGAAAAAAAAATAAGAAAATAAAAAAAGAACCCGATTTGTGCATCTTAAGGGGTGAGTAAATAGATCTCTTCCAACCTAGTGGTGTACAAAACCCAAGCCAAGCCGCGGGGATCATGTCACATACAGTCAATACTGGTTCAGCCCAAATCTAATCGGTTTAGAAGCTGGTTTTTACTGAAAACTCATACTGGATCGGAACGAATCGGCTCAAACCAAATCTGTTATGTAACAAATATTAGAGGGACTTAGATGTAATTATTAAATAGATTAGGGGGTCTTTGTAATAATGAATAGTTAGTTCGTTCATCTTGTACTTAAAACAGTTAAACACAACGAGTAATGAGAATGGGTATCAATGAATTGAACTTGATTTCTTGTGTTTCTCTAGTTTCTTATTCTCTTTTATCGATCACCACTTTGATACGTATCAAAATCTGAAACAGTTTGATCCCCATACCGGATCGATTTAGATATCGGTTTCTAAATGAAAACCATCCTAGATCCGATCTGACTGGATTGGTTCCAAACTGAACTTAAAACCAGTTATATCCCCAAACCCGTTACGAAACTGGATTCCAAGTATATAAACCCATACCTATTTCAAACCAGCATTTCGAATCTGTATCCGGTTTGATTGTTCGTGAACAAACAACTCATTTGTATATACACACATCAAAAGCATATATCTAAAAGTGATATGTCTTATCGTTTAACCTTTGTTTTAGCTCTACATTTAGTTTTTCATGTCTGACTTTGGCCAGCTTTATCGGTCCTTAGGTAATATTCACAACATACTGATCGTTTTAGCTCATCATCTTTTGAAACTTTAGTTTGTTTGGTTAGTCAACTACGTCAAATGTTCGGCTATAAATAAAAGATGCGATGTAATTAACTCATCCAAATTAACGACAACTAATCCTACTTTCCTTTCATCACTTCCCTCGAATTGTTGTTAACTGCTCAAGAACTAGATTTTAATTTGCAAATAAGTGAGCATTATATTAACTTTGCATTCACCCTACATCTTGTGCAATTTGAAAGTACAATTTAAAATGATGAGTCAGAAAAGTGGAAAGAACCTTGGTTTGTTTTTGTATCCTCTTGTCTCTTATGGGTAAGTCGATCGGCTTTTGGGCTTGGTGCGGGTGGTCCAGGCCCATGTACACCTTAAGGTGAGTGAATAGATCTCTTCCATCCCACGAACCGCATGCTCGATAATCCTTTCGGGAATTCTTTGTTGAAGTTGGTCAAATGTTTCAACTTTCATCCCACCAGGTCATCCCGAATGGCGTCTGTATCGTTTCTGGGTCCTCTTTTTGCCTGAAACCGCAACTTTCTCGGCATTTACCTATATTATCTACATCAAAACGCCTTCATGCTAATACCATTATAAAAACGTAAACAGAGGTGCGCTAGGGGGATACCACAATGACGAAAGCGCCCATGTCAACACTAGGTGTATAGGTGCCAAGATTCTTGCCATGCATATGGATGGCAATAGTTGATGCAAGTCTTCCGAGAATTTTATCAGAAGCGTGGACAGCATACCATGTCTTGTCTGTATTGACATGGTCTTCAGCTTTGGGATACGTACCATGTCTTGTTCCATACATCCTACCAAATAAGAAATAAGAATATTTGTTATATGATTATATCATTCATACTACGAAAGTTAATAAACACGACTCACAAGAACCCTTGAAACTTATAGGCAATGTCTCAAAGACAAGAACGAAGAACCACATACTACATAAATCAAATAGTGCCCAAATCTCAAATTTTGGTTTCAGCTCACAAAGGCTGAACCATGTTTAGTCAATCAATGAGGATACTTTAAATTGGTCAAAGGAGGGGTGTGCATGAAGCTAAAAAAACGATCCAGAACTGAAAAACCGAATATAAACAAAAACTGACAGTTTGGTTTTATGTTTTCGTAACAAAAGAACTTTGGTCCGATTTTGGTTTAGCATGTAATAAAAACCGAAAAACCAAACCGAACCGCATTTATAAATGGGTTTGGATCAAATACAAATGAAATTAACATGCTAAACGTGAGAATCAAGTAGAGCAATTATATATACATGTAGAGTAATTATCTAATTACATCATAGAGTAATTACGTAATTACATAATTACTCTACTTGTATATATAATTACTCTACTTGATTCTCATGTTTAGCACGTTAATTTCATTTGTACGTTAACCCTCCCCTTTATAAATTTCCATTAACTATTTTGAATTTTAAGAAATTTATAAAAATTTAATAAATACTCAAACCCAAATATTTTTTTGCCGCAATGTCTAATAATCAATTAATTATTAATTAAGAAAAAAATTAAGATTTACTAATTGGGCCAATTTTTTTTTTTACTTTTTTGGCCCAAAAATTTCAAGAACAAATGGCAAAACCGACAAAAGCGAACCCAAAAACTCAAAAACCCAAATTTCGGTTTTTGGTTCATTTTTAGCCCAGGACAGACATATAAGTTGGGGCGTTGGGCTAAGGTTGAGGAATCTCGGGCTCTCACGCCAACCCAAAACCCATCAACCCGACATAATTGACCCGGCTCTCAACAATCACACCCGTTGCTTCCGAACGACGGAAAACCACCTCATAAAAATATACGACGAAATCAATTCCCTCGTCAACTGAATCTCATCAAACCAAACCAAACCAAACCAAACCAAACCAAACATGGACTCAATTCCATCCGCTAGACTCCAATCTAACCTACCCGATCTAGGGCTTCTTCAGCAAGCAATCCAATTGGCTCAGTCATCACCGCCTACGTGGCAATCCGCTATTCTCAACAACATTCTCATCTGCCTACTCGGATCACCGCTTCTCGTTGCCGGACTCTCTCTTTCCGGCATCGGCGCCGCCTTCTTGCTCGGTACTCTCATTTGGCGCGCTTTTGGACCCTCTGGGTTTCTTCTTGTCGCTGTTTACTTCGTCATTGTGAGTAACATTAATATAATATTAGTTTAGTCACTCAATATTGTAGTGTAGATCTGAAAGCTAATTTTTTTTTATAATAATAGATTTGGTAGGATAATTTGAAACAATAATAATAATAATAATAATCCTGTACTTGGTAAAATATAAGGTAAAATTCTTGTTACAGGTTTCAGTTAGGGATGACAATTTCTCGCACGGGTCGGTTAACACGAGATGGAGTTAAATAAGTTTGGGTTTGAGCTTAACAGGTTGCGTGTCATAAATAGATTAACGTGTATAGGATACAATTAAATTTGTGTTTAAACAGGTCTTGACATGCTTAACCTGTTTAAGTTAGACCTAACACTTACAGCGTGTCGTCATAATCTTTCAAAATTGCACGTGTTTAGAGTAGATCTGTTGTATTATTTTTTTCTAATTTAAGTTAGACCCAACACTTACAGCATTCTGATAAGTTAGACCTGTTTAGTAAAATAAAAGCTTAAGATTTTTGTGATAACTTGAAATAATCATGAGTCTGTGCTTAGGAAAATAAGGTAAACTTGATATTATAGGTATCATAAGTTTGAAGAAGTTCTTGTCAGGGACGGATTCAGTATTGAGCCGGGGGGGCGTAGGCATCCCCTCAAATTCGTATTTTCTTCTATAAACTTCTAATATATTAGGTTCAAAGACCTCGAATCCGTGTTTCTTTTAGTGCCCCAAACCCAACTTTCCGAGCCAACTTTTCAAACACAAGTTTAGTTTTTTTTTTTCACAAAATAACAATTAAGCTTAGATTGTTTAATTGTCCAACCACTTCATCAATTAGTTATTAATATAGTAATATATTTTGTTAGTTTAATCGGACCATTAAAAATTAGACCAAAATATGATAGTATTCAGAGTATCATTTCTTTTTTATAATTCTACACTATTTAACTTTAATTTTTTTTATCTGTACCTAAGAGCTTTGTGACATGACAATTATGCAAAGGTTTTTATCAAGTGTAATATGTATTTTGTTTATTGCGTTTTGGGGAAATTTATTGCTTACATTTCTATACATGGTTTATTTAATGTAATTTCGTTTGACCCTACCCATTTTGGTTTGACTCGTTTTAGTTTGACTTGACCCGTTCTAGGTTGGCTGTTTTTGGCACCCACTGACAAAATTTTCTGGATCCGCCACTGACTTCTTGTAATTTTTGGTATAAATTTTGTATTTTGTTTTATTTTGCATTGGAGATCCAATATAATTTCCCTAATTTTTGAGTTCTAATGAATTTTAGTGCAAATAGAAGCTATGTTTTTTGTAATCATTATCCTGCACTTCAAAACGTTAGGTAAAATTCATATTTTAGGTGTATCGATCTGAAGAAATTCTTGTAAATTTTTTGTTTGTTTCATTGTACTTTCTGATTTAATGTTCTTTGAGGTGAAATTGGTCCGATAATTATAAGTAAGGGTGTTTGGATGTGTGGCTAAGCTGAGTTCTTTGTATTTTTTGTTTGTTGAATACATCATCTAAAAATTTACAAATGTCTAATGGCTTATTGAAGTTGTATAGTTCTAAGCGTATTTAAGTGAACCATTTCTGGCCAATCTTGATGGAGATGTTGTATATTATTAATTTATTATGTGCTATGCTCTTTATTATTTTGGTTTTGAATGAACTTAAGGCAAAATGCTCAAAATTGATATAAAAGATAATGATATTGTAGGGTACAGGAGCAACAAAAATAAAAATGGCTCAAAAGGAAGCACAAGGTGTTGCAGAGAAGAGAAAAGGTAGGCGTGGGCCCGGGAGTGTGATTGGTTCTAGTGTCGCGGGCTGTGTTTGTGCTTTGCTATCAATTTATGGAGGCAGTGGCAAAACGTTTGCTCGCCTCTGTGAACATGGTTTTGTTGCTAGTTTTTGTACCAAGTTGAGTGACACTGTTTCAAGTGAAATAGGGAAAGCTATGGCAAAAAAACGTAAGCAATTCTAGTCTATGCAATTATTATTTCATGGCATAAAACCATCTAAGTCACTTTTTTCAGAGAATAAATTGTTAATGAAATAACAGCGCTTAGTCGTTCTTGACAAGTGTAGATACCTAGTAACAACCTTTAAGGTTGTCCCAAGGGGAACAGTAGGGGCGGTTAGTGTTGAGGGGACCGTTGCTGGTGTTCTTGCATCTGTTTTTCTCGCCTCTGTTGCTTGCTTTCTGGGCGAGGTACATTCTTTAATTTCTACATTTTTTTTAATTCTCGTACATTAAAAAGACATGTTTTGGTAATGTTTTTTGGGGGATGCTAGATTAAGATGGCTGAAGCTGTCATGTGTGTTGGCATCACAAATTGCAAATGTTGGTGAGAGTGTGATAGGAGCAGTGCTTCAAGATAAAGAAGGATTCAAACGGGTAAGCTGAGATTTGATTTTCATGCATATGTTTGAACCGGTTTTGGTGTTTTTCTATGAATCTAATCATGGTCTTGCATTTGTAGCTCAACAATGATGCAGTCAATGTGATCAATATATCTCTTGGTTGCATACTTGCCATCTTGATACAGCAATTTGTGCTTCAAAACTTGCTTCCATGAAACCTAGTGTTCATTTGCAAAGGAATTGGATACAAATCTTCAAGTTTATACATTTGGTTTCCTCATATACCACTTTTTTGAGCAGACAAGAAATATGTTTTTGTGATTTTTTTTATTTATTTTTTGTTTTTTAATATAAATAGCTAATTTTAAAGCTAGTCTGTACATTAGTTACATTTTAGCTACATTGTAAAGTTTGTATCATTTATTCATCTAACTATAATTTCATATAAGCTGCATGTTTACATATCACTTTGGTGTTCAGTATAATCCTTAAATCAACTCAGATGAACCTCAATATTTGTGTTTGTGTGCACAAGTGTCGAGCAGTCGTTCTAGACTTCCAGTTGATAATTCAAGATAATATTTGTGTGCCAGCACAAAGATTTTATCATAATATATCAAATTCAAGATGCATTTTGTAGCATTTTCAACCTACTTAGGCTACATTTCAATCATTTGGTTGATAAAAAAAATAATAAAACACAGAATCTGACATTTGGTATACAGAATTTAATGTTCTCTTAACATTTGCCCTGTTGTGATTATTCATCCTTTACAACATTCATCTGTTACACAACAACCTTAAACTACACAACACAAAAGTAACAAGTTCCACATTCACAACACTGAACACACTAACGATGCCATAATGAAAACACACCTAAGGTTACGACACTAACCAGCCACCACACCCACACTAGCAATTTCTTCTCCTTTTAAAAGAACCGGTATTTTGTTGAGAACCATAGAAATTCGGCATTGGCAAGTAACACACATCCGGGACATAAGTATCAAAACCTGTTTGGTGATGATGATGTGGACGGCTCTTTGACCAGCTGAGTCCTGAAGCAGTAGGCGGTGAACCCATCTGTGGGACCGCCCAAGATGCATCCGGGACCCGACCCAAGCAATCTTCACTGTCCAGCTCAATCTCCATGGCTCGTAGGATCGGTGACCAGTCTGACTCACCTAGCTTCCCACTATCAGCCTACACACGTTCAATTATATTTATACCATAAAAAGTATAAATAACTTTCATATACTTATATTACCTTGGATGAGCCATTGTCCAGGTAATTATAATTCTGATTATAATCAGTCAATGCAAGAAAATCATCAAACTGCCATTGAATACTATCGGCTGAAGAACTGCCAGTTAAAGGCATCTTAGAAGCTGCAAAATCACCAGCACCAGCAGCTTGAACAGCAGGCATACTTTTGTTGAATTGACTTGTGGCTGACATTTGAACAGCTGGCACAGAATGCGGTTTTTCTGGTTCTAGAGTCTTCTCGCCCGAGTTTGACTTGCCTGTAGAAGATGATCCACCAATGTCAGCAGCTTCAAGACCTACTTTCACTCCGGTTAGCAAAAATCTCTGGTGTGATGAAACTAAAGAGTTGACTGTGTGTATTGCAACATCACATTTTCTGCATAGTAAAGCCCTATCTTCAAGACAAAAGAAGTAGCCAGTTGTTTCCTGTATAATTACATGAACAGCATTAAGAAGAAATCAGTCAATCAGCAGATTTCAAAACTCAAAATACTACCCACAAACTCAGAATGATAATGAACAACATTAAGAATAAATTAGTCAATCAGCTACTGCTTTTAAAACTCAAATTAGTAGCCACAAACTCAGACTGATAATGAAGAACATTAAAAACAAATTATTCAATCAGCTACAAATTTCAAACCACAAATCACCAGCCACAAACTCAAAATGCTAATGATCCATCTATCTTCCTAATCTCCAGACAAATGAATGATTATTACCAACTTGTTTGGATAGTATGTATAAATATACTTCAAAATTACCAAAATCGTCATCATCATCATCAGCAGCATCAAGCGAAAACTAGAGCATCTAATGATCATAAAACCTAATCCAGTAATTAGGTCAAAATAACCAATCAATCAATCTACCTAATTAGCCACAAATTCAATAATAATGATGCTGATTATTATTAACTTATTTTCCAAACACGCTGCAGTATGTGTAGATATACTTCAAATTTACTAAAATCAATTTCAATTCAAACTAATTAAAATAAAACATCTAATGATCATAAAACCTAATCCAGTAATTAGGTCAAAATCATCAATCTATCTACCTAATTAGCCACAAATTCAATAATAATAATAACGATTATTACTAACTTATTTCCAAACAAGTTGTAGTATGCATAGATATGCTTCAAAATTACTCAAATCAACTTCAAATAAAACTAATTAAATTAGAACGTCTAATAATCCTAAAACCTAATCCAGTAATTAGGTCAAACTGATCCATCTATCTTAACCTAATTTCCACACAAATTCATAATTAACTCGCAATTAAATAATCAAATCGATACAATTCACAATCAAATCATCAATCAATTAAAAACTCAACACACGAATCGAACTATACCTGACAGATATCGCACTTAGGCATATGCGAGTTGGAAGTGGAGAGAGGAACTCGCTGATGCTTGCTAGCGAGCTTATTAGCGGCGTGAACCTTGTCATCACACGACCAACACAAGGCGGCCTCATCGGCGCAGCATAAGACCACCGCCTCAGCCGACTCACAGACGTTACACTGAATCTTCATCAGCTTGCTTGTTGAATGGATTCGATTCGCAGATCTTATCTATCTAGGGTTTATGGAGTAAATAAATAAATAAATAAATAAATAGAAGCAAGTGGAGGTTTTAATTTTAAGGGAACATGTACTGATGCTGATTCGTAATTCAAAGGTCCTATTTTTTTATTAATTTTTGTTGGGTGATATTTATTTTTGTATGTGGCACGTGATAAGTGTACCGTGTGTGGGACTGTTTATTAAGTTATACCCAATGAAAATGCATGTACGTGGGAACTTTAAAGACTAGAAAATATCTCTGATATTCCGTGAAAAATTAAAGCTTATATATATATATATTTGGGTTTAGTAAAACGATAAGTCAAAATAAAAGCGGGGTTCAAAGGAACGAACACCACTCACTACAACTGCATGTACGTCACCACTACTATTGTCTCTCACAACGCCACTCAAATCACCACAACCATCGTTTTGTCCCGGTTACGGCCATCCATCATTATGGGTAAAGCTGCCTCCGAGGATTTGAATACCTCGGCCGAGTCGAAATAAAAAGGCTCGTTGCTCATAGCCTTAACGAGTAAAGAAATATATAAGCTAATTTTTTTTAACGATGCTTAATGTTATAACAATAAATATTGAAAAATATATTATTAAAAAAAATACCGTAGTAATTAACGATTACCAACGATTTGTGAAACTCTCCTAACATTGGAAAAAAAATAGCTTGGTCCTTGGTGGCAAGCTTGGTTAACCGTGGAGGAGCCTGGTGGTTAACAACGAACCAACAGTGGTGGTCGGCTAGGTTGGTCGTTGTTCAGCATTCGTAAAGAAGGAAGGAACCAAAAAGAAATTTCAATCGACCGCTTTTTCTTTTATTTTGCATCGGGTTTTTATTTAATTTTTATAGTTTTTAGTTTTAGTTTGGGCCCAATAATTTAAACTTAATTAAATGAATTATGAATAAAAAAGAATTTTAGGCCCAATAATTATAAGATGGTAAAGAGTAATTCATATTATATAAGTTTTATATTTTTAAATGTATATATAAAAAATATAGATGCAAAAAGTTTTGGCCCCTAAAAATTACGTGCCCCAGCCGCCGGTTCGACCGGCGCCACCCTCCAGCCAGCCATGATCATGAGATGCTCAACTTTTTTTTCCCCACCCCACGGCCATTGGCCCACTGCTGCCACCTCAACCCAAAGCCGGTCCTGAGGAGGGTTGAAGTAGCGACTGTCTATGTCACACCCCGACTAGCACAATGCGGAAGCATAAAACGGGAATGTAACAGACACCTCTGGTATCAACACATTGTTTATAAAGAAACATTACAAACTAATTTACAATATATTACATTTCATTGTTCTATCATTGTTTTACAGTCTAGGTGATACAAACAAAACTAGTTCGTTAACTATACGATCTTACTACTAACACCCTTGCTTCTATTCACATAGCATCAACCACACACATTGGGCAAGTAACAGATCACCAAATCATTCTGATTTAGGCACACCTGAAAAGCAGTTTAAAACGGGTCAACTACTAGAGTTGGTGAGTTTCACGAGTTTCAAGAAAACAGTTTTGAATATTCACGAGTTAACACTTGTAATTATGATATAAGTATATATGTATGTAAATGATGTAATTATGCTAAGCTACAGTGAAGCCTTGACTGTATGTGTTGCGTGCATTCATTTCCACCGCTCAATCAACCACTGTGGCTCCCCTTTCCGCCCACAATATGCCCCAAGTAGCTATGTCTAACACTAAATAGCGTGTTTGTGTAATTATGGTCATGTGCAAACGGGGTAAAGTCTCAGCAACACATGCCGGCTCCGTTTGGGTTTGTCAAACCAATAGTACTATTCACAAGCCACCGGCTCGAAGTTAATCACTGTGTTAGTGGGGACTTTCGTGTGTTAGCACTTAGATAATTCACATCAATACATGTTTCATGTATGTATATGTAATCAAACATGCTTTTCACCCCAAAAGTTCGTAAAACAGTTCAGAAGTGGGGTCATGAAACTCACTGTTTAGTAGATACTCAGCACTGTTTCAGCTCGCGGTTTATTCGGTTTGCTATCACTAGTTCCTATAATCAATATTATAATAATATTAATATTTTATTATTATTATAATCTCAATACTAAACTGGGCTGTATAACTAATCTGGGTATAGCTGGAACGCCCAAAAAGTGACAATAGGCTTAGGTTGTGATGTTGTTCAATGTCTAATACTTAAAACCGAACTTGGCTCAGTTTCCCGTTTTCCCGGCTGGGCCAAGTTGTTCGTTTACGCGCTCAGAAAACAGTTATGGGGAAATAAGCTTGGGTAAATGTGTTGGTCAATAAAATGATTAAGTTATAAAAAAAGATCACATATTAGGGTCCCGGATTAGCTACGGGGCCCGTTTCCATTTATTCAGTTTGATTTGAGAAAAAACGTGCACAATCTATCCAGATTGTCTAGGTTTCTCATAAAAAGGTTTGTTTTTACTTAATTAATCCAAAAATATGATTTTTAATCACTCTTGGTGTTTTGATATTCTCGCAGGTTCGTTAATCACGAACTTGCCGGTTTTTATTAAAATTGAATTTGTTTAATCTTCAAATTAGCATAATTAATTAACCATTAATCATTAAATTATGAAAATTTAGTCACTTAACAAATAAAATATGTAGATTTTTATAAAAATACTTCTGGAATTATTACTGGTTTATTAATTTATAAAAATTCATTTTTTCTGCTATATTTAGCCTGAAAATTGTCCGTTTATCCCAAACAATTTCCAAAAATTCCTGAATACTCAAATTATGTCCCAAAATAATCTTTATCAATTCCAAAATGTAACAAGCTCGTAAAATATTCTTTTCGGCCCAAATTCGGCTATAAAAATTTCATACGAACGCATTTGCACAAAACACACTTACACTTTTCCAAATGCCCCCAAATTTCATATGTGATCAAAATATACCAAATCCGAGTTCTCCACAAAATTTCATACTTTTTCAAGCATTTTAACTATTTTTCCCAAATAAACGTCCCAATTCGGTAATAAATTCGCCAAATATTCTCGGATGGTTGAAAAATTACCAAATTTAAACAGGGGCTCAATTACAAGGTCCCTGATGTCTCTGAAAAAATTAAACACCTAACAATATGCCCATCACAACCTTAACCTAAACAGCCCGTAATCGAGTGTTTTGGTATTACCTTAACGGGTTTGGTTCGTTTCCGCATTTCTAATCAAGGTTTCAAGCTCTTGTGCTTATTTTCAGGCTAGATAAAAGTCCTATATCACAAACCAAGCAATTTTTCATCAACATAACAGCCCTTGACTTAGGGTTTCGGCTAGTGAACAAAAACGAACTTTTGAACCGTAAAAATGCCGTTTCAACCCTCTAATCCGTGTTTATGGCCAAAAAAACTATCAAACCAGGTTTCTTACCATTTTTATGAACAAAAAATGTTTATGAACCATTTTTAGGATTTTTACATGATTAGGAATGAATTTTAGTAATCAAACTATGTTTATATGGTACTAATCTAATTGAACATGTTAAAAATTTATGAATTTATGAACTTACCTAGTTTTTTTTTTCGTGGAGTTTTTGCTGGATGATAAGATCTGATGGAGATCAACTTTCACAAGTTTTGAAGTATGAAAATATCTAAACAACTTGTTATATAAAAAAAGAAAACCCTGGGGGGGGGGGGGGGTTTCCTTAATTGCGATCGGAACCCCTTAGCCCCCCCCCTTGGGCTTATTTTTGGTCCATTAACTGATTTTACAAGCCCAATTGCGAAAGCCCAGTTCCAAATTTAGTTCGGGTTCGGTTTTTGACACGAAAAACTTATCGGGTGCGTTAAACATTGAGAAAACGAGTGTTTTTCGGCTCTTTTTGTATAAATTTATAAAAACATAGTATACGTTAATAATTTTCGAAGATATTTTCACGGATTGCTTAAAACATTCCAAATAAGTGTTTAGTAAGTCTTTTTCGGCTTAACAGATGATACGATGCTTGGTTTGTAACTATCTTTCGTGTTTAAATCTATAGCGGGTAGTTAAACGAGCATGTTTTCGTTTAACTTGTTTGCTATCGAACTAAGGCCATAATACTAATATATTAGCTTATATTAAACTTATATCACTTATAGATGCCCCCCTCCCGGGATATCTGGGTCATAACCCGACCCGTTCGGTTAATCGTTCGTTTGTTACGTAAAAAACGTTTATTTGCTTAATCAATAAATACGTACTAAGGTGTACTTTGTTTTGGCTCAAATGTCAGAGTCTAAGCCATGTCTTTTAAGCCCCGGAATTTTAGAAAGTATATATATGTACTTTTTTTTCATATAAAAGCACGTGACTAAATTTTTTTCATATAAAAGCATGTAATTAAATTTACAATCAATTTTCTTTTCAGATTTAGTTTAGGCTTATTAAACATTTAAACTCATTTTCAATTAAATTTCTTTGGTCATTTACCCAAGAACCTAGCTATATCCGTTGCAATTGGACAGGGGTGACAAACTCAACAACAGCTAAAGGGACAAAAAAAAAATAATAAAAGAATATGAAAAAATAAAAAATCAATGGCAAATAAGTGAACTCATATTTTCGACGTTCTGTTTTACTCATCCAAGCCCCAAATTTACCGGGATTCTTGGAAATGGTCCTGCCTCGACTGTCACATCTTATCCGTCACTATCAAGTCCACCACCACCACCCATCGGTTGCTGCCACCTAAAAACAAATATAGCTGGTGAACTAATTTTTATTTTTTCTTTACCACCGTCAATTCAAGGTGGAGCCATTTTTTTATCAGAAAGCTTGGCTCGTGAGTTATTTTTTCAAGCTTGAGTTCGACTCAATTATGATTATTAATTAAGTTATCTATGTTTTTAATTATTTTTCTATATTTTGGTAAAACCATAAACAAGCCTAAGCTCAGTTTGAGCTTGTGTTGTACCTTAAACGAGCCAAAGCTTGGCCCGAGCTAGGTTGTGGAGTGTGAAATTAATACATAGAAATACAAAACATGTCAAACTTAAAAACACGCAAGGCTCAAGCTCAGACTCAATAACTAAACGAGCTTTATTTAAGGCTCAGACTAGGCTTGAGCTTGAAAAGACTCAACTCGTTTCTAGCTTTTTATTGATCCGAGCTCAAGTTGCTCACAAGCAGCTTGGTTTGTTTGGACCCTAGTTGAGATGAGCTACAGCTTACAGCGTCTACTTGTGAAGTGTGAAATGGTGTCGTTTATACCAAATGAAAATTTACATTACCCCGTATTGTGTTTATGGTGGCTTAGGCAAATGCCAAATGTTTGGGAGTAATAGTTTTCAAAAACTTAAAAAGAGTGGGCTAGTGCAATTTATTTATTTACTATCACTTTTTCTTATTTATATTTTTCATTTTAATACATTATAGTTGTATATAAATGTATGATAATTATAACTATAACTATAATTATATATAGACTTGATGAATTCTGAAATAATTTAAAACATGACATGAAAATTATCAAATTTTAGATTGTCATATAGAAATGCTCAGTTGCATCTAAACATTAACAACTAGCATGCTGTAAAAAATCTTCATTTTCCACCTTCAATATTAGTTCTAGCATTCTTGTGTCGTATCCTCATTGAAGAAACACTAATGGACCCCGGGCAGATTACGGATAACCTGTGGGTTAAATAGATGTTTCCCACGAGGGGTTAGACCCGGCAAAGATGGTTCTTCTGATAACCTGCAAAACAGACACCGTGAGCTCGTCACTGAGAAGGAGGGGGGGGGGTACCTCCTTGTGACCACCCTCCGGCGTGAGAATCAGACTAGATTGCTCTTGAATATAAGTATATATTAAGAGATTGCTAGAGCAGATATCAGGTATAATATGTAAGATACAAGATTGTATATGATAAGATGAGATGATCATACCATTTGGGGTATTTAAGCCGAAGGTAGGTTTCCAAGAAGGTGTAGCCGGCTGAATAGTATTCCTGTTCTACCAACTGTGGCCTACGCACGTGCCATGCTGGTAGTTGGTGGGTAGGTAGCGGCTGACGGTGACCCGGCCTGCTGTGTACTATTCATTTTCCACCAACTGCCGGCTATGCACGTGGTATGACAGGAGTTGGTGAGTATGTAGCGGCTAATAGTGACATACAGTACAAGAGCATGCTGCTCGCCATACTGTTGTCAATGAGCTGTCGTATCTTTGGTCAGATCTTTTGCCCATACCTCGTCAGGTACAGTACAAAAGATCTTTCAGTATCGTACGGACTGGCTCATTTGGGCGGGAGTATTCCCCCTCCCGCCTTTGTGCGGGATTGTTCCCGGCTTGCTCATTCCTTCAGGTGACTACTGAATTATTATGAGTGTTAAGCCTTGTGCGTGTAGCCTTGCTGCGCGGGTAGCCTTCCCTGATGGCTGGTATCCGTAACTGCGGGAACAGGCGGAGTACTTGGAAACCATTGGGAGGCGTTTCCTGCGGGAACAGCTTGCGTACTGCGCGTAAGGACGTCACGTCTCTGAGCATGGTGGGTCCTGCCGATCCAGTTGGTTTCTGCGCAGACGTCTCTCTTTGAGGTGAGTCTTGCGAGTCCAACTGGGCTCTGCTGGGACCTACCTCTTCAAGTCCCCCCAGTCCAATGTTCTTCTCATGAATGTTTAATAAAGTGAGGTGAACTTTTGGACTTAAGCAAAGGGTTTTTGAGAAGGTTTTAGTTTTAAGGTTTTCCATGGGGATTTTTCCCGCGGAAGTCCTAATGTCACTTGCAGAAATTCCCGACTTTCGTGCTTGATCTTTGGGTATGATGCGGGTAGGTCTGTAACCTCCTCGCAAGTCAGGAGCGTTGAGTCCTAGTTGTGCGGATTCTCCATGAGGTTTTGGTAGTTTTGAACATAGTGATCAATTATGTTAAAACCACCAATTCCATCTTGAAGCTTCAAACAATCTAGTTGTCGACGTTCCTGCTATGCGGGGATGTTATTCCCGTTTCCGCAAGCATGGCCCAGAAGATCCTTCTTGGTTTCATTTCCCTGCGGAGTGCTAGGTATGTGAAGGGTTTTGCCTTGACACTGTACCCGCACTCGTCTTATAGTTACTTTACTTCCAAGGTATTCCTGGCGTCAATTCCCTGCAGGTGCTAGGTATGTGAAGGGTTTTGCCTTGACACTGTACCCGCACCCGTCTTATAGTTACTTGGTTGCCGAGGTAAGGGGTATTTTTCCGCTTACTTTTGAATCTTTGGGACTTGCGTTATAAACGTTACATGACTTACGCATGCATATTTTAGTTTATTTTAGCAATTTTCCCAGTGTTTTGGATAAGTTAACCGTTCGACCCGCGATTGTCAATAGGTTCGGTTTCCTCTCATGATTTGTGCGGTTAGGACCGGCACTTTCATTTAGTGGGATGACCAAAGTTTACCTATGACTGACCTGCGTGAAAGTTTGCCGTTTTTTGGGTTTATGCGGGTTTTACCGCCTTCCCCACGCAACGGCTTTCTTTCACACCTATGTATGCGGTGAAGACCGGCATATCCGTGTGGAAAGTTAAAAGTATAAATGTAAAATTATCAGCGTCGATGTTCTAAGGAGAATCATTTCCATTAGAAGTGGCTCTGGGCCTTTTCTTTACAAATTTGGAATTGATCTACATGTAACATTTGCGTAATTGAGCTCCGTTCCATGTTCTTGGGACGGGAGTGCCATCGAGCCTTTCGAGCCGGTATGCGCCATTTCCCAGTACTTGTTTGATAACGTACGGACCTTCCCAGACAGGGGTCAGCTTTCCTGGGCGCTCTTGGTTCGAAGCCTCGTTGTTACGCAATATGTAGTCTCCTACATTGAAGTTGCAGAGTTTTACCCGCGTGTTGTAGTACTTTTGCATTTGTCGTTTGTAGTTCTCTTCACGCATTGCGGCTAAGTCTCTGCGTTCCTCGGTTAGCATAAGGTCTAACCGTCTTTCCGCATTATTGTCCTCTGGTTGAATCATGACCCTTGGTGAGGGTAAACCAATTTCGACCGGGACCATGGCTTCAGTGCCATAAGTGAGGCTGAACGGGGTTTCTCCCGTACTTGTCTTTTTCATCGTTCTGTGTGCCCAAAGTACGTGTGGAACTTCGTCCACCCAGCCGGATCTGTGTTCCAATAGTCTTCTCTTTATGCCGTCGACGATGCTCCTATTTGCTCTTTCCACCTCACTATAATTATATATAGACTTGATGAATTCTGAAATAATTTAAAACATGACATGAAAATGATCAAATTTTAGATTGTCATATAGAAATGCTCAGTTGCATCTAAACATTAACAACTAGCATGCTGTAAAAAATCTTCATTTTCCACCTTCAATATTAGTTCTAGCATTCTTGTGTCGTATCCTCATCCTTTTAAAACCGCATCAAAATTTAAATATCTTACCTCCATACCGTTTCTTATTCTTTGGTCATGCATTTCCTTTTTCCCCGCATTTAATTTGACATTGCACCCGACATCTACCTCTTTATGGGCATAGTTCTCCCCTATGGATTTGAAGCAATGTCCATCACTACCAGTGTTTTGAAACCCGGCCCGGCCCGGCCGGTCGGACCGGGACCCGGTCCCTATACCGGGCCGGGTCAATGTATTTTGGACGTTTCTAAAAACCCGGCCAGGTTTCACGGGTGGCGGTCGGCCCGGACCAGTCGGACCGGTCGACCCGGCGGGTGGACCAGTAAAACCCATTTTTTATAAAATCCAAAATGAAATGTGCATGCCAAGATTCGAACTTGGGTCATTTCATAGATAGAAACTTTAATAATTACCCCATAAGCCAACCAACCAAGTTTCATTGATGTCTCTATTGATCAAACATAAATCACATATATTTAAAAAACAATGTATAAAACATAAATAAACATTAAAGTTTGTTATTATTATTATTTTTGGTTATTATTATTTTTTATATGTATATGAATTATATATATATATGTAAATATATATTTAAATTATTTATGACGTCATCCGGGTCAAACACCGGTCCGCCCTCCCGGGTCGGTCCGACCTTTGACCCGCGACGTCTGGGCCGGGTCTGAAAACATTAATCACTACCCATGATCCAAACGACAATATTCAATAGTCATGTTCCCACATACAACTACATAGGCAATAATGAGCACTTGCACAAACCATGGATTGTGTTCAAAACAAAACACAAGCATTTTGACTAAGAGGTAATAATAATTCATAACATAACATTAGCCAGACATGAAAATTATAATATCAGGTGATGCCGGAATGGACGCATTCAAATGGCTCATGAAACTTTAGTTAATCAAAAACCAATAACTGAACCATAGGTTCCAAGAACATTGTTCTTCAATTTAATATTCAACCAAAAATTAACTAAACAATAAACCTTAGCATCCAATTTATACTAAAGACTATCTTACTAAACAAGAAAGATAAATATTAGGAAACTTGAATTTTAAACAAATTATAAAAGATATTAAAGATCTGATATTTAAATAAGGAGATATCCCGCATCATTCTCCCCGTCTTTGAAGAAAACTCGTCCTCGAGTTTTACCCCTAGACCAAAAACACTTGGATCGAAAGGAACATCAAGCCGACACCCAATTAGTATGATAATCACGACCAACTTAATTAGTTCAACTGCACGAGTTGTCTCGTAGGGCTCTGGACTTATACCACCTGGATCAAAAGGAGCGCTCATATTTGAAGAAGCAGCAGCATCGGACTTCAATTGTGACCGGGTAACAAGCATTAATCGGCTAGCACATAAAATCACCTTCGAGGAACCGCATACCTTGGGCCCACTATTTGATTTTAACTTTGCAAGACTTTTCAACCGACTGATCATCTTTAATGGACACAATTATAATAGTAGGATGACAAAAATTGTTCCTAGCAAATTGACTGATCTCACCCGAACTCATCCAAACAATTTTACACCCCTCATTGACCGGACTTATTTGTTTCTTGTCCTTCAAAATCCACACTTCTAATATTTCCAGCCTTTTCAAACTTGGTAGGCAAATCCAAAAATTTATCAAAATCGTTTACCTCGTAACATTGAAAATTTGTTTTTCTAGGATACTCAAATATTTCCTCTTTGAATTCCACTTTTGGCGTATCACCTCCAAGAAACGTATGATCACTGCCAGAAGTCAACGAAACCCCAACATCTTGAAACACTATAGCACAATCGCTATCATCTTTGTCCTCCGTTTTATTGTCCTTTTGGACAGTATACCTGCTAATAGCTTTTTGCACAAACGAATATTCTTTTTCATCAAAATCACTTCCCTCTTCATCGAACTTTGGACCGTCTTCCGACACACGCTCTTGATCAGATTCATCTTCATAGGTAGGTTCGTAGAACCAAGGCGGGTAACGGCCAAACGGATGTTGCCCTCTGTTGATACCTTCATCCCAGACGACGGTGCTGGACTCGGTTTCCGTCTTGTGCATCTCCCGTTGTAACTCGAGATCCCAGACTCATTCTTGGAACCGTTTGATCTCTTCGAGATCTCGGACTCGTTGTTGGAGTCGTTTGACCTCTTCAAGATCGCGAACTCGTTGTCGGAGTCGTTTGATCTCTTCAAGATCCTGTGGATCGACACAAACTCTATCGCTGCCTCGGACGACGAATCTGCGAGTAGGATGTTGATCTTCTCCACGGGCACGTGAATAGAAAACACTTCTGCCGTTGCCTCTGGCGGGGCGAATCTACGAGCAAGGCTCTGATACCAAATGATGCCAGAAGGAAGCATTCAAATGGCTCATGACACTTTGGTTGATCAAGGACCGATAACTGATCGATAGGTTCCAAGAACAATGTTCTTCAATTTAATATTCAACGAAAAACTAACTACACAATAAACCCTAGCATCCAATTTATAGTAAAGACTATCTTACTAAACAAGAAAGATAAATATTAGGAAACTTGAATTTTAAACAAATTATAAAAGATATTAAAAATCTAATATTTAAATAAGGAGATATCCCGCATCATCAGGTCTCGGGAATGTGTTGACCAACCAAATATGTCAATAAGAATTTATTTTTTTTCAAGTTCGTTATAAATACGAGGATAAGTTGTCAATTTGTTTATAATTGTAAGATAATATATTGTAAATTTTAAGTATCACATCTACAAACATCTGGAGAAGAAGAGGTGGACCAAACCTCTGTAGTCTGCAAGAAGAATACTATTTTTTTAACGTCTATAAACTGCTAAAATAAGCTGGTGATGGTGCACGAACTGTGGTAGTGGGTGGTGGTGGTGGATGGTGGTGCTGGGGCTGGCGGACGTTGGGTGGTGGTAGACGGTGGATAGTGGTGGTGGTGGTGGACAGTGGTGGTGGTGGTGCCGAATGGTGGGTTGTGGTGGTGGTGGTGGACGATGGTGGGTGTTGGTGGTGGCGGGCGGTGGGTGGGTGGTGGTGGTGGATGGTTGGACGGTGGGGTGGTGGTGGTGTTTATCCTCTACAGACCTTAGAAAATCTTAGAAGTGGATGAGCCAAGTCTGCACGAAGAAGAGTTCGTGAAGACGTTTTTTTATGAAACATGTTCGAAAAAACAAACAGTCTACAAATGACAATGTGATCGCAATGTTTGCGTGTGGTCTGCGCAAAGCGTCTGGGCAGACATTTTTTAGAAAAACAAGCGGCACCAATCGGCAACCTATATTGGACATGTCTGACATAATTATCTAAATGGAAAGCAAAAGTTTTGTCTTTTGGGTCAGTTAAACCATTATTAATTGGTATTGGGTAATTTAGGTGCGTACTACTTCTATATTTTTAAAGCCCTAGTCAATGTATTAAAACTATTAGAAAAAAAAAAGAAGATTTCTATGAGCTGAGTCGGAAGAAAAAAAGAAAATAAGTTGGGTGGTGTGAAATAGGATTATTCTAGACAAAGATTGTGGTGGATTGGGTGTTGGGATCTTGAAGGTTGCGAATATAGCCTTGCCTGCTAAATGGTCGTCTCGATCAAAAAATGGAAAAGCTTCTCTTTGGGTGAAAGTTATATCAGCAGTCCATAAGAGGCACATATAAATGGTATTTGATCCTAGTAAAGTCTTCATTAGGTGGTGCATGGAAAAATGTAGGCAAGATGGATATGGAGGAAAGTAACGATAATATGAAGTTGATAGAGAGACTAAAGCTTCAAGTATGGATGGAAGATAAAACTCTTTTTTGGCTGGACTGTTGGGCAAGTGAACAAGTTTGAAGCTTTTATTTCTATTATTGTTTGCTTTAGAACAACAAAAGGATGTGTTGGTAAAAAATTGTTATGTTCAGAGAAATAACTAAATTGATTGGCTTTGGAGATGGCGTCGGTAACTTGCTTTGGCGAATTTTTTTTTAGAAATAGGGTATATATGAGATTCCTAATCACTTGGAGGGTTGGCTTTGATTTTTAATCACAAATGGGGTAGTAGTTTTTAATAGTGACGAATAAGAAAGTTGGTATAGGTGTATAAGAGAATGTAAGAAAGTTGTCAGGTGAGAGAAACTTATTTGTATTTGATAGTGGCGAATAAGGTTAATTTCTTTTGATAGTGGCGAATAAGGTTAATTTCGTTTGATAGTGGCGAGTAAGAGTGAGGTCATGTGACCAGGTACCATTAGCACTTCGTATTGGCGAATAACCTTAATATCTCTTGTTATTGGCGAGTAAGAGACTAATTGTATTCTACAGATTGCTTATATTTCATAAAATACTTTAAAATTTTATTTTTTAATATTGTTATACAAAAATAGAACCTAACTGTGAGACCACAAAATGGTTTTAGTTAGTGGAGGATTTTAAATTTCGTATGGTACGTTGGATCGTATTCTTAATTATATGTTTCTTTCACCTTAAAGACGCTAGTGTGGTTAGTAACTTGGTATACATTACTCGTGAGCAAAACTCTTAGGGACAAGGAACTGAGGAAGGGTTTTGTCCCGTGTTTTTAGGCTAAGAACTTCTAAATATACCACATATAAATATAAATTTGGTTAATATATCCAATAATATTTTTTAACCCATAAGTGGTTATATGTGATTTTTAAAGTATTTTATGAAATATTAACAATCCGTAGAATACAACTAGCCTCTTACTTGTCAATACCAAGAGATATTAAGGTTATTCGTCAATACTAAGTGCTAATGGTACCTGGATATATGACCTCACTCTTATTCGTCACTATCAAAAGAAATTAACCTTATTCGTCACTATCAAATACAAATAAGATTCTCTCACCTGACAACCCTCTTACATTCTCTTACACACCTATACCAAATTTCTTATTTGCCACTATTAAAAACTACTACCCTATTTGTGATTAAACATCAAAGTCAGCCCCCCCCCCCCCCCCCCCCCACAAGTGATTAGGAATCTCATATATACCCCATTTCTTAAAAAAATTCTGCTTTGGCCAGCAACATTGTGAGTTGCAAAACTGTTTAGCTTTGATTTCAAATATATCAATCTCTTTTAGCCCGGGTTGTTGGTTATGGAAAGGATCGGATGACTCACTCTCTTACTTGGTGAAATATCTAAGATAGGAAATTGATAACTTGGATCATCAAGTTATAGTTTTTACATATTGGTTGAAATCGCTTCCTAAATGGATAAATTGTTTTATATGGAGATTGTTATTAGACCTTATCTCGGCAACACTGATGCTATGAACAAGAGGAATTATTTTGAGCACTTCCAATGTGTGCCATGCGGCACCAATGCAAAATCATAACAACATTTATTTGTTCTTTGAAAACTCTCCAAATGGGTGTGGTTGTTATACATGTATAGGTAAAATTACCAAAACATGGTTAATTTCGATTCGATGGAAGATATTCTTAATTATCCAAGAAAGCATAAAAGGAACAAGAAGGAATGTCAAGCGATTAAATTTATCTCAATAGTCACATGTTAGATGATTGGATATCAAGAAATGAATTTATTTTGAATAATGTTCCTTTTTTATGTCCAAAGTAGAGATGGATTTTTTTCCCCAAATACTCATACCCGCTCTGTACAACCGTGTATTCAATATCGATATTGATACCACGATTATAGGAATTCAGTATACGACACTTTTGGGTACAGATACGGGAAGCTATTGCTAAGAATAAGATAGTACATTGAGGCATTCCAGAAGGAGTATATACACAATGTCCATAGATACGTCTTTTGTGCCTAATATTTTAATTTGTATTTAAGTGATCAATTATGTAGCTTGTTCCTTATGCCAGATTATAAATATATATCACACTATTATTTGAGCCTCTAATTATGCAGGGCGGACCCACATGGTAAGGATCACAGTCCCGTTACACCAATGTTTTTTAAAAATTTCTTAGAAGCGGTATATTAATTTTTTTAATGACACCATCAGAATTAAGACTTGGAACCAATACCACTAATTTTGATTTGGCTTGGTGGATACCCTCATATTTTACCATTGAAAGGTCGCGAGTTCAATCCTTACAACCCTCCAGTTTTGCATTTTTTATTCTTCTTCGATTTTGCTGTTTTTTGCTTTTTTTTTTCTAATCCTACTAAATATTTTTTTTGAACAGTAATCCTACTAAATATTAATTGCTGTTTTTTTTTCTTAATGGTTTTGTTTTTTAAATATTTAAACTCATTCACTTTGGGCTCAGACTTTTCAACAAACACATTTAAGAATTTATAATATATATTTTTTCTCGTTTTGAATGACATTATATTTTGTGTGTTTTATTATTATGACTTTGTTTTTTATTATGTTTTCGTCTCGACCCAACCCAAACAACAACCGACCCGAAAATTTTGAAAATCGTGAAAATGGAACAGTGTTGATCAAAAATCCTGGGTTCGTCACTAGCGGTAACTAAATCAGAATATTGCTCGCAATAACCCCTAGCTTCTATATTGTTCCACATATAGGCCCCATAAAACGTGTCAAAAGTACAAATGTTATGTCTAGTAGACAAGTGTTCGATATTTGTCTGCAAATATCTTGATAATGACCCTAGCTTATTGATTAGAAGTTTTTACAAAGTTGTGAAGATGATGTTTGATATAGTATGTTTTTACTATTCTTGTGTATATTATTGTTTAATATTTATTTAATACTTTGTTAGTCGGTAAACAAATCTGTATAGCTCACTCATTTTGTAGATTGTAAGTATACGAATAGTACATGCAGGGCCTTCTCCGAAGATTTAAATATCTCGGCCGAGCCGAAATAAAAAGGCCCATAGCGCTAACGAGTAACGAAATATACAAGCTAATTTTTTAAGTGAGGCTTAATGTTATAACAATAAACATAGAAAAATATATTATTAAAATCAAATACTGTAATAACTAACGATTAACCAATGATTCGTGAAACTCTTCTAGCATTGGAAAAAAAAATAGCTTGGTCCTTGATGCCTAGCTTGGTCAACCGTGGAGGAGCCTGATGGTTAACAGTGAACCAACAGTGGTGGTCGGCTGGGTTGGTCGTTGTTCAGCATTTGCAAAGAAGGAAGAAGCCAAAGAGAAATTTCAATCGACCGCTATTTCTTTTATTTTGCATCGGGTTTTTATTATTATTTTTTTAATTTTATTTTGGGTCCAATAATTTAAACTTGATTAAATGGATTATAGATAAAAAGAATTTTGGGTCCAATAATTATAAGATGGTAAAGAGCAATTCATATTATATAAGTTTTATATTTTTAAATATATATATATAAAATATAGATACAAAAAATTTTGGCCCATAAAAATTACATGCCCCGACCGACGGTCCGACTGGCGCTACTCTCCAGCCGGCCATGAGTACATGTGGTTTGGGCCAAATTTTATATCACCCTTTAGTTTTGAAAGTTGAATGTTTAATCCCTATTTACCATTTTCTTCTTCATCCCGGGTCCGAAAAGATAATTGGATTAATATAACTAGTTAGTATAAGGACTAAAAAAATTATAGGTAGAGACCGAAAATGTAAACTTTAAACACTAGGAACGATATCCAAAAATTGGTCCACGAGTAATTCCCAATTTTTAGTTTTAGGTAATTTGGGCCAAATTCCCAAAATAAGTATTTATGAAAACAAATTTCTAGTTTTAGGTATCATTTGTAAAAAATTCCAGAAATAGTTATTATAAACTAGTCGTGACGAGTAGTTTGTAGAACCAATTAAAACTTGTCGCGTGTCCTTAAACTAACCATAACGAGCACGTTCACTAATCATTTACTCGTCACGACTAAATAAGTTTCATGCCTCGTAATCAACACCCACGAGTAATTTATAAGTCATTAGTCGTGATGACTAGTTTACCCGGTTTACATTCACTACATGAGTAGTTTATTAGTAGTTAACTTGTCGCGACTAGTTTAACCTTATATTCTACTCGTCGCGACTAAAAGACTTATGAATTACTTGTGGGCGTTGATTACGAGACATGAAACTTATTTAGTCTTGACGAGTAGATGTTTAGTGAGCGTGCTCGTTACGGTTAGTTTAAAGACACGTGGCAAGTTCTAATTGGTTTTTACAAACTACTCGTCACGACTAGTTTTTAATACCTATTTTTAGAATTTTTTATAAATGATACCTAAAACTAGAAATTTGTTTTCATAAATGTTTATTTTAGGAATTTTTGAGTATATTAAAACAGAGTCCCATGAACTAGGTACAAGAATAAAAATATATACAATTTAAAAGATTAATAATTTATGCTCAGAATAAGTCATAAAATCCAAACTAGAGGTATATTGGATGCTTAGACGAGACCTAAACTCAAAAGTAACTATACTAACTGTATATCGATTATAGAGTACCAATGAAGAAACCGTGGATAAGCAACATGGAACACACATACTCAACTGAAAGTGACATGTTCTCTTAACAAACTGTAAATCAATTTCATCATGTTTTAATGTCGTACTATGTTAAAGTTAACTAATTGCTCTAGTATTGTCGTAAGAATGACACAACCTCCTGTACTAAGTTCCAATACTAGAACAAGACAAAAGCATGGACGCTGGTATATAGGATACGGGGTCACTGACCCCTCAATTTTGTTTGTTATATTTGATGTACGTTATGACTTTTCGTCTGACTCTAGAGATTTTTGAAAGCCGAGCCTAAGATTTTCTAACTCAAGAAAGATAAACGTATACATGTATTTGAAAAATAAACGGAGAAGCAAAAGAATGAGTATCAAAGTCGATTAAAGTATTTCCGTTGTTCTTTCTAAATCATTTTAGTTTAGTTTTACTGGGTGCAACAACAATTTGTCGATGTTATTTGTGTGACCCAATCCGACCTAAACCGAAAATTCCAACACCCTGTTAACATATATCTGAGCACCAAAAAACCGACCCCAATAAAAAAAATATCCTACACGTCACTGGACACAAGTTTCGAATATTCGAATGTACTATTGGAGAAATCAAAAGAGCTAATATTGATGACAATCGATATAGCCACATACAAGACCATAAGAGGCTGGTTTAAGACCATAGATAGCCTTTTAAGCTATGCAGTCGATATCACTTGTAACATCCAACTTTTGTTAAATAATACCTAATAGAGAGTTTGTTTTTAACTGTGTGTCATTAAGTTAGTCGTGTGTTGAGTATTTGGATAATATTTGGAGTAGGAATTTGGAATGGGTGGTGGGACCCATGAAACCCCCCCCCCCCCCTCTATATATACCCAACTACTCCTCCCTTTCTTTTCTTTTCTCATCCAAACACACAAACACACACACACACTCAAGAAACACACACATACTCTCTCTCTAGCACTCGGATTTAAAATCCAAGCCAAAGAATGGTGGAATCTCGTGTTTAACATCGTCAAGCAACAAGAATCACGTCCAGATCTACGTATTGTCCAGATCTGAACTCGAACCTGAAGCAAAGGTAGGTTTCGGTTTAAATGGTTAAGTTTTATGGTTAGAATCGTCATGCAAACAGATATAATGATAGATCGGGTTGTAAAATGTAAGAAAAATATAAACTTGGTAAGTTATAACCTCTTGGGTGCACTTTGTAATAAAAAGGTGGTGTTTTGACTTTGAGAGATGGGTTCAGGATCAGGTGCATGGGGTCAGAATGTGTCGAAAGTTGGGAAGAAGTAAAAATCAGGTCCTGAGGAAGAGCCACGAAGTAAAATGGCTTTAAAATGGTAAAAGCGAAGAAAGGAAGGCATTTCGCTTCGCTCAGTCTTGAGAAGCGAAACAGGCATTTCACTTCGCTCAGCCTTGAGAAGCGAAACAGGCATTTCGCTTCGCTCAGCCATGCGAAGCGAAACGCTCCCATGCGAAGCGAAACAGTTTCATGCAAAGCGAAACGCTCCCATGCGAAGCGAAACAGTTTCATGCGAAGCGAAACGCTCCTATGCGAAATTTTATAAAATTCATTTTCTAATGCATTTTTGTTAAAGGACTGTTAATGAAAATAAAAGTTTTCCGAGCTGACCTGGCAGCTCAACCCCAGCCAGGGGCGCTGCCCCTTGGACCCTGTTAGGGGCTGCCGCCCCTAGACCCCGCTACCAGGAGCGCTGCCCCCGGACCCCCATTAGTGAGGGTGTCATTGACTTAGATATAAGAGGTAGTAGTAATGGATATTTGACACTCGTAATGCGTTATACAGTTAGCCGTGCACAGCCAGAGAAGGGCATTACTATTAACGGCAAGAGAAGCCGACTTCAGGTGAGTTTCTAGCCCCTTTATCCGTTATGTTTTTGGGGCTGTGTGTATACTCCTTTGTGATAATTGTTAATACACTTAACTTAAGTGGTAAGTGTATGATATGTGTATATTATATGTATGACTAAGTATTGAATGTTATTATGGAATGTTTATACGAATGAATATGTACGTATACGTATATACATGACCAGAAGATATGTAAAGTATTGAATGAAAATGAATGTATGATCGAGTGACGTGACAGTTATGGTTATTGGAGACAAAGGGACCAGACCTTAATAATATCTGAGACAGAAGGGACCAGACCCTGATAATATCTAAGACAGAAGGAACCAGACCCTGATAATATCTGAGACAGAAGGGACCAGACCCTAATAATATATGTGATGGTAGAGATAGAATAGCCTATGGTAAACCATAGGGTTTATGAAAGAAAGTATGTAAGTACGTATGCATGTATATAAGGTATGTATGAAAGGAGTAATAGAAAACTAAGGTATGAATACGTATCTTCGGACGCGTATGAGTAAGGGTATGAATGTATTGTATGTTAATTGATTAACTAGAACTCACTCAGCGTAGCTGACTTTTAGTATGCACGCGGGCAAATAGGTTGAGGCAGTTGGCTTAAGGAGGGACATAGGGCATGGACTGAAGAGACTGGCATCCATGATGAAGTGTTATGACTGTTTTAATTAATTACTTATGAAAAGACAATTTGTATGTTTAGACAAGAATTAATGTTTTGTAATGTGATGTATGAAGTTTTAAATTATTTCGCGAAAGTTTTAATTAACTCTGATTTTAGGACTGTGTTTATGAGTAAATCCAACATCAAAGTAGGGTTACCGGGAACGAGGCGTTACGTCGTTGATATATGTTCCCTTAGCGATATATAAGTCAGAATATCGGTTCAGAATATCGATACCGATAATATCAATGATATTGACAGATATTTGCCCGATATTGGAATAATGTTTGACCAATATGTCACCAATATTCCTTATATTAGTGTTTTAAGTCTTAATTATCAACTTTTAGTGTTCAATGTTATTGTTTTAAGTCTTAATCAATTCTTACTTGCTACGATTGTTAGAGCACGTTCGTTTCACAAAATGGAATGGAATTGGAATTTGCATAGGATTTGGAATTCGAAGGAATTGGATTTGGAATCTGAACATTCCAATAGAAATTGAAATGTGAAGGAATTGAAATCCAATTCCATTCTTGATGTGTTCATTTGACAAATGAACTGGAATCGTTTTTTTTTGGCGAGGATAACGACGGAAACACTTTAGTTTTTTTAGATTTTTTGTTTTTTATTTATATTTTGCATTATGATTTTATTTTTTTTTTGAATTTTTTGGGGGTTTTCTATTAAGATAAACAAACCCCTCAAAAATATTCAAAAATAATAATTAAAAAAATCATAACTCAAAATATAATTCGAAAACAAAAAAAAGTAAAAAAACCAAAATGTTTTATTCGTTGTTCTTGTTAAAATTTTTTTTTTCAACGAATCCACTTGAAATTCTCCACATTTTGGAAGGATTTAGAATTCCTTTATTTAAAGGAATTGAATTCCAATTCCTTAACAACCGAACACACCAAAATGGAATTAAGATTCCAATTCCAACTAAATGAGCACGCCATGTCATGGGATTTTAATTCCAATTCCTTTGAATTCTCACGAATTCTGTGAAACGAACGCGCCCTTAGTGTTTTGCAATTTGCAAAAGGTTAATTTGTTAATGGTAGGAGAGTATACTGAATTATTAGTGTTAAATTGCTATATATATGAATTTTACATGATATTAAAATTACCGATATCTCACTGCGATAACCGATATCTCAGATATCGGTCCTTAACCGATATATGATATTTTTCCGCATTAACTGCTTAGCTTTTAAGACAATATACATAATTGAAAAATAAGGATGGACATCAATGTTTTTAAAACCAGACCGGTTTGGCCGGTCCGACCGGGATTCGGTCACCCGACCGGTCCGGTTCGATATAGTTCGCTCGCTTCTCAAAAAACCAGGCGGTCCGAACCGGTTCAACGGTCCAACCGGAGAATCGGCCCTGTTCAACCGGTCAAACCGGTGAACCGGACCGGTTGAACCGGTTTATTATGAATTTTTTATATATATTTACATTTAACCATTTTTTTCATAGTTTTTGAACTCGGCCGGTCCGACCGGTTCGACCGGTTGAACCGGTAACCCGACCGGTTCAGTGTCCGAACCGGTTATGTAAACATTGATGGGCATATTCAGGAGGTTGTTTAGTTTCATATAAAGAATCTAATATTCTTATGTAAGTCATTGTTTAAGAATATGTTTTCTTACATCAAACTGATGTATGGGTACCTCCAGGAGACACTGCTATGCTTAGAACACTAGGAATGGTTGCATGGTTGACAATTTATATGACTGAACCTCTCATCGATGTTCAAGCCAGACTTTAGAGAGATACAATGGGCAACATTAAGAAATTGGTTGGCAATTATGAGAGAAAAAATTAAAAGGTATCGTCACATTAATTGGTAACCTTGTTACTTATTGAATAGATTGCATTTTGGACAAGGAGCTTTTAGGGGCTTCAAACTTTTAAGAAAAAACTCCTATCTAACAAAAAGCCTTGTTTGGTTCAATGGGCTTGAAGCTTTTATATTAGGAGAAAAAACTCTTTTTCTAAACACTACTCCTACTAGCGTTTGAAAAAAAGCTACAAGCTTTTACAATTGAATTTACAATTTTGATACTTAAACTTTCATCAACTTTTGTTAATTTATATAATAGTTACATATTTTACCCTTAGGGTTAGGTTATAATAGGAAATATAGTTTTTGTAGGAAGGATAAGAAGTAATCTTGTCCATTGATTTTGAATATGGAGGGTTGAGATTAGTTTAGGGGGAAATTAAGTGTGAAAAGTGTGAATATAAGGGGAATGACATATAAGAAATAACACATTTGTTGTCTTTCTCTCTCCACATGCAAGGCACATGCCAAATTCCTCCATCATTTTTAAACGTCCATAACTTTTTTTTACTACGTTTTTATTGAAAAACATATTCACAATAATAACGAGGGTCTTTTTATCTTTAGTATGAGTACCATATTGTAATATAAAAATAAAAAAAAATGGTGGGTTTTTTATAAATTGTGTTTTACCAAACTGTGTTTTACAAAATTGTGTTATACAATAGTATTTTTCATTGTGTTTTTTTTCCATTGTGCTATTTACATTGTGTCATACAATTGTGTTTTTATTGTGTTTTTGTCATTGTGTTTTTTTTTCATAGTGTATTTTTCCATTGTGTTTTTTTCATTGTGTTTTTCATTATGTTTTTTCAGACTTTTCTGGCGAGGTGGTGGCGGTGGGTGACGGTGGGCGGTGGAGTGGTGGTGGTTGTAAGAGACGAGTGAAAATGTAATTGGGTTTTATGTAAGTGGGTTTTTGAAATTAATTTAAGTGAGTTTTGAGATTAAAGTAAATGTGTTTTGATATTAAAGTATTAGAATAAAATACCCTCCTTCCTAGCCTTTTAGGAAAATTAAACTTCTTATTTGAACCTAACCCTTTACCCTTATTCAAAACTAACTACCCCATGACTCTTTAAAAGTCCACAACTTTTTCTCACGTTAATATTTTTTAAACACATTACATCATAAAAAAAGAGCATTTTATTCTCTTTAATTTGAGTATGATATTGACATACTTCTTTACCGGTTGTTATTGGCAACAAGTCGAGTCAGACGAGCTCGGGTCATGTGTAAGACCAAATTAGGGTCGGAACGAGTCGATAAAAAAGGGTTAATTTAGTTCGTTCGTGTCGGTACGGTTTTGGGTCGAAAGGGCCAGGTCAGAACATGTTTCAGATTAAAACGGTGTCGGGTCGGAAAGGGTTTCAAATCAAAAGAGGTTGGTTTAAAAAACTATCTATTTGAAATTACTGTATATTTTAGCTTTGTTTCTTGATTTTTGTCACGATTACACGCTTGCTGCCTTTGCACGAAGTACACGTCTACATTCGGGTTATGCGTGCACTAATATCAAGTGAATCACGTATCGACACTCATTATTCGATTGATCTCAGGTTGCACGCGCACTCCGCTGCACCGCGCTGGCACCCAATTATTTTTATTAAAAGCTCCAGGCAAAATACCTAAATATATCTAAAAAGCTCCAGCTACTCTGTCAAACACCTAAATATATCTAAAAAGCTACAGCTACCAGCTAGTTTTGCCAAACATATCTTAACAGTGAGTTTCTTATGCTAAATACAAACTGATAAATAAATATAAAGTGAAGAATATAAGAGTTTTCTTGTTTAATATCTCATAAATGCTTATTTGGTTTTATTAATAATTACTTTTTGGAATAAGGCTTTTGTATGGATGCAAGAATTGTTTTTAGCAATAGACAAAGAGGAGTTTGTTGTGTGTTAAATTGTTAAAAGCTGAATGGATTTCTAACTTTAGTGACCACCTAGACATACATGTAATATAAGTATGCAGCGCATCTTGCATGCAGTCTTGCAGTGCTTTGCAAATATAGCTAGAAAGAAAAAGAGAGAGACCATTATGCGATTACATGGGCATTGTATGCATACGTCTCAACAATAAGTCAATAATTATAAACGTTTATGTGTTACTCACAGTTCTTTATATAAATTTGATATAAATTTGATTGTGTTAACAAGTGTTCCCATATACAAAGAGTTCAAGCGTTAAAAGTATGCAAGGTGCGATTCAGGTTGCAGTGTATTTAATTAGTTTGTTTAAGTGAGTAAAATTTTTACAATTGACGAAGGAATTTTAAAAGCGAAATAAGTCACAAATCAAAAAGAATTCTCTAAGGAGGTTAGGATGAGATTTTTTTTTTCTGTTTCCTTGTGCTCAACGAGATGGCTAAAAAAAAACCTCGGCATATTCAGTTGTTTATGACCTCCTTAATTCAATTTATTAAGTTTTTATTAAACATGTTCAATACGTTAATTTATTTTACAAAATTATAAAGTTTAATGAGTCAACAATCAGACGAGACCATAGTTAAGTTTCCAACCCGTTTAAACTTGTTACCCAAGTAACCCAATCCTCGATACCTATTGTCACTTCTTATGTTAATAAATAGATTCAATTGGTCAACTTAAATTAAACAACAGGTCAATTTAGCTCTATCCAAATTAGACAATAGGCCAAACGAGTAACTGTTATAAAACCTATCAACTTAAAACAGGTCGACTTAGGTCGAGCCCTTCATCTAGTAAAAACCGCATGCAATAAAAGATAAAGGTAGATTGGTCAAGTTACTAATTTAGCCTCCACATATCAACAAAACAAGTGCAAGCACTTTACATCTTGTGTATAAAATCTACTCACTTATCAAACTAAAATTCTAACTTGTTACATGCACTTAACTACAAAACCCTCAAATCTTGCTTGGTAACAAATGGTTAGGTAAAAAGATTTTCAAAACCGGCCCGTGTGAAGGTACGTTTATGGTATCACCGTACTGAACGGGATGAACAATATTAGAACCATCAATGTAGATCACTCCCTCTTTTGTGTACCAATCAATATCCATTGACTCGATAGGTTTTATTAACCCATGCATTAACTTCAAACGGGCTGGTTCGGGTGATATGGGCTCTCTCACCATGTACTGCAGATCTTTAGATAATATGGGCATCAGAAATCCACCAGCCGACAGCATTGCTGCAGTTGATCCAGTTGCAGTTGAGATTCTCAGACCACTGGATCTGCAGTTGACCAGAGGCGGACTTGTTTGACCATCTTTCCTAATTCTTTACAAAGTCAAACATATGCATAAGAAAATGCAGCTTCCAAGACTTAACAGATTTTAGGCTTGTAAACGACAAGGAAGAACACTAACGGAACATGCTCATGTCTGTTTGTTTAACTTTAACCAAACAAAGGATCAATTATGAACAAGTAAATTAACAAGGTTTTCTTGCTCGAGTTAGTTTGTTAAGAAAATGAGTGTGTTTGTGTGTGTTTGTTAATAGTGTAAACAAACCGTTCACGAACATAAACGGAAACAACGAACAAACATAACCAAGCGAACACTAACTAAAAATAAACGTGAAAATCAATCTGTTGGGCCTAAAAAACTAATAAAACTAGTCAATCTGTTGGGCCTAAAAAATTAATAAAACTAGATTTGATTGTAGTGGGTCTAAAAAGTTTAACTGTACATAAACAAACTTAAACAAACGTAAACTAACGAACATAACTGAATGTAAACGAGGACATAAACAAGTGTTCATGAACATAAATGAATAAATGAGGCATGTGCTCATGTTCGTTTGTTTAACTAAATGAACAAAACAATTTGCTTATGTTTGTTCGTTTATTAAATAAACAAAATTCCTGCCGAACAGTTGAAACGGTTCACTGAACGTTCAGTTTGTTCACAGACTTAGATGCATGCAAATGAGCCAAGAGTCATTTTTTTTATATTTTAATATTAATATATGGGTTGGATAAAGTCATTATGTGATAGTTTGATATTATTTTTTAACTATGAGTAGGGCATTACATATTTGTTAAAATTGAAGGGAAGAAAGGTGTTTATGGGTCAACTTAACCTGGCCCAGCCCATTTTGACACGTTGCCCAACCCACCCATCTTGGCAACACAAAAAATTATACAGAGATCTCTGATACCTGAAAGAGAACCTAGTAGCAGAAGCAGGACACGGGTCTGCAATTAAAATGTCATTAAGAGCACATGTTGACACTGGCATCGAATTCACATGAATTGACATTATTGACAGTTCAGAAGCAGTTGTTTGACCCTCCAAGATGTTATTTAGTATCTGCAAGATCCAATAATACTCATAATACTGTGTTTAATCAATCTAATACAACAATTTACTTATTAACAAGCTGATTCAGATTAGGGTTTATCTTAAATGGGTCAAAACAAGAAAGTGGTCCAAAGTGTATCTTTAATGCATAAAGCCTCATATACCATTATATTTAGGCTTGCAAACAAACCGAACGAACACGAACGGAGCATGTACGTTTTCGTTCGTTTAACTCTAACTGAACAAACGAGCGAACACGAACAATTAAATGAACGTGGGTTTTCCTGTTCATGTTTGTGTTCGTTTATGCTAGTTCGTTAATAGTATAAACAAACTTCGTGAATGCAAACGAACGAACATAACTAAGCTAAAACTAGTTGAAACTTAAAAGTAATGTGAAGAACAATGTGCTGGGCCTAAAAAGTTGTTGAAATCAGTTGTAATGGGCCAAAAAATCTAAATGAATATACTAACAAACGTAAATTAACGAACTTAAACAAACGTAAACTAAGAACAAAAATGAACGTATGAACAGGCATAAACGAGTTTAAATGGACGAACGTGTTATGTTGTGGTCTCCGATCCATCTTGGGTCGGGTCCGGTTTAGACGAATAGACAGAATTAGGAGATTAAGCTGTTTGAGTTTTGGCCAAGCCCAAAAGCTCTAATCAGGCCCAGTTTAGTTAAAGGGTTAAACCCTAATTCTCTAGTCTATATATTCTCTCCTGTACTTGTAAGTTTGTATCACTCAATAATAAGAAAACCCTAGTTATCGACAGTGGACGTAGGTCATACACCGTGACCGAACCACTTAAATCCTTGTGTCTCTTTCGTTTATTCTTTTGGTTTTACTATTGTATTCGTGTTTGTGTGTGACTCCGAACCTAACAATTGGCATCAGAGCCTGGTTCTCGATTATACACACAGTTCCGCCGCCGCTGCTCCGCTGCCGCTGCTCCGCTGCCGCTGCTACAGTACCGCCGCCGCTACAGTACCGCCGCCGCTGCTACAGTTCCGCCGCCGCTGATTAGGGTTCCGCAGCTGCTGGTTCGTTTTTTCTGATCAGTTTCCAGTCCTTTTATTCCTTGGGTAGTTTGGTTGTTTGCTGTAATCAAAACTCAGTTTGGATAATGGCTGAGGACGGAAAGATCAAGATTGAGAAGTTTGATGGTCAGGATTTTGGATGGTGGAAAATGCAAATTGAGGATTTGCTATGTCAGAAAGACTTAATGGAAGCACTAGAAGAGAGGAAACCGGAAAGTATGAAAGATGATGAGTGGAAGGTACTTGACAGAAAAGCCATAGCTGTTATTAGACTCTCACTAGCTAAGAATGTGGCATTCAATATTGTAAATGAAACTACCACGTATGGTCTTATGAAAGCCTTGTCAAATATGTATGAAAAGCCTTCTGCATCAAACAAGGTATTTCTGATTAGACAGCTAGTTAACACCAGAATGAAGGAAGGGGCATCTGTTACCTCTCATGTTAATGACTTCAACACTATTATTTCTCGTTTGTCTTCTGTTGATATCAAGTTTGATGATGAAGTTCAAGCGTTACTCTTGTTATCCTCGTTACCCGAAAGTTGGTCAGGGACTGTTACTGCAGTTAGTAGTTCTTCTGGGAATACTAAGCTTACTTTTGAAGGAGTCCGGGATTTGATTTTAGGGGAGGACATAAGAAGAAGGAATTCTGGTGAGACATCTAGTTCTATATTGAGCACCGAAGGGAGAGGTAGGAGAAGAGAGAAAGGTAATGGCAGGGGTAGGTCAAAGTCTAGAAGAAGAAGTCAGTCAAAGCCTAGAAAAGACATTGAGTGTTGGAATTGCAAAGAAATGGGGCATTTCAGAAACCAATGCCCTAACCCCTCAATTTCAAAAGAAAAGAAAGAATCTAAGAAGGAAGTTAATCTGGCCACCGGTTCAGATGATTCAGAAGGTTCAGAAGAGACTCTTATCTGCTGTGTTGAAGAATCAACAGATTCATGGATTATGGATTCTGGTGCATCTTTTCATGCCACTTATAGCACGAAGAAGATGAAGAATCTCCGAACAGGTAATTTTGGTAAAGTTCGTTTGGCTAATAATCATGCTGTTGATATCACGGGGATGGGGGATATTGAACTAAAAACTTCATTGGGCACCTCATGGACTCTAAAGGATGTTCGGGTCGTTCCTAGCCTTAGAAGAAAGCTAATTTCTGTTGGGCAGTTAGATGACCAAGGATATGATGTTATGTTTGGTGGGGGTCAATGGAAAGTTGTGAAAGGGAATCTTGTGATCGCCAGAGGTAAAAAGAAGGGCACTTTATACATGGTTGAAATTCCAGCTGATGGGGTAAATGCAGTGACCAGTGGACCGAGTCAGTCTAGTTTGTGGCACCAACGACTCGGCCACATGAGTGAAAAAGGGATGAAAATGCTCGTTGCTAGAGGAAAAATTCCAGAACTGAAGAAGGTTGAATCTGAATTTTGTGAACCATGTGTTTTCGGTAAAAAGAAGAAAGTATCTTTTGTGAAGACCGGAAAACAACCGAAAGCTCAGAAATTGGAGCTTATTCACTCTGATGTCTATGGACCAACTTCAGTCTCTTCTTTGGGAGGATCGCACTATTATGTCACCTTCATTGATGATTCGACACGCAAGGTATGGGTTTACTTTCTTAAAAATAAATCTGATGTTTTTGATACTTTTAAGAAATGAAAAACTGCTGTTGAATTGGAAACTGATTTGAAGGTGAAATGCTTGAAGTCGGATAACGGTGGTGAATACGTTAGCAAAGAATTCCGTGATTATTGTGAAGAGTACGGTATTCGGATGATTTTTACAGTCCCTGGCACTCCTCAACAAAATGGAGTGGCAGAACGAATGAACAGGACGTTAAATGAAAGGGCAAGAAGTATGAGACTTAATGCCGGGCTTCCAAAGACGTTCTGGGCAGATGCAGTTAACACTGCAGCTTATTTAATTAACCGGGGATTGTCAGTACCGCTGGGTTTCAAGACACCAGAAGAAGAGTGGAAAGGTAAAGCTGCAGATTTTAAGCATTTGAAAGTCTTTGGGTGTAGCGCTTATGATCTAGTGAAAAATGACAAGCTTGATGCTAAAGCTAAAAAATATGTTTTCATTGGATATGGGTCAAACGAAATGGGCTACAGGCTTTGGGATTTAGAAAGCAGAAAAGTAGTCAGAAGCAAGCATGCAACTTTTAATGAGGCTGAGTTATACAAAGATAGAAACACTTCAAAATCAAGGGTTCAGAAAGAGCAGGTTGAATATGAAATTGATGCTCAGAAAAAGACAGTTGAGTCAGCTACCGAACCCGAGACAGAAACTGAAGAAACCACAGTTCCTGAATTTGAAGATGATGATATTGGTGGAAATGAAGAGTCAGAGGGAGTCTCTGACAGTGGGAGTTCAGAGTCTGAGGATGAACAGTCTCCACAAGAACCTGACCCGCCTCAGCACTAGGTTAGGAGGTCCACCAGAGTTTCTAAACAGCCGGTACGTTACAAACCTTCAGTTAATTATCTCCTTTTAACTGAAAATGATGAGCCAGAGAGTTATTATGAAGCACTTAAGTTGAAAGATTCGCTCCAGTGGGAGCATGCTATGAAGGAGGAGATGAACTCTTTGAGTAAAAACCAGACATGGGTTTTAACCAAGTTTCCACTAGATAAAAGAGTTCTACAGAATAAATGGGTCTATAGAGTCAAGGAAGAACATGATGGGTCTAAACGATACAAAGCTCGTTTAGTGGTCAAGGGTTTCCAGCAAAAGAAGGGAATTGATTATAATGAAATATTCTCTCCAGTTGTGAAGATGACCACCATCAGATTGATCTTAAGTATTGTTGCTGCAGAAAATTTACATCTAGAGCAATTAGATGTTAAGACAGCATTTTTACATGGTGATCTTGACGAGGAGATCTATATGGCACAACCTGAGGGATTTCAGGTTGCCGGGAAAGAAAAATGGGTCTGCAAATTGAAGAAAAGCTTGTATGGTCTGAAGCAGGCACCTAGGCAATGGTACCTAAAGTTTGATGATTTTATGGTGAGAACTGGGTACAAGAAATGCGAGGCCGACCATTGCTGCTACTTAAAGAAGTTTAAAGGCTCATATATCATTCTACTTCTTTATGTAGATGATATGTTAATTGCAGGATCTGATATGAAGGAGATTCGCAAGTTGAAGAAACAGTTGTCTGATGAATTTGAGATGAAAGATCTTGGTCCAGCCAAACAGATTTTGGGGATGAGTATATCCAGAAAGAAAGATGGCTCCATAACACTATCCCAAGAGAAATACATAGGGAAAGTGTTAGAAAGATTCAGGATGAATGATGAGAAGACTAAACCGAGAAACACACCTTTGGGAAGTCATTTCAAACTTACCAAAGACCAGTCTCCCAGAACAGAGGAAGAAAGAACAGAGATGGCTAAAGTTCCGTATGCATCTGCTGTTGGCAGTCTCATGTACGCCATGGTTTGTACACGGCCAGACATTGCTCATGCTGTCGGGGTAGTTAGTCGTTTTATGTCGGATCCGGGAAAGGAACATTGGGAAGCGGTGAAATGGTTACTCAGATACTTAAAGGGTACTTCCAGTTTGGGGTTATGTTTTAAGGGGAAGGATACAATTCTCAGGGGTTATTCAGATGCTGATCTGGGTGGATGTAAGAAGACGTTTAAAAGCACTACTGGTTATGTTTTCACAGTTGGGGGAACAGCAGTATGTTGGATGTCCAGACTTCAGAAAAGTGTTGCTTTATCAACCACTGAGGCAGAATATATGGCAGCAGCCGAAGCAAGTAAAGAATTGGTATGGTTGAGAACTTTTCTTGAAGAGTTGGGAAAGAAACAGGCAGAGTTCTTCTTATATTGTGACAATGAGAGTGCAGTGAAACTTGCGAAGAATCCAGTCTATCATTCGAAGACTAAGCACATCGGGAGGAGATATCACTTTGTCAGAGATTTGATCAGTGATGGTGTTTTCAGTTTGAAAAATATGTCAGGTGCTAAGAATCCAGCAGATATGTTCACCAAACCGGTGATACTGGATAAGCTGAAGCTGTGCAGAGCTTCAGCAGGCCTTCAGGAAAAATGTTGAGAAGGCGAAGGGTAACTAGGAGGTGCAAAACCAGATGGGTTTTATTTTATATGTACAAGGCAATGCAGGTGAAGACATTTTACGTCTCCAAATGGGAGCAGGTTGAAATGTTTGACGCATCCAAGTGGTGGTTTAGAGAAGATGTCTCGAAGCCCAATTGGGAGATTGTTATGTTGTGGTCTCCGATCCATCTTGGGTCGGGTCCGGTTTAGACGAATAGACAGAATTAGGAGATTAAGCTGTTTGAGTTTTGGCCAAGCCCAAAAGCTCTAATCAGGCCCAGTTTAGTTAAAGGGTTAAACCCTAATTGTCTAGTCTATATATTCTCTCCTGTACTTGTAAGTTTGTATCACTCAATAATAAGAAAACCCTAGTTATCGACAGTGGACGTAGGTCATACACCGTGACCGAACCACTTAAATCCTTGTGTCTCTTTCGTTTATTCTTTCGGTTTTACTATTGTATTCGTGTTTGTGTGTGACTCCGAACCTAACAGAACGTTCACGAACATAAATGAACAAACAAGACATGTGTTCGTGTTCGTTCGTTTAACTGAAAGAACAAAAAAAAATTCGTGTTCGTTCATTTATTAAATAATAAACATAAACGAACTTCCCACTGAACAGTTCATTTAATGTTTGGTTTGTTTACAGGCCTACATTTGATCAAAAAATAGAAAAAAAATACTGAAATAATATATAACTTTTGTAATCATATGTACCTGTTCAAAGTTTTTAACAGTCGCTGCACAAAGATAACCTGTGCTTCTGGTAGCATCAAACTCGTTACTCGCCTCTTGCACCTAACAAAATTACACGGGTCACAGATTTCATAACACAATCATCAGAACATGATTATATGAAAGCGCAAATCAAGAGTATCAACATAAACTATTGAATCGAAATCCTAAAGCTTCAAGAACAAGTTAACAACCTCTTGTGGTTGAGTGGGGTCAGAGTTAACTCCTATTAACGGGATTGAATCATCCAAAAAATGACTCGCACGCAAAAGTGTCCCGTCGCCGCCAACAGTAACAACAAGATCCACATTCTGAACCGGCCGAGACAGATTATTATAAAAAGTAGCATTCCAGTCAATGGGCTTTCTTTGTAAAATACTTGTACAGAATTCTATGGCGTCTTTATGAACTTTGCGCCTGTTATCCAGATACTGTAATACCTTCAGTGTTTAAAAAAAGAAAAAAATTATATATTTAGGAAAAGGTAAATACCAAAAAAAACCCAACATATTTTCTGTTTTTTTCTCGTAAAAGTCCTTCAACAATCCTTTGCACATAAAAAAAACCAACATACTTTCTGTGTTTTTCCTGTAAACATAAAAAATCAATAAACTCTCTGTGTTTTTCCCGTAAACATAAAAAATTAACAAACTTTCTGTTTTGATCATAAAGTTCCTTAGCATGTTAAATTTGGAAAAAAAAGAAAAGAAAAAAACTCTTAATTTGATTGGATAAAATAATGAAAACATTATTCCACAAATTACATTATAATAAAGCTAAAAATCATCTGTTTATTATTTTTAAGGAAGTGAGCCCGGGTCGAGCTCAAGCTTGAAAATATGACTCGTGAGCCAAGCTCGAGCCTTAGAAAAATAACTTGAAACTAGATGAGCTCAACGTCTCGCAAGTCGATACGAGCTGAGCTCTAGCCTAGTCAAGTTAGGGTTCGGCTCGTTTACACCTGAATAATAAGTAAAAATCACAACTTTCAAATTTAACATGTGAAGGGACTTTAAAGTGCAATATTATACTAAAGTACTTTTACGGGAAAAACAGAAAGTATTTTGGTTTATTTATGGTATTTTCCCTTTAGGAAATTTATGGAAAGATTGCATTTTTTGTAGAAATATAAAGAGAGAAAACAGTTAACAAAATGCACCCTTCAATTCAGTGTTTTGACATAGTAAAAGATTTCAGATAATACCAGCTGAATATTTAAAAACTAACCCTAAAGTGCAATATATACTTCAACCGTGTAATACACGGGTTTCTAAAACGATCAAAACAACAAAACAAAACTGGCTGATTTTCACATGGGCATTTCATCAAACACCTTATCTGCACTACACCCAGATGAATCATATTACCAAAAACACAAGGTGGGCAATACTGAAACTGGGTTAAGATTGTGAGCTTAAACATTCTTGCAGTGAAGATCATAAAATCAAGAAAAACAATGGTGGGTACCTTAGGGTTTCTAGAGCGAGATACACCGTTTGATTGATGAAACGAGTAGGTGTCCAACGGCTTTAGAAGCAGCAATAGACGCCTTCTTGCCATTGCTGATTAGGTCTCTATTGGCGGGAACAAACGACCAACGGCAATGAGTGTATTGTAGGCAAGATCCAACTGTTGATATACGTATCAAACGGTGGTTGGGTTTAGCCCAATTTCACCTATTTTTATCTGAATAATAATAATAATAATAAGTGAATATATATAGGGCGAAGATAACGTACAAATAGAAACACGGCGAAGCGTACGAACTAAAACAAAATTGAAGACGGTGACATTTTTGTAAATAAGTGAAACTCATTTTGTAGTGTAATTTAATTACTCTATATAATTTACAAATAGAGTTATTATAGTTTACAAATAGAATAATTTTATTACTATATTTATAAACTATATAGAGTAATTTTATTACTCTACTTGTTTCAGCTAAAGTAATTATTTTATTACTAGAGTAATTATTGAATCTTCTTCTTCTTTCTCATATTATCTGCTTCAAAAACACTCATGTAACTACAAATCGACTGGCAAATCACACACTTTCTTGTTTCAATATGTCATAAAAAGCTTCAAATCGGCGAAATTGTAAACATAATTATCACAATAATCCGGTCTCGTCGGAGACGTACGGATTTAACTTCTGATCAGAATGATACATCGGCTCTAGTGGTAGTCCGCCGCCGACTAGAGCGAGTATGTTGCAGCGGAAAACGACGGCGATTGCGCTACCAGAGTTATAGTCTCGCCGGAATATTTGTCGTTGTTGAAGATACGGAAGCTGCCCTTGGTGCCAGCGGCGAAGCAGTGGAGCCTTGGTTGAAGGAGAGGTGGGCGGAGGTTGGAGGCGGAGTGATCGAAGTTTGGTGGTGGATGATGAAGAAGATGGAGATTGGGTTGTGGTTGGGGATTAGTGTTATTGGGGATTTCTAAGTTTCCTTTAATTCGCACGTTTAGTATGAAAATTTAGTTTGTATTTTATCCAAACCCTATATATATATAGGATTTGGTTCATTTTAGAAGGGTTTTTATTGCGAGAAGTGCGAGAAATTAATCCAACCAATCACATTTTCTCTTTTATTTTATAATTTATTTAATGACAATGGTGCTATAGTAAAATATACATTTTTTCATATTTGGTAAGTCATAATGTATGAAGAAGTTACAATTAATTTGCTTTAATATTTTTTAAAAAATTAGTCAAATCAACCTATATTGAATTCTTGTTTTTTTTAATTTATCAAATTCATTTTTGTTGGTTATCAATATTATTTTTTTATTCTCGTAATTTGAATTTCGTACATTTATTCAGATAATAGTTCTTAATGAACATACACATGAATAAAATTACAAATACACAATTCGAAATACCACCTACATAGCACATACGAACCTACACAGTACTAAATGAACCAACGCACGATAAAAATTACACATACACCGTTAGAAATACCACCTACACAATACATATATGAACCTACAGAATAATATATGAACCTACATTGTACATAAATGAACATACACACGATAAAAATTATACATACACAATTTGAAGTACTATATACACAGTGCATATACGAACCTACACAGTATATAAATGAACCTACACGATAAAAATACAAATACACAATTCGAAATACCATATACATAGTACATACGTACCTACACAGCTACATAGTACAAAATAAACTTTTTTATTACATTAAACTGTATATAATAAATAACAGATAATAATAATAACCTATACTTGTAAAATTTTCACATACACATTCGTGATACCACTTAAATAGTACATATATAAACCCCACATAATACAAACTAAATTATTTTTTTTTTATTTTCACGTTAAACTACATATAAATAACAATCATGTTAATAGCCTATAATTGTAAAATTTTCACATACGCATTCGTGATTCCACCTACACAATACTATGCATGTGTATACATAAATTTGTGTAGGCAATATATAATATTTAACGCATTTAAAGAAATAGGGTTGAATATATTACAGTATTTGATTAAAATTATATTTGTTTAATATTAGTTTGATTTATAACATCAATTCAAAAATAACAATTAAGCAATTAAATGTTATTAATGATGTAAGTTTCACTTTGAAAAGTTTAAAAACAAATACCAAACTACCATTCTTCATTAAAATTCTGGTAGATTAATATATTCTTAATTACAAGTTTGCCACAACTTTTCTAATCCATTGATTACACAAATCAATGGTCCAGATTGATTTCTCGTACTTCTCGCTGTAACTTGACTTTTCGCAAGATCCACCCCCCCCACACTTTATTTTAACAAATATGACCCAAAAAACTAAAAATAGAAATTTATTAAGCCATTGTAAAAAAAAGTTTTAGGTCTGTAAACAAACCGAACGTTTAGTGAACTGTTTGCAAACCGTTTGACGAGTAGTTCGTTTATGTTCATTTATTTAATAAATGAACGAACATGAACACACATTTCGTTCGTTCATTTATGTTCGTTTACATATTAATAGAAAATAATTATATATTATTTGGATTGAACATCTATTTAATGGTTTTATATTTGTTCATTTGTGTTCATTTAAGGGTGTTTATTTACGTTCGTTTATGTTTGTTTATTTTCAATTACTTTTGGGATATATCTTTATTTATGTTTGTTTAATTTTGTTCATTTATGTTTGCGAACCGTTCGTTTAGAGTTTAAACGAACGAAAATAAACGAACACAAACATATTTGTTTTTTAAATAAACGAACATGAACACAAAATATGTGTTCGATTAAGTGTTCGTTTAATCTTTAAAGTTAAATGAACGAACACGGATATGCTCTTGTTCGTGTTCATTCGGGTCGTTTACAAGCCTAGTAAAAGTCATGTAGATATTCTTTTAAGCATATCAAAGCATTAGTTTCAAGATTATGGTAGACAACTTTTACGTAATCAAACACTGTATGTTACAACTTTTGGACGTGCACCGGTATTCGTTTTTCTAGTTTTTTTCAGTAAGTATATATACTATTAATTGTGGTGGTGGGTATGAACCGTAACATCACAACTTTACTATATATTCCTTAAAACACAAATTGGCGCTTGGTTGATGATTGTGATTTGTGTGTGCGTTGTCTAACAAGTTGGCGTAGGTCCATCACTAGAGACCACCGAATAAAAAATAAATATAAACATATAAAATTTATGTATTTTAAACTATTTTAGTTCCTTATATTAAATTTGGATAGGTCACGCTTTTAAATTAAGATCACTTAAATTTAAACATAACTTTTTCATGATTTCCTAATATGCCGTCACCACGCGTATTTTATTTACATTTTGATAAGCAAAATTGAGCAGCCATGCGTGAGAGAGTCGGGCCTTATTTTAGATACCTGATAAATAAATTTAACCATTTTTTCTTTATCAAATTAAAACAGAAAATTATGCAAACTACGTATTGATCTCTTAATTCTTATATTAGTACAAACTCAATGCGATAACGCCAAAGTTGAGTTGTTTAAGGAAACAGTGGATTCCAGAGGGGTGTTTAAAGAAACACGAGCCCAATGCCCAGAAAAATGTGTCGTCCATGGTTCGTTTAAGGAACTCCATGGATGCAACAACTATATATGGCCATAATCAAAAGCAAATTCAACTTCAGGCTTTCCATTTATAATTTTGGTCGATAGAATAAAATGTTTTATGATAAGTCATACAATGGGTGAATGGGAGATAGAAATTGGGTTAGTATGGGAAGGTGAAACTTTCATGTATTAACTGAAGTTTTTAATTAAAAAAAACGGTAAATCACATAATTGCAAAAGTTAATGGTAACAAAAATTTCCATGTTGGTTGTTTGATGTAAATAAATAAAATACGCTCATTCAAGAAACAAATGTGTATTAAGAGTAATTAATACATTATTTTGTTTCATCATATCATATGCATTGAAAAAGGTTCAAAGATTTTCTAAATTGATCGCTCAACAAGGCTTTGGAGAGGGCCAGCCCAGACCCAGAGACCCTCACCGTCACACACACATGGGCTTAAAATTTTCAGGGCCCAAAACAAGTTTGTTTTCTTTGTTTCGTTTCATGTAGAATAGCATTTGTAAGACATAGTGACACATAGGTGCTACATGTTTTTTTATAGTTAAAATGTCTGCAGTCTGTGGATCATATCTGCAAACATCTGTAATAAAAGAGGTGGACCAAATCTTTGCAGTCTGTGACAAGAAGGCTGTTTGTTTTTTAACATCTGCACACTGCTATAATAAACATAAAATTAAATAACCCGATTTTTTTAAAACCAAAATCAAACAACACATTCATAAACTATCATACAAATTTTATTTAACAACAAACTAGTAATAATTGTACAGTTTAACAAAAAATCAAACAACAACACATTCATTAATCTAACATTCTACAAACTTTATTTAACAACAAACTAGTAATAATAGAACAATTAAATACTGGTGAATAGACTACCAAGTCTTGAAGAAATAAACATGCCAAGGTAGATGGTAGATGGTGGTGGAGGTGGCAGCTATGGCAGGAGGTGGCGAAGCAGTGTGCGGCGGCGGTGATGTCGGAAGAAATGCAACGCGGTCTACTGGGGTTAGTGGAGGAGCGGCGACGGCGGCTAGGGGAGGAGGCAGGGGATCGGCGGCGGCTAGGGAGGTGGAGGAGGATTGGTAGCGGCGGCTAGGGGAGGTGGCCGATGAGGCGGCTAGGGTTTGGTGGAGAAGAGGAGATGAGACGAGATAAAGGTTTGAGGGGAGGAGAGGAGTCTGATGAATAATATGTGTGAGGTTTGGTGGAGGAGAGGAGAGGAGATGAGATTAAGGTTTGAGGGGAGGAGAGGAGTCTGATGAATAATATGTGTGAGAAGAGGTTGAAGATGCAAGAAGTGGTTGGACCATGTCTGCATCAAGAAGTGGGCGTGCAGACGTTTTTTAATGAAACATATTCAGAAAAATAAACAGTCTGCAAAGGGCAATATCTGAGCGTAGTCTGCGCGGCGCAAACAAAAGAAGCCAGAAAGAGCTTTTAACAAAAAACAAACACCCCCATAAAGGTGCACAAATCGGTTAACCGGTTAACCTATAACTGGTTAATTTCCTAACCGTTTTTTTTTTGCGGGAAATAACCGGTTAGGCCGGTTAATCGGGTCGGGTACTAACCGGTTTTGAAAAATTAATAAAAAAAGAAAATCGGTTAGCTGGTCGGGTATTAACCGGTTATAAACCGGTTTTTAATAAAACATTTAAAAAAAATCAGTTAACCAGTTGGTAACCGGTTAGGATTGGACCGGTTACTAACCGGTTAGACTTTCGGTTAGAAACCGGTTAACAGGTTTCTGTGTGCACCCCCTAGTGACACATGTGATCACTTAACATGTAGTTTTTAAACAAGAAAAACTATAGTAGTATCGTACACTTAAATTAAAATGAGAGAAAAGGCTTGCTTTTATGGTGTAACTTTTTTATAAAAATATTAACATAGGAAAAAATTATGATCGTTTAAAGTTATGGTGGGGAAGTTGGTTTATAAAGGGACCTATGTTTTATCCGGCGTGTTGCGCCGGACAGGTCGGTAAAACCTGGACGGTAGTAAAACTCAAGTGTTGTCGGTCTCAAGCGTTGAAGCGGTACGTCGATGCGAATTCGGTCGGTTTTGATTATGTGCGTTATAAAACCAAAAAAAATTATAAAAATTGAGACGGACCAATGGAGGTGGCGTCGGTCGGTAAAACTCGAGTGCATGTAAAATCGACCATTGTCGGTTTCGGGCGTTGAGGTGGTGAGTCTACGCAAATTCAGTCGGTTTTCATCTCGTTCATTACGATACCATAACTAAAAAAAATTGGCATCCGGTCGGTTTTCGTTACGGTATCAGAACTAAAACAAAATCGGTGAGTCCATGTGAATTTGGTCGGTTTTTATTATATTTTTGGCAGTACCGAAACTAAACAAAAAGATCGGTAAAACCCGGTCGTTAGTAACACCCAAAAGTTGTCAGTTCCGGACGTTGATACGGCGAGTCACGTGAATAATCGTGTGGTTATCAAATTTAAAAAATGTGTGGTTCATATTCAATGCTTTGATGAATAGTAAGTTTTGTGAGTATGTTAAAAGTTGGTTTTTAATATATATATATATAATAATAAAGGATTTATACAACCAAATATGAGAGGATAAAAGTGTAAAAATTCTTTAAAATATTAAAGGTTGAGTAAAGATTGGACAAAAAAAATTTAAGTAGTAATTAAAAACCACTAGTTAGTGGTCTAGAATGTACAAAAGGCAATTTCACGGTTTAAAACGTTTTTATTATTTAAAGAGAATAATGCATATCAAATGTTGTAATATATATATATATATTAAAACTTGTAAAACTTAAAAAAAAAAATTATTAAAATACATGTCCCGAATGCTTTGTATATACTATAGATATATGGGCTTGCAACTTAGATGTCATTAACCTTTTGGTCAAAACTTTGGATCTTATAGTCTTAAGTTTGAAACCTGACTCAAAAGAGTTTTCTTATAGTTGTAAGTTTTCTTCTTTATAATATGCATTAGTGAGTTAAACCTAGAGCATTAATATTTTATCTTAAAAAAACTTACTTAGATATTAATTATTAATTATTATAAGGATAGTTACAAAATCATTTTAAAAATAGGGCATCAATACTCCAACATACAATTTTAAAGTAGTAGTGATTTTTGTTTTTTTCAATTTACTTATTCCTTTTCAAATAATCTGTACGTACCTAAATGTGCCCTTGATACCCTTTGTAAATTTATGGGGCTACCTCCATTAAAAAAAGAAAGGTCAACTTGAAAGGAATAAAGATCTTCCGTACGCCGCTTTCATAAAATTTAACATAGAACAAGAGGCAATGGCGAGCACTACGTTGGTGTCACAACATGCACCCAATAATTTTTTTTATTTTTTATTTTTTCCTTCGCACTTAAGATTCTCTTTATAAAAGGCCAGCCGATGATGTATTCCTTTTTGGAAATTGGTTCTTTTAACTTGGTATTTTACTAAAAATCAACAATTATTAATTAACTTTTTATAAATATGCCACGTGTTATATTGTTCATTCATGAACTTATTCGTACCATTCATAAATCTTATCCTTGTTTATAAATGGGTTAGGTTATAATAGGAAGTATAGTTTTTGTAGGAAGAATAAGAAGTAATCTTGGCCATTGATTTTTAACATGGAGAGTTGAGTTAGTTTAGGGTGAAATCAAGTATGAACATAAGGAGAAGGGTATAATTAATAAAATAATTATATTAATAAGTTTATTGAAATAATTGATGTTAAAGGTTTATACCAAGAATCCTTTTTTTTTCTTTTATCAAGAATTGATAATAACACGTTATTTTGTTGTGCTAGTTGCGCAATCTTGAACCACTAAATTTAATAATTGACGTGACATTTATAGATATTTACATTATGCCAAACATCGATAAATAACTACTAGTAGAAGAGCCCGCGCGTCATGGCGGGAACATAACATAAATTCGGTTGATGTTGTTTTGATCCTTTACGGTGCCAACATTAGTTGCGAGTTGGTGGGGGGGGGGGGCTCATTTTAACCAAATTCCAAACCACAAACCTTTTATAAATTCAACTATAACATAGCGGATTTGACAAATATTTGTTACCCATGTTTGGTTTTATGCGATTTATTTTGTATATATTTTTAGCATTGAAATCCACGCTTCGCGAGGGGTCATAGGATTCTCATTGATAGTTGTTGTGTAGTTTAATAAATATCTCTGAACTTCTTTACGTGAGAAAACAAATGACATTATTTATATTTTTTATAATGTAAAGTTAAGTCTTGTACAAAGCAATAGTAAATACACTTTTAGCATTAGCAGATGATCTTCAATCCAAGCACAAAAGAGGAAGAACTTTCTGAATATTTTTTTTTATAAAGAATGATATAGTTTTTTTACATAACTCATAGCATGATCTCTTCTAAAGAGACATGCAACAAGAGTGCACGTGACATGGGTTACTTGCAAAATAATGTTTCTCTCATTTCGTTGCCCATTGTCAGGTTCACCCTATAATGCAAGTTAATGAACTATAATAGTAAATCAACTACAATATACAATGATGGCAGCATATCTGACTCTTTTAAGAGTTTCCTTATAAGCATTGACTTTTTGCCAGGTGACCACAATCTAGATTTGAGATATCATGCTAGACAATGGCATAGAAAAACACCTCAAATTCAATCATCTTGTTAATGTATACCGTAGTATGAAGTGATATGTGAGTTGCGACTAACATGGTTTTTTGCAACTGTAATAACCTATTTAGCAAAAAAAAAAAAAAAAAAAAGAAGTATTGCAGGATTAGAATTACCAAAACCATCTCATGTTTAACTACAACAAATTTTCAACACAAAACTAATTCGTTAACTTACCAATTTTACCACAAAGTTAACGTCATCGGCGCTAATTCGTTAACTTCTACTTTATTTATGAAACTTTAGGTAGGCTCATTTGACTTACAAGAGCTCGAGCTTAAAGGTGAAGCTCGGCCCATTAGTAGTTTTTCAGGCTTGAGCTCGGCTCATTTCACGCGCTATTTCTAAAAAAATAAATATATAATATAATAAAATACTCACACTAAACCCATAAGCTATAATGTGCCTGTTAACACCAAGAAAACCAATGGCGGTCTCATATGTTGCGACGCACAATTAATGTCTGCTCGAGAGCCAACATCAAACCAAGTCATTTTGCACCAACAACCTATCACACAAACAATATCAAATATATATAATCAGCTTTATAAAATATAAGAAATAATAGCACCAAAAGGTTATGATATGTGTCACCATTAATCAAATAAACCGTTCATAATATCTTGTTTAAAAAAAAAAAGAAAAAAATTCTGTTTGTACGCCTGTGGTTTGTTGCTTCCATCCATTTGTATACAAATTCTAAAACTTTAACACTTTGAATACGTATTAATTCCAATTGTATCCATTTGTATACAAGTTCCAAACGGAGTTAACCAAACCGTTAAAACCTCCCCCACATGAGGGATATTTTCGTCTATTCCAATAAAACCGTTCATGCTTTAAACCGTTCATTTTAAAAGAACATAAACGAACATGAATATGTTCATTTTTTTAAATGAACAAGAACATGTTCAATTTTAAAACGAACGTACATGAACACAAATTTTTGTTCGATTAAGTGTTCGTTTTCACTAAAAGTTAAATACACACCTACGAACATGCTCGTTTTCGTTCAGTTCGTTTACATGCCTACATATAATGTTGTAATTAGGCTAACTCAAAGAAATAACAGTAGTTGACTTTCTATAATAGTTTGACAATGGTCAAACTGTGTTTACATGATTTAAATGGAACATAAATTATTTGTATAAATATGAGGCGATTCTGATATAATTTAACCACAATTTGAAAACACATAAACATGGTATAATTAAGGTTCACATGTTCATGATCAACAGTTGACCTTTTGGTCAAACTATTGAATTATTGATCTAATTACCCATTCAAGCATCTACCAACATGTACTTGCAATCATAATGAACTTTCACTAACAATTTACCATTAGGTACCTGCAATCACAATGAACTTTCACTAACGGTAGCATAAAGACATTATCATTTTCATACAATGTATCCTCTTTCCCTAATATCGTTAAAAATCAAAATTAGGTTATAAGGTTTAAATGTTGTTGTTTGAGAATAATAATAAAAAAACTAAACAATGTATTTTTGTAATTGGCTTAAAATTTTGAATTGGTCTGATATGAAATTTGGATTTATTTTTTATTTGAATAGACGAAAATACCCCTCATGTGAGGAGGTTTTAACGGCATTGGTTAACTCCGTTTGGAACTTGTATATAGATGGATACAATTGGAATTAATATGTATTCAAAGTGTTAAAGGTTTCGAATTTGTATACAAATTGATGGAAGCATCAAACCACAGGTTTACAAATAGAATTTTTTTCTAAAAAAAACTGAGATAAACTATAAAATAGTAAGCTGCCTAGCACAACCTTAACTTAGAAACTAACTATTTAAATTCGTTCATGTTTGTCCATATGCATTCACTTATGGTTGTTTATTTAATAAAAAGAACATGAAGAGAAATTTTTGTTTATTCAGTTAAAACAAAGAATCATTCACTGCAATAATTATAGTTTCTTATGGTATCTAATAACCACTTTTAAATCTGAAAGGAACAAAGTGTTTCATCAGTTAGACTACCCAACCCAATCCAATTGAGCCCATTTAAACTAAAAAGTAAATAAGTTGGCATCCCACTGGTTTGCAACTTAAAGGCAGCAAAATGATAATTTGGTTATTTCCATTACAGTCTATACTTAAGGAATTAAGTGACCTTAATTGTTGAGATACTTAACTAATATTACTTAATAGTTATTAGTATTATATTTTTGAAAAGAAAAATGCAACAATTAATGTTAATATTATATTTTTATTGCTACTTTAAATATACCAGCCTTCTACTCCACAATCTGTTCCAGAGTGTTTCCTGGTCTGAATACTTGTATAAAACATGTGAATGTTTAAAAAGTAAGTTCGTTTATATTCGTTTATTTAATAAACGAAGGAACATGAAAACAATATTTGTTAATTTACTTAAATCAATTGAACATGAACACACGTCTCATTCATTCATTTATGTTCATGAACATTTGTTCTTTTGAATTCGTTTATGCTCATTCAATTGCGTTCGTTTATGCTAATTACTTTACGTTTCTTTAAATTCGTTCATTTGCATACTTTAATATTATTCATTTAAATTTTTTAGACACATTACAATTCTAGATTTATAATATTGTAGGTCCCACACATTGTTGTTCACATTTACTTTCAAGGTTCATGAGCAGTAATAATTCCACCTAATGCATGACCTTGTTATTTTAATCTTTACTATGACTAAAACTTCCCACCATAATAATACAAAAGAAGTACACAAATTTGGGGTTGGTTACTGTTTTTAGCCAGATTTAACTTAGTCTGGGTCAAAATTGACTGTTGTTGGCTCTTTTGGTCAAAGAGTCAGATGCTTGAGGGTGATATGGTCAATATTGATATAAAATTGTAAGCAATTTAAAGTTGATTATTATAGGTAGATAGAAAGTTTTAATAAACGATGACGACACAATATATACAACAAATTAAAAAGAAACCAACCTCCATAAACTGATACATTTGGGTTCGTGAAATTCTTGAGGCATCCCTTCATGAACTGTTACAAAGATCACCTATGCAAATGAAAAATTAAGATCATATTTTTTAAAATATTCTAGACATCTTATTTTACATCTTTGCTAAAAAGAAGTTAAAAGGTTACTCTGTCTCCCATTTCATGTACATTTTTAATCAAGTTCTAGAACCAATTCTTGTATCCTGAAGCATCCCTGCAAACCCAGGTCATCAATGTAAAATTATAAATTATTGATTTGAATATCAGTTTCCATTGTATACCTAACATCTTATCTCATGCCATTTTCAAGCAGTAACTTTGAAATAAAAAGTAAAGTTTCATGACGACAAACCTTGATTTAAGATTAACTGGACACGTTATACACGAGAACAACCAATCCCAACTCATGAGTTTTATCTATCATAGATTTAAGATCGCCTGGAATGCTAGGTGCAAAATAGTTTGTGAAATGGTACAACAAAAATTAATCAAATTCAGTCAAAAATTGATAATCACTAATGAAAAAGGTTAATAGAGAGAGCACAAGGTGTGACAAGGCAAACAAATATAGAGAAATTACCCAAAGATAGCATAATATGAGTGGTCTAAACAGTTAATCAAAATTCACACGGGACTTTAAATAAACAAGTATGTAAGATAGCGATGTTGATGAGATGATACTTTTAGTTTTAATTATTTACAAAGGGAGGGAAATAACAGATTTATTAGATAAGAAGAAACAAAATTGACAGACAACAAATATCATCAATCATCAAATTATCGTATCATCATTCATCAACTGCAGCAGAAATCAACATATAGAAGAAAACTGAGCACTTACAACAATTAGGGAGCAAACCGCAGCCGAGTTGAAGGCTAGGGAATATCGTCTTTTATATACAAACCTTCAATTGAAACTGACATCCTCATTTGGGTATCAATTGGAGCAATTAATAATTGAAGGAGTAACCAAATGATTGAATTGAAGGGAACGTCGCCGGAGGAATATGGGTTTGAATGATTAAAGGGCGCCGGCCGGTGAAGTATAGTTAATATTGGGGTGTCTGAAGTAGAGGTGCACAAATCGGTTTTTTTTTTAAAAACCGGTTCGGTTATTAACCGGACCGGTTTTTTTTGGCCCGGAAAAAAACCGGTTCGGTTAATAACCGGTTTTTGTATCTGAAAACCCTAACCGGTTAGGACCGGTTTAGAAACCGGTTAGAACCGGTTAATAAACCGGTTTTTTTATTAACCGGTTTTTTAATAACCGGTCTAACCGGTTAACCGGTTTTTTTTTTTTTTTTTTTAAATAACCATTATTTTTTCACAGTATAAACAAACCGGTAACTACAAAGCAAAACGGACTGACTCCATTCTTTGCTTTCGTTGTTAGGGTTCTTTGCTTGGAAGATTAAAAACACATAACTTTCATTTATAGCTTTTACATTAAAAATACAAACATTAAATCGTTATCGCATATTCGTAACTCAAAAAATACAAACATTAAAGAATGCTTAGACACGATTACATTAACAACTTGCTGTTTCTTACTCATTATTTGCCTCCATGTTTGCTGTTTCTTTAACTAATTTTCTTCGCTACCCGATCCCGAGCTATTCCTTAGGTAATCGTCGTACGCGGCTTCTTCATCGGTCATTGGTTGAGTGTGTCCTTGATTGACCTCGTCTTCATACAAGCCCGCCTCATAGTCCATTTCCCCCTCGAGTGAGCGTTGATGTTGTGCCCTATCTAAAGAGTCCAAGTAATCCTTGTAGCAAATCGACATCTCTACAGCTGGTGGAGTGAGTCGAGTCCTCCTAATCGATATAACCCTGCCAGAAACAGAAAAAGCAGACTCCGAAGCTACCGTGGAAGCTTGGACCGTTAGTAAATCTTTGGCCATGGCGGCGAGGATCGGAAACTCATCCTCCTTACCTCTCCACCAAGCCAGCAAATCAAGACTTCTAAATTCATCCGGAGTCATGTGTTTCACAAAGTTGGTACCACCATACCTTCCAAGTTCACTGCTTGGGGTGTTTACCTTTTGACGTTTACCGGCGTCTTCCCAAATCATGTAGTACATCCCCATTTCAAGGTCGGTTTGGGATTGGGATTGGGCAACAGCTCTTAACGAGTCATGAATTTGGGAAGACGACCCGTATTTTGTAAGGTAAACATCATACATGTTTGACAAGGTGGTGTTGAAAGCATTCTTTAAAGTTTGGTTATAATAGGGGTTTTGATCGTCGTTTAACTCTAGCTCATCACAAATTTTTTCTATTAAAGCTTCAACACCACCAACATTGATGCAAGGGTTTAACGCAGCAGCACATGTCAAAACAACGGGTAGTTCTTGAAAATATTTTCTAAATTTTTCTTTCATTTTTACACCCATATCAAAATAAGGTGCACCCCTACAATGAAGTTCACTCAACTTTGTGCACATGACAGCAATTTTTGGTAAAGCAATGGGGCTTGTTGGATAGTAAACCCCGGATAAACTAGTTGTGCAAGATTTAAAAATTTGAAGGACCTCCGTAACGATCTCAATCAATAACCAGTTTCTAGGATCGTACGGTGCACATTTACCCCTACTTGACAAAATTTGATGAAACGCAACTAATGATTCTTTTTGTTGGATGGCTTTCTCAAACATATCACAAGTCGAGTTCCATCTTGTTGGACAATCCCAATTTGGCCCCAACCATTGACAATTAGCTTCTACACAAAATTTTTTGTATCTTGAAAATGTTTTATTGTTGCTACCGTTAGACATTTCGCATAGGTCGAAATGTTGCCAAACATCTTGGTTTCGTTTCGTGGGGATGACCCGAACGACCGTTTCTCCAGTGTTCGAGGCACCCATGTTGACGGATGAAGCAGCACTTTGGGAGGCCATGATAATCGACTACGAAATAAGAGCGTATGTAGTGGTAATGTGGTATAATTGAGCGTGAGATAACAAAATAATCGCGTATGAAATAAACGTTTAGAGCGTTTGGAGTTATATAATCGAGTGTGATCTAACCAATACCCAACCTAAACTATATATAGATGTTTGTGGGGGTAAAATGGTAAAAAAAAAAAAAAACGGTCAAAAAAAAAAAAACGGCTATATAGCCGTTATACAACGGAAAAAAACCGGTTTTTAACCGGTTAACCGGTTATAAAAAAACCGGTTAACCGGTTTTTTTATAACGGTCAAAAACCGGTTTATAAAAAAACCGGTTAACCGGTTTTTTTATAACCGGTTATTAAAAAAAACCGGTTTTTTTTATAACCGGTTCGTTAACCGGTTTTGGCTCTAAAAAGTGTAACCGATATACAAACCGGCGGTTTGTAAACCGGTCTAACCGGTTTTTAAAAAACCGGTTTTCTTAAAAACCGGTTTCCGGTTTAAACCGGCAAACCGGTTCCCGGACCGGTTTTTTTAACCACCTCTAGTCTGAAGGAGAGAGAAAGTGAGAAACTGATTGCTTTATAATAATGTAATATAGATATAGATAAAAGTAATTTATGTACTTTGTATATTTAGTTTACTACGTTAACTATGCCGATATTTCTCTCTGATTTGATTATAAAATAAATAACGAGATTGTAAATGTAAATTCAGAAAAACTGAAACCAAAATTGAAAATTCTTTCGGATTTTATTAAGGTTTATGAAGCCACTCTAGATTCTCAATATCTCTTTCCCCTTCTTTAAATTTACATTTCTCCCAGCACATTTGATATTCGCTTTAAGCTGGTTAAAAAGTTGGAAAGTCGAGATTATTGTATAAAGGCTTTAGCTACTCAAATGTAGGTTAAGTTATTGATTTGAGTCTGATCTCTTATTAGCTGCAGTTGTGGAGCTACAGTTGTGGTGTTCGATCCTCAATATATATAAGTTTTCATTAGTTGAGTTTAGCAATGAAAAACTTCATGGTAAAAATTCACCACAGCTTACGGTTAAGGACATTCTTTTTGATCTTTCTAAATTCTAAGCTCGACATCATGTAGTGGGACTGAGATGAACCCTCGATAAGTTATAGATAAAGATGAAAACACTAGTAAAACTATTCTCAAGGTTTAAAATCCAAAACTTTGATAAGTACCGGGGATTTATTTGTCGTAAAGATAGTCTTTATAGTCTTTTGTTTACTTATTTGTTGAACTCATTTTTAAGTTCATATTCATTATTCAATTTTATTTCTCTATTCCTATATGCAGTAACGTCACATGCTAACCAAGAGGTAGCACAAGACATAATGATCGCTTTGCACATCGAGAGAGCTGATCGATATATCAAAGATTGCAATTTGAATATACTTTAGCTAGGTGAAAATATAAAAGCGTCAAAAAATTGAAGAAGTTAATTAGTTTCTTAGTAACTTTAGTATTTAAATCTTTTACCGATTTGTTGGGTTTGAGTTTAATTTGCATTTCGTAGTTTGTGACTTTGATTTTAATAATCATATTGTTGGTCATAAACTTATAATAAGGCTAAGGACTATATATTCATGCTCTTAACTTCAGTAGGCCTCATATCATCTATTTTACTTCATTTAACTACACTTCACCCTAAAAAACAGTTTTACTCCATTTATATCTCTTTATTTAATGTAAATTTATTTCTTAAATTATTGTGTGTAGAGTATTTTGAAGTCCGTTAACATTTTAACCCACATTGAATTTAATGCTTCTTAACCCATGAAGGGATCGATATGTAGGGATGAGATCGACCGTACCCGTATTTATACCAGCCGAAAATACCCGTACCGAAAATCTGTAAATCTAGGTACTGGTACCTGAATTTTATGGTATGGGTACTGGTACCGGTACAGATACAAGTACGTGTACTTTAGGTATGGTACTCGCTTTGGTACCACTTATTTCTTTTTTTATAAAAAATCTCAACTAAACTTGGTATTGATACCGGTACGGTACCGACAATCAATTATCTATAATACCAAAACTGATACCACAACCAATACATATACCAAAATTAAAAATGAATCAAATCAACCATATTATAAAGTCCATTCATTGTGGATGTTACTAGTTTTTGATTGGAAGAAGAGGAGAAGAATACTAGGGTTTGATTAAAATTGTTAGTACTTAATATTTTGATTATCAATTGTTTTAAAAAGTCCATTTGAAGCCTTGAGGATATCCCAAAAAACACGGGTGGCGGAGTTTTGGAAATCCCAATAAAAGCCCTACGTATTCCTAAAGGGTACCAAGTACCCGTAATACTCGTACCTAAAATCAGCAAATATGGTTACGTGTACCCGTACCGAATAAACAGGCACGGTTATAGGTGCGGTACATGTATTTGGACAAAAAACCTCATCCTAGTGGTATGCCACTCGTTAACCCTCGTCAGCTCAATTTTAACGCCCTTGGACGTTAATGCATACCCCTGGGCCTAACATTACTTATTTTCTTAATTAAACCATAAGATTGTCATCTACTCATCAAACACATACTTGTGGTCGGTCACCCATTAAACAAGTTACCGTTAATCCTAGTCCGTTCACAACTCAACAACCCACCCGCTTCAGTCATTTAAGGACCGACATTCTTTTGCCAACTACCGGATGGCATCTCAATATCGTACCAGACTGACACCGACCTAACGTTATCGTTATTAGTATTCATTTTTCATTTTTTTGGTTTTGGTATTTGATAAACATAAGCCAATTAAAAAACAATTAAAAATCCAAAAATGAAAAGGCGGAAGAACAAATTCCCTCCAAATGATGATCCACCACAGCCACCAAAATCAGCTTTTTCTCGAAAAGCCGATACTTTGCTCTTCCACCAAAAACTTACGTATCAAATGGAATGAATTCAAACACCACTCGAACCTACTCTCTCGATCCAATCAATATATGCTTTCACGATTCCTCCCATTCCTGTAATAATAATATTATATATGCTCACGCCTTCCATTCACGCATGCTGTAAGTACTCGTCCTTAATTCATTTCTCTCTCAAATTCATTCACCACAAGCTACCAAACTTCTTCAAGCTCCCTCCTAATCAATAATTATACAGGTTTGCTTTCTATTATCTCTATTCTGTATTGCGATCTGCGATTGCTCGATGAATTATGAAACTGGAGTGAGTATACAAATTGGATTTGGTTAATGATTACTAATTATGCACGTGTTCATAGGTTATTAGGTATTTGAACGTATGCTAATTGATTAATTCAGTGATTGATTGTATGTAGGAATTAGGGTTTAAATCCATATTATATATATTAGGAAGATAAGAGTTAGGTGATTAAAATTTTTTATTATCATAATAAGCTGTTAATATTACTATTTTTTTACCAGCTGATATTACTATTTTCTCACAATATTTGTACTTGCTTTTGTGTCGGTAAGGTGGTTAAAGTGTGATATAGGAGGTATGGGTTCAAACCCATTCAAATATTTGCCCGCTTAAAAAATAATAAAATAAATAAAATTTGTGTTTGCTTTTGTGGTTTACGAAGGTGATCTACTTCTCAAAAAGAATATCAAAAAGTTATTTGTCATAAACAATAATTATGCTATTTTGATATAATGATGTCACAGAACTTGGACATGTTCGCTTTTGTTTCCATAAAGTGTTTTGATTGATTGAACCAATTTAAAAACCAGATTATATCATGTATAATTAAGAGGCTACTTGTGAATTTGTAACTTTAAGAAGCTAAAATCTACCTATATATTAAAACAGCACAATTTTTTCACTTGTCATTCAACTAGATTTTTTATTTTAAGTGTAAAGGTTTTCATTTTTATAATTTTTCTTAATGAATGATAAAATAAAAAGTATGTTATTGATGAGAATTGATTTCAATACCTTACTTTTAAAAAGTTTATGGCTTACCAACTCAACTAGTATTAATTGACGTTAGTCTTCCCTTTTTCTTAATTGGTATAAATTCACAACCTTCCATTTTATTACTTTTAAAATATAAATAAAAATGATTCTTATGAATCTATGTATTTTAGTAAATTATTTATATCTTATGAATCTATAAGATATGTTAATATGTATGTTATTAAATTTAACCCTTTTATTTTACTTTTTAACAACCTGTGTATCACACGAGCTCTATCCTAGTTAATATCAAATGAAGTATGAAATATTAGAAGTAACATATATATATATATATATATTAATTTTAAAGAAAAAAGAAAAAGAATATTTGTGGGCCTTTTGGTGTCGTAGGTTCAATTGCACCATGCATGGATTTGCAATGACAGAACAAATCTATCGTGCAAAAGCAAAACTAATCGAATCTCTTGTGCTTGAGGGTATGTAAGGTGGGGCCTTACAAAGAGGGGATGGATATAGTAAAAGTTGTGGTCACAAAGAGGGGACGGCTGGTAACATTTTTTTACGAAAGGGAATAATAACAATTAACCATGGAAAAGGCAATGCATGTTAAGACTTGAGAGCATGCGAGGGGTGAAAGAGCGTGCAAGGAGCGGTGTTTCGCTTATCCACCACTGTGTTGTGTTGTGGGAGATGACATACCGTCTTTGAGAATCAATTAAAACTTTTTGACTTGAAGACAAGAAAAAATTTAAGTCTTAAGTAAAAGAGTGTTTTTTATTTAGTTTAAACAATTTAATTTTTAAATAAGCTTATTAGGTTATGATTTAAGTTGTGTAAAAAACTTTTATATAAATGGGCTTCAATGAATTTGAGTAATAGAGTTTAAACATTAAAAATGCATTGTATATACATCAAAAAACAAAAGAAAAAATAAAATAAAATCCGGGGCCACCAAGGTGATTGGGCTAAGGCGGTCCCCTCAAGTCAGAAGTGGGGGGATACATAGAGAAAGGGATGGAGAGTGAGAGCTTGAGAGGTGTAAAAGATGTGGATGTTACTTTATTAATAAATATAAATAAAATGATGCTACTACGAGAAACGCCATCCTCAAAAGTGTACATGTATACTAGTCAAATCGTACGAACCGTATAATGTCAAATCAAGTGTACACACCATAGGCTGTCATGCCATACGTGCTGCATGATAGGGCGAAAATGGATCATACGTGTCGTATGATTGTCACCAGTCATATCCGTCATTTTTCTTACAGTCCAAACATCATACACCTATATGATTTACCCATCATAGGGCACTCATAACCATTTCTTGTCATTATACCATCCGAATGACTATTTTCTCCTTCACACCACACATATAGACCACACATGTTGTATGCCACGTTAGTGGTGTATGAATTAGGCCACTAAATGCATATGGATGTTTTGGTTCGGGTTTTTTCAGTTTGAATTTTTTGTTTCGAATAAGTTTTTTCTATTTATTGCACACCTCTACTATTAAATATTTAAATATCTTTTACTAAAATATCTGATATCATTCAGGTTTTTAAGACATATATAGAATAGTTTATTGAAATTTCAAACACTGACATACCAAATATAACTTCACACACACATGCCCGGCTCCGAAAAGACAAAAAAAATTTTGGGCTGAAGGCAAAAATTTTTTTGGGCTTTAAATAAAATGAATTTTTGTTGGGTTTAAAAAATTTAATTTTGATATGGGCTTAATTGGTTATAATTTAGGTTGTGTAAAAAGCTTTTGTATAAAAATAAGATTAAACATGTCTCAAATGAGACTAGATACTATAACCTTTTGGTTGGAGTAATACCTCTTTGCCACTAGACAAAGCTAATGTTTATACAAATAAGTTTAAACACTAAGTATACATATTGTTTTAATAAAAATACATATAAATTAAAAAAAAATCAGGCCTAGCGCGGTGTCGGGCCTGTGGCTGTCGACCACCCAGCCCCCCCTATGGGCCGGCCCTGCACACACATACCATTGTAATTTATGATTTTATTAAAAATTTTGGGCCGAAGACAAAAATTTTTTTTTGAGCTTTAAATAAAATGAATATTTTGTTGGGTTTAAAAATTTTAATTTTGATATGAGCTTAATTGGTTCTAATTTAGGTTGTGTAAAAAACTTTTGTATAAAAATAAGATTAAACATGTCTCAAATGAGACTAGAACCTATAACCTTTTGGTTGGGAGTAATACCTCTTTGTCACTAGACCAAGCTAATTTTTATACAAATAAGTTTAAACACTAAGTATATATATTGTTTTAATAAAAATATATATAAATTAAAAAAAATCGGGTCTAGTGGGGTGTCAGGCCCGTGACCATCAACCACCCAGCCCCCCTATGGGCCGGCCCTGCACACACATACCATTGTAATTTATGATTTTATTAAAGAATATTGAAAGTGATAGCATGTGCTAGAAGAGAGGGGGGCACGAGTGGTAGGGGTGCTGTTCAAATTTTTTTTTTAATTCAAATCTGAAAATTCGAATATGAATTATCGAATATTCGAATTTTCGGATTTTTGTAGTGATTTTACAGATTTTTAGATAGTTTGTATATTTGAACTATTCGAAATATTTTTAAATTTTTAAATAATAAATATTATTTATAAATTAACAATAAATATTATTTATACATTTTGGTTAATTTTTTTGGATATCTTGGATAATGTTTCGGATATTTTGGACAATTTTTTGGATATTTCGGATACTCGAAATGTTTTTAATAATAGTTCTTTAATTTTTTTTATAATTATTGTTTTTTTCGTATATTTTAGATATCCGGTTCACTATCCGATCAGACATCCGAAATTTCGGATTCAGATTCCGATAGTGAAATCCACTATCTGAAATGTTCGGATATCTGAAAGTCCGGATATCCGACTTTGAACACCCCTTACAAGTGCACATGAGGTGGAAGCGAGAGGGCGTAGAACACTGTTGTGAACGGGCATGAAGAGGTGGCTCGTGTGCTGGGTAACAGGGCCACACGGGGAAGATGATTCTAGTGAGTGTGAAATATAAATGTCTTTTTGCTAAGTGATTATGTATCGCAAAATGCTCTTTTATATATAGTCTAGCTCACACTTATAACGGATAGCATAATGACAAAAGATAACAAACAAATACCTTTCTTATTATACAAAATAGAAGAAAGTTAGATCATAGGCTCTATAAAACAGATCTTGATCATTTATGTCAAAGCGCTCCTCTTACGATCAAAATGGACCCAAAATACGTCTTAAAAACAAGTCCCTTTCTTTTCCTCATTCTCACACATAGCCCATTTTTAATAGGTATAATGACCAAAATGGCCCATTCTACCAACAACATTCCTTGACTAATCCACTAAAACCAAAAATACCTAAAATGGCCAATTTCTAAACTGTCCGATCCAACATATTATAATTGGCATCCGACAAATCTATTTGACACTCTTTCGTTTTTTGAATCAAGTACATCTAGACACGTATACACTTAAACGTCGGCCAAATCTATTCCGTCGGGCTTCATATCTAATCTGTCGGGCCTCATATCTATTTTCTCGGGCTTCATATCTATCCTGTCGGGCCGACGAAATAATATTACATACGAAAATGAAGCCCGATGGAATAGATACGGAGGCCCGAAAGAATAGATATGAAACCCAGCATAATAGATATGAAGGGTGACGGAATAGATTAATGGCCGACTGTTTAAGTGTACAGATGTCTAGATATGGTTGGTTAAAAAATAGAATAGCATCAAATAGATTTGTTGAATGCTAGTTCTAATATGCTGGATCTAATGGTTTAGAGGTTTGAATGGGTTAGTCAAGAAATGTTGTTAGTAAAAATGGTCATTTTTTTAAATACATAAAACTTCCATCCTCACTCTTTTCTTAACATTATCCACTCTCTTGAAAAAGGCTGAATAATAAGCCTGGTAATCAGTTTAAGAAAAGGTTGTCAATTCCATTTTTGTATGCAGTTTCCATGTTTGTTGAATGAAACAGGAAAACACATAATTTTCTAACAAAGTCGCTTTTATTTAAAGCACGTGATTAAACATTATTTTTCTTAGATAACAACAGCTGGTTTGTTTTATTGTTGACATAATTAATTAGATATTTTGATACCCAAAAAGCTATATAACATGGATTGATTATTTTTCCTTCTTTGGGGATCTAATCATGACCCTTTAAAAAGTATTGCTTGTCTTTCATCCGCAAAACAACAAAACAATATTTTGAACAAAAAAATAGGTAAAGATCTTGATATTTGACACCAGAGCACACCACTTTGATTGAAGATTGAAAATCGTTGGTTCAGCAACGCCGGCGGTAAACCGGAAAAATTAGGAGGGGTTGTTATCATCTTTTAGAAAAAGTGTCTACGTGTCCCCCTTATAGGTGATGTGTACTTCTACTTAGGTAAGCATTCAATAAAATACATTTCTTTTGATTTTCCTTCAAATAATAATTGTGTTTATTAAATATAACTCGTGTCATCTATTTAAAAGTTTGCATAACTTAACTAACAATTATATTTTAATAAATCCGTCATTAAAGCCCCCTTAACTCTCGGGTTGGGTCCGTTACTTGAGTCAACAAATATGCTATGCTAAGACTATGTGTTGTGGTTTAACTAAAAAAGTAAATTAAAAAAAGTATAATTGGTTGGTTTGGGATAACCCCTTCAACCATTAACGGGGTAGCGCTCCCCACTTTGGCGCCCCCATTTTACAAGCATGATCGACGCAGTGTTGTGCCTTGTTAGGGACGTGAAGCCACAACGTCCGGTCTAACCACATACCAGTAACCTGGCCTGATAGTTACAGGATCATGTGACATGTTATATGACATACTATTAGGGGCATAATGTAATGTTTATATGAGCGTATGAGATTCTGCTTGATCAAATTATACGACATGTATGATGTGTTAGACTTACACATAACCGAACTTTATGACCGTTTCTCGTGGGCCACATGGTGACATCAGATGATGTACACACACCCTAAAACAAATTAATAATAATAATAATAATAATAATAAGATGATATCACCAATGATTGATGTGTTAGCCTGCATGGCTGTGTGAGAGACATGGACCTTGTAAAGCGTACACGAGGATCCAACTGTTCCCTCTTCTTTCTCCCACTATGTCACCCCAACGCTCCTTCTCTATCTTTAATTCTTATCATTCATCTCTCTCTCTCAATCTCAAACCCTTAATTCAGTTCCAAATCTTCCATCCCACCATCAAAATGAATCAGCTTTGGTGAGTCTGTCTTTGATTTCATGTTTCTTGAATCCATATGCCAACTGGGCCCTTCTTGATTTTGTTAAAGTTTGCATCTGTATTCACTGTATAGGGTTTCTTTACATGCAATGAGATTCATGGGTATCAACTGGGATTATTAAATTAGGATGAATTTTAAATGTGGGGTTCTGGAATCTTGGACTGAAATGAAATAATATGGACCCATTGTTGTACTCTGATTATTATTATTATTATTATTATTCTTCTTCTTATGTGGATCCCATTTATTCTCCTTATTATCTCATTTTATGCCCTTTTGTTTATCTAATTTATATTCATTCCATGACTAAATTTAGGGGTTAATGAATTTAATATTTTTATTTTTGTTTGTTTAATCATAATGTAGATACAACTGCTTTGAGGTTGGTTAGAAAACAGTTATGCCTGGAAATAAGTACAATAACAACAATGGCAACTCATCATCGGTTCCATCAAGTCGAATAGAGAGACTATTAAGAGAAAGAGAGCTAAGAAAGAACAGCAGAGCTTCATATTCCAATGACTTAAACAGTAATGATGGGACTGAGTTTAGTGATAATTTGTTGGAACAATATCTAGAGGGCGCATCTGCTGCACGTGACGGTTGGGAAAAACCGGACGGTGGACTTTTTACTCAACGGTTGTTGGTTGTTGCTAACCGACTCCCAGTTTCTGCTGTTAGAAGAGGTGAAGAAAGTTGGTCCCTTGAAGTTAGTGCTGGCGGTCTAGTCAGCGCTCTCCTCGGTTGGTTTTCAAATCTGTTCTGTTCTTAAACTTATAAATGTTAATCTAAAAACTAATCCAGTGTGTTTCATTTCAATGCGTTATAGGTGTTAAGGAGGTTGAAGCAAAATGGATTGGGTGGGCAGGTGTAAATGTGCCCGATGAGCCTGGGCAGCGGGCACTGACCAAAGCATTGGCTGAAAAGGTACTGCTTTCTGAGTGACAATTTTTGTCCAGCTAAGTTGAAGTAGGAGGTGAATAGTGAAGACAACAAGTTTTATAATTGTTAAAACTGAAGTGAAACTGAAGAAAAAATAATCAGTAAATAGTAACCAAGACTCATACATGTTTCGTTTGACTCACTTAATTTTAATTTTCTTTAACATTTATAGAAATATAGAATTGGAACACCTACTGAAAGTTGAGTGACTTTAGAAAAACAAAAGAACTTGACTGACTTTAGTGGGACATTGAGAAACTTGGTTACTGTTATAAGGGTATTGGTTAATAGTTATTATTATTGTTATAGAGGTGTATACCGGTGTTTCTTGATGAAGAAGTCGTGCATCAGTATTATAATGGTTATTGTAACAACATACTGTGGCCACTTTTTCATTACCTCGGTCTTCCACAAGAAGACCGGTTGGCAACAACTAGAAGCTTCCAATCACAATTTGCAGCATACAAGAAAGCGAATCAAATGTTTGCTGATGTGGTAAACGAACATTATGAGGAAGGTGATGTTGTTTGGTGCCATGATTACCACCTTATGTTCCTTCCAAAATGTCTTAAAGATCACAACAGTAACATGAAAGTCGGTTGGTTTCTCCACACACCGTTTCCATCTTCTGAAATACATAGGACTTTGCCTTCTCGTTCTGAGCTTTTGCGTGCGGTTCTTGCTGCTGATTTGGTTGGGTATGTTTATATAATGTTATAACGTATGTTAACTGTTTTTCATGCATTATGACATATGTTAATTTGTTGAGAATTTTTCAGTTTTCACACGTATGATTATGCGAGACACTTTGTTAGTGCTTGTACTCGTATACTTGGACTTGAAGGTACTCCTGAAGGTGTAGAGGATCAAGGGAGACTTACACGTGTTGCTGCGGTAATTTTAAATTAATTTTTTTAAATACTTAAGTGATAATTATTATCAATTTTTCTAATATAAGTTTTTATTTGTGCATAGTTTCCAATTGGTATAGATTCGGATCGCTTCATTCGTGCACTTGAGAACCCACAAGTTCAAGAACATATGAAAGAATTGAGAGAGAGATTTTCTGGGAGAAAGGTGATGCCACTTTTATTAAAATGTGCTTTTTTATAACATGTAAATTTGTTACAAGATTGTTTGTGTTACAGGTAATGTTAGGTGTTGATCGGTTAGATATGATCAAAGGGATTCCTCAAAAGATACTTGCGTTTGAGAAGTTTCTAGAAGAGAATCCATATTGGCGCGATAAAGTGGTTTTGCTACAGATTGCAGTACCAACAAGAACAGATGTTCCTGAATGTAAGCTTATAAGTTATAAGACAGTCAACTTTTCAGTTTTTAATATTGTTTTACTTATGGTTTTCAATAATGTAATGTTGCAGATCAGAAACTCACAAGTCAAGTCCATGAAATCGTAGGCCGAATAAATGGAAGATTCGGGACACTTACAACTGTTCCGATTCATCATCTGGTTAGCCTTTTGGCCTTTTCTCTTATTCAGTTTTTGGTGTGTGTATTTACACACACTATACTTAATGTTAATCAAATTTTACCATCACTCTGTTATGTATGCAGGACCGGTCATTGGATTTTCTTGCTTTATGTGCACTATATGCTGTAACTGGTACCAACCCATAGCCCTCTTAATTGTATTTTTTTTTATAATTCATATAACCAAATTTGGGAATTTGGATTATAAACTTTAGTGAATGTGTGATTTTTGCATTGGCAGATATAGCAATTGTCACATCTTTGAGGGACGGAATGAATCTTGTCAGTTATGAGTTTGTGGCATGCCAAGATGCTAAAAGAGGGGTGCTGATTTTAAGTGAGGTAACTTTGTTTGTATTAGCTTATATATTGTAAGTGTCCTGCAGTGCAAACTTAGAGTTTAAAAAGAAGAAAATATTGCATTCCCTATATCATGTTGAAGATATATATGCAATATACTGGAAAAATGAGTGTGTTAGGCCGGATTTGGGTTAGAGACTCAGAATATGTTCATGTCAAACTGAATTCAGGCCAAACCAGGCTGTTAAAAGAAAATCGATTTAGCCGTTTTATGAAAAACATCAATTTGGTTGGGTCAAAACAGGCTCTAACCCAAATGGACTCTTGTTGAAATTCTAATTTTGTTTTGATGGTTACAAAATATTTGGTTTAAATTTTTTTATGAACATTCAAAATCTGATTTTATGTTATAAAAGATTTTCTTTTGGAATTCTTTAAATTCATTTTTGGTGATGTTAACGAAGATTTATATATACATCTGGTCTCCATGGTTTACACACCGTTGGTGGCTTCCCGACAGCAAGTGGGGGCGGTGTCGACGACGGGGACTGGTTGGTGGAGACAAACAGTAGTCGTGGGTGATGCTAACCCATTTGAGACTGTTTCAAATTAATAAGTTTTATAGGAAGACTCGTTTTGACCCGTTATATAATTTAAGTTGGTTCATTCTGACTTGTTGTCTGATTTGATTTAACCGAAACGAACCCATACGTAAAAAATTTTTGCCCATATCAACCCAGTTTTTGCGGAATGGGTTATTATTGTCACCTCTAATATATATCTTCACACATTTACTACATATATGCATATAAAAAATGGAATCAAAAGAACTTACATATAAATAGGAATGGTAACTAATCTATATTCAAATGCATTTAAGTTCCACCCCTGCATTTAAAACATGTGCCATAATGATCCTTACAGTTCTTACCTACATTATTGCGTATATGTAGTTTGCGGGTGCTGCACAATCCCTTGGTGCAGGGGCTATTCTTGTTAATCCATGGAACATAACTGAAGTTGCAGCTTCAATAGGCCAAGCTTTAAATATGAGTGCCGAAGAGAGAGAAAAACGCCATCGCCACAACTTCTTACATGTCACAACCCACACTGCTCAAGAATGGGCTGAGACTTTTGTAAGGTACATGTTGAGTCTGTTTGACCCACCAACATTCTTTTTGTAAGAGTTGACTTTTTATGAACTGTCGACTGTTGCAGTGAACTGAACGATACGGTAGTTGAAGCACAACAAAGGATAAGACAAGTTCCACCACCACTGCCAGTTGAAGAGGCTATCGAGCGTTATCTGCAGTCAAGTAATCGGTTAATTATACTGGTAATACATCCATATCCAACCATCCGTATAAAAAACAAATTAAACCCTTTAGTTATCTTGTGTTGATTATTTTTCTAATGTTTCAAAATATTAAAAAACTGCAGGGATTCAGTGCTACATTAACTGAGCCAGTTGATACTCCCGATAGGCGTGGCGGTGATCAGATTCGAGAAATGGATCTTAAATTGCACCCAGAACTAAAAGAATCACTGCATAATCTTTGCAATGATCCACATACAACCGTTGTAGTCCTCAGTGGAAGTGACCGAACTGTATTGGATGATGTATATATCTTACATTTTAATCTACTTCTATTTAACTTTTAATATTTTGTTGAATTTGTTTTGAGAATGTTAAGGTATATGTTCATTAATTTCCCAGAACTTTGGCGAGTTTAACATGTGGTTGGCGGCTGAAAATGGAATGTTTCTGCGGTCCACTAAAGGAACATGGATGACAACTATGCCTGAACATCAAAATATGGAATGGGTTGATAGCGTTAAGGTTGTATTCATATTCAATAATTTATATTATGTATTATCTTGCAGATTGTCTTTTAACTTCAGCTAAGTACAAAAAACGTTCCTGAAGTTCATATATTCTCGCACTTTTTATCCTTTCTACTAACTGGGGTTGAGGGGTTAGCCTTTATAGTTAGTTTTTTTTTAAATGACCATTTCGCCCTTCTATTTTATTTTTTCTTTCCATTTGTTTTATTCATTTTATCACTTTTATTTTATATATTTTTTTAATTATTTAATAAACCATTTTTTAAATTTGTGAATATTACACAGGGCAGGGTAAAATAGTCATTTTAAAATTACCAGCAGAAAATGTTCACGAATGATGTACAACCTCTGAACTCTAGGGATGTTTTTTGTACTTTAATAGTTAAAGGACACGATCTACAAGTTACCCAAAAAACAAAGAACGAAAACTATGAACCCCGTGTTATAATATGTAATTTTACGACAGCATGTCTTTGAGTACTTTACTGAACGAACACCTCGATCGCATTTTGAGCTTCGTGAGACATCACTTGTTTGGAATTACAAGTATGCAGGTATTTTTCAACTTTCTTTATTTGAGTTTTCATGATCCTTTGTTATTAATTTATTATGTTGTTTTTTTGGGCTTTTTGTTGGGTCATTAAAGTTTAAAACTCAAATGCAGATGTTGAATTTGGGAGGCTTCAAGCCAGAGACATGCTGCAGCATTTGTGGACGGGCCCAATATCTAATGCATCTGTTGATGTCGTTCAAGGTAGCCGATCCGTTGAGGTTCGAGCGGCTGGTGTAACTAAGGTTAATGCCTCACTTTGTTAAATATCATTTGATTATGATTTTATATAGCTTATAATAGTAGTAGTTCTTAGTTAGTAATGTATGAATACCACACTGACCAAAATATAGGTTTTGGTCACGGTGGCTTAGTGGCCGGGGCTGGTGGGTTGGGTAACGGGTCAAACAAACAAATTTTTGCTACCCACAACACATTTGTCCAAAAATATTTATTTTTTGTAAGGGTTAAAGTCATACTTACTCGTTTTTCACAAAAAAAAGTTTCCCAACATAATTTGGCTTACGATTCATGCAGATATAACAAAACATGAAACAGTATCTTAACCCGATATTGCTATGTCAAAGTTTCTACGCTTGTCTAGAATGCATGTACTTGTGAAAAAAATATTTAAAATAATAACTTGTTTCCGCTTATGTTCGTAAAAATAAGATTATATAATTTTTTTTTTCAAAATAGTTGGATCTCACTTCATCAAATTAAAAAGAAAAAAATAAGAGGTAACGAGCCATTATGTTAAATATTTTTTTTTCACAAGTACATGAACTTTAGACGAGTGTTGAGGGACTTTTTCGTGTTTTCTTGACGTGTGCAAGGACTTTTATATGCCAAATTTATGTTAAGTAACCTTTTCATATAAGAATGAGAAAATATGTTGGTTTGCATTATATTAACTAATTTATATCACACATGCTCACAAAACTTAAACCATTTCAATAATAACAAAAAAGATTTTCAATAAAATGATTTAGAAGGTTTTTGCATTAATCATATGACAGAAACCTTTCGAAGAAGTTAATTCTTTGATTTTATCTATTTGATCCGTTAAAGATAGAACGTAACCCAAGCTGGCCCATCCAAAGGTAAATTGGCCGAAATATAATATATTTGCACAATGTTTTACAGGGTATCACAATCGTTCGTATATTAGGGGAAATAGTTCATAGCAAATCCATTTCATCTCCAATCGATTACGTCCTATGTATCGGTCATTTTCTAGGAAAGGTATGTACTCCAAAAATTATAATTTAGAAAAAAATGTTTCATTTAACGTAAGATTTTATATATTTTCAGGACGAAGATATTTACACCTTCTTTGAGCCCGAGCTTCCTTACAACGGCATGGGTATTCCACGGCCCAAACTTAATGATGCTGCAAAGGGCCTGGGAGACAAAAGGCCCGGTAAAAGCGGGCCAAAATCATCTCAAAAGCCCGATAACAAACGAACATTTAACAATACCAGAAACAACGGTTTTGAAAATGGTGGAAAAAGGTCATCCGTGTCAGCAGACAAGGTGTCATGGAATGTGTTAGATTTGAAAGCGGATAATTATTTCTCGTGTGCGGTAGGGCGCACGCGCACGAACGCGAGGTACCTTTTGCAGTTGTCGGATGATGTCGTTTCGTTTTTGAGAGATCTTACTCAAGCTACTTGAGTTGAATACATGTAGAAAAATAGTTTTGGTATGAAGTGGGTTGGTTTAATGTGGGAATTAGTACTTTTACAACATTTTTATAATGTCATAAAAGCTTTTTGTTAGCTTTAATGGTGTTAATTATAACGTTATTAAGAATTAAGATCCATGTGCTTGAATCATAATTGGGCCACGTGTATGTGTAATGCCAGCTATGTTTTTAAAAGAAAGAAAATGAATGTGAAAGACTCATGGTGGTGGTAGGTGTGTATGATTGATGTCATCTGTTTTGGCTTCGTGTCGATATTAGATTTAGTGACCAAATTTCATCCCACGTTAGGAAATCATAGTACATGTTCTTTAGTGCTAGAAGCTACTTTAGATTACCTTTTTTTTTTAAACTTAGAATAATGGCATAACATGTTTTAAAGATGGTTCTTAAGTTAACATTAATTAGCTTAGCTCAACACTGGAAAAGCTTGTTGTCGGTCAATAGTTTGAAAATTGGGACTTTTGTGGTATTTTTTAAAGTTCGGCTCAACACCGGCCAACATGACAGAGTTTGGATTATTAAAATCCAATCCCGTTTTAAGGGGCGCTATCGGAATTTTTACATACGTATAACACTAGAAATTTTTTTTAAGGTGGACGACCATCCGCCTTAAAGGGGCTAGGAAGTTGTATCATGCGTGAACTCTTTTTTGTTTTTTCTATCTAACCATACAAAGTTTATATGGTTCTTAATTAAAACTGGTTTTGAAAACGCTTTGTATGCTTAAACTGCAGTTGAGTTTTATAAAAGTTACTAAACATTATGTTAGTGCAATCAATAAAATATTATGGATTAACGTATATCTTAGCACCAAGTTTTTCCAAATTGCAAGTTGAAGTTATTCACAAGTTTGGCAACACAAATTTGGTCTGCAAACCTATTTAAATCTTATTATAATTTAGTATTTTAACCATCAAGAAATGGAAAACTAAATAAACCAAAAAATTTTAAACACATTTTCATATAAGCAATAAACGTTCAAAATTCAATATAGCAACTAGCTTTTATCAATAAATATATTCTTTTTGAACAACTTAGTAGCATTAAAGAAAAGTCCGGCAAGGAGCCGGACCCAAAAACATATTACATCAAAAGGAGACATGACGAGCATTTTCAAAGTGACCATCTACTTATTCTGACTTGGTGTTGTGGCTATCAATTTCTATCGTTTTAATAACCTTATTATAGTCATTATCATTTTCATTATCATAATCATCTAAATTAGTACAGCAAATTAAATTTCAAAACAGTACAACTAAATACTTACTTTTGTGTACCTAAATGTCCAACTGGCCCTAACCAATTTTGAGATCATTGGGGACCAAGCCCTGGTCTGGTCAGGTCATTCACCCACAAATCATGAACCATGACACATACAGCCCTAAAGGAGGATGTGATTGTCTGTAAAAGGACCACATGAGGAAGCTACTAGTTCTCTACTAACATGACATGAAAATATCAATATTTATATTTCACACACAACATAGAAACTTATACCAAGAAATAATAAAATTTATAGAAAATCCAATCGTACAAGCCTGCCGCGTGCGGTTTTTAACATAAGTAAAGACGAAAATACTCGACTAATCTCGATGTAGTTGACACAAATGATGATGAATCTAAAATATAACCTCATCAGTAAACATTACAAATGTATAATCCGAATCATACAGTAGGAGTAAGTAACCAAACACAAGTGAACCTTCAGTCTAACAAAAGAATCAAATATTATTAATATTTCTTGTTCGGTTCGAACACATACTTGATCAACGACTCCTTGATCGACAACAACTCCGGGAACTCGTTCTTCAACTTTGATGCATCCAACTCGTTATTGCTTCGTGGGGCCACGATCACTTTCGCCTGCTCTTCCAACGTGAAATTCACCCACTTGAATTCTGGGTTTATGTACTTCTTGTACATTTCAAGAATCTCATTGTGACTCACAACCCCGGGATTTGTAAAGTTCCAGATTCCCCTTAGATTCCGTTTAGCCATCTCGATTGAAATCGGTAGAAGTTCATCCAAAACAGTCATGCTGTTTGGTATGTTCACGACCTTATCATAACGGGCTATTTTAGTGATAAAATTGCGTGGGTTGTTAAGATCGGATGATATCGGCATTCGGACACGAAGCGTGCAAACATTATCATATTCTTTCAAAAGCTCCTCAACCTGTGAACAAATGAATAGATGGTTATATATATATATATTACATAAACGGGCGAGCCTGCTTACAAGCCCAAACGAACTTTTTATATATATAATTCTTATAATAATAATTATGATTGTCTATAGCATTATAACAAAAATAATAAATAACATATATTCATGTAAATAGTTATAAAATAACTTAATAAAAATAAATAACAAACGAGTCAAGCTCGAGCTTTAGAAATAAAGCTCTATAAACCTGAGCCCGAGATCTGTTAAGTTAAACAAACCGAGTTCAAGCTTAAACGAGCTTAGGCTCCGCTAGGCTCATTCGCACCCTTAATTGTAATATATGAATTATATACTACAATGAAATAACTAAAAAGTAAACATTAAACACTAATTACCATGGCTTTGGTCTTTGAATAAAACGACCCGATGAAATTGGGCTTGTCTTCTTCCTTAAACCCAATTCCAGAACCTTCTGGATGCTTAGCATCATACTCAAAAATGCATCCAGTAGCAAAATTGATCATCAACAGCCCATGTTCTCTACAAACATCTGCTAAAGTAAGCGTGCCTGAAACATTGGTCCGAATGGTCTCGGTTTTATGCGATTCACACCAGTCAACATTCGGTCTACCAGTAACACCAGCAGCATTGAAAACATGAGTCGGTTTAATCGCTTGAATATCAGCCAAAAGCTGTGAACGGTCCTCCAACCGACCTTTTCCATACTCATATTGAATTTGTTGCTTTTCACATAATTTCCCAAGTAACCCACCAATCCAACCTGTTTTCCCATAAATCAAGAATTTCAAAGTTGGTTTCTTGGAAATTACGCTAGTTTTTGAACTTGGGACCTGAACACCGATCTGGGAAGTATTAATCGCCAAATTAGCCGAATCAAACTCGGCATTTTCAGGCCCGTCAACGACCCGATCAACGCCACCTGGCATCATTAACATTCTTGGATGAGGAAGAAGTGCACCCGACACATCGCCCCACCAGTCAGGGTTACTCGTGTACCATTCAATAGTCTTTTTCAAACCCTCCTCCCAAATTGTCCTTTCAGACCAACCTAAGCTTTTCAATTTCTCATCATCTAAGAAATATCTTTGATCATTAAACGGTCTGTTTTCAACAAACTTGATGCTCGAATCAGGATCCATGTTAAACAGCTTGCACATATCTTTTGCAACATCAATAACTCTTCTTTCTCTTTTGGTCCCGATGTTGTAAACATGACCAACTTCACCTTTGTGAAGAATCACTTCAAAAGCTTCAGCAACATCTTCACAATAAAGATAACTCCTTACATTAGAACCATCACCATGAATCGGAAGCGGCTGACCTCTCATGGCTAACAGAATGAACTTAGGGATAAGTTTTTCAGGAAACTGGTTCGGGCCATAAACGTTGTTTCCTCTTGTGGTGATTACAGGCAGCCCATATGACCTGGCATAAGCCATAACAAGCATTTCTGCACCGGCTTTTGTAGCTGAATATGGGTTTGTAGGAAGAAGCTGTTAAGCTTCATGGTTACCAACAACAGCATCCTCGTCTGTTTCACCATACAACTCATCTGTGCTCACATGAATAAACCTTCTGATCTGGCCCGTGACTTTGCAGGCTTCTAGAAGCACATGAGTGCCATAAATATTGTTCTTTGTGAACTCAAAGCTGTTGCCAAATGGGTTGTCAACATGAGTCTGTGCAGCAAAATGCATTATGGTGTCAATAGACTCGGTGATCAGAAGATAGTTGACTAAATCAGCACTACCAATGTCACCCTTCACAAACTTGAAATTGGGAGATGATCTGGAAGGGTTGAGGTTCTTGAGATTTGAACAGTAATCAAGCTTGTCAAGCACAACAATCTTGTAATCAGGATAGTTTCTGATTAACCGGTTAGCAACATGAGAGGCAATGAAGCCAGCGGCCCCTGTGATCAGGATGTTCTTTGGTGTGTAACTAGCCATGCCGGATCTGTCCATATGTAAACAAATCAAAATTTAAGTAAAACCTCACATGAAAAAAAAACCTTTTTGAAAGCATAATCGCCAAACCTAGACACTGTTCTATATGAATGCAGATAGGGGTGCAAATGAGCCGAGCAGCTCGCGAGCTCCTCGAGATCAGATCAATAAAAAGCTCAAAACGAGCCGAGCCTTTTCAAGCTTAAGCCAAGCCCAAGCCTCAAATAAAGCTCGCTTAGTTATTGAACCCGGGCTCAAGCTTTGTATGGGAAGCTCGATTAGGCTCGTCAAGCCTTAACGAGCCTTGCATTTTTCTAAGTTTGACCTGTTTTGGACTTCTATGTATCAATTTCACACCACACAGCCGACTCGAGCCAAGCTTTGGCTCGTTTAAGGTACTGCACGAGCTTGATCTGAGCTTAGGCTCGTTTAAGGTACTACCCGAGCTCAATCTGAGATTAGGCTCTTTTAAGTTTTTTCTCAAAATATATAAAAAAATTAACTAATTTAAGTTTTTTCTCAAAATATATAAAAAAATTAACTAATGCATAATTCACAAGCTGAGCTCAACTTTAGAAAAAGAGCTTAAACGAGCCGAGCTCAAGCTCTTGTAAGCCAAAATGAGCTGATCTCGTTTACACACCTAAATGCAGGATCACTAATAGACTATAAAAAATTCAAATCTAATTGATCACTAATCCACAAATTAACCCTAGAAAATAAGATAAAATCTGATAGGGTTTATAAATCATAATCTAACTAGATCAGGATCAGCATTCAACATCATCATCAAAACGAAATGTTGAACTAACGAGATCGAAATGACGATTAACTAATACACACATTAAACCTAAATACGAACCAGATCTAGATCAAATTACGCATTTACTCGTATGGAATTGAGGTTTTACACGAGTGAGTTGGATTCAGCAAATTAACGCATTAAACCAGATCTAAGCAAATCGTTCACTACAGAAGAACAAGACTCGGTATAATTATAATATTGTGAAGGTAGATAAATGTGAGCTTACATGATGATAATAATAAATGTTTAAATAATCCGGATTGATTGATTGATTGATTGGTGTGAATAGCAGATCTCCACCAGAAAGGTGATGAAGAGAAGAAGAAGAAGAAGAATGAGATCACGCGAGACTCACGGAACGGTAACCGACGCCCTCATCGACAAATACACACAGGTATATATATATATATATATACATACATGATTGTGTATCATTGTACAAAGTATTTATTTCTTTATTTATTTCCGATTTCCGAACCAATAATATGTTCATTTCTGCGATTGTATGTGATCATGTATTATACGGGTTGTATAACATTTTAAAACAGGGTTTATACGTGTCTACATAAAATCTATATTCTTTGATAAAAACTTGTATATTTTGCTACTTGTTACTCACATGTAAATTATTTGATTATAATTCAATCAATTAGATATGGTAATTCATTAATACTAATTATTTGTCAATCTTTATATATCACTAGATTTTATCCCCCGTATTACGGGGGTTGTTTTACATTATTCGTTATTAATATTTATATATGTATATTTGAATTTGAATTTTATTTATTGTAAAAAATTTAATAATTAATATACTTGAGTTTTGATGATGAAATGGTTTCACAAATAAATGATATGTTATAATCCGATTTAAAAGCTATCTAGATTTGGTGATACCCGTTTATTTTTTTTTATTATAAAATTGTTTCTTAATTTTAAATAATATATTTTTTTAAATAAAATAGGATATTAATTTTTAGTATATTCCTATTTTATAGGATTTTCATATCAAATATTTGATGAGATTATTTTTTAATATAATGAGATGTTATAACCCGTTTAAAAGCTATCTAGGTTTGGTGAGACCTTTACCCGTGAATTCAGGTCAAATTCGTGAGAAGCCTTCATTTACAAATAAAGTAATCTGATGACTTGAGAGAATGGTTGTTTTACATTTTTCGTTTTTTAATATTTATTTTTTGGATTTTAATTTTCTTTATTGTAAGAAGGTTAATAATATACTTAGGATTTGATGATGAAAGGGTTTCATAAATAAATGATATGTTATAACCCGTTTAAAAGATATCTGGATTTGGTGACCCATGACCCGCTTATGTTTTTTACTATAAAATTGTTTATTAATTATAAATAATATCTTTTTCATTTTAAATTGGATATTAAATTTTAGTATATTCCTATTTTGTAGGATTTTCATATCAAATAATTGGTAAGATTATTTTTTAATTTAATGAGATGTTATAACCCGTTAAAAAACTATCTGGTTTTGATAAGACCAATACACATAAATTTGGATTAAATCAATGAGAGGCCTCCATTTAAAAATTACGAAATCTGGTGGCTTTCATAAAAAAGGGGAGCGACCACATCGCGACACATAAGATTTTTGGGTTTTCGTTTATATATATTATAGATATATCATTTTAATTCTCTACTATTAATAGCAGTTAGTTATAAATTTAATAATTATATATTAATCAATTCCTTATTTTCTAATTACTTTTTTTGGAACGATGGCTTTTTTGTTTTTAGCCCACAACGCTTCCCTAAACTAATTTAATTAGAGTTTGGCTTGGACACTATGCCGGGAAACATACTGTCTGTCGGCTGTCACTTGACAGTTGTTGTGACACTACAAGAGAAGAACTCTTTGGCGTAACAAATGGTGGGGCAAAAACCCAAGTGAGTTTGAGATTCAAACTAACAACCTTATACAAGACTTAGCTCAAATCATTCATTGTCTTAATCCACCGAAAGTAACAAGTGGGGATCGAACTTGGGTGAGTTGAGTCTTCACTAAAAGACTCAAGCCTCTTAACACTAGGACCCAAGTGATGAATTTATTTCCTAAACTAACTAATTTATGTTATTCATATTAGACAGTAAATTATTTAATATATATGCAGTAATTAATTTTGCTAAATTTAATATCGTATACACCCATTATTTTTTACATTATACTAATTTTTTAAGTTGAATGTGATGCATATTTTTATGCATATAAGGTTCTGGTTCTTGCTGTAAGATCCCAACAATATTGTCTTAATTCACTAAGTAAAGCTAAAAATATGTTAAAATGATGGAAAATAATTATTGTATCATCTCAAGTAGATGATTGTAAAGATTTATTAGTTGAAAATTGTTGAAGAGATTTTTTTTTAGATTTCACATACAAAGTATTAAATGTTTAGATTACATCGAAATAGAAGGCAAACGGGCAACAAGCTGCCCCACTACGAAAACAAAAAAAAAAAATAGTTCGTACAGAAAAACCGGAAAATGCTAAAGAAAATAAAAGAAAAAATAGTTCGTACAGAAAAAACAAAAACTAAGTTTTTACAGAGAAACTTAATACTAAAGAACTAGTTACACCAAAGAAGTTGGACTGATAATGAGCATGATAAAGACGATGATACTAAAGATGAGCAAGCTGAAAATAAATAGAAGTTGTTTTTGAAGAGAAAAAAGAACAAAAGATGAGCCTATGATGGAGTTTGATGAAGATTATAAAATAAAAAGATAAATAAAGATGAGGATCGTAAAAAAAGGGAATAAAAAGACAAATATAAAGGATTTGAATGTTTAGACTAAAGTTTTGTTGAGTTTTGAATGTTTAAGTTAAAGTTATATTAAGGGGATGTCTGCTAGCATCTTAATGACCATTAAGAGGCTATCTTTTAATAATTCATAACTTTTTAACGGTTTAGATGTAGTCTTAAGTCTGAATGATTAATAGGTAGCTCTTAACCATTCAGACATAAGGTTATCTCTTAAACGTTAAGAGACTATAAACCATTAAAAGGTAGCCTCTTAAATATAAAAGATTTGAATTCCGAAGCTTGAAAACCAGACTTCCATCCCTTTCAATGTCTTGGCACTACAACAAATCTCTTAGATTCATTGACAATCTCATCCCTTCCAATATTAGTTGTCTAAACATGTTAGTTCATATGCAATTCACGCTCTATGGGAAGCTGAGAATCGGCCAAGTATGAACCATTGGTCCGTTCTTAATCGATGTCTGGGATATATATGCAGCACCGTTTCTCATCCGTGGTTTGCGCGCTCATGCTGAAGGATGTCAGTGAACGGGAAAAGCATTAAAAGATGGGTTGAGGAGGAAATAGAAGGGTGTTTATAAAGTACGATGTATCGAAGAGAATTTTATTGGCTTCAGAACCATTTCAAAGTCTTCAAATTTAAGAATTTTATGTTATTTATATTGAAAATAGTAAAATATCTAAAAACGAAACGTGAGAAAACTCAAAACTAATAAATATTTAACATTAATGAGCCTTCAAAGTTAATAAATTAGCCACTTTTAAGAACATTCAAACTTAACATGCACTAAATAAATGAGGAAGATGTATGTATTTAAGTCCATCACATGCAAGAGTATGAGCACAAATGATTCATGTGTGTGTAGATCTTACCACGTCTCCACTATCCCACCAAATTAAATTAATGTATACTTAAATAAGTTGAACAACCTACCTCTCGATCATTACTTGCAACATAAAAAACATAGCATGAAAAAATGTTGGCCCTCACTTTCACCTGTGTCACATATGATGTTATTTTTTTATTTCGGGTCACCTCAGTTTGAGTTGGCATAATAAATCCAATGTAATAAAAGTAGCAATAAAAGAATATAATGTCATTAAAAGTTCATATTTTGATTTTTTTAACAACCAAATGCAACATTTATCGAACCATTGACTTCCTGTTATACACTTTAATCACCTTATCATCCATCAAAATGAAAACGTCATTCATATTTTGATAGCTTCCTTCTTATTTTTTTTAGAACGATGATTTTATTGTGTTTGCTGCCGCACTCTCCAAATTTGGAGAGTCCCGTTGACCCCACCCTTGCCAGACTATGTTGTCTTAACCAGGTCCACACTGGCTTTAGAGTTTGGCTTGGGTGTTCCCACGGGAAACCATATTGTTGGCTGTCACTTAATAGTCGTTGTGTCGCCATAAGAGCAGAAATCTCTGGCATAACATGCGGTGTGACGAAAACCCGAGTGGGCTCGGTATTCAAACTGACAACCTTGCACACGGCCTAACTTAAATCCTTCATTATCATAATCCATAAAAAGTGACACAAGTGGCGATCAAAATTGAGTCTCTACGAGAGAGCCCAAGCCTCATACTACTAGGCCACATTTCTTAATTAAAATTCAATAAAAAACAATTTAGCAATATACTTTTTTTTAACGACCAACAAATATTAAACCACCAAACCGGAATAGCAATTTGCCATCCGACCCGCAAGTACAAACACCACAGCTAAAAACAGTTGGAAAACAAACACAACAAATAAGAAGAAACTATAACAAACCACACATTAAACTTCTTTCATCTATGCCCTGTTATAGTCTCTGATTTCAGCCTACTTTGCAACCAAAAAAACTCAACGACTACTTAATAATTTCCACTACGTTATTAAGTTGCGCTGATTTCCCATTAAAAACCACTTCGTTCCTTACTTCCCAATCGCTCCAAATTGTGGTTAGGCAAATAGCATGCAACACTTTAGCTATCTCTTTGGGAATCTAGAGAATTTATACATCACAGAAACAAAAAGCAAAGAAGAATGGTGGAGCTTTACACCATTGAGATACCAATTATCACGTCACTTGAGCAAAACTGCATGACACAAAAATAAGTTCCGCTGACTATTCCAACTCTCCACAAATTGGCACAGAACCGGCGACATGTTTACGTATCGTCTAACTAACGCCGCAAGGGAAGGTATCCTTTCCATTTCCACTCACCAAGCGAAAATATCAACCTTTTCTTACACCCCCTTATTCCATTTAATTTTATATTCCACTACAGAACCATTCTTCATAGCCAACTTCTTATTCATACTTTTAACCGAGAAGGAATTTATTTATCAAGTAGCCAACTCCATCTATCAAACATCAGGGCTGGCTCCGAAAAGTGAAAAAAAAAGGTTTTTGGTCAATGATAAAAATCTTTTTGAGCCTTATGTTAAATGGGTATTTTGTTGGGTTTAAACATTCTAAATTTTAAATGAGGTTATGATTTTGGTTATGTAAACATGTTTTAAATGAGATTAGATACCTCAACCTTTTTTTTTTGTTGAGAGTCATACTCTTTTCCCACTAGACAAAACTAGTTGTTATGTTATTGAGTTTAAACATTAAATATCTATATAGTTTTTCATAAAAATACATATAATTTAAAAAAAAAATTCGGGCCTACTAGGGTGTCAGGCGTGGGGCCGTCGACCACCCAGCCCCACCCTAGGGCCGGTCCTGATCAACATTAGGATTTAGTGCATGCCTGGGATTGAGTTTGAAAATCGCTTATTGGCTTTTTTAAAAAGCCATTTTAAAAATTCAAGATTTATGGCTTTTTGAAAACAACTTTTTCATAAAGCTAAAAAGCCTAAAATAAGAGGGACTTTTTTGCCAAATAATTTTTTTAGCTTATTCGCTTTTTGACAAAACTAATAAGTCAATAAGTTGCTTTTAAACTCAATCCCAAACATGCTCTTAATCGAACATGTTGGCAAATCAAAAGGTGTTCCTGGAATTCTCCAAGCTCTGTGGTGACATGGGTGGTGTGCTCCAATTCCATGTACCTCAAATCTCACCATCATACATAACCAATCTACTCGCCACCGTGCATGACTTATCTTTTTCGAACTGAAACAGTAACGGGAACCGAGTGGAAAACATCTCTTCACCATTCCACCACTCAATCCAAAACATCGTGTTCTTTCTGTTCCGGGCACAACTTTTAAAAGCAATTCACAGATTCACGCCCAAACTCTGTCAACACTAGCAATCTGCCTGCACGGACCCGGTGCCAACAAACAATATACTAATAAGTATACTAATAATATAATTTATTCAACATTTAGTTAGTCCTCTTGGAAATTCGCAGAAGCCACATAAATGCGAGTGAGGGCCAAGTGGGCCAAGGCAGCAAACGTTGGGCCTGTTCTAAATCTTACATTTTATCCATGGGCCTTGCGACATCTTTTTGATATCGGTTTGAGAACTCCTCCATTGAAACCGGTTTGACACATGTTAAAACTTAGAGAACCAGTTAAAATCAGCTTCAAACCGAACGGATCCTTTTCCACTAGAAAACCAACTTCAATTATTAGTCAAGAGATTTTAATTATTATATTACAGATTACGTTTAAATTTGCATCTAAGTTTTAAACCAGTTGCCTAATTTTGGCTCACAGTCATATTTCATGTTTATGTTCTTATTATTGAGTTAATAGACAAATTTAATATCATTTTTAGAATTATATTTATCATATAGGTTGTCTATATCAACTATCAAGTAATAGCCAATTATTATTCAAATGAATGGAGTGGATTCTATAGACCGCTATCACATATTTTTAGGAAAGTAGGAAAAATCTAATAAAGTCTAATTTGAAAATGGGGACAGTCAATTTGTTTGGTCCCTTGGTTGTCATATTTAAAAGTCAAATGTTTAAAATGTTAACTGTTACTGTTTACCTTCGCTCCAAAAAAAGATGTAGTAATTGATTTACTACACAACATAATGAAAAATGATTATGCACAGTCAAATATTAACATCAAATTTAACAAAAACTGTTGCTATGGGAAGACCGCTGTGATCCGTGAAACCGAAGATCGTTGGCCTTGTGACTAAATTCTAACGTGTGAATAAGAATAAGGGTTTCGTCAACGGTAAAAGAAAGGTATTTAAGGCAGTTTGGAGATAATTTTCTAGAATTTAGGTATGAAAATTTGGAGTTTAGAGATAATCAAACAATCCATGTTCATAAATAATTTTCTAGAATTTTAAAAACATCAATATAAAGAAAGATATATACATGAGAAGTTCATATCTGAAAGGGTGAAAATTTGAGAAAAGTTATCATTTTAGAGGTGAATGTACGTATAAACTGATTGTGAATCAGAACTGGTTTTTGACCCGAATTGCAACCGATCATGAAACATGTCTGGTCAAACCAGTGCAGGTTCTAAATCGAACCGCTAGTTTGATATTGGCTTGAAAACTTCTTTGTTGAACCAGTTAGGAACAAGAAAAAAAACCAACCGATTAAAATTGGCTTCAAAGTTCAAACCAAACGATCCTTTTCCACTCGAAAACTGTTTTAACCAACTTGACCATGGTGTCAATAAAAACCGAATATGTTTGAACTTTGAGCTTCAATTTTTTTTTCCTTTTTTGTATTTTTAATATATACATATATAGAGTTTGGAATTGACCAGACAATTTGTCAGGCTGACTATAAATATCAAATGTGAGGCTCGTCTACTTCACAATTTGATATAACATAATGGAAAATAAGATTTGCCATAAATTTCTGCATCTTAATTCAAGGATACTTCAATTCAGTCAATGATACTCGGTGGTAACTCTTTTTGTGGAAGCATTCCCACGTCTATTGGCTCATTGACCAAATTAACACATCTTGACCTTTCTGACAACTATCATTTAGACGGAACTTGCATTCCCCCAGAACTTGGAAACCTCACAAACTTACAAGAACTTTCACTTGGAGAGCTCAGAAGTTGTACAATTAAAACCATAGATTGGTTATCCCATATGTCTAGCTTGAACGAACTCGATATAGGTGGTACTTCTCTCGCCAAAGCAAATAAGTGGGTAAATGTAATTCTAAGTATAAAAAAACTATCATATTTAAGTTTGTGGGGATGTGACCTCTCCCAGGTTATGCATCCATATTCTTCATTATTTGTCAACTCTTCTTCTTCATCTATTGTTACCCTTGATCTCGTCGATAACAATCTCAACTCATCCATGTACCATTGGTTGTTGCCATTAACTAGCAATAAGCTTCGTACTCTTAGGTTCTCTAAAAACATGTTAGATGGCAAATCTTTTGATAATCTATGTAGTTTGACATCTTTATATATTGGTTACAACTCTGTTGTTGTCAAATTTCTTGTCAAATTTCCTGATTTCCTCAACAATTGGTCTGGATGCACATCAATTTCATTGCAATATTTGTATGCTTCTAATGTGCGAAAATATATATAACTAGTAAAACGATTCGCAACTAAGCTTTAAAAACCAAACAACCTAACCTAGTTCACACAATCGGCAAGTGTACCGGTCGAGTGTAGCAAAGAGAAAGGAAGTCCGGGTATCGAACTCAAGGACACTAGAGGTGGCTCGGATACTAAACCCTAACTAAGTCCTGCCCTAAAACAATATTTAATTAATTATTATTATTTTTTTATTTTGTTTTAATTAATTTAAACTAATTTAACTAACTTACTTAACTTAACGGAGCTAACGGGAAAACTTAACGACACTAACGGAGCTCTCAAATATGATGAAGAGGAACCACCTAGGTAAGGAATCTTAACGAGTATCAACGACGCTCGGGTGACAACGAACATAGAAACCGGGTTCTAAAGATAATCTAACTGGACAATAATAAGGGAAAATAGGTCTCCACGGTTAGTTTTACTAAAGACCCCTAAAAAATGTCTATAAAAAAGATAAAGCACTGTAAGGCCCCGTTACCGGTAACCCTACTTTCGTGTTGGATTTACTCATAAACACAGTTCTAAATATCAGAGTTAATTAAAACATTTATGCGGAATATAAAACTTTCATAAAACATTACAATATTTCATAACTTGTCTCAAAACATCCTTTGTCTTTCACATTAAAACATTAAAATTAAAACATCGTAAGTCTTCAGATGCCAGGCTCTTATTCTTCTGCCATGTGTCCCCGCTCAAGCCAGCTGTCTCATCCTACTCACCTGCGTGCATACTAAAAGTCAGCTACGCTGAGTGAGTTCTAGTTAATCACAAAATCATACAATACATTCTTTACATTTCATACTTAACCTCCTAACTTTCTTTCATACACACTTAAGTGCTTTTACTTTCATTTTTACCTTCATACTTTCTTTACATACATAATCATACGTTTTAAAGAGCCTTTCGCCCTATAACCTCACAGATATTATAAGGGTCTGGTCCCTAGTTTTCGGATATTAGAAGGGTTCGATTCCCTAACATCACAGATATTATAAGGGTCTGGTCCCTACCCATCACAGATATTATAAGGGTCTGGTCTCTAGTTTCGAATATTAGAAGGGTTCGATTCCCTAACATCACAGATATTATAAGGGTCTGGTCCCTAACATCACAGATATTATAAGGGTCTAGTCCCTAGTTTTCGAATATTAGTAGGGTTCGATTCCCTCTTCGTTACCATACATTATACCCCGAGTATTTTTAGGGCTCGGTACCCTTTTCGTAACCATACAACCATACATCATACCTCGAGTATTATTAGGGCTCGGTACCCTTTTCGTAACCATACAACCATACATCATTATTTCCTTCTTTTATTATCTCTATCACGTTCATACGCATAAGCATTCATATTATACTTACCTTATACATAGCATTACAACCTGACAGTACGTGCAATATCCGAAGATCGTTCACGTACCATCAAGCAATCATTCTTACAAAACACATATATCACATAGGGTATACACTTATCACTTAGGATAAATGTATTAACAACACATCAAGTATGCACACAGCCCTGAAAACATAACAAGGAATGGGGCTAGAAACTCACCTGAACACGGTTACGTTCACCGTTAATCGTAATTCCTTTCTTCAGTTGTGCACGGCTGACTGTATAACAAGTATACGTATCAATTAACTATCACTTCTCATAATGTATTTCTATCTTTATATGACCCACAACGAACGGGGGTCCGGGGGCAGCGCCCCTGGCAGCGGGGTCTAGGGGCGGCAGCCCCTAGCAGGGTCCAAGGGGCCGAGCCCCTGGCTGGGGTCGAGCTGCCAGGTCAGTTTGGAAAAATTTTATTTCCATTAACTGTCTTAACACATTTTTCATTAGATTTTTATTTTCTAATCGAACTTGACTTTAGGCGAAGTTAACCCTCGGGCGAACTTAGCTCTAGGCGAAGTTAACCTTAGGCGAACTTAGCTTTAGGCGAAGTTACCAGCTAGGCGAACTTAGCTTTACAGCGAAGTTGCCATCAGGCGAACTTGGCTTCAGGCGAAGTTGTCATCAGGCGAACTTGGCTTTAGGCGAAGTTGTCATCAGGCGAACTTAGCTTGCAGGCGAAGTTCATCAGGCGAACTTGGCTTTAGGCGAAGTTGTCATCAGGCGAACTTAGCTTGCAGGTGAAGTTCATCGCTTTGAAGGCGAAGTTGCCCAGATGCAGGCGAAGTTGCCCAGACAGCTGCTGTTCGGTTTCTTTCCAGCATTTTGAGCGATTTTAACACCCTTGCTATGGTTTAATATCACCCACTACGCTTCCCGACCATTTTCGGTCGCTTATACACTAAAAAGCTTGGATCTTTAAACTTCAAAGATCAAGAATCATACCTTTTTGGGCTTGTTTGGATCTCGTTTACTTGCTAGTACACTAATCGCTCTCTCTCGGACCTGCCCGACTCTTCCCTTGGCTCGGCCGGCCGGCGGCGGTATGTGTGTGGTGTGTGTGTGTTTTGGGGTGTTAGGGAGTTTGGTGAAAATGAAGATATTTTGGGATTTTGGGGGTATTTATATCCCTGAAATCCCATTCTCATTTAACCCATCTCAATTAATCCACGTCCAAGACCCGCTCCCTACCCGATATTAATTAATTACACGAAATCACTAAACATAACTTCCTTTATTCATCATTAAAATTTTTAGGATGTTACAAGCACGGTTGATTTTCTAAGTACCCTAATGATTTATTACTTGGTCCGTATCAAAATCACAAATTCCTCTAAGGCTCGTAACCCTATAAAACCTAGGGAAAAAGGGGTAATTCAATATTAAAGATTAAATAATTCGGCTTACAAATTAACCTAATCAACGGCTAGAAAACCGATCGACATCCGAAATCTGCTTGGCTTGTTCTTGGGTCAGCATGTAGGCTCTAGTTCTTGGCCTAGCTTGATCGGCATCCTTCCTTCCACTACCTCCAGCTTCACCATCTGTGCACTCTCTCGCCATGTGGCCTGTCTTGCCACATTTGTAACATGCTGGCTTTGCACTGCACTCATTGGCATAATGCCCTACCTTCCCACACTTATGACACACATTAGACCCCATCCGGCATTCCCCACCGTGAGCCTTTCCACATTTGAGACAAACACCAGAACTTTTACCCCACTTGCACTCACCACCATGCATCTTTCCGCAGGTCTTACACGATCTCTTCTCCCACACTCTCTGCTTCTTATCTTTGGGGTTCCATAACTGAGTACCGGGTCGTTTAGCAGGAGCGGCCCATTTCTTCTCTTTCTTCTCGTCTCCCACCACCACATCATCCGCAGCCAGGTCTGCATAGACCATCTCTGCGAGTTCGACAGCAGAATCGAAAGTAGCAGGTTTACTTGTCCTGACTAACATGCGGACTCTCTGTGGTAATCCCCTCACATAACACTTGATTCTCTTAGCCTCAGTGCTGACCATATCGGGTACTAACCTAGACATTCGATTGAACTCTGTAGTGTACTCACGATGTGTCATCGTCCCAGCTTTCAAGTTTAGGAACTTCATCTTCGCCCTTTCAACCTCGGCGTCAGCACAGAACTTCTTCATTACTAACTCCTTCAGATCGTCCCACTTCATCTCTTTGATCTCTTCTCGGGTCTTCCTCTGCTCCACACTCTCCCACCAATACATAGCCTCATCCTCGAATGATTTAGTAGCATAACCTACCGCTTGATCGGGACGGCACTCGCTAATGCGGATAACCTTATCCATGGCGGTTATCCACTGAAGAGTAGCGATTGCGTCTCCTAAACCAGTCAGCTTAGGCGGGTCACAACCTTTGAAGGACTTATAGTTGCAACCGCCTCGGCCCTTCTTCCTATCATCATCTTTCACAGACCTTACCTCACTTGAGTCACCCCTTTCCCTTTCGTCATCCTTCCTACCATTACCACCTGCCCCTTCAACAGTTCTTTCACGGCTTCCAGCAGACCTTCCCGGGGTAATATTTTTCACAGCAGTGGCTACAACTTGAACAATAGCTGCTTGAATTGCAGGATCCAGTTGAACTCCTTCATTGTTTTCCGGGTTCCTTCCCGCTGCGCTTCCTTCAGCTTCAGTGTTGGAAGCGGTCTCAACCGAAGGTTGCTGGACACGACGAGGCCTGCCGCGTCGTCCAGTGCGACCTCCAGCTCCAACAATGTCTCCGGCTCCAGCCATCGTATTCTAAAAGGGAAAACACAAACATCATCATTCAAGGAACTATTTAGTACAAGGATAGCAAGGCTAACAGGTAGTAACAGTGGCCAGCTGTGATTAGCTGATCACATTGCTTTCCGTGTCCTATACCCTTCCCTTTATGAGTCTATTTGTGCTGGTTCTACTTAAGCAATTAGTCAAATCACCAATCAATTATTCCTATCCCTTTTGTTCACATATATTTTCTTTCTCATTAACATATATCATTTAATCATACAATTTACCTTTGCTGATCTTGCTTGAGCGACACATGGCATTCTTGGACTGGCATCTTCTTTCATTTCTTACTTATATCCCATACTCTGTTCGAGTCTAAGCATGTAGGATGCTTAAATCTCTTGAACTTTGCTCTGATACCAACTTGTAAGGCCCCGTTACCGGTAACCCTACTTTCGTGTTGAATTTACTCATAAACACAGTTCTAAATATCAGAGTTAATTAAAACATTTATGCGGAATATAAAACTTTCATAAAACATTACAATATTTCATAACTTGTCTCAAAACATCCTTTGTCTTTCACATTAAAACATTAAAATTAAAACATCGTAAGTCTTCAGATGCCAGGCTCTTATTCTTCTGCCATGTGTCCCCGCTCAAGCCAGCTGTCTCATCCTACTCACCTGCGTGCATACTAAAAGTCAGCTACGCTGAGTGAGTTCTAGTTAATCACAAAATCATACAATACATTCTTTACATTTCATACTTAACCTCCTAACTTTCTTTCATACACACTTAAGTGCTTTTACTTTCATTTTTACCTTCATACTTTCTTTACATACATAATCATACGTTTTAAAGAGCCTTTCGCCTTATAACCTCACAGATATTATAAGGGTCTGGTCCCTAGTTTTCGGATATTAGAAGGGTTCGATTCCCTAACATCACAGATATTATAAGGGTCTGGTCCCTACCCATCACAGATATTATAAGGGTCTGGTCTCTAGTTTCGAATATTAGAAGGGTTCGATTCCCTAACATCACAGATATTATAAGGGTCTGGTCCCTAACATCACAGATATTATAAGGGTCTGGTCCCTAGTTTTCGAATATTAGTAGGGTTCGATTCCCTCTTCGTTACCATACATTATACCCCGAGTATTTTTAGGGCTCGGTACCCTTTTCGTAACCATACAACCATACATCATACCTCGAGTATTATTAGGGCTCGGTACCCTTTTCGTAACCATACAACCATACATCATTATTTCCTTCTTTTATTATCTCTATCACGCTCATACGCATAAGCATTCATATTATACTTACCTTATACATAACATTACAACCTGACAGTACGTGCAATATCCGAAGATCGTTCACGTACCATCAAGCAATCATTCTTACAAAACACATATATCACATAGGGCATACACTTATCACTTAGGATAAATGTATTAACAACACATCAAGTATGCACACAGCCCCGAAAACATAACAAGGAATGGGGCTAGAAACTCACCTGAACATGGTTACGTTCACCGTTAATCGTAATTCCTTTCTTCAGTTGTGCACGGCTGACTGTATAACAAGTATACGTATCAATTAACTATCACTTCTCATAATGTATTTCTATCTTTATATGACCCACAACGAACGGGGGTCCGGGGGCAGCGCCCCTGGCAGCGGGGTCTAGGGGCGGCAGCCCCTAGCAGGGTCCAAGGGGCAGAGCCCCTGGCTGGGGTCGAGCTGCCAGGTCAGTTTGGAAAAATTTTATTTCCATTAACTGTCTTAACACATTTTTCATTAGATTTTTATTTTCTAATCGAACTTTTTAGGCGAAGTTAACCCTCGGGCGAACTTAGCTCTAGGCGAAGTTAACCTTAGGCGAACTTAGCTTTAGGCGAAGTTACCAGCTAGGCGAACTTAGCTTTACAGCGAAGTTGCCATCAGGCGAACTTGGCTTCAGGCGAAGTTGTCATCAGGCGAACTTGGCTTTAGGCGAAGTTGTCATCAGGCGAACTTAGCTTGCAGGCGAAGTTCATCAGGCGAACTTGGCTTTAGGCGAAGTTGTCATCAGGCGAACTTAGCTTGCAGGCGAAGTTCATCGCTTTGAAGGCGAAGTTGCCCAGATGCAGGCGAAGTTGCCCAGACAGCCGCTGTTCGGTTTTCTTTCCAGCATTTTGAGCGATTTTAACACTCTTGCTATGGTTCAATATCACCCACTACGCTTCCCGACCATTTTCGGTCGCTTATACACTAAAAAACTTGGATCTTTAAACTTCAAAGATCAAGAATCATACCTTTTTGGGCTTGTTTGGATCTCGTTTACTTGCTAGTACACTAATCGCTCTCTCTCGGACCTGCCCGACTCTTCCCTTGGCTCGGCCGGCCGGCGGCGGTATGTGTGTGGTGTGTGTGTGTTTTGGGGTGTTAGGGAGTTTGGTGAAAATGAAGATATTTTGGGATTTTGGGGGTATTTATATCCCTGAAATCCCATTCTCATTTAACCCATCTCAATTAATCCACGTCCAAGACCCGCTCCCTACCCGATATTAATAAATTACGCGAAATCACTAAACATAACTTCCTTTATTCATCATTAAAATTTTTAGGATGTTACAAGCACGGTTGATTTTCTAAGTACCCTAATGATTTATTACTTGGTCCGTATCAAAATCACAAATTCCTCTAAGGCTCGTAACCCTATAAAACCTAGGGAAAAAGGGGTAATTCAATATTAAAGATTAAATAATTCGGCTTACAAATTAACCTAATCAACGGCTAGAAAACCGATCGAGGTCTCGTAACGGCTAACTAAATCGACTAGACCAAAATGATAAACCAACTCCTAATGTCTTGGTCCGACTAAAAGGAGATGAACTACTGAGATGAACAACTCTAACCCATCAAACCCTATGGTGTCGTCTACCATAAACGACCAAAAACACCAAGGAATCAGTCTAGCATGCAATCCTAAACAAAACACGAAACTAATTCATGTAAAGATAAAATCACTCGGAATCTAATTAATAAAATATTGACAAACTCAATAGCAATCATAGAATAAAATCAAAATAATATGAACTTGACAATAGAAAATCAATTATATATTCGCTAGTCAACCCAAAACAATCGCTAAAACATCATCATTCAACCAAACCTAGGTAGTTCTAATAATTTAGCTACTCGTAATGATAATAATAAAATCAAACTAATTTGGATTCATGTCAAAAAAATTAGAAGAAAGAGAAATAAAAGAGTTCTAACCGAATAATTAATAAATCCATAAACTCTAAATAATTGCTCTCCACATAAACTTGCTGTTTGGTGATGTCCACCAAACTCTCTTGCGTCCAAACTTGTTATGTAAGAAATCCAAAAAAGTATAAAAACTGCCAACAACTCCCAAAGTCAATTATTTGCTTCAGCCTTCAAAACCTTCTTCTGTTCCTCCTTGCGGCGCCCCCTCTCAAGAATATATTCTCTTCCTTCCCTTTGAATAGGGTTTTTTTTATTTTTATAATATGCTTTCCTTCCTCAATTAATTCGATCCCCTTCCTTTTATTGTTAGTTTCCTAAACCTCCAATCTTGTGCAATACTCCACCGCCTCTTATTTTAAACTTGCTTATGAGCTTATTATTTCTTCTAGATGGTCCACAAACGATCTCTTTTTCTTTTGCTGCCAATTAAACCCAAGGGAAGGGATTAAAAGTCAAAACCTATTAATCAACATATTGTTCTTTTATTTTATGCTTTATAATCTAAAACCTTGTATGACCATTTAATTCTTTCCAAACTCACGTCACGTATTTAATTTATGAAGTGTTGATGCGATCCTACTATTATTATTATTATTATTATTATTTAAGTTTATCTTTTATTTAGTTTCTTTATTATAGTTAAATTATGTTTCTTTATTGTTTATCTTTTCTATTTTTATGTCTTTGTTTCCTATATATTGTAATCTCGTTTAAGAATGATAATAAGAAAGAATTATTATTTTGGGTCTCTTTGCTCTTTCTCTTGTGTTCTTGGGAGATTGACGGTTGTCTCGAATAAACCGTAACAATTGGTGCTTTCATTGAGCCTTAGGGTGTGTTTGGGATTCCTTATTTAGTCCAAAAGGACTTTTGGTTAAAAGGACTTTTATAACTTATGACTTTTGAAAAAGAGTTTTTAAAAAAAGTGTTTGAATTAGCTTACGTGGGTACATAGGCATTTTTAACCCAAAAGTCATAAATTCTTGATTTTTCAAAATCAGTTTTTTTACACTAAATGAAAAGTTAAAACCTAAAGTCCTTTTCACTTATCCAAACACCTTTTTCTATTTTCTCCTTTTCGTAAAAGTTAAAAGGAGGGGAAAATAAGCACCCCCTTAGCCTAGATGGCTTTGGAAGAACTCTTGTGGGAGCATCCACGATTACCTCTTTTACAGGATCTAATCCCGTCCTATGGATATCTCAAGCTGAACGATATTTTCTCTTTTATGTAATCTATGGCGACGAGCGGTTTCCCTATGTCATTGAATCCTTCGATGATGAACCATTCTGGTGGTTCAATGGTTGGCTTTGGAGTTCAGACTTCCTCACCTGGAATGATTTTACTACATCAATGCTTACTCAATTCCACGGTAGTTCTGTCAATGCAATTGCCAAGTATGATCATGAAACCGTTGTTAATGAGGAAGTTACTCAAGGATTGGGGATGTGACCTTAGGTGGGCATGCAAGTGGTAAATATAAGCAAAGCAACAAAGTGGTAATTTGGTGGTTAATAAAGATGCCAATCAAATTTACAACAATACAATTAGCTCATTGGCGCCGGCGCCATTAAATGGGGCAACAATGCGACCCGTGTTGCGCCCCTTGTGGTGGTCTGTTGACATTGGCCCGATTAACACCGGAAGACTCGAATAGTGGCTACTATGGTGCTACGTTGAGACCGCCCCACTTGTCGTTGTACGACTCGAGTGGCGACCGCCATGGCAACAACATTCCGTCCTTGAGGACAAGAACGTTTTCAAGGGGTCGGGAATTGATACGATCCTATTATTATTATTTAAGTTTATCTTTTATTTAGTTTCATTATTATAGTCAAATTATGTTTCTTTATTGTTTATCTTTTCTATTTTTATGTCTTTGTTTCCTATATATTGTAATCTCGTTTAAGAATGATAATAAGAAAGAATTATTATTTTGGGTCTCTTTTCTCTTTTTCTCTTGTGTTCTTGGGAGATTGACGGTTGTCTCGAATAAACCGTAACAAGTGTATTATGTTATTTTCATTACTACGTGAATTTAATTTTCTTAGTTCATAATAAAACTCATAATAATATGCATGAAGTTCAACCACTAATATAAAAACAAGTTTTATCTTTTCTTTTAGTTAATTCGTTACTTCACATTAACTCGTTGTTTCTTAAAACATTTAAAACTTTCAAAATGAACGACAAACAAGTAGAATGTCATAAAACTAGCTCAAAAATAGCTCAAGTGTAGGAAATATTGATAATAAAACATGCATAATTTAGAGTGCATTAAACATCCCCACACTTAAATCTTTTTCGTCCCTGAAAAAGAATTATGCACAGGATCATAGCCAAGCAAAACCGACATCTCCAGAATTATTATTATTATTATTATTTTTTTAAAAGTAGCAGAACAAATAACTATGAACCCAAACATTTCTGTCCACTCATTAGCTTTCACTTAATAAGGCAGATCAGGCCGATTGTCGGTATTGCGATCCACTTAAACCCATGCGCCTAATACTTACCAAGACAGATAAGGTATGACAAATATATTAGTTTGTATGACTAAGTGGGACCCACAATTAAGAACAATTTCTTATGGTTTTACCGGACCCGAGCCACCCCAAGTTGACTTAAACCTTATATCTAGTTGATTAAAACATGTTGTACCGTTTATAAGAATAGCTAAAGACGATCAAGGATATTGTTTATCCACCTAAGCTTAAGAATTAAGGTTTACCTAGCAGCCATTAGATATGATTAAGGTATGTATTAAGTAACTAACTAGTATGTGTTCCCCACTACATGGCATACCCCCGTTATCAAGAAATACCCAAAAGTCCATCTCCATAGGTGAGTATGCACAAATTCATCTGTAGGGCTTACATATGACGTGTCCCTTATGGTCCGTTTCTTAATGGTAATAGGACGCGAGCAAGGGGACCCTATATGACTAACATCGTGGATGATCAAGTCAGTAGTGTATTTGTACTTTGAAGTACGAGATGATCATGTTTAATGACTTATGTTTGGCAGAAAAAACTGCGGGTTTGCTCTTTGAGCTCTTTTAATATTCATAAATCCACTTAGGAGATATAAATACCCAGATGACATATCGCATAAAGACCCATGGTGTCACATCCCGCCTTCTGGCCTAGGCGTGTGACTCACAGTTGGTACCACTTTTGTCAATTTATCAAAGTTTGCAGCGGAAAATGTCAATTTAAAAATATTAACTTTCATTACAAAGGGAATTAAACACCCTTGTATGTTTTACAAAATTACTTGTTTAAAAACAAGTTATATATATATATATATGCATCATTACAAAATTAGCTGAGCCACCAGTTGCATTCTATGCCTAATGATCTTCTATCTTCATTGGCATATCCATCTCTATACCTTATTCTTGATTACCTGAAAACAATTTGAAAATACGTCAGCTATATGCTGGTAATGACACAACACCAATAGTGTCCAACAAATCAGTGGGTCTCAATCCCATCTAATCGGAACTAAACATACGCACAAACCACATAATCGGACTTCACTCGCCCTAGAGACAGTCACCTGCCTCATGGTCAGTATGTCTGTAGTGTGCCCACTACAGTACATATATGTAAGGATCCAGACACTTGTGTATTTTAGTCTGAGTTGTATAGTACTACCTTGTATCAAAACGTTTTAGATAATTTGAACCAACCCTCATGCAAATACTTTTATAACTCTTTTACGTATGGATAATAGTCCATAGTTTATAAGAGTAAATAACTTTCAAAAAAACAGTACATAGACGTATTCACGTCATAAAACATTTCATATTATAAAAAGGTTTGGACGTATTCACCTTTTGTTGATTTCAAGATTTCTCACCAACAGATGTCTGATCTTTATCTCGGACCTATAGTACGAGAATAACATTCTATAAATAACTAGATCTATGATCTAGCTTTAGACCTTAAGTCTATTTGCATAACCTTTACCTTAATATTCATTTCATTTTATAAAACATTTATATACTACGTCTCTTTATCATGAAGAAACGTATATATATTTCATTTCTTCATCCATAAGATATATCTTTATAATAAAGAATAATATTTTATTCATAATCTTATCTTATGAAAGCTACATTTCACTTATTATTTGATCAAGGTATAGACTATACTCCCGACTAGGGTCTAAGCCATATATAATAAAATAATCGGGCAGAACCCCTACCTTGTATGGCTTGCTTATATGAAACACTAAAACTTCACGTGGACAGCACTTCTACCTACTCGTACTTCTAGACAACTAGCGTATCGAAAATGACAGAATTTCAGCACGAAAATCGAGGTTAAATGTGTGTGAGTTGAGGTGTGAGGGTGGATGAGGAACACCCCATGGCCGATCTATTTATAGGAAATTTTCTGCAACTTCGCGATACGCGAAGCATCTTCGCGATACGCGAAGATGCACTAGGCTTGCTGAGTCACCATGTAGGCTTGCCACGTGTCACCTCGACCTGCCACGTGTCACCACGTGTCGATTGTCGATGGCTTGCAACTTCGTCTTTTGGTAACTTGCCATATCTTGATTTCGTCTCATCATCCAAAAATACAAAAGGCGACTCTTAAGCGGCTCGCGGCGATGCGAAGTGCGCTATCAAAGCGCCACATTGCGCCCATCGCCCTTCACCCGAGCCCGTGCGCGTCGGGTGCTTCGCACCCTCCGCTAGGACTAGTGAGAGTGGTTAGCCATACAAGAAAATTATCATGGAAAACTTTTTCCTTATAAAGTGATTTCATTTCTTTCCCACTTTCCATGTGGGATGGAGTTTTCCTTACTTATTCCTTTAGCATAAAAATGCTTTCTTTTCTTTACCATACATTTCTCATTACTTATCTCATGCATATTTTAATCCTTTAACTTTATAAACTTGTCAAATTTGTACCAAAATTTTGTGGATGTTACATATGGTCTTCGAACCCCGGAGCATCCCATCAATACAGGATTTAAGGTTATAAAACCATACGCCTATGAAGTGTTAACCACTAAAACAAGAAGTATGAAATTTATGTTTATATCACAGGCTACTTGGGCATACCCCAACGTTAAACCTACCCAAGCATCGTATGATTAGTCTATTCAGATTTCTATACAATTTTTAATTTTTACGAACAAATGAAACATAAAGTTTGAGTATGACCCGACCTTTCATCCTATTTTCTATAGTCTAATATGTATCCCACTAAAAATCAAGCATTTTAAAGGGTTCAATTAAGTCAACAACCAAATCGCCCTTTCATTCTTAAAGGCTGAGCATACTGATGTGTTGTAAAACACACTTATTTTTCGCACTTTTTATCTACGTTATTATATTATTTTTCATGTATTTTAACTTGTTTTATATAGGTTTTACATATTTTTAATGATCTTGTAGGTTATTGTTGGCGCATGATGTCAGTAGTTCAGTATATAGTGTCTGTAATCGAGTCGTTTGGATTTGTGTTTGTATGTAAGCGAAGTTAGCTAACAAGTTCGCTGATATAGGCGAACTTGTTAGATAAGCGAAGTTAGTGACAACTTCGCCTGAACATGCCATGCGAAGTTGTCGTGATATATATTCATTAGGTTACGGCTTATTTTGTAACAAGTTTAGTTTACGTGTTTACGAGTTCTGTAATCAGTGATTGATATCACGTGTTTCCGGTTGCAATACAAAGTGTCTTTGTTTATTGTAACGTGTGTTCGATAGTGTTAACTCGTATCGTCTTCTACGCTTGTAACGTCTTACGTAGGGATTCCGCACCTACGTAGAACGGGATATTCCGTGTAGATCCGGCTGGGAACCTACAATTGGTATCAGAGCTTTTGCTCGTGATTGTGTGGTTCGGGATTATCACGCGGGTGTAGAAATCGTTTCGTTCGACTATTCGCGGGACGAGTTTACCGAGCTTTTTTGTCTTACTCACATCCCACCATCATAAACAACCCATTACACCTTCACAAACCTCGCAAAATCCAGAAATCAAACCTCAAAACCATCGTGTTCATTAGGCGAAGTTGCCGTCACTGTTCGTAGGGTTTCGGCGAAGATATATAGTTAAGCGAAGTTATCCACAACTTCGCCTACCTTCTCAAGTTCGCTTATCTCAAGCGAAGTTACCCACAACTTCTCCTACCTCCCAAGTTCGCTTAACTTAAGCAAAGTTATCCTCAACTTCGCGAATCAGGCGAATTTAACAAGGGGAGCGAAGTTCAGAATCAGCGAAGTTCAGACTTAAGCGAAGTTATCCACAACTTCGCCTACAGTACTGTTAAAAATAAAATTTTTATTTTTCGGGTTTCTTTGTGTTTCGTGAAAGATGTCTTCAATAAACATTACGGAACTGGTGAAGATGGAAGTGGAAGCGGGTTCAGCTACAAAGGCACCGAAGATGCTTAAAGGAACCGATTTTGTAGCGTGGAAAGATCGGTTTGAGCAATATGTCAAGTACCAAGATGCTAAAATGTGGGTGTGCATACAAGATGGTTACATTCCACCAACTGCTGAGTATGAGGGTCGTGATCAGATTAAGAAATACAAAGAGATGGAAGAAGAAGAAAAGAAAATGTATGAGGCTGAAAGCAAAGCTCATGCAGCGATAACAATGGCTCTTCCACAAGAGATTCTACACACCTTCAGAAAGTATAAAACTGCTAGAGAGCTTTGGGAAGCACTTGAAAACCGATTTGAGGGTAATGTGGGGATTCGTGCATCAAAGATTAAACTTCTAAAAACTCAATTCTCGGTGTTCAAGTATCTGAAGAATGAATCACTTGATGATATCATCACGAGATATTATCATCTGATGACCGAACTCAGCAACTATTCCATTACTTACAAAGAAGATGAGATTGTTGAAAAGCTTCTTGATGCTCTCCCACCGAAATGGGAGATGTACACTGTCTTGATGAGAGAAGACAAAGAGTTTGCCGACTATGACTTGGAAACAGCAGTCAACAAACTAAGAACTTTTGAACTTAACATGGTTCGTAAATAGACACCAACTGATCAGGTTCAGGATCCAGGAATGTATGGTGCAAAAGTAAACTCAAGTTCAAGTTCGAAGTCTGAATCGTCTGCTTACTACTCAAAAGGAGACTCGGGCGCTAACTCAACACATGAAGGTTATGTATCTCTCAACATGAATGGTGATGTGTGCTTTGTAGCTGGTGGAACTAATGCTTCTAAACCTCAAGCAACCAAGAGTAGTTTTTCCCCAAGTGTTTCGAACAACAACTACTCAAAGATGCCCATGAGTGTTAAATCTGCTGAACAGCAGTTTGCTCTCTATGCATCTTTCATTGCTTCGTATGAAAATTACATTCAGGGTAAGATTGTTGATCCTGCAACATTGGATGAAGACTATGATCAGATCGATGCTGATGATCTGGAAGAGATGGATCTGCAGTGGCAGATGGCGATGATTGTGAGAAGGGTTAAGAGGTTTATGAAGAAGACAGGTAGAAAGTTTGTTGGTGAGAGACCGGGTTTTGACAAGTCAAAAGTGCGATGTTATAACTGTCAGCAGAATGGCCACTTTGCTAAGGAGTGCACAAATGAACGTGTAGAACGCAGTCAAAACAGGTCTACACAACAGAGTGGGGGTGGTAATGAGAATAGAGCCATGATTTCCAGACAGAATGGAGAATACAACTGGAATCTGCATGTTGAAGAAGTGTTCGAACAGGCCAATTTGGCGAACATCGAAACTGAAGATAGTGAGAAAGTGACTGGCGAAAGTGAAGCTTACATGGCAGAAGTGACAGACCAGCTTACCGAGGTAAGTACTAAACTCCCTTGTACTAAATGTGCAAATCTGTCTGAACAATTGACAACTATAACTGATCAGTTTGTTAGTTTGGATGCTCAATTTAAAACCTTAAAAGAAGATCATCATTTCACTAAAGCTAGAGAAAATAGTTACAAGGTAAAAATAAAAGCTAGTGAGAAAGATATTAGAAGTCTTAAAGCAAATCTAGCTGAAAAAATTCAAGTAATTGATCTGAGCTATGAAGTGTTAGAAGAAAAAACCAAACTAATAGCTGAAAGGGATAAACAGATAGCTGATCACCAGGTGAAAGTGGTGGAACTTAGCAGGAAACTTGAGAAATTTAGAAATTCCTCCGCTATACTTGATCACCTCGTTAGTGATCAAGGTTCCCCAGTTAAAAGGGGAGGAATTGGATATCATGAAGTTCCACCACCTTACAATCATAATTACACTTATGATCCTAGTAATCAAAAATCTGTTGATGTTGATTTTGGTCAGACAGTTCCGGTTAAGGTTACTATTAAAGAACCAGAAGTTAGTAAAGGCGAAACAAGTAAGTCTCTTTCGAGTGTTAAGATTTCTGTTCCTAGTCCTGTCTCATCAAACTCAGACAAGTCATCCGAGTCAAGTGAGACAAAAGAAAAGGCAGTGTTACCAAAAAGTGGAGAGAAACATAAAACAACTGAATAGAAATCTCCACTAAACCCATATGTCCCACCATATGTGAGACAAACGGGCAGTAATGCAGCCTCAACATCTAAAACAACTATTGAAAAGAAAGTTTAACACAGGAGTTGTTTCAGATGTAATCAATTAGGACACCGAATTGCTGATTGCCCTCTGAAGCAAAGATTCAGAGGTATGAGGCCTTCAAAAACTGAGAATAGAACTAATCACTATAATGGTAAAAATGAAAACTCTTCAAAGTTCAGACATTGGACTAATCTTGGTTTTCAAAGAAATCGATCTCAGTTTTTCACTGCTAACAACCAAACCATAAGTAATAATTCATATAATTCATGAAGGTTTGGATGGCCTCATAGTCAATTTACAAGAAGGTATCCTTTTAGGACTTACAGAAATTATTCCGATACTAACTTTGGACAGCCAAAGTACGGGATGTATCGACCCAGGACCAATAGGTCTTGGGTCCCCAGATTTTAATCATCTGCTTTAATCGTGCAGGAACAGTTGAATAGGGCTGCAAACAATCTATGGGTTGTGGATAGCGGCTGTTCCCGGCACATGACGGGTAACAAGAGTTTGTTACACGAATGGAAACCTGTTCAGGGAGGAAGAGTGAGTTTCGCTGGAGAGAGCGGTGGAAGGATCACAGGAATTGGGACGGTGACTAACGGAAAGATGACGTTAGAGAAAGTAAATTTCGTTGAAGAACTGAAGCATAATCTGCTGAGTGTATCGCAGATATGTGACAAAGATTACACAGTACACTTTACCAAGAATGAGGCGATCGTGCTATATCCTGGTTTCAAGATACCTGAGGATTGGATAGTTATGAAGGCTCCAAGAGAAAAGAATACGTATATTATGGACATGAGGTCGACTGAGATGGCCACAGAAGAATCGTGTCTTCTGTCAAAAGCAACTGAATCGGAGTCCGAATTATGGCATAGAAGAATGGGGCATATTCATCTTCGGAAAATGAACTACATTGTCAAGAATGGGCTTGTGCTGGGTGTTCCCTTGAAGAACTTCAACTTTGAAGACCAATGCTTATCGTGCAAAAAGGGAAAGCAACACAAGAAATCCCATCACACCAAGAAGGTTAATTCAATAGTCAGTACCCTAGACTTACTTCACATGGATCTCTTTGGTCCCGTGAATGCAAAAATCCTAGGTGGAACATCTTACTGCTTGGTGATCACTGATGATTTCTCTCGATACTCTTGGGTATATTTCCTGAAGTCAAAGGATGAAACTGTTCAGATGGTAATAAATTTGATTACCAAGGTTGAGAATATTATGGGAAAAAGAGTTAAATATATCAGGAGTGACAATGGGACAGAGTTCAAGAACTATCAAATGGAGCTCTTCTGCTTACAAAAAGGAATAGAACACCAGTACAGCGCTCCGTATACTCCGCAACAAAATGGAGTGGCTGAGAGGAAGAACAGAACGTTAATTGAAGGAGCCCGAACCATGCTGGCTGATTCGAAACTTCCTGTGGTGTTCTGGGCTGAAGCTGTTGCAACAGCCTGTTATATCCTTAATAGAGTGTTAACCGTTAAAAGACTAAATAAAACATGTTATGAACTTATGCATGGGAGAAAGCCCAACTTGAGTGGTCTCGAACCATTCGGGTCCCCGTGTTCGATATTAAAGACAAATTCTAAATTTGGTGAAGTAGCCGACGAAGGAATTTTGGTCGGATACGTTGTTGGGACTCCCAACAGACGAGTCTTTAATACATCGACCAGCAAGGTTGAGGTGGTCTGTAACACTGATATCACAAGTTACAAATCACCAAAACCAAGCACGGGACCCGCTGGGGTTTTCGACTATGATAGACTTTTTAGATCTTTTAACATGCCTTACTTGGATTGTGTAGAAGTAGATGAAAGAATAGCTTCGAAGATGATTTACGGTGAGGAAGACAATGTTGTGCAAAGACCGCTGTACGATGAATGTCAGCCTTCCTCGTCAAATGCTGTCGATACCCCTGCTGCCTCTACTGAAGAGGAATTCTTCAATCCTTTTCACTCTCAGCAGCAATCACCCATTGATGAGCTACCTTCGAACCTGGAAGACAATCTGCAAGTCAGTGCGGTTCCGACTACGAGAGTTCACAAAAATCACCCTTTGGAGAATGTGATAGGTGATCTGTCCGACGGTGTACAAACAAGACAAAGCTTGAATGAGCACACCTGTGTTTACACAAGCATTAAAGATACTGGAATCATAAACGAATGCTTGTACACCTGCTTCATCAGCCAGATTGAACCAAAGAACTATCAAATGGCTCTCAAGGACAGCTCGTGGGTCGAAGCCATGCAAGAAGAGTTAGCCCAGTTTTCAAAAAGATGGAGGTATGGAACTTGGTTGAAAAACCGAAGAATGTGCATGCGATTGGCACCAAATGGGTTTTCAAATGCAAGAGAGATGAGAAAGGGATTATTATCAGGAACAAGGCGAGGCTGGTTGTAAAAGGTTTTAATCAGCAAGAGGGGATCGATTACAATGAGGTGTTTGCTCCTGTAGCAAGATTGGAAGCCATTCGTTTGTTTTTGGCATTTGCTGCACATAAGGAGATGAAGGTATTTCAGTTAGACGTGAAGAGTGCGTTCCTTAACGGCAAAGTCGATGAGGTTGTGTACGTTGAGCAACCTCCGGGTTTTCCTGACCCAGACTTTCCTGATCACGTATACAAGCTAAGTAAAGCACTGTATGGGCTACATCAGGCCCCTCGTGCCTGGTACTCAACACTATCCGACTACTTGCTTGAGAATGGTTTTGAAAGGGAAAAGATTGACAGCACACTGTTCTTCAAGAGAAAAGGGAGCGACTTTCTTCTGGTGCAAGTCTACGTGGACGACATCATCTTTGCTGCATCAAAAGTCGCCATGTGTCAGGAGTTTGAGGCAGTCATGAAGAAGAGATTTGAAATGAGTGCTATGGGTGAACTAACTTTCTTTTTAGGACTGCAGGTTGATCAGAAGAAAGATGGGATGTTCATTCATCAGACTAAGTATGTCCATGATGTTCTCAAACTCTTCAAGATGGAGGACAGCACTCCATTTGATACTCCAGTCTGCGTTAACCATAAATTGGGTGCTGATTCAGACAACGATGCAGACGTGGACCCAACCCAATATCGGGCAATAATAGGTTCTTTAATGTACTTAACTGCTTCTAGACCTGATATTATGTTTGCAGTTTGTCTTTGTGCTCGCTTTTAGGCAAACCCAAAGGAATCTCACTTGAAGGGTGCGAAGAGGATATTACGGTATCTCAAGGGCAAACCTAAGCTGGGATTGTGGTACACGAAAGGAGGAGACTTGGAGTTGGTCGCCTACACAGATTCTGATTATGAAGGGTGCAATCAGAGTCGGAAGTCAACAACAGGTGGATGTCAGTTTCTTGGAGACAGATTAGTGTCATGGCAATGCAAGAAGCAGACCTCAGTCGCCATTTCAACATGTGAAGCAGAATACATGGCAGCATCCAACTGCTGTTCCCAGGTTCTTTGGATTCAACAACAGTTGCGCGATTATGGTCTGAATTTCACTCATACTCCTATTTGCATTGATAATACTACTGCTATCTCAGTAACTAACAATCCCGTAAAGCATAGCAAAACTAAACATATTGACATCCGTCATCATTTTATTTGGGATTGTGCTGAGAAGAAACTGATTGTGCTAGAAAAGGTTGATACGTTAGATAATTTCGCTGACTTGTTCACTAAAGCGTTTGACAAAAATCGTTTTCAAAACCTTGTTGAGCTGAATGAGATGATCAATCCCGAGTAACCGTGTTTTGTGACTTTGATTAAAAAAAAAAAAACGTCACTATCGCTTAGAATTTTGTCGGTTGCCTCAGTTTGAAGGACATATATTCGGATATGTTTGGTCCTCATTTCTACTTGTAGAATATGAGGATAGCCATTAACCAGATGACTGAAAGTGACCGGGGCGATTTATGATGGGTTTTTATTCTTTCGCTGAAAATTAGTCGATCATACTTAGTTAGAAGGACACATACTTGTATGTGGTCGGTCCAGCTGATCCATTGGATCTTCAGGATAGCCGTTTACCAGAAAACTTTAATTTGATCGGGGCGATTGAAGTTAAAATTTTCTTGGCGGGAGATGAAATTATTTTTCAAGTCTACTACTTCGTAAGAAGTTCATTTACTATGTTTAACAGAAAATTGATCCAACCTTGGAAAGTGATAGATATACTGATTCTGTGTGCTTAACTAGTGAAGTTATTAGGCCTAAAAGACTTTAGAACAGTCATTGTATGTCATGTAGCTTTTTATGGTGCGTAAAAGTAGAAGTGATACTAACTAAAACTACTCGATTTTACGTGGAAACTCCTTAAGAGTTGTGTATGTCTCCATATATATCTTTCCGTATGATAGGCAGAAAAGCGATTACCCAGTCATACACGAGCCCGTGAGTGTTCTGATTCCCGTAAAGATAGCGTGTCTTGAAACTGCAGTGATCCAGATTCGGGACTTGCAGTTGTTTACTACTCTGAATTTGTGTAAATACTTTAAAAAAAATGTGTGAGTTATTGAGACATTCTAGAGTTCATAATATTAATACTTCTCAATCAAGGTGTAAGAAAGAGAACGGGAAGAAGAGTCTAAAGATCGAAGAGTACTTACTATTTAATCAGACACTACGGGTCGAGGTCAAACCGGGGTGACTTGGGGAAAGCCAAATACGCTTTGAGAATAGATAGGAGGCATCATAATCTCTGAGTTGTTGCCCACTTAAGTTTTGAGCTTAATTGAACCTAACCCGTATCACAGAAACGATGAAAACCATTCTAAGTCATTTACCTGCTTACAACCTGTTTCTTTATGTCATAATACAGCTAAACACGGATCTGTGTGACAGTCACGTAATTAGTATGATTCCTGTTCGGATCTTTTCTAAAACATGGTAGTCCCTATCGAGACTGAAATTTGATCCCGTGTACTTTATTTTTAAAATTTTTCTACTTATGTAGTTGTATGATTTTATACCTGGTTACCTGGTCTTGATCGTATCATTTAACACTTTAAAGGTTGTTTTAAAACTTAATTGCAAATTGTTCAAATTATAGGGTTTGTTTTAAAGTTTTTTAAATACCGGCTAAGTTATCCATAACTTCGTCTGCAATAGGCGAAGTTATCCATAACTTCGCCTGTAAAATTTTGACCCTATATAAAGGAAATTAAAGGTCAAACTGTTCATTATTTCAAAAACAAGCGAACTTGTCTTCCTGTAACCCAGCGAACTTAATTAGTAATCCCTAAGCTAACTTATCGTTCGAATCCGATCTGTGTTTTCATTCTCGATTCCAATCCGTGATTAAAGGTGTGTAGGTTTGTAGTGTCGTATAATCACGTTCATTAAGGGTAATTAAAGGTCGTTTCGACCTGATTCACGACCACGTTTATTCGAAACCTAAACACCCGGTTTTCAAACTTACTTTCACGTCGTAGTAATCAACTGAATCGTCTAGATCTTCATAATATCATGTGTTTATCACCGAACATTCTCCAATTTGTCCAAATCACGTCGATTGAACAGTCTAATCTGTCGCCATTTCATATTCGGCGAAGTTACAGTTTAGGCGAAGTTATCCGTAACTTCGCCTGAGGTTCAACTTCGCCTGATATTTAATTAGGTTACAGTACATGAGGCGATGCTGTGGTTAGGCGAAGTTATCATTAACTTCGCCTGGCCCTTTTTACTTAATTGTTATCTGGCGAAGTTCAAGTTGAAGCGAAGTTGTTCCCAACTTCGCCCCACCTCTAACTTCGCCTATACAGAATAAATCACAACTTCGCTCATGGTAACAGGCGAACTTGTGATTTGCCTTTACGTTTATCTAACTTAGCCTGTTTGTTACAGAAATGGCTGCTGTAGCTGGAGCAGGTGGTGCAGGCGGTGATGATGGAGGAGACAACCAAAGACAGTTCTTCCCGGGTCATAACATGTACATAACATTAGACCCGGAGGCGAGCAGAGTTGATGATTTCCGCGAAATCATCACGTTTCTTTTACGTTCGCGTATATTACACGCGATTACCACAACTCTGCCGATATCCTTGCCAAACATTGAGGATTTTTGGCAGACCGTGGAATATGACTGTCGCGTCGAGCCCCCGGTGATGCGAGCAACGGTCAACAATCAGATTGTTCAGTTCTCATCTGAACAGATCCGGGCGGCTTTACGGTTTGGAGATGAGACAAGAGATGATCTGACAGATTTCGTCGCTCCATTCCGTGATGGTGCGTTTCTGAGGATGGGATACTCTGGTCCCTTGGGAGATACTCAGAGAAGGAAGGGGTTCTTACTAGATCAGTGGCGCTTTCTCATGCATGTCATGATCGTGTGCATGTCAGGGAGAAATGCGGGCACTGATGGCATGGGCGCGACCATGCAGTCGGCGATGACTGCTCTGACTTATAATAAGCGTTACAGCTTTAGTCAGATGGTCTTCTACGAGATCGATCGACAGAGAAGAGCGGTGGCGCGTGAGAGATTTATCATGTATCCAAGATTCATCCAAATGATCTTGAATCATGTTGCTCCAACGCTACCTCAGCGCCGCCCGATCAGATACGTTGAAAGTGTGAGCAAACGGATCTTCGCCCAATGTAGATCCTCCAGTGCGAGGAGCAAACCTGAGCTCCGTCCTCGACATACTCCACTTTTTGGGTACTTGATCAACCCGGAGTATGTGCCTGCTCGTGGGGACGAGTTTCGGGACCCGGCACCACAACAGGCAGGAGCACCTCAAGCTATACCTGCTGCTCCTGTTGTGTCACCGGAGGAGAATGTAGACCTTGATGCAGAGTTTGGTGGTCAAGGATTCTTTGATATGGAGAGGGTGGACCCTGAGGAAAATGTGCAATTCTCAGTTGAAAGAGTTTCGAGTGTGCATGTGACTAGGGCAGCTACAACGGTGGCTGACTCTGATTCTGAAGATGAGTTGGCCGAAGCGAGACGAATTTTGGTAACTCAAGAACGAACTCATGGGAAAAGGAAGAGAACTGATGATGACAGCGAGTCAGACTATGAGGAAGAGGTACATCAGTTGATTCGCAGATCAAGAAGGGAACGGATAGGTGCAGGTTCGGGAGCTGGTGAGAGCTCAAGGGTGGTACGTTTCACCCCACCCGCACTGTCCGGTATGACTATCGTTCCCTCATCATTACAAGTTACAAGGCCAAGCACCACGGACGTTCCCGTGGTGGCTACCTCATCTGCCTTTGGCCTCCCACCCACTACATTCCAAGTATCGGCTCCGGAGATTGTATCGTTGCCACCTCCAACTCTTACTCCAACGGAGGTCATGGCACGATTTATTGAGTCGACGGTTGTGGCCACTGCAGGGTTATCGGTGACGATACCACCTGCGGTTACGTCTATGCCTACTTCTAAGGTCCCGGTTACATCGGAAATCCCTCCTCAGTACACTCAAGATATATCACATCTGAGGTTTGATTTCGATGCAACCCTATCAGACTCTGAACGAATAGCAGCACTTGAACGGGTCGTGGCAGAACAATCAAGGGTGAATCTTGTCCAGACCCATGCTATTCAGCGCCTTGTTGCAAAAAATCAGATACAGTCGTCCCTGCTGGTAGAACATGGCAAAATTATTGATGCTTTGAAGGAGTTCTTGGCATCTCAGGGGGAGACGAGCTGTAAAGGCGATGAGCTGAGGACTAAGAAGCGAAATGATAGGGACGATGATCCCAATGCATCGAAAGGTGCAGGTGGTGAGTTGCCAAGAACTGTACAAGCTCTTGGGACTTCCACAACTCAGGGGGAGTCGACAAGTGCAGCTGGTGGTGATGATGTGGTGGTAGTGGATGTTGAGGAGATGGATGATGAGTTTATAGGTGATGATAACGTATTACCAGTTGAAGAGATAGAGAAGATTGGTGCAGAGATAGTTATTGATAATGAGATAGAAGAGGGAGATATAGTAGTGGAGAATGTGGAGCATGAAATTCCAGATATTGATAAGACAGATATGGGTAAAGATATGGGAAATGATGAGATGGAATGGGAAGAGCAGCCAAGATGGAAAGAAGGCTATGCTCAGTGGTTTGTAAAAATGAAGAAACCGGCTGTCCCTACTATGTTTAAGAAGAGTTACAACATTAGAGGCTATGCTGAATCGAGAAAGGGGATCATTTGCTGGATATATGATGAGCAGTTGAGGCTCTTTGTGATTAAAAGGTAGATGGTGTTCAGTACTTCAAAAGGCTGTTGAGATCGTTGAATACATTGCCTGAATGTGAAGTGAAAGACTTAGCCAGATTGGGATTGATAAACAGAAGTGATGATAATATGGCTAGAGTCATCGGGAAGATAGTATGGAAGGAGAGTATAAAGGAAAAGAAGTTCGAGCTGTTGAAACCACAAAAGGGAAAACTTATCGAAGACAAAGATAGAGGATTGAGAGCAGATGGCAAGCCTTGGATGATTATGAAGTATAAACCGATCCGGTGTTTGAAAGAAGTGCCGATGAAACAAATTCCCAAGGATGTTCTCAAAGATCTGAAGTGGTGGTATGTAGATTGTGAGACAGCTGAAGCAGTAATGGAGGACGAAGATGAACAAGAGCTACTGAGAGTCTATGATCCGATGCATCTAGTGAACTTGTCTCAAGCTGATCTGCAGGTGCTGAATGAGAAGAAGATATTCTATATTCCTGCTTGGAAAGACGAAGCGAGGAAATATCAAAGAGTTGTTTCGGTATGTGTACGAGAAGGAGTGCATGCTTAAAGATGAAGATGCAAGATTGTTGAAGATTACAAGACACGTGTTTGAACATAAAGATATGAAGCTACTGCCAAGGGGGAGTCTGTTGGTGCATGATGTCAGTAGTTCAGTATATAGTGTCTGTAATCGAGTCGTTTGGATTTGTGTTTGTATGTAAGCGAAGTTAGCTAACAAGTTCGCTGATATAGGCGAACTTGTTAGATAAGCGAAGTTAGTGACAACTTCGCCTGAACATGCCAGGCGAAGTTGTCGTGATATATATTCATTAGGTTACGGCTTATTTTGTAACAAGTTTAGTTTACGTGTTTACGAGTTCTGTAATCAGTGATTGATATCACGTGTTTCCGGTTGCAATACAAAGTGTCTTTGTTTATTGTAACGTGTGTTCGATAGTGTTAACTCGTATCGTCTTCTACGCTCGTAACGTCTTACGTAGGGATTCCGCACCTACGTAGAACGGGATATTCCGTGTAGATCCGGCTGGGAACCTACAGTTATGGGTTAAAGAATGAAGAAACCGGACCTTTCGAGGAACTTACGGGCGTTTACGCATACGATTTGAAGACAAAGTTCAAAGCCCGGCCCGATTACATGTTATACAAGCCCATTACTTACAATATTATAACATAAAACAGAAAAATAAAAACCCTAGGCAGCAGCCTAGGTTCCGATCGGAACTCAACAGGAGAGAACCAAGAAGAAAAAGTTTTTGTGTGCTAGGGTTTGGGACTTGTGGCGGCTAAGGAAGGAAGAAGGAGTTAAGAACAAGCCTCGGGATCGTTTACCATCAGTTTTTACAGCCAAGAGCAGCCCGGAATCAACCTCATATCCTTTCTTTTACACATTGTTCATCAACTTTAACTTTCTTGTCCAATTGTTACATAGTTTTGCAATTGCTTGAAAGATTGGATTGGAAAGGACTAGCAGACGAAAAAGAATTTTCTTTGGTGATTGGGACGGCTAAGAAATAGAGAAGCCAGAAGGGGAGTTCAAGAATTATATTGACGTGTTCTTTCCGTTAGTTAAAGGTTGTTGATAATTTGTTTTTATTTCAAGTTTTTAACCATGAACTCAAGTACTTTTTCCTTTAATTTTTTTTGGTTTATTATTATTATGAGTGGCTAAACCATTTGTACTACCTAGGTTGAGATGAATGTTGATTTTGTTTGATGGCTTATTTGGTTTTGACTTGTTACAGGACATGATTATTATTGAAAAGCTTTATTTAATTTGATCTTGGATGTGTTAAAATATTGTTTTTATATAATTATTGCTTTTGATTCTGCGTATGACTTTGATAGATTGATTGTGTGTCATTCGGTTAGGGTTCTACGTTTAGGTCATAGACTTGGTGTTTTTGATCTGTTTGTGGTTAGCGCAGCCATAGGAATCTTTTATGTAATTAATTATTAAAATTCTATAGGTTCACCTTCCTTGTGATCGAGAGGTAATAGGGAGTCGGTTTGTCTTGTTTCTTTATTCGGCTAGGTTAGAATTGCGCGAGAGCGAGTTTTGGTCTTGTCAGGTTTAGATTTGCGTGCGAATAGGTATCATAGATCAAGTTAAGTATTGTTACCCCTTTATCCCGAGAGGAGATGCGTCAATAGGGTACCTTAGTAATCTTCATCCCGGTAGGTTAATTCAATCTTCTTAGATTCGTGAGGGTTAGTTGGTGAGACCGAGAGGTGATCTAGCAAACTTTAGTTAGCCTTAGTTGATTTATCTATTTTTGAGATCTCAGTGTCGTGTGATTAGTTAATTCCGTTAGCCGTTGAACTGTCAATAGGATTCTTGCCTAGGTAGTCGTTTCTCCATATTCTTTTAAACCTCGTTAGTGCAGTTAAATTTCCCCGTTAGCTACGTTAAGTTACGTAAGTTAAATTAAATTAGTTTAAATTAATTAAAAAAAAAGAAAAACAAAAATCAATTAAATATTACTCTTGGGTAGGTCTTGTCTAGTGTTAGTGATCATTAGCGTTTATACGTGTCCTCGTGTTCGATACTCGAACTTCCTAGGTCTATACTACTTGCGACCGGTACACTTGCCGGTTGTGTATGGTTTTAGAATTTTTGTTTTATATTTAAAGCTTAGTTGTGAGGGTTATCCGACGCACATCACCTACCAACACATCGGACACTGAGTCTAAACCGTTCAGCTACAATACCTTACGTGTGGGCCTATCGAAACTGCTCTGATTTATTATATAAATATTTATTATTATTTTTTATTTAAAAAAAAAGACAAAGAATTTGTCAAAAACACTCGGTAATAATATCATTTCCTGTTTAACGCAGAAATTCAAAAACACGGGACATTGAAAAACCTCTCTTTTTTTTAATTTTTTATTATTTTTATTTTTTTGTCCTACAACTAAGTAAAATAAACTCCCATCCCCACATGTAAGGACCCGTTCCCGGTAACCCTACTTTGGTGTCGGATTTACTCATAAACACAGTTCTAAAATCAGAGTTAATTTAAACTTTCGTAGAATAATTTAAAACTTCAAACATCACATTACAAACATTCATTTTTGTCTTAACATACAAATTGTCTTTTCATAACATAACTTAAAATAGTCATGACACTTCTTCATAGATGCCAGCCTCTTTAGCTCGTGCCATGTGTCCCTCCTCAAGCCAGCTGCCTCAACCTATCTGCCTGCTAGAGGTGCACAAATCGGTTTTTTTTAAAAAAACCGGTTCGGTTAATAACCGGACCGGTTTTTCTTGGCCTGGAAAAAAACCGGTTTTTAAATAACCGGACCGGTTTATTAACCGGTTTTTTTGGTGCAAAACTTGGACCGGTCTAACCGGTTAGGACCGGTTTAGAAACCGGTTAGAACCGGTTAATAACCGGTTTTTTTTAATTAACCGGTTTTTTTTTAAATAACCGGTTAATAACCGGTTTTTTCATAATAACCGGTTTTAAAATTAACCGGTTTTTTCCATAACCGGTTCAGTAACCGGTTTTTTCTCTAGAACTTGTAACCGATATACGAATCGGCGGTTACTAACCGGTTCTAACCGGTTTTTAAATAACCGGTTTTTGTATAAACCGGTTTTCGGTTTAAACCGTTGAACCGGTTCACCAACCGGTTTTTTTGCCCATCTCTACTGCCTGCGTGCATACTAAAAGTCAGCTACGCTGAGTGAGTTCTAGTTAATCAATTTAACATACAATACATTCATATCCTTACTCATACGTGTCCGAAGATACGTATTCATACCTTACTTTGCTATTACTTCTTTCACACATACTTTATATACATGCATACGTACTTACATACTTTCTTTCATAAAACCCTATGGTATACCATAAGCTATTCTATCTTAAACATCTCATATATTATAAGGGTCTGGTCCCTATCATCTCAGATATTATAAGGGTCTGGTCCCTATCATCTTAGATATCATAAGGGGCTGGTTCCTATCATCTCAGATATTATAAGGGTCTGGTCCCTATCATCTTAGATATTATGAGGGTCTGGTCCCTATCATAAGCGCATACTTTACTTGTCTCATGTATATAATATTTACATACACATTCATTCACATAACCATCATATAGTAATAACATTCAATGCAAGATCATACACGTATCATATACCTATCACTTAAGATAAGAATTTAACTGCCACATAGGAGTATGCACACAGCCCCGAAAACATAACCAGGAAATTGGCGCTAGAACTCACCTGGAGTCGGTTTCTCTCGCCGTTAATGGTAATGCCCTTCCTTAGTTGTGCACGGCTAACTGTACAATACATTACGCGTGTCAATTATCCATTACTACTACTTCTTACATCTAAGTTAATGAAACTCTCAACTAACGGGGGTCCGGGGGCAGCGCCCTTGGTAGCGGGGTCTAGGGGCGGCAGCCCCTAGCAGGGTCCAAGGGGTAGAGCCCAGGTCAGCTCGGAAAAATTTTATTTTCGTTAATAGGTCCTTTAACAAAAACGCATCAGAAAATTTATCGGGTCACATTTTAATAACAACTTAAACAATTTCGCATGGGAGGAATTTCGCATAGATTTCGCTTCGCATAACTTTTTCACTTCTCACGGCTGAGCAAAGCGATATACCCGTTTCGCTTCTCATGGATGAGCGAAGCGAAATACCCGTTTTGCTTCTCATGGCTTAGCGAAGCGAAATGACTGTTTCGCTTCTCATGGCTGAGCGAAGCGAAATGACTGTTTCGCTTCTCAAGGCTGAGCGAAGCGAAATGCCTTCCTTTCTTCGTTTTTACCCTTTTAAAGCCATTTTACTTCGTGGCTCTTCCTCAGGACCTGATTTTTACTCTTTCTCAACTTTCGACACATTCTGACCCCATGCACCCGATCCTAAACCCATCTCTTAAAGTCCAAACGCCACCTTTTTACCTTAAAGTGCACCCAAGTGGTTATAACTTACCAAGTTTATATTTTTTTTACATTTCACAACCCGATCTATCATTATATCTGTTTGCATGCCGATTCTAACCATAAAACTTAACCATTTAAACCGAAACCTACTTTTTGCTTCGGGTTCGAGTTCAGATCTAGACAATACGTAGATCTGGACGTGATTCTTGTTATTTGATGATGTCTACACACGAGATTCTTCCTCTTTTCACACGGATTTGGATCCGGAATGTAGAGAGAAAGTGTGTGTGTTCTTGAGTGTGTGTGTGTGGTGAAAGGTAACAAAATGATGAAAGGGTGGAGAGGTTAGGCTTATATAGGGGGCCATGGGCCCCACAACCCACTCTAATTCCAAATCCAAATATTATCCAAACACTTAACACACGACTAACTTAACGACACACAGTTAATAACAAAACTTTCCGTCATTTATTATTTAACAAAAAGTTGGATGTTACACCACACTTGAACGAAAACATCGTCCTCGATGAGAACAAGAAAAAGAAATAAAAATAAAACTATTCTAGAAATTAAAAATACAAAAGAAAAGAACTAATACTCCCCTGGTAAACCGCTGTGTCTTCTAGTCTTGTGATCCTCGAGAGCAAGTTCCATAACGCCATCAGAGCTATCATGCGAATAAATATCATTTGTACTAAACCACACTCGCTCGCATATCGCGGCGTACAAAACAAAAAGAAAATATAAGGAATAAACATATTTTTGTATTTTTGCATTTTATGATTTTTTTTTGGAGTACAAGTTGTCGTTAATAGAGAGATATCCTGAACAGAGAATAAAATAAACAAAAATACCTACAAAACTATACAACTTGGGCTGCCTCCCGAGAGCGCTTAGTTTAGCGGGTCCTCAGCCTGACTCTCCATCACGCCTATGCGTCAAATGCTGTGAGGTGCAAGACCACGCCTTCCCTTTCTTCCGCTTTCTCGCCGATATAATGTTTGAGACGGTGACCATTAACCTTGAAGCTCTTGTTTTTATCTTCAATCTCAACTGCTCCATACGGGAAGACTTCCTTGACCGTGTACGGTCCATACCATCGGGATTTAAGCTTTCCTAGGAATAACTTCAACCGAGAATTAAAAAGAAGTACGGTGTCCCCACACTTGAATTGTTTATTACCTCGCAACTTTCGATCATGCGACTCCTTAGTCCTCTACTTATAGTTATATGAATGCGCATATGCATGATCACGAAGCTCCTCCAACTCATGTAGTTGATGAAAATGATGATCTCCGGCAGTTGAAAGATTGAGGTTAACCGTCTGAAGTGCCCACGAGGCACGATGCTCCAACTCGACCAGCAGATGACAGGCCTTCCCTTAAATCATCCGAAACGGTGTAGAACCGGTCAGAGTTTTATACGCTATATGGAATGCCCAAAGAGCGTCATCTAGCTTGTCGGACCAATCCTTTTGGTTTAGCCCAACCGTCTTCTCAAGAATGCGTTTAACGCCCCGGTTACTCACTTCCACCTGCCCACTAGTCTGTGGGTGGTAGGCGGTCGCAAGCCGATGTGTAACTCCATAGCGTTGCAACGCCTTCTCCATCTGTGCGCTGCAGAAGTGAGTACCTCGATCACTGATCAAGGCTTTCGGAACACTAAACCGAGAGAAAAGAGCCGTAAGAAATCTCACTACAACCTTGGCGTCATTAGTGGGCAAGGCTTTGGCCTCAACCCACTTTGAGACATAATCAACAGCCATGAGTATGTACTTGTTCCCACAACATGATGGGAACGGGCCCATTAAAACAATAACCCAAACGGCGAAGACCTTGCAAACCTGAATAGAATACTGGGGTATCTCATTACATGATGAGATATTACCGATACTCTGACAACGATCACAACCTCTAACGAATGTATGCGCGTCCTTAAACACTGACGCCCAATAAAATCCAGCATCGAATACCTTCTTCGCTGTGAGGCTCGCTCCAGGATGCCCACCTGTCGGTCCCTTGTGATAATGGCTCAAAATCTGCCATCCCTCCTTAGCATCCACGCATCTCCTAACAAGCTGGTCGGCACCGATACGAAACAAATTTGGATCATCCCATATGTAGAACTTAACGTCAGCAAAGAATTTCTTCTTTTGCTGGTGAGACATCTTCTTCAGGATAGACCCGTTGACAAGAAAGTTAGCAATATCGGCGCACCAAGGGTAACCGGCATCCTGTGCCTTAACAAACATCAAACACTCGGTAGGAAAACAATCATCGAGCTCAACAACTTCATCTTCAACTTTGGCTCCCTCTAGGTGTCACACCCCAACCTAAGGCGGAAATGCCGAGGCGTGATCCGATTGCTCACATCTCGAATATACTATCATATATAAAATGTGACAATATCTAATTAATTATTTTAATTCAAATGTACACACAATAATCAAATACAACAAAACAATTCATATAAATAAATACAATCAATTAAATTTAAGTTTGTCATCAATATAACACTATGGTCTTTTTAAGTGTCCATCCTTCAACTCATGCAACCTGCATATGCGTAGAAAATGGAGTTTTTGGTCAACAACACATGTTGAGTGAGTTTACCATCAGTTTTGCAATAAAATAAGGATAATATAGTAAATAAGCAAAACGTAATAAATGCGGCAATGAAATCAAACCGTAAGCATGTAAGTTGTCGATTAAACTATTGCCAAGCGAATCGGGCGCCGGTAAATCAACTTGAGCAAATAAGAGTAAGACCGTTGCCAAGCAAATCGGGTGGTGGTCAATAGAATGAGAACCCTCTCCAAGGGGATATGACAAACGAATGAATACAATAACACATAAGCACATAACATGTAGATTTGATTAATCACACACAATTACACGTTTGCTATTTTTGATATATATGTATATATAGATATGTATGTATAGTATTATATACGCATATGTCCCCAAAACGTTTATGAAAATCGAGTAAAATAGGGGAATGATAAAACTCACCTGATCGACTAAGCCAAACGGGAATGATTACGACAAGAACGATAATCACGCTCTTCGAGAGTTGCCGATAAGGATTCTAATTAAATGATATTACGAGTGAATTATAATAATATAATATGTATAAAGAACTTAAGATTTCGATGTGATTTGAGTTACAATTGTGATTGGTATATTATGGATTGAACGATTGATCTCTACGAATTATTGTTGTTGTAGAAACAATATTATTAGTTATTACTTAATTATAAGAATCATTGTTTATTATATAATCGAATCTACGAGTAATTAGTTTAAATAAATATAAGTTGAAATCTATTATAATAATATACGTTTATAATTATTATAAAATCTATATTTTAGAATACTTAACGAAACCAACGGTAAAATATAATTATACTTTTAATATGTTTAATATGGTTTTGTTTTAATAATACATACATATATATATACATGTTTTATATATAAATATAATATATATATAGTAAATATGAGCAAACTTATAAAGATGTTTTAACAACGATAAACATCAATATCGGTGTTGGTTTCTAATAAAATAATAATGATTTATTATTATTAATAAGATATATATATATATATATATATATATATATATATATATATAAACTTGTAACGAGATTATTTAACACTAAACGTTTAACTTTAGGTTGTTGGTTTAAAGACAATATTGTTTAATTAATATTTAATATTAATTATAATATATTATAAATCATTAAAGTAATTTAAAAACAAGGAAAATAAAAATATCCAAAAAAAACGTGCTGGCCGGTGATTCGGGAATATCCGCTTCCCACTTTAATCTATTAAACAACTTAATTCAAATAAGTATATTTTCGCATTATCATTACTAACTATTATAATATTTTAGAATATCTTAATCGAATTAATCTAATCTCAAAATCAACAACTTGAAAAGCTATGACCTTACATTAACTTCTCTTTAAACTTATAAGTACTTAAATTAACCAAACTCGACTCACCAAAATTTTCTTTAACTATGTTTAAACTTATATTCTCGATCTTAAGAACTTCATTCATAAAGAATACGATCTTAAAGGACTCCGCATGCCATTGACTATTTGTTATAAACCTTTGCGTAATTCACTCCCCTGAATACACTTCCTTTATCAAAGTTAATCTATTAGGATCTTGTATCTTCATCTCATTACCTTAATCTCGATTATCACAATAACATCTATTTCACAAAAATTTATTTTAAAAAATTTTACTGTTAAAAGCAAAAGAGTTTTTCAAAATCTCCCGGTTATTAATTCAACTCGAACATTTATTAATTATCATTTGAAACTATATTTAGAATTATCAAAAACAATTGTTTTCTCTTAAAAATTTTATTTAAAACGTTTTATAACCCACGTGATGAAACGAATTATGCGGACCATCCGACGATAAGAGTAATTATGATCGCGAACATAATTATTCAAGTACTCGAATGGAAATCATAATATGTACAATTGTGTCTTATGATTTAGAACCTAAGGTAATTTGGGTAACGGTACAAATGATGAGATGATAAGGACATGGTGGATACGCCGCTGGTACATCCTATATATAAGTGCCCTTATCGGATTGCCATTTGAAGCGTTGCTTCGGTTATTAGAAGTTCTATGTTATGATAATTTTCTTTAAAAAGTTTAAATTGTTTTCAAAACGATAATTTTTTGTTGTCCTTAATTTCGGGACGAAATTCCCTAAAGTAAAGGAGACTGTAACATCTCGGATTTTTCAAACCCATATTCGTTAACATTTAACCCGACTCGAAAATATTTTAGTCTTTTAATATTAATCAAAATAAAATATTTATAAGTAAGTAAGTTTCTAATATTCATTTTATACCCTTAAAGTTCTTAAAGTTATATATTCTTGGTTTAAACTTTAAAATAGTCAATAATTGAACATTTCAGAAAGTTTAGGGACCATTATTGCCAAAAACCAAAGTTCCTTCCTTGGCTAGACGGAGCACCGCGCGGGGAGATCCCCCACCCCGTCGTGCACCGCCTCCACAACACTGGTCAGATCATTTATGCTCTAGTTCGTTTTTTAGCTCGTTTAAGGTATTAAATCGCTTATTTTAGGCATATTAAAGAGAATTAAGGACCAAGTAAACATCCTATAACTAAAATACAACTCCTAATTCGTTTTCCCTTGTCCAAGATCAGATCTTTATGAATAAAACGTTGATTCTTTCCTTAAAACGTATTTACTTGCTTAAACGGGCCAAAAAGCCTATATTTAGTTCGTTTTAGCTATTCTTATATAAACAAGCCTCATTCATCTGCTGTAAACCTTAATCAAACCCTAAAGAACATCCTCTAGCCGTCCTACCTTCTGCTCAGCTCGTAAATCCTTTGGTTTGTGCATCTTCGTTAAAGATTCAAGACTTGTTCGTTGACTTTGCTTGCTTTAGGAACTTTGACTCATCGTTTCTCCTTGTTCTTTCACTTTTCGGGTAAGTTTTAAACTGTAGAATTGTTCATACACATTCCCTCGTCAATAGCCTTCAATCAATTTCGGTGATTGAAGGGTGTTGACTGGTCAATTGCTTCAAAACCCGGTTAAGGGTAAAACAGTTAACAAGTTTGATTTATCATTTTCTCACACTTCTGGTCGGATTCAACATTCGGTCCAGAAGACTTTTCTTCTCATAATTAAATTTTAAGGGTTCTGACAAAAACCAGACTCCCGAATCGAGGTTCGGATTCTGGTTAGACTCGACTCGTTTAAACATTAAAATCAACATAACTAGAGTTCTATTCATCCGTTTGGATTGATTCCAGCGGCATTAAGTTCGTTTTTATTTATAGTTTTATATCACAAAGTTTCAGATTCTGACTCGTTATCTCGTTGGACGCGTATTGGACGCTCGCTTATGCGTTAACTCGAATTATCGTATTTATTAATCACTTGCTTTCCATCTAAGGTGAGTTTTATCATTCCCCAATTTTACTCGATTTTTATAAACGTTTTCGGGACATATTCGTATATAATACTAAATATACATATCTATATATACACACATATCAAAAATAGCAAACGTGTGATTGTGTGTGATTAATCAAATTTACTTGTTATGTGCTTATGTGTTATTGTATTGATTCGCTTGACATATCCCATGTATTGGGTTCTCATTCTCATTGACCACCGCCCGATTCTCTTGGCAACGGTCTTATTCTCATTATTTGCTCATGGTTGATTTACCGGCGCCCGATTTGCTTGGCAATGGTTTAATCGATAACTTATTTGCTTATGGTTTGATTTCATTACCGCATTTATTACGTTTTGCTTATTTATCATATTAACATTATTTTGGTATCAAAACTTGGTGGTAAACTCACTCAACATATTTGTTGACAAAAACTCTATTTTCTACCCATATGCAGGTTGCCTTAAGATTGAAGTTGGAAACGTAGACAAGACCTTAGGATATAATCAAGATAATCGTTATATGAACTCATATTTGTGTATTTGAATTGTTTTGTATATTTGGATAATGTGTGTAATATTTGTAAATAATTAATTAGATATTGTCATTTATATTTATGATAGTATCTTCGAGCTGTGAGCAATCGGATCACGCCACAGCATTTCCGCCTTTGGTTGGGGTGTGACAATTTCGTCCCGAAATTAAGGAAAACCACAACATCATCGTTTTGAAAACAATTATGCTTTTAACGAAAATAATCATAACATCGAACTTATAATAACCGAAACAACGCTTTAAATGACAATCCGATAAGGGCACTTATATATAGGATGTACCGGCGGCGTACCCAACATGTCCTTATCATCTCATCATTCGTACCGTTACCCTTTCTTCCTTAGGTTCTAAATCATGACACACAATCTTTACGTATTATGATTTCCATGCGAGGACTTGAATAATTACATATGCATCCATAATTACTCTTATCGTCGGATGGTCCGTATAATCTGTTCCATCATGTGGGTTGTAAAACATTTAAAATAAAATTTTGAAAAGAAAACAATTGTTTTGATAATTCTAAATATAATTTCAAATTATAATTAATAAATATTTAGTTGAATTAATAAAACCGTGAGATTTTGAAAACCTCTTTTGCTTTAAAAAGTAAAATTTTGAAAAATAAAGAAAATAGATTTGGTGATTTAAATGTTTATTAAGATAATCGAGAATAAGGAAATGAGATAGAGATACAAGATCCTAATAGTTTAATTTTGATAAAAGAAACTTTATTCATGGAATGAAATGCTTAAATAGTTCAAATTGACATCATCAAATGTCGCGAACAACTAAAGAGTCGATACAATGCAATAACGAAAAGGTAAGATAACTTAAGATAGGAAAGCAACAAAAATCTTCAGAGTCTTCAAGCATCTTCAGTTATGGTAGATGGGATTCACTTGCCTTGGAGCACTTGAGGTAGTTGGATCCAAAATAACTCGAGCAGTCGTTTTGGTGGATTGGGAATGATTTCGGTAGGTTGAGCTTGAAAAGACGACACTAGTGAGGTTTGGGTGGTGTAGGCTTGGTAAACTTGAACTTGCAGGTACGGGTTGTGATAAGGTGGAGCTAAGTATGAGGGATCTTGGTTGACAGGAAGAGTTTGGAGAGTGTAGGAGTTATGGATTTAGACTTGATAAGCATTGGTGGTGTAATAGGGTGCAGTTCTATCTTGAGATTGGTGAACACGGGTTCGGTGAGGGCACATATTTCGAAAATGACTAGGATCTCCACAATGGTAGCAAACACGAGTAGTAGGGGGTTTAGGAGTAGATGGTGTACAACAAACATTTGCAAGGTGGCCATAACGATTGCATTGGGTGCATAGAGGGCACAAGGATTGGGTCGGATGATGATAGTTACAAGTAAAGCATAACGGGAAAGGTTCGATATAGGATTTCTTGTTAGGAGCATTTTGGTTGGAGGGTGAAGGGTTGGTTTGGCTAGCAGAGTTGAACTTACGTTTGTGACGAGAAGAGTTGTCATTGCGTGAAGTGGGTTTGGGTTTAGCCTTAGCATTAGTTGAGGATTTGGCTTTGGAGTTTTCAAAGGTAGTGTTAGAGTCCGTGTGAGGTATAGTTCCATCTTCAACAGGGTCATCGGGACGTGAGGCAGCAAGAGCAATAGCTTCCTTGAATTCCTCTCATGGCATACTCGTAACAATCCCAAGCATAGTAGCAGCAATCTCCTTAGTGATCCTAGCAGTCAAATGGTGATCACGAGCAACCGATGGACGGCGTTGATTACGACTATGATTTCCTAAGAAAGACATCCTATGAGGACCAAGGATGGAAAATGTGTAAGATGACAGGTGAGTTGTAGGAATGAGTTGATATGAAATTACGGGGATGCGTATGTATATGTATATGTATATGTATATGTATGTTATTGAATTATTACTAGTGAAGACTCGAGGGCGAGTCAAGAATTAAAATAATATGTATGAGTTTGAAGCATTTAAGTAAATAAACAATGTTTTTTATAAGATTTTCCAAGAATAACACAATCAAGCATATCAAACTAGTTGACCTCCCATGAGCTTTCCACGACAATTTGAATGGCCCAACTAAACAAGCAACATAAAGTTTGTGAATTGGCCTCCCATGAGCGTTCCATGGCAATTTGTTGGCCCAATTCAAATAACGAGAAATATACAATTGAGTTGTTCAGCCTATGAGCGTGTACATGGCATTTAACTGACCCAACTAATTAACGAATTATCGAATAAATGAAGTTGTTCGGACCATGAGCGTTACATGGCATTTAACCGACTCAACCAAATATCGAATCAACGAATCAAATGTAGGTAGTTGGCGTATCTCGGGAACCACCCCGGACGATACGTTCCAACCCAAAAATCAAATCGAAAATTATTTAAGAAATGAATAATTGGAGTGCCCATGGATTTCCATAGATTTTTCACTCAACTAAGCATTTAAAATAATTTGAAACAAAAATTTGTAAGTATAACCGTTTAGCCGGTTATCTTTACCACGTAACCGTTTAGCCGATTACGGGTACCACTTGAAGTTATGTGGTTGTACAAGATTTGTCATACCCCCACGCTTCAAGGTGAAAGAGCAAAACAGAACACGGGAATACTTAAGAAATTTCCCACAATAAAAGATAATCTACCAAAAATTAAGAGAATTTAAAAAATATTTTGAAAGTTGAGACATAACATTGGAATTTGTGTGTGTGTGCAACAAAATAAACAAGATAAATACAATTTAAAAAATTAATCTAAGCAAGCTGTAAACAATTATTAATTAGCATATAAGGCAGTTTAGATAAGTACGTATAGGGTTCCTAACATATATCTAGGACCATTTCTAACGACCTATCTTATAACCTTCGGCTCTGATACCAATCTGTCACACCCCAACCTAAGGCGGAAATGCCGAGGCGTGATCCGATTGCTCACAGCTCGAAGATACTATCATATATAAATGTGACAATATCTAATTAATTATTTTAATTCAAATGTACACACAATAATCAAATACAACAAAACAATTCATATAAATAAATACAATCAATTAAATTTAAGTTTGTCTTCAATATAACCCTATGGTCTTTTTAAGTGTCTATCCTTCAACTCAGGCAACCTGCATATGCGTAGAAAATGGAGTTTTTGGTTAACAACACATGTTGAGTGAGTTTACCACCAGTTTTGCAATAAAATAAGGATAATATAGTAAATAAGCAAAACGTAATAAATGCGGCAATGAAATCAAACCGTAAGCATGTAAGTTGTCGATTAAACTATTGCCAAGCGAATCGGGCGCCGGTAAATCAACTTGAGCAAATAAGAGTAAGACCGTTGCCAAGCGAATCGGGTGGTGGTCAATAGAATGAGAACCCTCTCCAAGAGGATATGACAAACGAATGAATACAATAACACACAAGCACATAACATGTAGATTTGATTAATCACACACAATTACACGTTTGCTATTTTTGATATATATGTATATATAGATATGTATGTATAGTATTATATACGCATATGTCCCCAAAACGTTTATGAAAATCGAGTAAAATAGGGGAATGATAAAACTCACCTGATCGACTAAGCCAAACGGGAATGATTACGACAAGAACGATAATCACGCTCTTCGAGAGTTGCCGATAAGGATTCTAATTAAATGATATTACGAGTGAATTATAATAATATAATATGTATAAAGAACTTAAGATTTCGATGTGATTTGAGTTACAATTGTGATTGGTATATTATGGATTGAACGATTGATCTCTACGAATTATTGTTGTTGTAGAAACAATATTATTAGTTATTACTTAATTATAAGAATCATTGTTTATTATATAATTGAATCTACGAGTAATTAGTTTAAATAAATATAAGTTGAAATCTATTATAATAATATACGTTTATAATTATCATAAAATCTATATTTTAGAATGCTTAAAGAAACCAATGGTAAAAATATAATTATACTTTTAATATGTTATTATGGTTTTGTTTTAATAATACATACATATATATACATGTTTTATATATAAATATAATATATATATAGTAAATATGAGCAAACTTATAAAGATGTTTTAACAACGATAAACATTAATATCGGTGTCGGTTTCTAATAAAAAATAATGATTTATTATTATTAATAAGATATATATATATATATATATATATACGAAAACTTGTAACGAGATTATTTAACACTAAACGTTTAAATCATTATTTAAAGATTTAACCCTATGGTCTTTTTAGGTTTAAAGACAATATTGTTTAATTAATATTTAATATTAATTATAATATATTATAAATCATTAAAATGATTTAAAAACAAGGAAAATAAAAATATCCAAAAAAAACGGGTTGGCCGGATTCGAACTCGCGACCTGTGGACGGCTAAGGGTTTTAACACACACACACACACTAGCCAAGCGTGCTGGTGTGTCAGCTGGTTTAGATACAGAAACGATTCAATATATACAGAAACAGTTTAAACCAAATTTTGATTAATAAACCCTAGATTATCAATCGTCCAATCCGTTTAATGTTTGATCAATTAATGTTAGGGCTTTTATTATGCAATGTTAGACGAGCAATTTGCATATTACAATTACCTTGAAGGTTGATGGTACACAGGCCAATTGTGAGTAACAGCGTCGGCAAAAGAAGGTCGACGAACGGCTTAACGAGACAACGATAATTTAATTAACTATGGGGCATATGTTCGTCGGGTTGTGAAGGAAGTGCATAAGAGATTAATTGAGTTATGAGCGATCCTAAGTATATAATTGATTTTTGGGTTTAGGCGGTTTGGTTAATAAATCAATTTGTATCCTTCTGTGATCTTGTTTCTTAATTAAGTGTAACGGTTAGGACGATAATGGCAAGAACAATCAGAATCAAGATTCAATTCCGAGTTTAGATCGTTATCTGAGGCTCAAGTAATCTAAACGGGTTCATGGTTTAGGTTAAACGGATCTGGGTAACTAGTTACGGGTCATGGGTTATAAATTATTTTACAAATTTGCAGTTAAGTCCTTGAAAATTGAAGATGGATATAATAAAGGGTTAAAGTCTATGTTTTGGGTTAAAAATGAACATTTTCCAAAGTTTTATATATATTAAATAAATTTAAATTGTATAGAATTTCCTCGATAAACGTGATAGATTCATTGTTAAAATTTCCCAATCGTGACAAATGATCGGCCGAGTTGTTATAAGTTATAAGTTGCATCTGGAAATACCCGAGTTGTTACACCAGGCGTGACAAAAGATCGGCCGCCACATTCTCAGCCCCCTTTTTATCACGGATCTTTATATCAAACTCTTGCAACAGCAGAACCCAACAGATAAGACGAGGCTTAGCATCCTGCTTGTTGAAGAGATATCGAATAGCAGCATGATCCGTGTAAACAATAGTCTTGGACAGAACAAGATAGGACCTAAACTTATCGAATGCAAACACCACAGCTAGCAGCTCTTTCTCGGTGGTGGTGTAGTTCTCTTGAGCGTCGTTTAAGGTCTGGCGCGCATAGTAGATCGGATGGAAGTGTCTCTCCTTCCGCTGTCCAAGAACGGCACCGACTGCATAATCGCTCGCGTCACACATCAACTCGAATGGTAACGACCAATCGGGAGCAACCATGATCGGGGCGTTAACGAGTTTGTCTTTTAAAAGATCAAACGCCTCGATACACTGATCAAAAAAGACAAATGGAGCATCTTTCTCAAGAAGCTTGGTCATAGGTCTCGCAATTTTGAGAAATCTTTGATAAAACGACGATAAAATCCGGCGTGACACAAAAAGCTTCGAATAGATCTCACGGAAGTAGGCGGGGGGAGTTTAGATATTGTTTCAATTTTGGCTCGATCTACCTCAATCCCCGCACTCGAGATTCGAAGCCCCAAGACAATACCCTCGCGCAAAATGAAATGACACTTCTCCCAGTTAAGGACAAGGTTGGTATCAATGCAACGAGACATCATCTTTTCAAGATTAGAGAGACAATGATCAAAGGAACTCCCGAACAACGAAAAGTAATCCATGAAAACCTCCATGGAGTCCTCAATCATGTCGTGAAAGATAGCCACCATGCATCTCTAAAATGTGGCTGGAGCGTTCCAAAGTCCGAAGGGCATACGTTTATAGGCAAACGTGCTGTAAGGACAAGTGAATGTGGTTTTCTCCTAGTTGTCTGGAGTTATCAGGATCTGAAAATACCCGGAGAAACCATCAAGGAAGCAGTAGTACTGCTGACCTGCCAAACGCTCCAACACCTGGTCAATGAATGGAAGAGGAAAGTGATCTTTCCTGGTGGCCTCGTTCAGTAGGCGATAGTTGATGCAGATTCTCCAACCAGTCACAGTTCGAGTGGGAATGAGCTCGTTCCTCTCATTGGTGACGACAGTCATGCCACCTTTCTTGGGAACCACTTGAACTAGACAAACCCAAGTGCTATCAGAAATGGGAAAGATGATCCCTGCATCAAGGAGTTTAATAATCTCTTTCTTCACCACCTCTTGCATTTTCGGATTTAGTCTTCTCTGAGGCTGAACGACGGTTTTGAAATCATCCTCCATGAGGATTTTATGAGTGCAAAATGAGGGGTTTATACCTTTAATGTCGATAATCTTCCAAGCAATGGCCTCCTTGTGCTCCCTGAGCACCTTCAACAACATCATTTTCTCGCTCTCCGTCAGTGCAGAAGCAATAATCACTGGCAACTTCCTCTCTTAATCCAGAAACGCATACTCCAAGTGAGTGGGTAGATCTTTAAGTTCTAAGGAAGAAGGAGGACTCTCGATGGAAGGTCGGTCCTTCGGATCAACTCGCACGATCTCAGTTGATATGTCAGAATCAAGGGAGGATGACTCGGCGTCAGCATCAAATGGCTGTTCGATCATGGCGACCATCTCAACCTATGGAATCTAGCTATCTAGAATCTGTGTGTCTAAGACGGAGCCTCCACATATGTCACTGAAAAAATCCCCCATATAAGTCATGATCGTATCAATGAAGTATAGGGAGTCATTAGCCGATTTGGGATGCTTGAGTGACTGTCGAACGTCAAACGTGATGTTCTCATCCCCGACTCGAAGAATGAGTTTGTCATTGCGAACGTCGATCAACGCCTGCGCGGTAGCTAGAAAAGGTCTGCCTAGAATGAGCTGAACACTATCATCCTCGTTCATATCAAGAATAACGACGTCCACTAGGAAGATGAACTTACCAATGCGAACGAGCATGTTCTCAACAATCCCACGCGGATATTTCACGGATCAGTCCGCGAGCTGAATGCTCATCCTAGTGGGCCTTGGCTCGCCCAGACCTAATCTACTGAAAACAGAATACGGTATCAGATTAATACTGGCCCAAGGTCGGCCAATGCATGACTAACCGTATCATCGCCTAAGATGCAAGGAATCGTGAAACTCCCAGGATCGGCCATCTTTTCAGGCAACTTGCTTTGCAAAACGGCAGAGCATCCAGCACTAAGAGAAACGGAAGAGACTTCGGCTAAATTCTGCTTGTTTGTAAGAATGTCCTTGAGGAACTTGGCGTATTTAGGCATTTGAGTCAGTGCCTCAAGGAATGGAACGTTTAGATGAAGCTGCTTAAGAAGTTCTAAGAATTTAGCGTTCTGCTCCTCGTCTCTGTCCATCTGAAGTCTCCCAGGATATGGCACTTTAGGCTTATAAACTCTTAGTGGTGGTTTAGATTGCTTCTCGGCCTGTGCTGTACTTGCTGGGCTGCGCCTCTGGTGCACCTTGGCAGGCGGAGAATCAATCTGAATCTCCTCTTCTACCTGCTCCTCTCCATCGACCGCAGGCTGCTCGACGACTCCTACTGTAGTCACCTCCTAAATCACGGTCTCGTCACGTGCCCCTGCACCATTCCTAGTAATCACAGCTTTCGCGAATCCTTTCGGGTTTTGCTCGGTATTGCTTGGAAGTGTACCCGGCGGCCTCTCATTTAGACGACTAGCTATATCTCCCATCTGCCGCTCTAAATTCTGAATTGATGCTCCCTGATTTTTCATGAAGGTTTCGTGCTCACGGAATTTCTCTTGGGTTTCCTTATGACGGGAATCTTCTCGCGTCATAAGCTGGGATAACATCTGTGTCTGATGTGCCATCATCTCCTCTAAGGTGGGCTTCTTCTCTCCACTGCTCGGCCCCTCACTAGAATCCTGGAATAGGCTTTGATGTTGCTGGAAGCTGGATTGATTTCCGTTCCTCCAGTTTGAGTTTTGATTGCTTCTCCATCCTGAATTATAGGAATTTTGGTTTTGGTTTGGATAGCTTATGAAGTCAACAGCCTCTTCCTGAAAACCTACGGGGCACTTATTCGTATCATGTACCCCTCTACAAATCTCGCAAAGCTGACTCTTCACCTGCAGGTCTTTCACCATCTTCGTTAACGCCTCAACCTGTGCCGTAAGTGCAGTGTTTGTGTCGACCGGATGTATGCCACGTGATATAGAATCGACGCTCTTAGTACTCCTAGTGGGTGGTCGCTGGCATCCACTCATGGCTAACCCATTGAACAGGGCTATGCACTCATCGGTATCCTTCGTCATCAGCAAGTTGCCTCCCGCAGCCGTGTCAAGCATACTCTACGTCGCGTACATCACCCCGTTATAGAACTTCTCAACAACTGCCCAGTCTTATAGGCCATGGTTTGGACATAATGCCAAAAGATTTTTGAATCGCTCCCATGCCTCGTAGAATGTCTCGGTGTCCTTCATTTGGAAAGAATGAATTTGATTACGCAAACGAGCGGCTTTAGCCGGAGGATCGTATTTTTCAAGAAAGTGGGCCTACTTGGCGACCCAAGTAGCTATGGACCCATGTGGGAGGGATTCAAGTCACATGCTAGCCTGATCAACGAGTGAGAATGGAAAGATGTGAAGCTTGATAGCATCTTCAGAAACGCCGGTGAGATTGAATGTGTCGCAGATACGAGCAATGCGAGTGAGATGAGAATGTGGGTTTTCGTGGATCAACCCGTCAAATTATGCAGAATGTGAAATAGTATTCAGAATATTAGATGGAATCTGCCAATTCGTGTTTACCGAGATAGCTGGTGGAATGATGCTGGATCTCGCGCCAGCATTGGCTGGACGGGCCCGGTCTGCAACGGTCCTCCTCGGTGGTGGTACTGCGTCGCCCATCTCTTCTGCTGCTGCTGGTGCCTTAGATCGCCTATGAAACTCACGTTCGGGTTCAGAAAAAGGTTATAACTCAGATAGTCCCTGCGAACGTGTGTGTGTGGTATGCACTAGTGAGACAAACAGGTGTAAGCTCAAATAAAGGGCAAATAGTTTTTATTTCAAGTAACACGTAGTGCCCCTAACTAAACGAAAATAAACAAAATGAAACTAATTAAGCTAAACTAATATAAACTAGAAAACAAAAATAAACAGGCAAGTTCCCAACTCGGGTAGTTCTCTAATCGCCTTAAACTGTGTCCCCGGCAACGGCGCCAAAAACTTGATGTGCGAAAATATATATATAACTAGTAAAACGATTCGCAACTAAGCTTTAAAAACCAAACAACCTAACCTAGTTCACACAATCGGCAAGTGTACCGGTCGCATGTAGCAAAGAGAAAGGAAGTCCGGGCATCGAACTCAAGGACACTAGAGGTGGCTCGGATACTAAACCCTAACTAAGTTCTGTCCTAAAACAATATTTAATTAATTATTATTATTTTTTTATTTTGTTTTAATTAATTTAAACTAATTTAACTAACTTACTTAACTTAATGTAGCTAACGGGAAAACTTAGCGACACTAACGGCACTAACGGAGCTCTCAAATATGATGAAGAGGAACCACCTAGGTAAGGAATCTTAACGACTATCAACAACGCTCGGGTGACAACGAACACAGAAACTGGGCTCTATAGATAATCTAACTAGACAATAATAAGGGAAAATAGGTCTCCACGGTCAGTTTTACTAAAGACCCCTAAAAAACGTCTAGAAAAAAAGATAAAGCACGGTTGATTTTCTAAGTACCCTAATGATATATTACTTGATCCGTATTAAAATCACAAATTCCTCTAAGGCTCGTAATCCTAACAAACCTAAGAAAAAAGGGGTAATTCAATACTAAAGTTTAAATTATTCTGGCTTACAAATAAACCTGATCTTTTGCTGCCAATTAAACCCAAGGGAAGGGATTAAAAGTCAAAACCCATTAATCAACATATTGTTCTTTTATTTTATGATTTATAATCTAAAACCTTGTATGACCATTTAATTCTTTCCAAACTCACGTCACGTATTTAATTTATGAAGTGTATTATGTTATTTTTATTACTACGTGAATTTAATTTTCTAAGTTCATAATAAAACTCATAATAATATGCATGGAGTTCAACCACTAATATGAAAACAAGTTTTATCTTTTCTTTTAGTTAATTCGTTACTTCACATTAACTCGTGGTTTCTTAAAACATTTAAAACTTTCAATATGAACGACAAACAAGTAGAATGTCATAAAACTAGCTCAAAAATAGCTCAAAGTGTAGGAAATATTGATAATAAAACATGCATAATTTAGAGTGCATCAGCTTCATACAGTCGGTTCACGGGTTCATTAAATGATGAGATCCAAATGTTTTCCTCACTCAAATATATGTACCTTGATCATAATGAGTTAAATGGACCAATAAGTGAAAATGTGTGGGAACTGCCCAAGCTTCAAACTCTTGACATTTCTTCCAACTATCTTAGGGATGCTATCTCTAAAAACATTAGGAGATCAAAGCTTCGTAATATTGATCTTTCAAACAACTTAGTCAAAAGTGTTCTTTCCGAAGCTCACATGTCAAATCTTTCTTATGTCGATTCTATTGATTTGAGTTCATGCAACCTAGGGCATAGCTTCCCTAAATGGATTCTAAATCTTAAAAATCTTACTCATCTTAATATTGCCAATAATAGAATTTCCAACACAAAATCTGTGGAGTTTTGGAATATTTGGCATTCTCAATTGACATATTTGAATCTCTCAGTCAACAACATTAGTGGGGAAGTACCATATTTAGTATCCAACTTTGACCCTAATTATTCCTCAAGAATAGATATTAGTTCAAACAACTTTTATGGTCATATAGAGAATGTTCCATCTACTTCAGTATATTTAGATCTTTCCAGAAACAAATTCCATGGAGGATTATCCTTTTTATGCCAAATGTCTAATGGGTTTTTAGTATATTTAGACCTCCCGCATAACTCATTTATAGGAAAACTTCCAGACTGTTTATGGCTTTTCAAAGAACTTGAAGTTCTTAATCTAGGATACAACAATCTGTTTGGAAAGCTTCCTACCTCTGTTGAGTCATTAGTTGGGCTTGAGGTGTTGTCTTTATACAAGAACAAATTTTCCAGAAATTTGTCTTTGTCATTAAAAAGTTGCACGAAGTTAACATTTTTGGATTTATGGGCCAACAATTACTGGTAAATTGCCTTTGTGGATAGGGGAAAGCTTATCAAGGTTGTATGTTCTTAGCCTAACATCAAACAAACTCGTAGGACCGATCCCTTTACAATTATGTCAACTTGCAAGTCTTCAAATCCTGGACTTGTCAATGAACAATCTTGATGGAACTATGCCCTCATGCATGAATAATCTAACTATCATGGTTCAAGAAGGATTCTTACATCAACAAAATGTACATAGAGTTTCGGATCCATCATCCACTTTAACAGCCAGAGGGGAAATTTACTTTTATCCCCTTTATGTTGACAAGAAAATGATCCACTGGCAAGGAAATATACGTGAATTCAGCACAAATCTAGGACTTTTCAAGGGCATTGATCTATCAAGAAATAATTTGTCAGGGCAAATACCTTATGAACTGATTGATCTCCATGGATTGATAGCACTGAACTTGTCAAACAACGCCCTACTTGGGATGATTCCATGTAAAATTGGTGAGATGAGAAATCTCCTAGCTTTGGATTTATCAAGAAACAACCTTTTAGGAGAGATACCATCAAGCATGTCCGAGATGAATTTATAAAAGTTTCTACATGTGTCTTTTAATAACTTGTCAGATAGAATTCCATCTTTCACTCAACTCCAGTCTTTTGAGCCTTTAAGATACACAGGAAATGATCGACTATGTGGACTTCCCTTAACCAAATATTGTCCAGGAGATGAAGGTTTAGAAGTACCACACATGATAGTTGAAAGTGAGGGTGATGGGAAAGAGTTCAACGAACTTTGGAGATGGTTTTACATAGGTGGTGCTCTGTACTGGGTTTATTTATTATTTTACTATTTTTAAACGAAAATTTTATATTTATGTAATTTTCTAAATGTAATTAACACAATAACCTACTTTTAAACTCTCAATCTAAATCATTTCTTATATTTTATATAACTTTATATATCTATACTATATATGATACATAAGTCATGGGCTAATTAAAACACCTTTTTTTTAAGTAATTTACAACTTATAATACATAATGCACACATTATATAGCATGTAAGATAAGGGCAAACTTGTCCATTAAAAAATATGACTATAAATAGTTACAACATTACCCCCTCAACTTTTGTAAATTTAAAAAATAGTTACAACTTTGGACCTTCATCTTTTCCAATGTATTTCTTTTAAATTTAATTGTTAACCAACTTCCCACCAACGATTTTCCAGCAGCCGTAACTTTTTCATATATTAATATTTTTTAAAGAAAATTACACCATAAAAATGAGCATTTTATTGTGTTTAATTTGGGTATGGTATTGATATAGTTAATTCCAATTAAAATTAGGATGTTACGTGTGGGTGTTCACATTCGCTTTTAACAGCTTCTAAGTTAAGCAATATGTCAAACTGTCGGTTCATATTTTTTCATTGAAAAGTGAAACCGAATCGTTGAAAATTCAAACTGAATCGTTACTAATGGTTTGGTTTGGCACATTGAGCTTCAATAATAAGTTTACCGACTGACCTGGTTTTATATGGCCAATCTTTAGTATAAAGCATAAACCAAACCGTTTGCTATAGTTTGAACATTCTGAAACCAGCTGACCAAAAGTGATGATTGGTTTAAAAGTTTTTAAGGTTTTAAACAAACCTTGAACATCCGTAATTTTTCATGAATACTAAAATTTTCGTTCCCCGTCGCATCGCACGACCATCCGTCTATACTATATATAATATAGCACTCATGGGCAAATTAAGACACTAGGTTTTTAGGTAATTTATAATATTTAAAGCTTTATGTACACCCTATAAAGCATGTAGCATAGGGGCAAAGTTGTCCACTACAAAATATGTTTTACGTAAATTCAGTTTGTTGGAAAATAGTTACAAAATTGGCACTTAATCTTTACTATCCATTTGTAAATTTAAGAAATTGTTACAACTTTTACCCCTCATCTATACTATATATAATATACATAAGTCATGGGCAAATTAAGACACCTCTTTTTTAAGTAATTTACAACTTATAATGCATAATACAAACATTATATAACATGTAAGATAAGGGCAAACTTTTCTATTAAAAAATATGACTATAAATAGTTACAACATTACTCCCTCAACTTTACTCAACTTTTGTAAATTTAAGAAATAGTTACAACTTTGGACCTTCATCTTTACCAATGTATTTCTTTTAAATTTAATTGTTAACCAACTTCCCACCAATGATTTTCCAGCGGCCGTAAAATTTTCATATGTTAATATTTTTTTGAAGAAAATTACACCATAAAAATGAGCATTTTATTGTCTTTAATTTGGGTATGGTATTGCTATAGTTTATTCCAATTAAAATTAGGATCTTATGTATGGGTGTTCACAATTCGGTTTTAATAGCTTTTAAGTTAAGCAATAAGTCAAACTGTCGATTCATATTTTTCTTTGAAAACTGAACTGAATCCTTGAAAATTCAAACTGAATTGTTACTAATGGTTTGGTTTCACACATTGAGCTTCAATAATAAGTTTACCGATCGGCCCGGTTTTATATGGCCAATCTTTAGTATAAAGCATAAACCAAACCGTTTGCTATGGTTTGAACATTCTAAAACCAACTGACCAAAAGTGATAATTGATTTAAACGTTTTTAATGTTTCAAACGAACCTTGAACATCCGTAATTTTTACATGATTACTTGAATTTTCGTTCCCCGCCGCATCGCACGACCATTCGTCTATACTATATATAATGTAGCACTCTTGGGCAAATTAAGACACTAGGTTTTTAAGTAATTAGAATATTCAAAACTTTATGTACACCCTATAAAGCATGTAGCATAAGGGCAAAGTTGTCCACTACAAAATATGTTTTACGTAAATTCAGTTTGTTTGAAAATAGTTACAAAATTGGCACTTAAACTTTACTATCCTTTTTTAAATTTAAGAATTTGTTACAACTTTTACCCCTCATCTTTACTCATGTATTTTCCTGGTTTATATATTTTCTTATTTTTTCTTCTATATCTCTAAATATATTACGTTTAAGGAAAAACAGAGCTTACCGATGGATCGTACTTTTTTTTCGACGTTTCCATATAAAATTTATTCAATACCGAGGTATGGTTTATAATGTACAAGGCACTAAAGCATTAATGTACAATTCAAATATATAACTATAAATCAATAAATTGTTTAAACACATAAATATGCATTAAAGTACAACCCATGTTATGTTTTAGTTTATAAATTCTGAAAGTACAAATTCAGTCCTCCATTCATATAACTTACATTACGAAAAAAATGCAATAAAATCAACTCAAATTAATGTTGTACGAATTTGTAACGGCTTCACAAAAAGTATGAAGGCCAAACTTAAACCGTGGGCATAACCGTTAGCAACGGGTTTTCGTCGAAAACCGAAAACGACCGGCCAAAAGTTAATGAAAAAATCAACCGTGAAATCAAGCCATTGACCAGGTTGAACGGTTTTACGGTTTTAAATCAAACAACGAACATCCATAAACTTGTTACATGATTACTAAAGTATGTGTTTCCCGCTGCATCGCGCGAGCACCCGCACTAGTTTTTCTAAATTAATCATGTTGTTATATGTTCTTGGGTTTGACGAGGTCAACCAATGAGCTGGTAAAACAATTGGTTTAATTACTGACTCGATTAGGAGGACTTAAGTCAATTATTTATATCTTTTTAAAGTCTTATTTATTTACTAATTCAAATTGAGTTTTTGCAAAAGTCAAATTATTATTTTCTCTTACATAATGTTCAAAATAACAGTGTTTTAAAAACCGGTTCAAACCGACCTGTTGAACCGGTTAAACCGGATTTCGCGCAGCGGGCCGATATCTTGAGCCCGGTATTTTTGGCCGGTTTGCTAGAACATCGTACCGACGGTTTTTTCTAAAATACCGGTTTTTACCGAAAACCTGGTTTTATGTCTAAGAAATTTTTGATATTTGCGGCCCATATTTTATCAAAATTACTTTTAACCCAACAATTAATATTCAAGCGTGTAAACTTTAGCGGTGTTTTTTTTTAAATTGAGTGCCTTTGTATTATTTTTTTAATATGAATTAATTTTGGATTATTTTTTGTTATGAAATCATTTACTTTTGGGTTATTTTTGGAGTTAAAGTTGTAGTTGTATTTGTAGGAAATTATAAGGTAAACTATTCAACCGGTAGAACCTTCCGGTATAATCCGGTTCAACCAATTGTACCATTTTTTAGTCCAATTCGGTACGAGTAAAATACCAGTTTTTAAAACATTGCAAAATAATCCTTATGTTGGTTTGAAAAGCATGAATGCTTAAACACAATTTTCCATCAACCCTTAATCTAGCATTGTTATAGTTCAAACAACGTGTTCAAACATTTCTGTCTTCAAATTGTCTGCCATTATAGTCTTTATTATAGACCATTAGTTCTGCATATTATTTAGTAAAATTAATGAATCATAAATGATATTGTTTTTATTGTTTATGATATACATTTATGTTTATACCATAATTAACATAACCGAACACTTTTATTAATAATTATAATTAACCTCTATAATTACAATAGTTTATCATCATCCAAAGTACTAAAAACATATTTAACTACAAAAATGAAACACTAAACACAAACCCTGTAAAAGAAAATGCTAAAAAAATTAAAAGAATATTTTATTTGCTCTTATACATCATGATCTAGATAAAGCTACATATAACAATTAGCTTTGCAGTTAATTTATTCTCATGCTAAAATAAATGTTGCCACAAGTAGCAGGCCATTATCTTCTTCATCCCAATCATTTAAACATAAGGACAGCCTCCATAACCTGCAAATTAGTGAAACCTTTGAAAATGACTCCAATTCTTTTTTTTTTTTTGGTTGTAAATTAAGTTGATCACTTACTTGGGTCAGTGAGAGTAATGAGACCAGTGTTACCAAAATGACAATTCCATGGGTTTCTTCCCTTGCACTGGTAGTATATATTCATGGCTATGGAAGCATGGTTAATAAGATTATCAGGCAAATAACATGCACCACCTTTCTCCAGTATCCTGCAATCCACTTGCGAGCACGCAAAATTCACATTTTCTAACAGCTCCCCTTGACTCGATGACGGCTTTGCAACACACCATGTTTTCTGCAACACAAATATATATATACAGCCGAAATTTTAGCCTTTTATAAAAACCAAATATTATCATCTATAGTTAAAGAAGAAAGATAAGGCAGCCATACCTCAGCCTCAACCGCGATCAAAGTCCTGACTGCGAATTAAAACACGGCCCAAAAGGGTAATTAGTTAAAAGAAATAAAGATTTGTTTCAAGTATTATTAATTGTTGGTGTTGTGGTGATGATATGATATGATACAATACCTTAAAGAAGTAGAAACAGGTATGCAAATAGTTTAGAAGCCATATGTATATTTATGAGATAGATGATAAAGATGGTTTGATATTTGTGATTTTGTGTTGTGGGTGGTTATAAAGGGAATGGTGAGGAGATATAACGGCTCTATTTGGTGATGAAAGATCAAGACGTTACATTAGTAGCAATAATCTGTGATTATAAAGGGACCCATAAACTTGTTTTTTTTAATCAATGTATTTGGAATGCCGTGTGTTTGATCTTCAAATATCTATCCGTTGATTATAAATTACACGTGTATATATTTTTTGTTTGGAAAGTTGGATTTGAATAATCCATTATCGACCGATAATAATTGAATATTTGTCTAGCTAGACTCATAGTTTCAATTTCATTGTAACATAGAAGTAACTCGGTTTGTATTTAATTTGATAAGTTGTTTTTTTTATTTCAGCGAGAATGTTATAAATTGTTCAACACACAAGTGAAAGTTAAGGGGAAGTATAATTGCCCTTGATAGTGAAAGTAAAACTAAAAATATTGTTGGTTAAAGTGTTTAGTATAAAATATTGTCAATTAATGGGTTAAAGTTTAAATTACAAAAGTCGATTTGCTTTCGGTAATTATAGTTTGAAAACTTAAATTTTTATGTGATTTATTATATTGGTCATTTAACTTTATTGTAATTCTTCGTATGTCATGTTTAATTAATTTATTATACTTTTTTTTTTTTTTTTTTTTTGAACATTCAATCTTTCCTCCTACTATTTACATTATACCGCCAATGCCAGGAATCGAACCCTGGACCTCTCATAATTAAGAATGTATATAAGTTTGAAGTCATTAAACAATGATCAATCTGGGGTTCCTTTACTTAGAGACAGGTTGTGTTTAGTTACCAATTAATGGCTCATTAAGTTTTTTAATAGTTAAGTTACAAAGACACACTAAATAGAGGCCGGCTCTTAATTAGTCCGACTTCTTATTGATTCAACACTAAATTGTCAAATAGACTCCTTCCTTATACACTTGAGCCATAATCAAGTTACTTCGCAATTGAAATATTTTAATTGTCATATAGTAACCAAGAGGAATTTCGATATACCAAGAATTCGATAGAAAACTTTGAGGGCGCGTTCGTTTCACGGACTTTTTTTAAAGGATTTGGAATTGGAATTGGAATGGAATGGAATGGAATGTTTGAAAATCCCTATCATGTGTTTGGTTGGTTAATATGTATTGGAATTGGAATCTTCTTCATTCTCATTTTTTTTTGAAGAACGAGGGAAACGATGGAAACGTTTTAGTTTTTTTACATTTTTTGTTTTTGATTTATATTTTGAGTTATGATTTTTTTTATTAGTTTTTTTCGAATTTTTTTTGAGGAGTTTTTATTTTCCATAATAATCCTTATAAAATAGGTGGGATTTAAAATCCCATGAAATGTGGGATTTGATGGGATTTAGCTTTCAATCCCATTCTTTCATTTAATGAAACGAGCATATCAATTCATGAGATTAAAAATCTCATTCCTTAGAATTTCTTTCAAATCATTGAAACGAACAGGACCTGAGTGTTACTGCGTATGAAACTTATAACCAATTCAAATAAAATCATATTCAAAGGATTAAATTATGTTAAGGGTGACATAAAGTAAACTTTAGCATGTTAAATATAATTCATCAAGAAAAAAAGAAGGTTGGGTATCAAATACCAATGTGAATTGAGATCTACAATAAAAAAAGAAGTGGTGACGTCCACTCCACTCCATGTGAATTAGGAACCCTAAACAAAGGGGATTTATTCACCGCCTTTTAAGCTTATTTTAAGCTTTTAGTGTGTGATTTAAGAAACCCATGCCTTATGTTTTTTAGAGGACAAGCAAACAACTTTTTTTTTAACACAAAGTGTTTTATATCTAACTTTATTTCTTTCTCTTTAAACTAGTAAAATATTTTTGTTCAAATGTGTTATTCAATTATCTATTATCTAAGTATAAGATTAGTTTTATTTTGAACATGTCCGGATATTATTTTGTGTAAAATATCTTTTAGTATTTTAATTAGTTTGATGATGTGGTTGAATAACTCAATTAATTCTCAATGGTCTTAAAACTCAATTGAGTTCACACACACAAGGGGGTCTTAAAACTCAATTGACTTCATAAACATGAACATACAAATATATACTATATGAAATATGAAAAGAGTTTTGTGTGAGACGTATGGGTTTAACCGAGTCTCAAAAGATTTATTTGCTTTCGTTGAGGTAAATAAAAAAAAACAAATGTATGTTGAAAACTGAAGTCCTTGACATTTCTTTACGAGGAAAATCTCCAACATAGCCGTTTTGACCGAGCCATTTCCAGTTTTAGCCATGATTTTGAGAACATACCAAAAATAACCATCACGTTCCGTCAGATTTGACGAAAGTACATCAGCCTCCGATGGAATGCAACAACCATTAAAAACTCGCCATGTGTCAATGTATTAATGGATCTGACGAAACACAAAACTATTCCGTCATCCGACGAAACCTGTCCCGCATTCCGACAGAATAGGATGTGTCTTCCAAAGAACACCCTTCATCTTCAATATCTCAAACCCTAAACCTCCATAACCAACCTTCATCTCCATCTTTCTTATTTTTTCACAAAATCAAACAAATCCATAGTGTAAATCGCTTAGTTTTTCGAGGAGAAAACAACCATAGTTTTGTCTTCCACAAATCACATTTGTTGTTAAGAAATCCGTGAAAGAAATTAACGAACCCTAGAGTTCATAATGTAAAAATCCGGCGACAGGGTGAAACCTTTGGGCCTGACATAAGCAGGCTCTGCATCGTCAGAGACGACAGTTTAAATTTCTGTCCGGACCTTTCCTTTTTCGTTGGATCCAAAGGAATATTTGTACACGTGTCGAATTATTATAGGCTCAGGTAATCCGTCGAAGGGGCCCAAGGGTGTGGTGCTTTCGTCGGATCCGAAGGATCATAATGGCTATTATGGGTGTCACACCCCAACCTAAGGTGGAAATGCCGGGGCGTGATCCGATTGCTCATAGATCGAAGATGCTATCATTGAATATAAGTGACAATATCTAATTAATTATTTTATTCAAATATACACACATTACTCAAATACAATAAACAATTTAAAATACACGAATATAAGTTCAAATAAAGTTTAACTTGATAATATCCTAAAGTCTTGTCTACATGTCCAACTTCAATCTTCAATACTAACAACCTGCATATGTGTAGAAAATGGAGTTTGTCAACAACACATGTTGAGTGAGATGATCACCAATTTTGACACAACAAATAATATATATGATATATTGTAGATAATTGATAAATAATAAGTGATAAATACGCAAACCAACCATGTGATAGTAATCAATCAAATCATAACAAAACATGTATATAACCAAATCACAACCACAGACTTGATAGTGTGCCAATGAATCGTTGCCAAGCAAATCGAGCATTGATTACAAAGACTGAGATTGTCGGTTTACCTTCGCCAAGCGAATCAAGCTCCGGTTACTAAGACGGTCGTATGATCATACTAATGAGAATCCAAGACTTGATAGATACAAACACACTTAAACAAATAGCAATTAGCAAATAGTATTTAATTGATACAACACACAATGATCATGTTTGTGATTGTTTGAGATATATATATATGATAGAAAATATGAATAAGTATGCATATGTCCCCAAAACGTTTGAAAACAGTATATAAAAAGGGGAATGATCAAACTCACCTGATTGAATAAGCCAAACGGAAATGTTTACGACAAGAAACGATAATCACGCTCCTCGAGAATTATCGACAAGAATCCTAATTAAATAATGTTATGAGTGAATTATAAATGATATAATATGTATAACGAATTTAGGATTTCGATGTGGATTGAGTTACAATTATGATTTGTACATTATGGATTGAACGATTGATCTCTAAGGATTATTGTTAACATTTAATTATAAAATCATTGTTTATCGTATAATTGAATTTACATTTAACTAGTTTAAATAAATATGAGTTAAGAAATACAATGATAAACGTTTAATTATATATTTATCATAAAATTTATATTCTTGTAAATTTTAACGAAGGTCTAATGATATAAATATAGGTAACACGTTTTAATACATTTGTTATACTCATATATATATATATAAACACACACACACATAATAAATAAATTTATGAAAACGCTCAACGACGAGAAACACCAATATTGGTGTTAGATCTTAATAAAATAATCGTTAGTTTATTATTAATAAGATATAGACACACACACACACACATATATGTACACGAAAACTTGCAACGAGACTAATTTACACAAAACGACGACTCAGTGATGTCGGTTTAAATAACTAACGTTTAATTGATATTTAATATTATATATTATAAATAATTAAAACAAATTAAAACAACTAAAGAAAGTAAAAATACCAAAAAAAACAGGTAGCTAGGACTCGAACCCTGGCAACTGGCAGGTTCACAAAATCAACACCCACCCCCTAGCCATCTGTGCTAGGGTGTCAGTTGGTTATTGTTTGTAAACTGATTATTATATATAAAAACTAATTAAAACCCAATTTGATTATAAATCCCCAGATCTGCAATCGAACAATCCGTTGAATGTTTGACAAATTAATGTTAGGGTTAATGATCAATACATCTAGACGAACCTATACATATAATTTATTACCTGATTCGTTGATTAATCACGGGTTAATCGTGAGTTAACAGAGCCGGCCTAAGGGAACGACGAACCAAATATCACCGGACTTCGATAATCCAATTAATCTTAGGGCTTCAGTTTTCGCTGATCTTAGGGAGGTACTGACGAGATTAATTGGATTATTATGAAGCCTAAGTAATATAATCAATTTTAGGTTAGGGCAGTTCGGTTAATAAATCAATTACGTATTATAGGTGATCGGGTTTCCTAATTAATGTAGTTGTCTAGGCCGAATATAGTATTAATAATCATAAACACGATTCAATTCCGAGTTTAGAACGATAATTATGGCTCAAGGTAATTAAACAGGTCACAGATTTGGGTATATGGATACGGGTTAACGGGTTGGGTAAATGGGTCATAAGTATAATATCTAGAAATTGCATTCTGGTCCTTAGAGATTTGATGTGGATACTATAAAGGATTAAACTTTAGTTTTGGGCTAAAAACGTTCATTTTTCAAAGTTATATATAATTATATAAACAATTATAATTTTATAATAATGTCTTGATAAACGTGTTTACTTTTCATTGTTAAAATTTCCCGAACATAAAACGGATCGGGTAGTAGGTGTAAATTTGTATGTGGAAAACCCGAGTTGTTACAATGGGTATTTTCTTAGAACCATGGTTAAAGTCGAAAAATATTAGGTCAAAATGGATATGTTAAGGATTTTTCGTCCTGTATATCCTTTGATTATAATAAACTAGTTTTTTTACCCGGTGCGTTGTGCCTGGCAGCTGGCAAAACCTCAGTGTTGAAACATGGGCTTTGGTAAAAACCCGAGCGTTACGACAATGAGTCGATACGAATTCGATCAGTATCGGCTGCGTTAAAACCCAAAAAAAATAATTCGTCAAATTAACATATAAGAAATCAAAATATTTAATACGATGTTTATTTGGTTGGCAAACCAGGGCGGTGGTAAAACCCAAGCGTTGTGGTCCCGAGCATTGAGACGGTAACTTGACACGAATTCGATCGGTTTTGATTACGTACATTACGGTACCGGAACTAAAAAACGGAAAAAAATAAAAATTGAGGTGGACCAACGACCAATTTTATTTATTTATTTATATTGAAGGGGGGGTTCGGTAAACTTGAGCATTGGTATAACCCTAGCATTATCGATCATGGGCTTAAAGTAAGGCCGCAAGTCTGCGTGAACTTGGTTGGTTTTTTTCAGGTTTGTTATAGTACCAGAACTAAAACAACAAAAAGATTGACGTTTGGTCGATTCCCATTACATTTATGAAGATAACTGAACTAAAAAAACAAAATTCATCTAATAATACGGTGATGTCAAGTGGCCCAACAGGCCACTTGCGGCACCAAAGTTCTTGTTTATATTATATAATAATGAATTTTACCAAGCCACACAAACACATTTGTTTGATAACATACAATAAAAAATCACACCAGCTATTATATCTCTTAAATCACCGTTTTGAAATAAGTTTTACATCAATCGATTCGTATCTTCTTTATGATCAAAAGCCCTAAAACATCAGTTTGAAATTTGAAAAAAAACTTAATGGGTTAAGTTTCTTTTTTTTTTTAATGGGGGATAAATGAGAAAAAAAATATGGTGAAAGGTGAGACTGGTGGCAAGACGTTTTTTAGGTGAGATTACCAATTGGTCAACTGCAAAATGTGGGATTATTAAAATCTAACTGCCTTGAAAAAATGTGACAATACCCAAGAATTAACATGACTAAAAGTTATGATAAAAATACCGATTAAACTGTTCCACACTCAATTTGGGTTAGGCAAGGATCACATATTAATAGTCATAAAGATATAAAGATGGGTGAACGAAATTCTATGAAACTTAGTTTGATGAATATGAAGTTAACATAGGATAATCTAATTGTATTTTTAGATGTAAGATCACTAATAATAATTTAGAACATAATTTGCATCATGAAATGTTGAAATGCTATTCTTTTTAATAGTTGGGTTCTAACTGAAAGTTTTTCAAATGCTTAGGGTGTTTATTACAAATACGATTAGGGTTACCACGCACTCTCTATATAAACAAATCTTATAATTACTTAATCGGCGCCGCAACCTTGCTTCTCTCATGCATCCACAACCTAGCCCTAAAGATGGCATCTCTTCATCATTGGCGATGTAAGCACTTTTATTTTATTTTTTCTGATCTGATTTGCTTCATATGCTTGTTATCAAAAGCACTGTTTTGCGATTTTTTTGTTCTAGTAATTTTTATAGACTTAAAATCATAGATTTGGTTGGTGTTAATGTTACATCGATGCATACTAACTCAAATCGTTTGAGAATCAAAGTAAAAATTATGCGAAACAATCGAAAAAGAATTCGTAGCATATATTTTTTTGTTCCTTGTTTGAAATGTTTAATTTTTTTAGGTTCTTGTGGTTTTACTTGTTTTGCACATTTTATATGTTAGATTTGATGCTATCCACTCATCTCACATTACTGCAGATTTGGTTAGTTAATTTGGAGGAAATAACATGTTGATCGTTCATAGTTTTTCACATTATCGACTTGGAAAGGTAAAATCTAAGCCTCTGAACTACTTAGAAAATGAATGGATTAAATACGCTAACCATATTTCTTGCTAATTTTTTGAAAAAAAATTGTGATTAACAAGTTCCTTCGCAAAATTAAACATCATTGTTTCATGTAACACGTTGATTAAAATCAAAACTAAGATATGATTTTCAAGTGAATAAAAAGTAGAAAATAAATTTAAAAGAGAAATAAAACAAATCTTATGCCTAGTGGTGACCAAATTGCTTTGAAAACAAGAAAAGATTTTAAGGCTCACCACAAATTTTTTACCTTTTATTTATTTATTTTATTTTTTTATCTAGTGTTGGTAGTAGACTAAGCCAACCTCATCATGATTACCCAACATTTTTAAAACCGGTGTGTATTGGTTGGTTGAACCGTTTATAACATGTTTCCCATAGTAGGCATATAGTTCGATCCTAATAGTTTTGGGTGGTTTTCTAAAACATCTAACCTGCGGTTTTTTCTAAAATACCGGTTTAAACCGGCAAACGGGTTTAAAGTTCAAGAGATATTTGATATTTTGCCACTCGTATTTTTAAATTACTTTTAACCTGACGTTAAAACTAAAACCAATAAAGTGAGGTGTCAATCTTGAACTCGGTTCATACAACACTCTAACGTCATAAGTCTATTGCACACCTTTATTTACAAAAAAAATTTGAAAACTGAGTGCTTTTGTATTATTTTTTAATTTTAATTTAACTTTTAGATTATTATTTATTATGGAATCATGAACTTTTGGATTATTTTTCAAGTTCAAGTTGCACTTATAGGAAACGGAAGAGTTCGGAACCAAGCGGTAAGAGTGTAACGAAGAAAGTTGAACTGTCTTCGAAAATCGGTACGCTTGATGATTTAGAGCAGAATGCAGCAAGGATGCTGTCGTCTCGTTTCAACCGCGCATTGCCTAATGTTGGTGGTGAAAAACGAATATCTTTCGAGGCTGCAGATAGAGAATCACGCCTCAAGAGACGTCTGGCTGGTGAGGGTGCTGCTAAGAGGCGGCGATATTATAAAGTGCATACTTTTCGGATGGGGGCTCATTGGTACCTAAATAGGAAGATTAAGATATACTGACCTTTGGATAAATGTTGGTATTATGGGCGGATAACGGGATATGATTTAAGATCAAATCTTCATCATGTAGTATATGATGATGGAGATGATGAATGGGTTTGTCTTGACGAAGAGAGGTTTGAGTTTTTGCTTCGGCCTCGCAAACTCCCCTCTAAGCCGATTATTAAAGATGAGACCTTTATGGCTGCCAGTACGAGGTCAGAGCCAGTTAATAAAGATGCCACCTCATCAGAGGGTGCCCACGAATGAACAACATCTGGTCATGGTCAAGGTAATAGCTTTATGGATATCCATATGGAGTCAGGGCCACTCATCAGGTGGTTGACTCCCAGAGTCAACTCATCTACCTCCACTTTTAAAAGGCAGATTCACAATTCGGCTTTTTTAGATACATTAACCTATGATAGACTGAGGAGTGGGGGAAAAGCTGGTCATGATGTTGAAGATAACGTACCTTTAGTTTCCCTCATGAAGCGAAACCGAAACCACAGGGTTCGTGACACGTCAGCATATTTGTTAGTTACAACAACATTAATAAATTGTAAGAAGTTTGAGGTATGCGCACCATTGTGGCCTCTGTTCATAAGTGTAGCACTTGGAGAGATATATTATGGTTGCTTCGCCGTGTGTGTGTTTTTTTATTATTTTTTTTTTTGCTTCAATATGATACCATGGTGTTACCATGTGGCCTAGCTAATGTTTTTTTTGGGACATATTATGGTTGCACCACGTCAGTGCAATAAACATGTGCCCATATGACTCAATCAATGGTCATTTAAAGTTTAAATGTCTTAAACCCATACATGTATAGTTGTACTACTCAATTGTATAGTCTTGCCTACTTATTTGTATATTGTTCAATTTAACCATATTACATACTTTTGTTTCTATTTTTAAAAACTTAGATTTGTGCTACTCATTTGAATGATGTAATTATAGTTGTACTACAATATTAAGATATACAAAAACTTATACTTTATATATATATATATATATATATATATATATATATATATAGGGAGAGGATCAAGAGAAAACTCATCTTTAGGGAGAAAACTTAAAAACCCCTAAAGAATTATTTTTAATTAAATATAAAAAAATATTTTCAAATTTCCGTTTTTGCCATTATTCTTACATTTTGGTCCCCTTCAATCGAAATAAATAAAAAATAAAATTAAAAAATTAAAAAAAAAACCCGCTGTAATACACATACGTATTACTATGCGAAACCGTTGTATTACACATGTGTATTACTATGTATTTTTAAGTTCAATAGTATTTAATTGTATATATTCAATATTTGTGTATTGTATATGTGTAGTAGTGTTATGGAAAAAAAATAATAATAAAATACAAGTCGATGTAGTGCACATGTGCGTTAATGTTGTATTACACATACGTACTAATATGTAATCGATGTGCGTATTAGTCTTATATTGCATATATACAATAGTGTGTATCAAATATGTGTAATAGTGTTGTGTACTATGTAATACAAACACTTTTGCATACATGCAATGCACACCATTACACATGTGCACTACACCGACGAGGTAACCGACAAGGGTTTTTTTTTTTTTTTTTTTTTTTGGAACCAATAACAAAATATAAAAATAATGGAAAACAGAAACTTCAAAAAAAAAATTTTAAAAAAACTTAAAAATAGTTTTTAAGAGTTTTTAAGTTTTCTCTTTAAGAGGAGTTTTCACTGTATCCCACCCCTATATATATATATATATATAAAGTTAATATTTAAAATACATTTATTGAAGCTTATTTTTTGAAATATTTAAATACTTAAAGGTATTGAAGCTTATTTTTTAAAATGCATTTAACTTTAAATTTGTAAAACTTCAATTTTTTTAAATAAATTTAAAAGCCTAAAAGTTTTGAATTTTTTTAACATCAAATAAATCCTCTAAATGTGACTAGATTTAAATAAAAAAAAATCAACAACAAAGACTAATTCTGTTTTTGCCCCTTTCAACTATTTGTATTTTGTATTATTTTAACCATTGAACATACTTGATAAACAATCTAAATTTCTTCTTATACTTAGTAAAAATATTCACTTCGTATATGATACTTATTATATATTGCTGGAATCTACGTTTTAGAAATTATGATCACTTTGCCCTTTTATTCTAAAACAAAAATAAATAAATTACACTAGCCGTTCCCTCTTCTTCTTTTTTTTCTTTTTTTTTTTTATCTGTAAAAGGACAAATTCCGACCTTGTCTTTTTTCTCGGGATTAACGAAGCCGTTTTAAAGAATTTGTCACTTGTTCTAATTATTGCAACATTGATTTCTCCCTATCACATATATGTTGTTTTACTACTACCCCGTCTTCCACCGACTAAAGTTAAACCAAATTAGTAGTTAAAATCTGAGACTACGGTAAACGATCTAGCTAACATGCAAAGTCTTCAATTCTTATGCATCAAACTTGAGAAGAAAATGTAATTAAAGTGGCGCATACATTAATTATTTGTTTTAACTTTGATAATTTATACAAAATAATAACGCTTTTTGCGTATGTGTCGTGCTCTCATCATGTTTCTCGATCATAGTTTATTATATTCATTGTTTAATTTAAGTCTTCAAATATTCAGCTACTACTTTTCCATATTTGTAAGTATTAATTATGGTAATTTGATCATTTTTATACATTAAAATTAATTAAAAAAATAATTCAATATTTACATAATTATAAAAAAGACATAAAAATCGTGAATAATCTTTATTTATATTTAAAACTAGATAGATTTTCGGCGCGTTGCGCCGGGTTGATGTTATTGACAGTCATACTCGTACAACTTATCAAATCGTGTGATGCGATTGCGAGTCGATGTGAATTCGATCTGTCTTGGTTACGAAGCCAGAAACAAACCCTAAAAAACTTTGTTAACACCCAAATACAACAAATTATCATAACAAAAATGCGTATTGCGGTTGCAAACCTACGAAAGTTTGGTTTGTATTTGGTTATAGTGCCGAAAGTAAGGCAAAACATAAATTCTACCACACATAAATACAATAATTTAACATATTTAATATGTAAAAAAGTACAACAAACAAAAAAAACACACACGTTACAGTTGCAAACTGGTACGAATTGGTTGATTTTGGAATCATCGAACAAAAAAACGTGATAAATAACTCAAGTGTTGCGCTTGTGAACTAACTCGAATTCGGTCGGAATCGATGTTGTCAGCACTAAATCGTACAAAAAAACCATGCATTGTGGTGACGAACCGACACGTGCTTGGTCGGTATCGTACAAAGACACTGAAACTAAAGCAATAAGTTAATTCTTCCGCACTCATAATACAACAAATTAACGTATTTAAATAAAAAAGACTGGGGCGAAAATCTAAAATATATGCACGTTGTGGCCACGAACTGACGCAGACTTTTCTGGAATCGACAGACCAAAAAAGTCGCGACGAAAAAACCATGTGTTGCGACCGTAGGCTGACATAAATTCGGTATAAAAACCCCGCATTTTACAAATCAGAAACAAAAAATAAATATAAATAGAAAAACCGTTTAACCACGTGAACCAATCATATGTTTTGTGTCGTAAAACTTCTCAATTATTATTATATATAAATATAATAATACAATGTTACATCAAAACTTTAAATATTAAACTTGATTTGACGTATATAGAAAAATTAGTAAATAGTTATTAGACGATTTATCGCCTACAACATAGTCCATTTAAGCCTTTTTATGTTTGCATAAAGAAACAAACAATAAGACTACAAAAATCCATATAATTATAAATATCCAAATGGCGAAATTTAACTTTTATCTTGTTGGGCTTATTATGGAATCGCCGTTTGGTGAGTTTACAAATTTAAACTAACGCATAACACATACATACAGCAATCTCTTTAGCTAATTAAATATTTAGTTATTTTTTAATGTAATGCTAATGTTAGTTGTTATAAAAGCCAATATTTGCTAATACTCTTCCTATTTTGGGAGGAAAAATGTTGGCAACCATAGGTAACGTTGTAATAGCCATTGTTATAGTTTTGATAGGGAGGTTGGGGTGGAGATTACTAAACTGGGCATGGCTAAAGCCAAGGAAGTTAGAAAGGTGGATGAGAAGTGAAGGGTATAAAGGTAATTCGTACAAGTTGGTAATAGGTGACATGAAGGAGCTTGCAAGAATGATGAAGGAAGGTAAATCGAAGTCCTTGCCAATCACACATGATATTGCTGCACATGTTCTACCCTTTGATCACCAAATCATCACCAAATACGGTACTTTTCAGCTTTTTATCTCTTTTATACGTGTATTGGTGTCATTTGACTTTTTCTGCTAATTAGCGTGTGAAATGAATAAATTACCCAACAAGAGAAGAAGTTGATGGAGTTAAAAGATGTAAACAGAGATGGTGTTTAATAAAATGATTCAAGTAAAAAAGATAAGCCAGTAAACGGACAACAAGCTGATGAAGCAAGCATAGCCACAGTTGATGTTTAGATCAAGAAAGAAACAAATAATAACATGTATAAGATTGGAACATGAACATATAAAGGAAGATAAAATATAATTTGTGTACGATTCTGACCAGGAAATACATATTCAAAATATACAATTAATTACGGAGGCAATCGGGAGTGTCTCAAATAGATTTTAACTAAACAACTTAGTCATCTTATCAACAATCAAACTTTTCTCATTAATGTAATTAAGGTTGTATGATTAGAGCTTTAACATTCAAACCGAAAACCAAACTATTCAATCAAAATGATCAGTTCTATATGACAACATACCAACCCAAATCAGGATCTCCTTTATACCCGTAGTTTACAAAAGGATCTTGGATACTAAAACTTTATAGCTTCAATGTTGAATGTTTTGCAGGGAAAAAGTCATTTATATGGTTTGGGCCGACCCCAAGGATTTACATCATGGAACCCGAACTCATAAAGGAGATACTGTCAAGGCCCAGTGACTTTTGGAAGCCGCACCCTGACCAATTTCGAGATTGTGTCATAAGTGGACTTATAGTCTCCGAGGGTAAAAAATGGGCCAAAAATCGTCAAATAATGAACCCGGCTTTCCATCTTGAAAGTATCAAGGTCTGTTAAGTGTCAGTTTAACTTTCAGCCCATTTGTTAACTAATTAATAAAATTAGTTGATAACTAAAAATAAATAAATTATAAAAAGTGTAAAAAACATATCAAACAAACAAGTTGGTTAATTAATTAACGCAGTTTTAAGGAAATCTATAATTGATGGGAAAAATATAACTTATTCAAACATACATTATAAATAAGTCTAATCAATAGAATAAATGTGATAAAAAGGATAAAAGAAAAATGAAAGAAAAAGGGGGTAAAAAGAGGAGACTTGTGATTTATAGTGTGAGGGGTGAAAACCAATAACAAAGTTAAACGTCAGAGGCTAATTCGTCCAAAAACTTTATTTTGGGTTGAATGGGTTATGAGACGTAAACCACATGAGCCAAAATAACAATTTACTCTATACAGTCTAAACAAACTAGTTGGGTTGATGATTGCACAGAGTATGTTCCCGGCAATTTGTTCAAGTTGCAGCAACATGGTCAGCAAGCTAGAACAACTCACGGCTGGAACTGGTGTTGTGGAAGTCGATGTGTGGCCGTATATTGATAACTTGGCGGGAGACGTACTTGCACGGACAGCGTTTGGTAGCTCTTATGAAGAAGGACAAAAGATCTTCCAAATCCAGAAGGAACAAATGGAGTTGGCGATGCAAAACTTGTTACTGATTTATTTACCTGGCGGAAGGTAATTAAGATTATAGCGCAACTACTACAATTATATTTATGAAATATGCATCTAAGTTTTTTACTATCAAACATTTATGTGGCCAAATTTATTACTATCATAAATTAGAATTCGAACTTGCACCTGTTCCTTAATTTTTGTGATCAATTCAATTACCAAACCGTTTTGCGTTCTATTTTATTTTTTCAAACTATAAACTTTTATAAACTAACAAACCAAACGCCTCTCCACAACCCGGAGAGGAGCCCAAAAACAACGATCACCTAAGATCGAATTTACATCAATTTAACCATCCTATCGATTTACAATAGCGGCCTATTTGATGATTGAACCTTTTTGCGATTGAACCAATTAGCAACTGATTTATTATTTATAGATTGAAGCTGTTAGCAACCAATTTCATAACGAAATTTTCGACCGTTTGTTTTTACTTTTTAATTTTCTGAAATGCAGGTTTATACCAACAAAAGTGAACAAGAAGTTTAAAGATAACAACAACGAGCTTCGCGCTATACTCCAAGGCATAATCAACAAAAAGAAGAAAGCAATCACAACCGGAGAAGGTTGGCTCGATAACTTACTTGGGCATATGCTAAAATCAAGTTTGAAAGAGATTGAACAAGATGGAGTTGGTATGAGTATGGAAGAAGTGATTGATGAATGCAAGTTATTTTACGTTGGTGGGTCAGAAACAACCTCAAGTTTATTGATTTGGGCAGTCTTTTGTTTGGCTTTGCATCAAGATTGGCAACACAAAGCTAGACAGGAGATTCTACATGTTTTTGGAATTGGAGAACTAAATTTCGAGGGATTAAAGAACCTCAAGATTGTGACCATGATACTAAACGAGGCTCTTAGGCTATACCCGCCTGTGGTTATGGTTACTAGATCTACAAACAAGGAGACGAAGCTGGGAAATATGGTGATACCATCGGGTGTGAACATTAGTTTACCGATGATTTATGTCCAACATGACCGTGAAATATGGGGTGAAGATGCATCCGAGTTTAAACCTGAAAGGTTCTCAGAAGGTGTGGCACATGCGACCAAAGACCGAGGTTCGGGTTGTTTCTTTCCATTTACGGGTGGTCCACGAGTTTGCATTGGGCAAAACGTTGCCATGGCCGAAGCAAAGGCCATGGTAGCGAAGATTCTGCAACGGTTCTCGTTTGAGCTTTCTCCGTCCTACAAACATTGTCCTTTTCCTATGTTCACTCTTCCGCCGCAGTTCGGGGTTCCCTTGATTTTACGTGAAACCTGATAGATTTGTTATAGTTACGTCTTAGATTAGGTGATAAGTGTATGTGGTGTTTAAAATAAGTGAGCGCTTGGTCTCTTATTTGTTGCTGTGGTGTTAATGGTGTTTAATTTGCTTCAAGTATGATTGTAATTTTATTATTGTCTTTGAAATGGTTATGCCTATGGAAACTTTGATTCTTAATGAACAAGGGACTAGCTAGTTGAATAAATATAAGGGTACCTTTGTTTTATTCAATGTGTCGCATATCATCAAGTTCAAGTATTGAAGATAGGATCACTTGTAGACGTCAGATAGAGGTTAGAGATTTTTAAAGAGCGTGCATATTTATCTTATTATATATTTTAATGTCTTGGCTTCTTATTATTATTTTGGTGTCTTTTTTCATGCCTCTTTGTTTGCCTTTCTTCTTTGGTTAGAGATTTTTAGAGGGCATGTATGTTTATCTTATCATTGTTTTGGTGTCAGTTTGCACATAACCCCGTGCTAGTACACGCATAACACGCCATCGGGCACGTAACCGGTGTCGTCACATGCGCAACCCAACAACAGTACACATGTAACATGACATCGGATGCGTAACCAATGCCGTTACGTGCTCAACCTGGAATCGAATGTGCAACCTGTTAGAAGATTGGATAAAAGAGTGTGTGAATGAATGTCTCAAAAAAGTGAAGTGGTAAAACTTTGTCCCACGTCGGTTGGGGAACAAATTTGAGAATGGTTTATAAGGTGTCATTCTTACTACACATTTGAAAATTTGCGATGTGTTTTACTACAACTCCTACTCGCGTGCAGGGGGGGGGGTGCAAAATTGGGTTTCCGGACTAAAATCTACCTAACTCGTGCGTGCCCGCACGTCCCGTGGACACGAATGCAGCTCCGAAAAACCGGGCCCACATGTGGCAATTTTTTGTATTTGGTTTTGAGAATTCAAATTAATAACTGTTGCTCAATGGTTATTAATAATCATTATTATGCTATTGATTATTATTATTATTACAATTTCGGTTTCATATACTGCACTAATAACCATTATTCAGAATTATTACACTTAATGGTCATTATTCAGTTGTTACGATTTTGTGGTTATAAAACCAGGCCATTGCAGCAGTTCTAAACACACAACTCTCTCTTCTCTCTGCAGCATTATTCTTGATTTTGTTTCAGGCAAGTCGTCAACTCCGGCAGCACGCTACGGCTGTTTTCGAACCGGGGTACCCTGGGAACAGACCGCGAATCTGTTTAAGGGAATTGTGTTAAACACAATCCCGGTTCATCGTTAACGTTTATTACTTATGTTTTATTGTTACAGGTTTTAATACAGGATTACCAACACAACCCGTGTTGATACGCGCGTATCCCGGCGTCAGTATGCTCGTAACCCAGAATTGGACATGTAACCAGTGTCGGTATGCGAGTAACCCGGAATCGGACGCGCAAGAAGTGCCGGTATCGCGTAACACGACATCGAGCTCGTAACTGGTTCCAAAAATCAGAAGCAAATCTGAAGTGTAAACTAATTTAAAAAACATGTTTTAAACCAACTTGTTTCGACCCGAAGCCCTTTCAAAGTTGAACCCGTTCTAACCCAAAATCCATTCTGACCAGACCTCTTTCGAAATAAACCGCCCAGACCCGAAGCCCTTTCAAATTAACCCCTTTCTTAATCGACCTGTTCTGACGCAAACCCGCTTGACCCAACCTGTTAGCCAGTCCTGCCTCTACCACGCTGCTTCCACAACTTCCACCCAAACACATACTTTGTGGGTAACTTTTTAAGGGTCTTATTAACACTTTCATGGAAAAGCTATACCACAAGGCACAGAGGATTCCGACTCAATTTTAACACTTCTTATAAATGTTTATTTATATTTTTGTGACCAACTCTTTGACTATTACTTATTATATCTCCAATGTGACACGTACGTGTTTTCTTAAAATATAAAACGGCAATCGACGTGACATTAGCACCGTTGCTTTCATGAAGAATACATACATATATATAATCTCTATACCCTTCTTGTTTCTTCTCATGCTAGACTGAACGAAAGTGCAAGGAAAAAGAGAACCTTAGGACTAAATTTGTAGGTTGTTAAATAGATGAAGGACTACTTTCGAAATTTAGCATTGACCCCATGACGACTTCAGGATTATATAACCCTCAACGAACAATACATTATACATCGTACTTACATGATCACAATATTCATTTATCAGGACAGCATGATAGAAATTGTCGGTAAAGTTGTAATTTCCATTATTGTAGTTGTGGCAGTGAGATTGGGATGGAAAATACTAAACTGGGCATGGCTGAATCCAAAGAAGCTAGAGAAATTACTAAAAGAACAAGGGTATAAAGGTAATTCATACAGGCTGTTGAAGGGTGACCTCATTGAGCTTGCAACAATGGTGAAGGAAGCTAGATCAAAGCCTATGCCAATCTCCCATGACATCACTTCACATGTTTTGCCGTATGATCATTATATCTTCAACAAATACGGTAACTTATTCTTGATATTAAAGTTTAAGATATCATGTTTCATGTTACATGTTATGTCTTTGACTTTTCGATTTAGAATTTCTGGATTCGTCACTGATTTTGATCTGATAGGGAAAAAGTATTATATATGGTTCGGGCCAAAGCCTCGGGTTTATGTCATGGACCCGGAACTCATCAAGGACATATTAACAAGACCCAATGAGTTCCAAAGGCCGCAACACGAGGCCCTTCGGGATAGCATCATTGGTGGAGTTGTGGTATCCGAGGGTGAGAAATGGACCAAACATCGTCACATAATCAACCCAGCCTTTCATCTTGAAAGTATCAAGGTCTATTGGTTATTTTTCTATTTAAAAAAAGTCACTAGTTTTGAATTATCTAAATCAATATAAACTGACTGTGTTTGGTGATTGCATAGAATATGTTCCCGGCAATTTGTTTAAGTTGTAGTGAAATGATCAAGAAATGGGAAGGGCTCACAGCGGGAAGTGGCGTGGCAGAATTCGATGTGTGGCCGTACATTGATAACTTGACCGGAGACGTGATTTCACGAGCAGCATTCAGTAGCAGTTATGAGGAAGCACAAAATCTATTCGGTATCCAAAAGGAACAGATGGATCTTGCAATCAAATTGCTTTTTCTTTTATATCTTCCCGGAGGAAGGTATCAACTCTATCAATCTCAATTTTTTTTTATTACACAATTTTTGTCTACTATGAAATTGAACCTTAATCATTTAAGCGATCTTCACCTTATCAAACACCGTATCAATCATGTCTTCTTACTCTGTTCATTTTATTTTGTTTATTTATTTTTGTCTAGATGATATAGTAAACGAAGAAGTGTCTAGAAAAGCAAGACGTCTTTAGGGGTAATTTCGAATTCAACTGAGTTTGATCGTTTATTCAATAAAATTATTTAATATACAATTTCATTTATTTAATTGGTTTGGATAAAATACAATTTAACGTGCTAATTGTGAGAATCAAGTAGTGTAATTATATATACAATATAGGGTATGTTTGACAAAACTAGCTGATGGCTGTTAGCTGGAAGCTGGTGGCTGTTTGCTGTAGCTTTTTAGATATATTTAGGTGTTTGGCAGAGCAGCAGGAACTTTTAATAAAACTAATTGGATGCCCGCGCGGTGCGGCAGAGTTAGCTCGCAATCTGACATCAACCGCATAATTAGTGTCGGTACGTGATTCATTTGATAATAGTGCACACATAACCCGAATGCAAACGTGTAATTCGTGCAAAGGCAATAAGCGTGTAACCGGTGGCGAAAATCAAGAAACAATGCTCAAATATACAGTAATTTCAAATAGATAATTTTTTAAACCAACCTTTTTTGATCTAAAACCCTTTCTGACCCGACATCGTTTTAATCTGAAACATGTTCTAATCTGGCTCCTTACGACTTAAAACCGTACCGACACGAGTCGAACTAAATTAACCCTTTTTGTATCGACTCGTTCCGACCCTAATTTGGTCTTACACATGACCCGAGCTCATCTGACTCGACTTGTTGCCAATCATAACCGGTAATCACGTAGTATACTAATTTTTTAAAGTTAAAGAAGTATAACAATATTATACTCAAATTAAAGAAAATAAAATGTTTTTTTTTATTATATAATTTGTTTAAAATAAATTTTAACGTGTGAAAAAGTTATGATCTTTTAAAGAGTCATGGGGGTAGTTAGTGTTGAATAAGGGTAAAATATGTAATTATTATATAAATTTACAAAAGTTTATGAAAGTTCAAATACTAAACTTGTAAATTAAAATGTAAAATCTTCTAACTTTTACTCAAACGCTAGTATTAGTAGCGTTTAAAAATGGAGTTTTTTCTCCAAACTTAAAATCTTGAAGCTTATTCAACCAAACGAAGCTTTTTATTGTGGATGATCCTTTTCTTAAAAGCTTGAAGCTAAAAGCTCTTTGTCAAACATACCCATAGTGTAATTGTAGTGTAGTGTCATTAAAGCATAGTGTAATTACACTACTTGTAAATAGAATTGCACTACTTGATTCTAGCTGTAATTACACTACACTATAATTATGCTATTTATAAATATAATTACACTATTTGATTCTTGCCGTTAGCACATTAATTTAGTTTGTTTACGTTTCCTCTCTATTTAATTTTCTTTTTTAAATCTAAATACACGGTTATGTTTGACTTTTTTTTTCCGATACCCCGATATTAATGTCATTAGAAACCAAGCTATTCAAAAATTAGATAACTTTTAATATATAGGTGGCAAAAAAATACTTAACTTTGAAATACTAGGTTTTTAATAGAAATTATATCGGTCTATCAACAAATAAAAATTAAACAAAACTATGTATTTAGAACTTTTAGCAAAGTTAAATATTACAAGATATTTGAAAAAAAAAATGAATTATATGTTACATGGTTTATTGAATAAATTTAATTGAAATTAACTCGGCCACCTCTACCGTTGGACTTTTAACTTCTTCTAAAAGTCCGCTATTATCGGTCTACCACTAGCAGATAATCTAGAAACATTTAGAAACTCCTAAGCCGTCTATAAACAATTCTTTCCTAAACCACCTAAAGATACGAAAAAATTAGTTATTATGATGGTTTATCTTATACCTAGGTTTATACCTACAAAAGCAAACAAGAAGTTTAACGAAAACCGCAATAAGCTTCAAACTATTGCAAGGGGCATTGTTGACAAAAGGAAGAAGGCAATTGAGACCGGAGAAGCTAGCAACAATGATCTACTTGGTATTTTGCTCGAATCAAATTCAAAAGAAATCAAAGAACACGGGGTTGGAATGAGTATTGAAGATGTGATAGAAGAATGCAAACTATTTTACATTGCGGGATCCGAAACAACTTCTGGTTTGATTATTTGGACCATGGTTTGTTTAAGTTTGCATCAAGAGTGGCAAATCCGAGCTCGAGAAGAGATCATGGAAGTTTTTGGTACTCAAGAACTTCACTTTGAAGGCCTAAGACATCTCAAGACTGTAACCATGATACTAAACGAGGTTCTTAGGCTATACCCACCTGCCACCATGCTTCTTCGAGCTACCCACAAGGAGACAAAGCTAGGAGACATGATGCTACCATCGGGTGTGAACATAATCATACCTATAATTTGTGTTCATCATGACCCTGAACTATGGGGAGAAGAAGCAACCAAGTTCAAACCTGAAAGGTTTTCCGAAGGAGTAGCAAGTGCAACCAAGGGCAAAGGGTCGGGTTGCTTTCTACCATTTGGTGGCGGTCCAAGGATCTGCATAGGGCAAAACTTTGCATTGATAGAGGCCAAAGTAGCTGTAGCGAAGATTCTGCGTAGGTTCTCATTTGAGCTTTCTCCATCATACAAGCATTCTCCCTTTGCGGTGTTCAGTCTTCCACCACAGTGTGGCACTCACTTGATTTTACGTAACATTTGATAGTTTCATGTGGTAGTTGGATATATTTGTGTGTATGTGCACGTACACACGCGCCTTTGTAATTTTACAATTTTCTAAATGTGTAATAATTAAGTTAAATATATGTAACAAAACCACTTTACGTATATCTTAAATATATAAAAGAAACCTTTAAAATCTCTCTGGTTGCTCCCTATATTCTCTAAAACCATCATATTGTTTTATTTGTATATGAAGGCTTCTCATGCATTTGACCCGAATTCATGGGTATGGGTCTCACCAAAACCAGATAGCCCTTAAACGAGTTATAACACTCATTAAATTAAAAATTAATCTCATCAAATATTTGATATGAAAATCCTATAAAATAGGGACATACTAAAAATTAATTTATGATATTTTTTTAAAAAAAAATATTATTTATAATTAATAAAAAATTTTATTGTAAAAAAAATAAGCAGGTCATGATCTCACCAAACCAAGATAGTTTTTAAACTGAGTTATAACATCTCATTATTTGTGAAATATTTTAATCATCAAATCCTAAATATATTATTAACTTATTAACAATAAATAAAATTAAAATTCAAAAAAAAATATCTATATATTCTATTAAAAAAATTCATTTGGGCTAATTCCTATTGGTTCATTACTATAGTTTCCATACATACTAAGGCTTCTCAAGTTTTCTTGGTAGTTAAATAATTCAAAAATAAATAATATTATTCAAAAGTAACAATTCAATTTATATATTAATGCTAATGATTATGATATTAAATAAAATAGTAACACCTAATTTACATATGTAAAGTTGAATACTATTTAACTCTACACATTTTAGTCATATATATTCAACACATAATGTTGGTGGGTTAGACACTTTTACATTAATGATTTTATAATACTTTATGCCGTATGAAGTTAACCGTTATTCTTCATGTCAAGTAGACTAAGGTATGCTATTTACGTTTGACGGGTAATGTTTATAACTTTCATGTTTTTACAATTATATTATGAACATCCAATAAAAAAACCACAATTGTGACTTAATTTAATACTCTCTGTTGTCCCGTTTTTCTAATTGTTACGTTTTGTGTATTAAAATCCTTCATAATTAAAAGTTTTTTAATTACATCGAAGCAGAATGCAAGCGGGCAACAAACTGCGCCGCTACCCCTTTTCAAATTGTAAAACCTAATCTTTTAAACAGCAAAACTAAATAGCACACTATATACGTTTTTTTCTGTCAACATTTATGGTGTTCCTCATTTTTATATAATAACTTTTTTATATTATATTACAAATGTCGTTAAAATCAAAGAAGCACAATTTTGTTCAATCAAACTCTTCCAATAAAAGGAGTAATTCAAACGGTTAGTCATTTTAATATTCTTTATTTACCCTTCAAATGTTATATAATAATCCATTTTTATATATATAAAAGTGTAGTGTCAACACCAAGAGAACCACCGAGTAGCATTGAACGGTAACAAATTATTTATAACTCTTAATACAATAACATATATTTAAATTTATTTTTTTAAGTTATTAGCTTCAAGTGAAAGCTTACATCAAAGGATACAATATATTATAAACGTGAACAAGTATTTCTACACCGCGCGCTGCGACGGTGCAGGTTAAATGCATTACATGTTCGAATGCTATCACGTTTTGCGATGGGCACGCGGCGAGAAGTCTGTTGATATTGGTTTGATTATTATGGTAAAATTTTTGTAACAAAAGTTTCATCAACAAAGTTGATGGGCCAAAAAGTAAATATATGAAACTAAGTTGAGGGGTCAAGAAAATGTAAGTGTAAAAACCTTTATGCCAAAAGTTTAATAAACCAAAGTTTGTAATAAAACTGGTTATAAAATTATAAGAAAAAAAAACTTTAGTCTTTACCATAGTTACCGAATTCACCAGAAGACCCGCGAATTGCGAATTGGTTCGCCATGAACCTAAACGAAATTCGCTACGTTCCAGTTCGCTACGGTACGGCGTACCAAACAAACGAATTCGGTGTTCCAATTCGCTCCGGTACGCTATGTCAATTTTTGATCGCAATGCTGCCATTTTTGCCAGAAAAGGAGGAAACTGAAAGCGACGGCGGCGTATATGAAGTTAAGAACGTGGGTGGTTTTGTTATAGGTTTTAAAAAGTTTGGTTAATTTGACATTTACCCCCCCCCCCCCCCCCCCCCCAAGCTTTCACCAACTTACATTAGACCCTAAAGTTTATAAATGTTTAAATAAAAACAATAAAAATAGTAAAATTAGTTTGTGTTTATTAACAATTAACTCCCTCTATTTTCACTAGTTTACATTTGATTCTTAAAACTAATTAGTTTATACATAAAAAGCATAAAATTAACATGATATATATACAATTATATATAAATTATAAATAGTTATTTTTTAATTTGGATATAACGAACCGAACTACATGGTGCATCGTACCGGTTCGTACCGAAATGAGCCTACCCCCCTTCGTACCGAATACGTTACATTTGACGAATTGCGTACCCGAACCGCGAACCCGTACCAGAGCGAACCGCGAATTAGGTAACTATGGTCTTTACCTTTTAAATACATATATAATTCTCGTGCAATTGTTAGTTGTACATTATGTAGGAAGATTTGAAAATTGATATAAATAGTAAATGTGTGAGTGTAGAAAATAATGGTTTTTAATATATATATATATATATATGTATGTATGTATGTATGTATGTATGTATGTATTGTCAAATAACAATTGATTTTTATGTACAATCAATTATACAAAATGTAACAAACATAATTTGTCAAAAATAAGTAAACTAACATAATGAGATATGTTGTAACCATCTTTTTCAATACTGATTGACAACATATTTTAAATGCATTTTAACACTTAATGTCGAAATTCAACTTTGGTTGTTTTTGTTAGCTTGTAATAAATAATAAAGGGAATATCTCATAGCATAGTAACCAAGTTTCAAAAGTGTTCTAATTAAGTCACTCATGTAATTTTTTCTTAAATTGGGTCCCTAAATCTTCAAATCGAGTTTCACCGGTTTTTTTGTGCGCTAAGAAAGAAATGGAGGATAAGATGTGGGGGTCGGAATACACAATATATGTATTTAAATTTAAAAAATATAAAAAGTGTTAATTATATTAAAATTTAAAAATAAAAAATAAAATACCGCATTAGTTTACTGACTATTAAAATCTTAAAGTATATTGTTTAGATATTCATATTGAAGTTATGAATTTTTAAAAATATATTAATTTCTACAGATATTAACACATTAGTTTACTTTCCTCAGTACAATTGATAATATTTTTTGGGTTCGTTTTAAATACTTAGCTAATTCGCCTAAATACAATTACATTATAATTTTTATATGGTGTGTACGTATTTTTCGGCATGATGCTTCGTAAGGACGACCAACATGATAAGTTTTAGTTATCTTTTTGACTATATAATTTTTTATGTTAAGTCCTTAAGTTCTATATTATGTGTTTGTAGTATTTATTACAACATTTATTTGTGAAATATATATGTTTTTATAGATTTTTTCATGTTTATATGATTTTACATTATATTTATTTGTGTATTTAAATTATGTACGTGATAAATATTATGTTGTTTGTAAGGCCCCGTTACCGGTAACCCTACTTTCGTGTTGGATTTACTCATAAACACAGTTCTAAATATCAGAGTTAATTAAAACATTTATGCGGAAAATAAAACTTTCATAAAACTTTACATAATTCATAACTTGTCTCAAAACATTTATTGTCTTTCACATTAAAGCATTAAAATTAACACATCATGGGTCTTCAGATGCCAGATTCTTGTTCAGTGCCATGTGTCTCCTCAAGCGAGCTGCCTCATCCTACTCACCTGCGTGCATACTAAAAGTCAGCTACGCTGAGTGAGTTCTAGATAATCACATAATCATACCATTCACATAACATTATATTTTTTCATTCATACTTTTATACTTTCATACTTTCATACTTTCTTACATTCATACTTTCTTACTTTCATACTTTCATACTTTCTTACATTCATACTTTCTTACTTTCATACTTTCATATCTTATGTTATAAAGAGCATTACGCCCTACATTCCTCGAGTATTATTAGGGCTCGGTACCCTCTTTCCTCGAGTATTATTCGGGCTCGGTACCCTCTTTCCTCGAGTATTATTAGAGCTCGGTACCCTCTTTCCTCGAGTATTATTAGGGCTCGGTACCCTTCTTCCTCGAATATTAGTAGGGTTCGGTTCCCTAGTTCTCGAATATTAGTAGGGTTCGATTCCCTCTTCGTTACCATACAACCATACATCATACCTCGAGTATTATTAGGGCTCGGTACCCTTTTCGTAACCATACAACCATACATTATCATTTCTTTCTTCTATTATCTCTATCATGTTCATACACATAAACATACATAACATACTTACCTTATACATAGCGTTACAACCTGACAGTACGTGCAATATCCGAAGATCGTTCACGTACCATCAAGCAATCATTCATACATTTCACATCATTCATATAAGGCATACACTTATCACTTAGGATAAGTGTATTAACAAACATATCGAGTATGCACACAGCCCCGAAAACATAACACAGAAGTGGGGCTAGAAACTCACCTGAACACGGTTACGTTCACCGTTAATCGTAATCCCTTTCCTCAGTTGTGCACGGCTGACTGTATAACAAGTATACATATCAATTAACTATCACTACTTATATCATCTTTCTAGTCTTAATTACTACCCACAACGAACGGGGGTCTGGGGGCAGCGCCCCTGGCAGCGGGGTCTAGGGGCGGCAGCCCCTAGCAGGGTCCAAGGGGCAGAGCCCCTGGCTGGGGTCGAGCTGCCAGGTCAGCTTGGAAAAATTTTATTTCCATTAACTGTCTTAACACATTTTTCATTAGATTTTAAATTTATTTTCTAAACGAACTTGGCTTTAGGCGAAGTTAAACCTCAGGCGAACTTAGCTTTAGGCGAAGTTAAACCTCAGGCGAACTTAGCTTTAGGCGAAGTTAAACCTCAGGCGAACTTAGCTTTAGGCGAAGTTAAACCTCAGGCGAACTTAGCTTTAGGCGAAGTTAAACCTCAGGCGAACTTATCATCAGGCGAACTTAAACCTCAGGCGAACTTGTCATCAGGCGAACTTAAACCTCAGGCGAACTTGTCATCAGGCGAACTTAGCTTGCAGGCGAAGTTCATCAGGCGAACTTAGCTTGCAGGCGAAGTTCATCGCTTGAAGGCGAAGTTGCCCAGATGAAGGCGAAGTTGCCCAGATGAAGGCGAAGTTGCCCAGATGTCCGCTGTTTCGGTTTCTGATCAACATTTCGGGCGATTTTAACACCCTTGTTAAGGTTCAATACCACCCACTACACTTCCCGACCATTTTCGGTCGTTTATACACTAAAAGCTCGGATCTTTAAACTTCCAAGATCAAGAATCATACCTTTTGAGCTTGTTTGGATCTCGTTTATCTTGGTATCACTACTAATCTTTCTCTCTTACCCGGACCTCGCTCGATTCTTCCTTCTTTCTTGGCCCGGCCGGCGGCGGTTTTGGGTGTGCTTGGTGTGTGTGTATGTGTGTGTTTAGGAGAGTGGGGGAAATGAAGATATTTTGGGATTTTGGGAGTATTTATATCCCTGAAATCCCATTCTCATTTAACCCATCTCAAATAATCCAAGTCCAAGACCCGCTCCTTCCCCGACATTAATCAATTACGCGAAAACACTAAACATAACTTCCTTTATTCATCATTAAAATTTTAGGATGTTACATTGTTATCCCAAAAAATATATACTACAAATTATCTTGTCATTTAAAATTATATGTGTTTGTTAGACGATTTCTATATTTCCACCCGTGTCGTACACAGGTCAATAACCTAGTATATATTATAAACGGATAATATAAAATAACCCCGTAATACTGTCGATAAAAGCTAGTATGATTATAATAAAAAGGGGAAAATGAATATGGTGTTGTTACGTATATAAGTTGTATGTAAAACCTAACAAAACTACGTAGATTTGATTAAATCCAATTAGGAATAAGTTATCAAATTATTTCCTAAATGATCAAATAAGTTTTGATTAAATCAAATGGAGAAAGTGAATACGGTTACGCGCCTAAGCTTAGACGGAAAACTCATTAAAACGATGTAGTTTTGATTAAAAACAAACAAAAATTAATTTATTTCTTAATCCCTACCATGGAGCTTCTATTTCTCCACAGCCTGATTCCCAGCCAGTCTCGCAAGCATCAATCTGCAGAGATATTTCCAGGTGTTTTGTTCTCATATCGTAACGTAATTGCTTCTTAGCAATCAGTCAATTTTAAATTGATTTGTATTCTCCACTAATTATTTCATCACATACTTCCCAAATTCCAATTGATATGCGATTGGATATGGACTTTATTGTTTTAGCAATTATATTAAAATCATAATGTTTATCTTCGCCTTCGATCACCAATTCCAATTTGTGTTTTATTAATATTAAAATAATGAGTTCATCAATTTAATATTATACTCAACTTTTGTTCATACAGACACATACACAACTAACAGATTTTGAAGTTTAATAAGACAAGGAATATTATGCTCGATTGGATTACGGATTGAATCAATGGTAGATCGAAGCCTTGCGAGACTGGGTGGTAGATCTGAGGAGAAATAGACGCTACATGGTAGGGATTAGGAAATAAATTAATTTTTGATTGTTTTTAATCAAAACTACGTCGTTTTGATGAGTTTTCCGTCTAAGGTTAGACGCGCAACAGCACCGTATTCACTTTCCCCAAATCAAATTATTTCCTAAATGATCTCATCTTCTCCTCCAATTGTCAAAACCTGCACATGGCTTTATATATGTTTTAGGAAAATCTCTCACTCCTTTGCTATACATATATTGAAGAATTATTATAAATATCAATTAATGAATTACGAAATGCATGTCGTTTTTCTAATTTTAATTTCCAGTCAGTTTTCCACTTACTGGTCCCCTAACAAATTCCCATATCATGGCGATTTATCAGTGAGTGCTTTTGTTCGTGGACTAAATAATTAAATATATTATTAAGAACATCGCAATTGTTTTCAGTTTACTAAGGTGAAAGCGATATGTGTAGGTAAACAAAAATCAAGAATAGGTTGTGTCTGTCTAAAATCTAAATCACGAACATGACAGTTACTACATCAAATATCTTGGGTATAATACAAAATGTGTATTGAAATGAATAGATTGAAGAATGATACAAAAGCCTTTTTTTCTTTGAACGACAAAAAAAGATGCTGAACAAAAATTATTTTAGGTTGCCTACTAACTATTTAGTAGGATTGTAACAGTATGCAGATAGTTGTTTGGAGATTAATGTTTTTAAATTAGCTTTAATTTTGTATGCGAAACATATCATAACTACGTACTTTTGATTAAAAACAAAGTAAAGCTAATTAAAAAAAATTAATCTTTAATCAACTACCTACTTAGTGTTACAATCCTAAAAAAAAAGTTGGTAACCCAAAATAATTTTTGTTCAGCATCTTTTAAAAAAATTAATCTCCAATCAATTACCTATATAGCGTTACAATCCTAAAAAAAGTTAGGTAACCCAAAATAATTTCCCAAAATAATTTTTGTTCGGCATCTTTTTCTTATTGTTCAAAGAAAAAAAAGGTTTCTATATCATTCTTTACTCTTTTTGTATTATACCCAAGATACGACAAGCACAACCTATTCTTGATTTCTTTACTTACACATATAGCTTTTACCTTTGTAAACTGAAAAACAATTACGGTGTTCTTTGTAATATATTTAATTATTTAGTCCATGAACAAAAGCAGTCACTAACATGATTTGGGAATTTGTTAGGGGAACAGTAAGGACGCGTTCGTTTAATAAAATTCGTGGAAATTAAAAGGAAATGAAATTAAAATTCCATGACATAGCGTGTTCGTTTCGTTGAAATTGGAATCTTAATTTCCTTTTGATGCGTTCAGTTGTCAAGGAATTGGAATTGGAATTGGAATTGGAATTGGAATTCAATCCCTTCAAATTCCTTTAAATGATGGGATTCTGAATCCTTCCAAAATGTGGAGAATTTCAAGTGAATTCGTTGGAATCTTTTCTTGAGTTTTTTTTTTTACGAGAACAACGGCGAAACATTTTAGTTTTTTTACTTTTTTTGTTTTTGATTTATATTTTGAGTTATAGTTTTTTTATTATTCTTTTTGAATACTTTTTTGACAAGTTTTTGATAGGACTGTGCACGTTTCGGTTCGGTTTTTAGATGAAACCGAAACCGAAAATTCAGTTTTTCAAATACACAAACCGTTCGGTTTTCGGTTTTTTTCGGTTTCGGTTTGGTTAAAATCGGTTTTTTTTGTGTGTGTGTAGACATTGCAAAAAAATTCCAAAAAAATGAAAATGCATATTAGATCCGAAAAAACAAAAATAGCCATTTGTTAGGTGAAACCAAACAAATACAAACTTACAAGAGTACTAAAGTTTAAAATTCAATAAAATGCATAATCAAAAAACACTAAAAGTTTAATTCCAATATTCATTCTTCATCTTTAAAGTTTACTCCCAATCTTCACCATCTTCATAATCCTCATCACCATCAACGATAGATCCTTTTGGTGTTTTGTTTCCGTTCCTAACATCTAAAAAAACACATATAATTGTATTAATATTTAAGTAAAAACACATATCGGTTCGGTTCGGTTTTTTAAAAATGGAAAACCAAACCGAAACTGAAAATTTGGTTTTTCAAAAAAACAAAAAATAAACCGTCGGTTAATGCTTCGGTTCGGTTTTTTCGGTTTTTTGCTCACCCCTAATTTTTTATCTTAATAGAAAACCCCTAAAAAACACAAAATATAAATAAAAAATAAAAAATCTAAAAAAACTAAAATGTTTCTGCCGTTATTCTCGTTAAAAAAAAAAGAAAAAGAAAAAGAAAAAACACTCGATTCCAATTCCTTTGTCAAACGAACACAACAAGAATGGAATTGGATTTCAATTCCTTCAAATACCAATTCATATTGGAATGTTCAGATTCCAAATCCTATTCCCTCCAATTCCAAATCCTATGCAAATTCCAATTTCAATTCCATTACATTCCGTAAAACGAACGCGCCCTAAGTTTAAAATTGATAGGAAATTAAAATTAGAAAACAGAGATGAGTTTCATAATTCATTGATTAATATTCATAATTCTGCATTATGTGTAGCAAAGGAGAGAGAGATTTTCCTAAAACATGTATGAAGCCATGTGTAGGTTTTGATAATCGTAGGAAGATGAGATCATTTAGGAAATAATTTAATAATTTATTCTTAATCGAATTTAATCAAAACTATATAATTTTGATAGTTTTGCATACAACTTACATGCATAACAGCACATACTCATTTTCCATTAATTAAAACTACATATAATAAATCATCAAACTACCCTAAAATAATATTAAGGGATATTAATCTAAATTTTGTCTCATTGTCCGGTGCTAAGTCAAACTTTAAAAATATACCACACCAGTCCTAAGTTTCGTTCTTTTGGCCACCAACAAGCTTTTCACTAGCTGGGTTAGATTTCGTTAGTTTTTATGATTTAGATGATGATGTGTACGATGATGTGATGTGGCAAGAATAGTGACGTGGACTGCTTATGTGGCAAAAAATAATTTTACAAATTAAAATCAAAACTTTCTAACAAAAATTAGCAAGCCGAACCACTTTTTTAAATCAAAATAAACGAATCGAACTACTTTTTTAACAAAAATAAACGAAACGAACTAATTTTCTAACAAAAATAAGCTGACTTAACCACTTTTTTTTAACAAAAATAAAAAACCGAACTACTTTATAACAAAAATAAACGAACCGAACTATTTTCTTTAACATAAAAAAGTAAAAAAAAAACAAACCAAACTACTTTTTTAACAAAAATAAATGAATTGAACCACTTTTTTTAACAAAAATAAACGAACCGAACTATCTTTTTAACAAAAATAAACGAACCGATACACATTTTATAATAAAAATAAATTAACCGAACCACTTTTTTCTAACAAAAATAATGAGGTGAAATACTTTGTTTTTAACAAAAATAAGCGAACCGAACTACTTTTTCTAACAAAAATAAATGAACCAAACTACTTTTTTTTAACAAAAATAAACGAACCAAACTACTGTCTTTAACAAAAATAAACAAACCGAACCACCACCACCAACACCGTTGTGCTGGCGTGAACCACTTTCGATGCGAAACGCGTTCTGGCCCAAACTCTCTCGATCTGAGTTTGTTTTTTTTGTTAGAAAAGTAGTTCGGTTCATTGTTTTTTTGTTAAAAATGTGGCCCGGTTCGTTTATTTCTTCTAAAATAAAAAGTAGTTCGATTCGTTGATTTATATTGAAAAAATGTGGTTTGGTTCGTTAAGTTTTGCTTTAAAAAGTGGTTCGGTTCGTTGATTTTTGTTAAAAGGTGGTTTGGTTAGTTTATTTTTGTTAAAAAAGTGGTTTGGCTCATTTAACTTTGTTAAAACAAAAGTGGTTTGGCTCGTTTATTTTGGTTAGAAAATTTTTTTTTTACCATGTAAGCAATCCACGTCACTTTTATGCCACAACATCATACTATAAAGATATACAACCGAATGATCTTTTCATTCACAGTTCAAGTACATAAATACAAAATACAATGCTACAAAATAGGAATTGATTTAGATTACACGGGAAATAAATAATGATAAAATTCTATCTAAAAATAACAATTTAATTTGAACATTTAATGACGGGACACCGGGTTGTTCATTAATATGCCCCCGCAAGATGGATGACCGAGAAGTAAGGCCAATCTTGGAAAGGAGATTATGGAAACGTGGCTTGAGTAGTGGCTTGGTAAGAGCGTCGGCAAGTTGATCGTCACATGAGATGTGAGTGACACGAATAGTGTGTTGTTGTACCTTTTCCCTTACAAAGTGAAAGTCAAGTGCAAGATGCTTCAAACGGGAGTGAAACACCGGGTTGGACGAGTAATGCATGGCACTCAAATCATCACAATATATTGTTGGTGTAATGATGAACTTATAACCAAGTTCTGATAATAGAGATATAATCCATTGTACTTCTGTTGTGGTGGAGGCTACAGCTCGGAACTCGGCTTCGGTGGAATATCTAGCCAAAGTTGGTTGTCGTTTGGAAGTCCAAGCTATCGGATTAGAGCCTAAGTAAACAATGTAGCCTATAGTACTACGATAAGTGTATCTGTCACTAGCCCAGTCAGCGTCGGTGAAAGCATGGAGATGCAGTGGGGAATTGTGTTTAAAAAACAACTCGTGGTGAAACGTACCATGGAGGTAGCGAAGCAATCTCTTGAGGGCAGCCCAGTGTATATTGGTGGGTGAATGCATGAACTGAGAAAGTTTGTTAACCGCAAATGCAACGTCGGGTCGTGTAAGGGATAAGTATTGCAAAGCACCAACGAAGGCACGATATTGGGTGGGTAGGGGAGAGGTGTGCCATCGGTGGGTGTGAGTTGATCGGAGGACATTGGGGTAGTTGCCGGCTTACAATCACTCATGTTAGCTCGTTTTAACAAATCAAGAATATATTTGGATTGGGAAATGAATAGACCATTTTTACGGGGAATGACTTCGACACCTAAAAAGTATGAGAGAGAACCGAGATCTTTAAGAGAAAAACGAGAAGCAAGTGAATGAATGAAACAATTAACAAGAGAGATGTCGGGACCGGTAAGGATGATATCGTCAACGTACACGAGAAGATAGATGGGAGATTTGGTGATACGATTGACGAATAGAGAGGGATCGGAGATGGTTGCCTTGAAGTTGGCGATAAAGTTTCATATGGGAAGTGAGTTTCCACAAAATGTACGTGGCGAGAAGTATAAACTTTATTTGTTTGGGGATCTAGTAGATAGTAGGCACTTTGGGTGAATGAGTAGCCAACAAAAATGCATGGTTTCGATTTAGGTTGAAGTTTGTGAGAGGAGTATGGTCGGAGCCAAGGATAAGAAAGGCAACCAAAACTACGAATTTTATCATAATTTGGTAATTTTTGAAATAATCGAGAGTAAGGCGAATTATTTTGAAGAGTGGAAGTAGGAAGACGATTTATTAAGTAAGTGGCGGTGGTAACGGCAAAAGGCCAAAATTTGAGGGGCATTTTGGCATGGGATAGAAGAGTGAGACCCGTTTCGACTATGTGACGATGTCGGCGTTCGGCATAGCCATTATGTTCGGGTGTGTGTGGTGGAGAGGTGAGATGAGAAATGCCACATTAAGCGAGATGAGAAGCGAGTTTGACATATTCTCCTCCATTGTCAGAGAATAGTTGCTTGATCTTGGTTTGAAAGTAGTTTTCCACTAACCTTTGAAAATGAATAAAGGTTGTGAGGGAGTCTGATTTGTGTTTTAATGGGTATATCCAAATGTATTTGGTAAGGTGGTCTAGAAATATAATATAATATTTAAATCCATCAATGGAGGTGACGGGTGAAGACCATACATCAGAAAATATTAGATTTAAGGGAGCACTTGAAGTAATGGTGGAAGAATGAAAAGGAAGTTTATGACTTTTATTGATGCAACATGAGTTACAAGAATCATGAAGATTGGTAATTGAGGGAACAAAAGAAGACAAATATCGTAAAACTTTAAAATGAGGGTGACCTAGACGATGATGCCAAAGTGATGCCTTATTTGATTGTAGAAGAAAGACTTGAGGTTGTGAGGTCGGTCGGAGCTCATATATTCCTTGAGTACTTGTCCCATGGAGGAGAGGAGCGTTGGTACGAGAATCTTTGATAACAAAGTTCAACAAAAAGAATTGGACTGTTACATTATTTTCAATGCATAGACTAGATATTGAAATTATGTTGCGAGATATGGTAGGAACGCAAAGAAGATTATGTAAAACGAAAGAAACATTAGAGAATTTAAGAGTAATAGAGCCAACATGAGTAATAGTAAGGGGTGAACCATCGCCAATGACGAGGTCATCGGTACCATCATAAGTGGTGTAGAAAGACATGGCTTTAAGGTCGTTTGTGATGTGATGAGAAGCGCCACTATCAAAAAGCCAAGTATGGTTGGAGGTGTAATTGTTTACTGGACCCATAATATATGCTAGTGGTTTTGTGTTAGAGGTGTGGCATGAGTATGTGGGCAAATTAATATGCGGATAAGCCTTTTTAAATACATAACAGTGGGTTAAAGAATGACCTTTGGCAAAGCAATATTGACATTTGCCCATATATTGTTTGCTCGAGGCTGTTGTAGGGGTAGAGATGGGTATTTGATGAGGGAAAAATGTGCCAAAGGTAGTAGAGTTGGTCATTGGTGGAGGATGAATGACTGAAAAAAAAATGTAAGAGGCGGCAGTGGCAAACGGGATGAAAATTTTGCTAGAGAGAGATTGAAGATGACGGCTGTTTTTTAGAGAATTAGGGTTCCTGGCTGATACCATATAAGGATATACAACCGAATGATCTTTTCATTCACAGTTCAAGTATATAAATACAAAATACAATGCTACAATATATGAATTGATTTAGACATACATGTCATCATCCACATCATAAAAAACTAGCATAATCTAACCCCGTTAGTGTCCAATAGGTCGAAACTTGGGATTGTTGTTGTACATTTTTAAATTTTGGCTTAGCGCAGGTTAATGGGACAAAGTTTGGATAATTAAAATCCAATATCTCTAATATTAAATAGAGGGTGTTTGGGTGAGCTTTTAAAACTTGTTTATGTGCTTGTTTGCTTGTTGAAAAGCAAAATGTGTTTGGCAAAGGCGCAAAGCTCCTCCAAAAGCTTCAAATTGGAGCTTTTCAATAGTTGCTTTTGCTTTTCAAAAAGCAAATAAGCAAAAAGCAATTTTAAAAGCTCACCCAAACACTCCTATAGTATGATTGGTTGATAAGAGTTTTTAAATTTTTTAAATAAGATTCTGAGCTAAACGGATTAAGTTCGGGTGGGAGAGGTTGCGTAGGGGTTGCATTCAAGCTGCACATAACAACCTGTTTTAAGATTTCATAGCATCACTAAATTTCAACATCTCAAATCAGTGAAAGATAAAATTAACTAATCTGTTAAAACTTCCGAAATCAAATTTAAAGAAGGAACATGCTAAAATTTTGCAGCATATCCCGATATTGGTATAATGAAGTCAGTAAAGATTAGTCAATTGAAAGTGATAGTTTTCAACACAAAAGTCAAATTCCAACTCTTGATATGAATCATAATATCAACAGCCGTCAAATTTGAACAAAAGACTCAAACAAACTGTGGACCAATAAAAGTCGTTTTCAGCATAGAAATCAAAACTTCAAATCTTGAACAAAAACAAACTATTCAAGATAAAGAAGAAAAGAACAACTCAAATAAAGAATTATGATTTGAGTCTTCAAAAATTTATACTTTTCAAATCCACATTCACAAGATTTAATGATCATAGCATGACAGATGAATATTTGGTCCATTAACGTCGTCATGATACAAAACCAATAATAGAATGACAAGGACCGCCACGTGCCGGCCGGTTACTCCAAATAATGACTCAAGTTGCAGGTTATCGATAGATGACCAAATGGCATCCTTATAAGTATTGACAATTGATCTTTTTCTTTTAAGTTGTAAAAACATGATAGAAACTGTGGGTAAAGTTGTGATTGCCATTATTGTAGCTGTGGTAGTGAGGTGGGGATGGAAAATACTAAATTAGGCATGGCTGAAGCCAAAGAAGCTAGAGATATCGTTGAGAGAACAAGGGTATAAAGGTAATTCATACAAGCTGCTCAGGGGTGACGTTATAGAGCTTGCGAGAATGACGAAGGAAGCTAGATCAACACCTATGCCTCTCTCCCATGATATCACTTCACATGTTTTGCCCTTTGAACATCATATCTGCAACAAATATAGTATTATTTTTAACTAAAGTTTCTTGATGTATTTTTCATATGTTTTGCCTTTATATATTCAAGAAACTAGTTTTTATATTACAGGATTGTTTTATATTTGTCATGCCTAATATTGCAAATTAATTTTTTTTATTTTAATTTAATTATTGTAAGGATTTTTATAAAATAGTTGAACCTATTTTGATTCATTTATGTTTGGTTATGTTCATTAATGGATTGAACATTGAATGAATCATATATTTTTATATTTGTTCATTTGTGTTCATTTAAGTGTGTTTATTTATATTCGTTTATGTTTGTTTATTTTTTTTTGAAAATTGACTTTCATTAAAAACAAACACAACCAACGGCTATCACCAAGACGGAGAAAGACGTCGAAAGCCACAAACCAAAAACAACAATCACGTTACATCAAATAAACACCATCTTTTCCAATCCACTACCCCTATCTTAGATCTATTTTTGTACCAAAGAAAACTCAAAGATTTTATATCCGCAACCATTTCTACCACCTTAGTGTTCTTGCCCGAAAAAATCTTTTCATTCCTAGCCCGCCAAATCCTCCAACAAGTAATGATGACAATGCCATGAATAATCAATCTCTTGTTCCCCGTCGCACCACTAACCTTATGCACTTTCACCAAATCATTAACATGGAAAACAAAAGATCTAGGGATGTTGCACCATGAACCAATCGCATTCCAAACGGCCATAGAAATGAAACACCCGGTTAACAAGTGCTCGAGTGATTCCTCATTACTCTCACATAAAGCGCAACTATGATCATCACAATGCAAATGACGTCTAGCTAAAGCCTCCTTGGTTGGAAGACAATCCAGAACGGCCCTCCACATAAAAATATTACATTTTTTTGGGACCCAATCGCTCCATTGAAAACCGAAACTCCCAGCATCCACAACGGACCGAACCATCCATCTTTTAATCGATGAAACCTCGAACTCTTTGCAGCTACCAACCGCCCAAGACCATGAATCTTCACGGTCAACCATCACCACCCCTTGAATGAGATCTTCCAACTCTTGCTTCTCGATCACCTCCTGTTGGGAGCAAGGAACTCTAAGCCAATCCCACACAATGCGACGAGAGGATCCAGTGACCACCAACCGATCTGCTAACAAGACATTTTTATGTTTTTCTACCGCATATAAGGACGGATACTTGTCCATAATCGGCGCCGAACTCAACCACAAATCCATCCAAAACCGAACTTGGCGACCATTCCCAACTGTGGCCCGGATCACTCTATTAAAACCCACACCATCAACCTTAAATTTGTTCCAAAACATAACACAATTCTTCCAAACCCCGGGAACCCCATTATTAACCGGAGCAAGCCCCCAACCGCGCGAGGACCCGTGAATAGACAACACTACTCTTCTCCACATCGCGTGATGATCGTTTAGAAATCTCCCAAGCCATTTAGTAATCAGCGCTTGATTATTAACCTCTAAACGAGCGATACCTAAACCCCCTTCTTTTATAGGTTTGGTGACTAACCTCCCAAGCCACCCATGACATCTTCCTCACTTCATCCGAACCGCCCCATAAGAACATTCTCATCAAAGCTTCTAAATCATTGGTAACCTTCTTGGGTGCCTTAAAAAGCGAAAAATAATAAGTGGGAAGACTATCCAGCATCGATTTAATAAGGGTTAACCGACCGGCAATAGATAACGAATTAACTTTCCATTTAGAAAGCCTCTTCTTGAACTTGGACACAACCGGTTCCCAATTAACCACCCTATTCATGTTAGCGCCAACCATAATCCCTAGATAAGAAAACGGGATTCTACCCGGCTTACAACCCATGAAACCAACTTGGATATCGATCTCACCATCTTCTACACCTACTCCAAATAACACTGATTTATGAAGATTAATCTTTAGCCCCGAACACAAGTAAAATATGCGAAGAATACGCTTCAAGTTATCAAAATTAAAAGAAGACCATTCTCCCATAATCATAGCATCATCCGCATAAAAAAGATGGGATAAAGTAGGACCTTCAGTAGGAAGAGTAATACCATGAAACGCACCTATATCACAGGCTTGTTTCAACATACCTGAAAAAGCCTCCATCAGAATAATAAAAAGAAAAGGCGATAGCGGGTCACCTTGACGAATGCCTTTATGACACCCAAATTCGAATGTAGGAGATCCATTAACAAGAACAGATGATCTGGTCGCCAACAAAATACCACTAATCCAATCACACCAGACCGAAGGAAAACCAATCTGAGAAAGAACCGACAACAAAAACTCCCAATTCACATTATCATAGGCTTTATCGAAGTCAATCTTGAACATAAAATACCACTAATCCATTATGTTTGTTTATTTATGTTCGTTTACCTTTATTAAGTTGTGTTTGCTTTTGTTCATGAACTGTTCATAATGGTAATTCAGATCCATTTATATTTGGTTATGTTCGTTTATGTTTATTTTTGGATAAAACATTGGATGAATCTACTTAATGTTTTATATTTGTTTGTTTATATTCATTTGTTATAATTTGGATATTATTTTGTGAATTGTTTTCTTTAAGTTAAACTTAAAAGAAAAACAATCACTAAAGTAATTAAATCCATACAGAGAAATTAAATTAAGGTTTGATAAAAAAGAGTTTCACAAATAAATGAGATATTTTAGCTCATTTAAGGGTTATCTGGATTTTGTGAGATCCATGACCCGCTTATTTTTTTTACTAAAAAATTGTTTCTTAATTATAAATAGTATCAACTTTTAAAAAAATTAGATATTAATTTTTGTATATCTAAGCCCTATCTTGTAGGATTTGCATATCAAATCTTTGGTGAGATTATTTTTTAACTTAATAAGATGTTATAATCCTTTTAAGGGCTATCCGGTTTGGTGAGACACATGCCCACAAATTCGGGTTAAACGCATGAGAGACCTTCATTTACAAATGAAACAATCTTGTTGCTTTCGAGAGGGTGGGAAATAACCAGAAAGCTTTTAGAGATTTCGTTTATATATATTTAAGATTTAAGATTTAAGTTATGTAAAAGGGGGTAGTTAGTTAAATCCAGCTTAGACTCGTTTATGTCGTTAAGCCTCTAAAAGTCATCTGTCTTGTTTAAGTTGCGATTTATCGTCTTTTTTTTTAATGGTTTTCAAGTTGACCAAAAATCAAATGAATATTCATGAAATATATCTAAGTTTTTAAGATTTGTCACTGTGTTACAGGTAAAAAGTTTTATATATGGTTAGGGCCAAGCCCCCGGGTCTACGTTATGGAACCGGAACTGATCAAAGAGATATTATCAAGGCCCAACGACTTTCAAAGGCCATGCAAAGAGCCGCTTAGGGATAGCATCACTGGTGGACTTTTAGTCTCTGAGGGTCCAAAATGGACCAAACATCGTCGAATTATCAACCCGACTTTTCATCTTGAAAGTATAAAGGTCTGTTTTTATTTACTTAAATAAAATGCATGTATACATTTTACTTATTTTCATGATCAAAATCTGAATCTTTTGTTGGTTTTAATGGATGCATAGGGCATGTTCTCTGAAATTTGTTTAAGTTGTAATGAAATGGTCAACAAGTGGGAATTGTTGACCACTGTAAATGGGGTGGCAGAAGTTGATGTGTGGCCGTATATCGATAACTTATCCGGAGATGTGATTTCACGAGTAGCATTCAGCAGCAGTTATGAAGAAGCACAAAAGATATTCCATATCCAGAAGGAACAAATTGATCTTGTGGTTCAATTGTTGTTCACTTTTTATATCCCTGGAGGAAGGTAATAAAGCTTCCATATACTTCGTATCTTATGTTACTCCTTAAATTTGTTAAGCTAAAGTATTTAATGAGAAAGGAAATTGATCAAATAGGTCGAAAGTCATCCATGTTTTTCAATTTCATAAATATCCATTAAATTGATTTATTAAGCTGGAGGTGACAATTGTCTGACATGACACATACACGACATGAAAGCAATTAGATTTTGGATTGTCTTAAAACCATTTTGTGTTCGGATTGATCGGTTTAGCTTGATTAAAACCCATTTATTACAACACAGTCAAGTCGTATCATGTTTATAAGTTGGCTAAAACATATCAATCTATCTACCCCTTTAGATAAGTGGGCTAAATATGTCGTGTTCGGGTTGCATTAAATTAAATGTGTCTAGGTTTGGGTTGATGTTTTTGACACTTATAATGCTCATTCAACAATTTAACCCATCAGCCCACCAACCCGGCACATTCCTAATTAAAACAAACGCATCATTTTTACAGAGAATTATTTTGGTAATCAGCTCATACGAACCCGTCTCAGTTTGACTCGCACTTAAATATCATTTGTTGGCACCCAACTGACCATTTTGCCACCTCTAGTTTATAGTTAACATAATTTGTTATGCATGTCATGTAGGCTTATACCTACAAAAGCAAACAAGAAATTTAAACAAAACCGCAAAGAGCTTCAAGTTCTTGCGAAGGGCATCGTCGAAAAGAGGAAGAAAGCACTAGAGAAAGGAGAAGATAGCAATAATGACTTACTAGGGATTTTGCTCGCATCGAATTTAAAAGAAATCCAAGAAAACGGAGTTGGACTAAGTAACGAAGACGTGATTGAAGAATGCAAACTATTTTACATTGCGGGATCAGAAACAACCTCAAACTTGGTTCTTTGGACCATGGTTTGTTTAAGTATGCATCAAGAATGGCAAGACAAAGCCCGCCAAGAGATTACACAAGCATTTGGCTCCCTAGAACTACATTTTGAAGGCCTAAAACATCTCAAGATATTGACCATGATACTAAACGAGGTTCTTAGGCTATACCCAGCGGTAGTTAGAATTTTACGTGAAACCCAAAACGAAACAAAGCTAGGGAACATGACTATACCATCGGGTGTGAACATAATAATACCTATAATCGATGTTCATCATGACCCGGATGTATGGGGAGAAGATGCGAACGAGTTCAAGCCTGAAAGATTCTCGGAAGGGGTAGCAAATGCAACAAAGGGCAGAGGGTCGGGCTGTTTTTTGCCATTTGGTGGTGGTCCTAAGATTTGCATAGGGCAAAACCTTGCGTTGGTAGAAGCTAAAGTAGCTATAGTTAAGATTTTGCAACAGTTCTCGTTTGAGCTTTCTCCATCGTACAAACATTCTCCATCTGCAGTGTTCAGTCTCCCACCACAGTTTGGTGCTCATTTGATTTTGCAAAAGATATAGTATGTATTGTGAGTATTGTATGGTGATGTGGAATATAATATTACAATCTGCTATGTTAAATACTTAAATAGCTAAATTCATAGTCTCCATGTATAAAACCTTGAAAACTGTCCAACATTAGGCTTAGAACTTTGTTTAAGAATTTCATCGAACACTTGGAGTGCGCTAACGAACATCTCCATTTTACACAAGTCTTTGATCGTGAAATTCAAAAAATTAGCATCACCTACAACGCCAAATCTCCTAGAAAAATTCTCTCTTTTTGTCCAAATTATTCACACTGTTAGAATTATATTGTTAACTTGTTATGAATTGACCAAAATACACATATTATTAGAAAAACATAAAACTAAAAAGAAATTAAAACTATATATAGATTTAACCCCGCATACCACTCTTCTCTACTCCTCTCATTTCTTCAATCGGGCAAATAGGATGAAATAACATGTTTATTTTGTTAATGTGAACAACTCATGATTGAATGCATGGATTTCTTATAATGTTATGTGTAGCGAAGGGCTACAAAATGTGTGTGTGGGGGGGGGGGGGGGGTTTCGACACGTGGCGTCACGTCAGTAGAGAGGTTATTTTCATTTCAGGGGCGTCGTGGTTTGTAGCCCAAAATTTAATATTTTAATGTTATTTTCAACCAAACCCGACAACAAATGTACTAGAAGCCTTCTTTAATGGACGATTTTTACCTGCGAATTCGTGATCAAACCTGATTGAACTAAGCACCAATTCTTACCGGTGATGTATTTGTGAACAGATGGTGTCACGAGTAAAGGTAAAATAGTCATTAGGTAATTTATTCTTATTAAAATAACTCAAAATGGGTAAATTTGTGATTTTAGTTTCGGGTTGAGTAAATATGCAATTAAAAAGATTTAGAATAGAGGTGCACAAACCAGGTATTTTCAGGAACCGGAACCGGGTAGTAACCGGTTCCACAGATGGTCAGAAAAAGTCAAAACCGGGTCGGGAAGGAACCAGTTCCAAGTATAGTCGGGTATTTGACCGGGTTTTCCTAGTTTTTTCGGGTTTCTGGTCAGGTCGGGTTTTAACCGGGTATTTCCGGTTCTGGCGAGTCCGGGTCGGTTTCGGGAGAAATCCAATACCAGGTCGTACCGCGGGTAGGGTACTGGTACGAACCTGTTCCGGATCAGATACGTCGGGTCATGTCCGGAACCTTAATGTTCTGTGCACCTCTAGTTTAGAAGTTTAGAAGAGATGCATGTAATTGCCCCCAAAATATACTATTAAAAGGAGTGACCCATATAAATGAAAAACGTTCATATTTTAATTAAAGAATGACCTTGCTAACATTCAAGATCTAATTATCAATTTAAATAATATGGACAAAAGAAAAAAACCATCAGCCTTTGAGTTCCTTGCAATCTTGTCTTTGCTATGTTCGTTCGACCCCGGCCCAATATTATTGACAATCATCAGTTCTACCGGTTGCACAAGTGTTGATGGATGTTTTTCTTCAATGAAGCATGTGAAGAAGAATTTAATTGCTTAACCAGATGGATGGTAATTATATCAACGATTCTTGTTTTTGTTTATTTAAAATGATTTTTTTTATAATCTTGAAGATATTATTAATCATTTAAAAACATGAAAACCGTTGTGAACAATGACTTTGTATCTTATTAAATATTGAAGATGTACTTTTGTTGTGATATTACATTTCCATTATGTGACATGACCAACCCGAATCCTTTAACGATTGTCGGTGATAAATCCATTACCAAAGAAACTAAATTCACAGCAAAAAGTTCTTTAACTCAATAACTCCACCACAAGTATTCACTACAATTTTTTTTTTAACTTCATAAATTAAGCCATATTTTCCAAGGTGTAGCATTCTTTAGTTTATACCAAAATTAAACATGGTACCTATTTTAAGAAATGGCAGAAATGCAATTTATTAAAAGCCCACACAAATGAACTAAAATTCAATTAAACTAACCGTTTTAATTCTACAAACGAGACGTACAATTGCTGGCAGATTGCCGAGTGGGCAAATGTAGCAGGACGAAGAAGATCTGTCCTAGGTCACCACATCATTAAAATAATCAAAAGTTAAGTATTTAACCACTCCATTCTTCAATCCTACCTTCACTTTCTTTATTAAAAAAGAAAAGAAATCCACTGACATAAGCATTACCCCCATTCCAAATAATCCAATCCTCTGCATTTTCATTAATTAATTATGTTTTTCTGATCTGGGTTTCAAGCAACATAACATTGCAGATTTTACAAATGGATGTAAAACATGATTCAATTGTGTACCACGTGGGCATTATCTTGTGTTTGATTTGGTTACTCTCTTCTTTTAATTACTGTCATCCATTGGTGTACTTCATCTCTTTCATATATTTGTATCTGGTAACTCCTACATTACATTAGTAGGACAACAAACTTACGTTTGGTTTAGAACATGTTTTTGTTTTTTTAAGGTTCATGATCGGTATGCAATGAGGTTAAAAAGAAGAGTGCAGTTCGAGGAGAGGAAACAGGCTAACCAAAAGAGGGTTCTTTCGGATTCGGAATCGGTTCGGTGGCTGAGCCATACTATTGAAAGGATTTGGCCTATATTTATGGAAGATATTGTGTCACAAAAGATTTTGCTACCAATTGTGCCTTGGTTCTTGCAAAAGTATAAACCATGGACTGTTGTATGATTCTTTATTTTCTTTACTCTTTTTAATTTGTTGCAATTTTTCTTTTTGGTTATTAATTATTAATCAAAGTTATGTTATTGTAGAAAGAAGCTGTGATTCAGAATTTTTACCTAGGAAGATCTCCACCTATGTTTACAGAAATGAGAGTTTGTCGGCAATCGACCGGTGATGATCATTTGGTATATTGTGTTACCTTGCTGTCTCAAAAATGGGATTTGAAATAATAATAATATTCAGTTTATTTTGGTACTTTCTAAGTTGATATGATTATTATTGTTTTAAGGTTCTTGAGTTAGGGATAAATTTTCGGACAGCCGATGACATGAACGCGATACTTGCTGTGAAATTGACGAAAAGGTTAGGGTTTGGAATGTGGACGAAGATGCATTTAACAGGAATGCATATTGAAGGAAAGGTGTTACTTGGGGTGAAGTTTGTGCCAACATGGCCTTATTTAGGGCGGTTGCGGGTGTGTTTTCTTGAACCGCCATACTTTCAGGTGACCGTGAAACCTATTTTTGCTCATGGGTTTGATGTTACTGAACTACCCGGGATTGCTGGATGGCTGGTTAGTATATTAGATTCACCTGAAATCTCTATCTCAGACACACGGGCGCGCAAACAGCTTGTGAGTTTAATATGTTTTCTTACTTGTTTAGGATAAGCTTCTCACACTTGCATTCGAGGAGACGCTTGTTGAGGTGATTTGCTTTAGACTTTTCTGATATATGTATGTATGTTTAGATGCGTGAATAGGAAACACATAAAACGGTTCTAAATAAAGTGTTGACTGATTTTGCAGCCTAATATGTTGGTAGTGGATATTGAGAAACTTGTTTCACCTCAGCCAGGTAACTTTATTTACAGACTATAAATAATTGAGAATTCAAAGTTGTTGGTTTTGATCTATTTACTTAAGGTCAGCTAATTTTGTTTTGTTTTTAATAAAATGGGTCGAAGAGATCAAACATATAATCACAATATTGTTGCCAAACAATAGGAAGTATGAAGACAGTATTTGTAGAAATTAGAGAAGAAAAAGATTATTTGCAGGTCAATGCATCCCAAATGACCTGGTTTATTTCAAATTCTGCTAAAATGATGGTTGGCAATTTTGACAAGACCCGAAACACGAAACGGAAATAATCAGGTTTTGGGTTGGCATATCTAAACTATTTAAAAAGAAGGTCGTGTTTAGGATGACCCTTTAATAAAATGGGTCGTGTTCGGGTTGACCTGTTTAGCCCTCTTAGTTAAACAGGTCAACCCACTAACCCATTTTTTACAACCCATGTACCCAGTTAACACGTTTACAACTTGATTATTACCCGCCAACCCATTTGACACGTTTAGATAAATGGGTCAAAGCAACCTGTGTTTGGGTTAACACAGTTTTAAGTGTGCGAGGGCCAGGGTTGATGCTTTTGACACAAATAAAAATATGGTTGTGTTCGGGTTGCGCAATTTAATCCGCCAACCTGTTTTGACCCGACAACCTTACCACCTTTTTATTCTAACCAATCTCTATTTTCAGAATCTTGGTTTTCTGTTGACGCGAAAGAGCCCGTTGCGTACGCCTTGGTGGAGATCGTTGCAGCATCAGACATGAAACCGTCCGACATGAACGGTAACTCATAAAAAAAGTGCAAAATCTTTCAAGCCCATTTCAATCACTAAATAAGTAACTAGAAATGAACTCTTTACAGGGCTAGCTGACCCTTATGTAAAGGGTCAGCTTGGTGCATATAGATTTAGAACCAAAACACAAAGGAAGACGTTATCCCCAAAATGGCAAGAAGAATTCAAGATCCCAATTACCACATGGGAATCGCCCAATCTTCTAATCATACAAGTCCGTAACAAAGATCACTTTATTGATGACATCCTAGGGTTGGTTATTATCTTTATCAAACTCGTGTTTCGGTATCTAATCTAAGGGTCTGCATTGGTCTCTTTGGGTCGGTTTTGGCTCAAATTGAACAAAAAACCGAAAATTCGGGTTCGGGTTTTTGAAACCATTCAGTTTCGGTTTTTCATTTTTCACAATGAATTTGGTTCAGTTTCGGTTTTTCGGTTTTGCCATTTTGGCCTAAATTTTGGGCCACACCATTTATAAAATTTCATAAATTGATTTAACATTCAAAAAATAAAAATTACAATCCACAAAATCAATAACTAAAGTCTGTTTTATGGGTCGGGTTCGGTTATAAACATCGGTCGACTCAGTATTTTCGGTCTTTGGTTCACCAAAACCGAGACCAAACAGAAAATTCGGTTTTTAAAAAAACATAAGCCAAATCATCTGATTAACCGGATCATGTTCGGTTATAAAAAATGGTTCTATTTTTTCAGTTTTCGGTAAATGCAAAACCGAAACCGAGAATTCGATTTTGAACAAACATGATGCCAGATAATCGATTTTGGGTTGAATTCGGTAATATCAGTTACGGGTCGGTTATTTCAGTTTCAATAACAGTATAACACCCCAAATCTAATCTTGGTGCTTATATGATTTCCATCTTTTGTTTTAGCGACTGTTCTATAAAGATCAATGATCTTAGAGACGGCCAGAGACATGACATGTGGCTACCTCTCCATAACATCAAAACCGGACGATTACACACCGCGATAAGAATAATTGAAGTGGACACAAAGGTTACCGAACTACCATGCGACACTGATGTCACATCAGGTGAGTTGAAGGAAGAATCGTTTGCAACTGACCCGGCCCATAAACTGGCAGATGACTTTGAACCGATTGACGTTAAAGGTCAACGGGCCACCGGTATATGGGTCCACCATCCGGGCACAGGGGTCCCACAAGTTTGGGAGCCCAGAAAGAAAAGCAGGGTTGAAAAAGGGTAGTGAGTCGGTGGGCTCCACCACAAAATCTGGATCATTTCTAGATGATGCAAGTTTCTCTGATGATAGTTTTGATGGTAACAGAATGAGCGCAAGAAGCCGGGTTAAAAGAGGGCTAAGTAAAATCGGGTTGGTTTTGAACCGAACGCTTAAAAATGATAATGAAAGATTTAAAGGTTTAAAGGTGGTGGATAGTGAGAATAACTGGGAATCACAGTCTCCGTCTCCACGGCAAAATGTTAGGGCTGTTAATGATAACGGAGTCACGGTCAACTTGGTCATGGAAGATAATATTTTGTCCCCAGTTGACCCGAAGCTGGATGGAAGCGCGCCCGAAAGCCCAAATAATAGGAAAGTGAAAGATGTGGCTAAACGAATTCTGAAACATGCAGGAAACTCAGCACGAAGCATGAGGCATGCCTTTTCGGGTAAAGGGTCTAGAATGAGAAGAGATGCTGACATGGCGGTGGAGTCTGATTCTTCTTTTGACGGTTCGATTCCATCCCCTGGTTTTGGAGTTGAAGGAGATGTGAGTCCGCATAGCACCGAGGATGATGATGTGGAGGATGATGAAACAAATCTTGATGATAATCTTGAAAGCCCATTACTAGAGTCTTGAAAGATTATACTTTGTTGTACTTCTTTTTATTAAATATATGTAAATGGAAGTGTTAATAACAGATTTAACAAATTTTGTTGATTTTTAATGCTAGTTTGTCAACAGTTGTGTTATCAGAGATTATACAATGAAGGATTTGTTTCCACATTGCTAATTTTGGTACAAAACGATCTTCTATCATTTGTTTCAACACCAAACCGATATCTTCCACGCGGTTTTCTTCACAAAGACCACTGATTAACGACTTGTACGAGTTAAAACTCGAAACCATCTTCTTCGATGACATCTTTCGTGTTAAATTCATAGCCTCGGTGTACTTTCGACTATCGAGCAAAGCATACAAAACCTCTTGGTAAGTGCTAGCCACGGGTTCACATCCTTTTAGCAACATGGTTTTAAAAAGCTCAATACTTTCTTCAACTTTACCATTCTTCCTTAAACCCGAAATCAGTACGTTCATCAAGATTGTATCCGGCTCAATTCCCGCAATTTCCATCTTCTCCAATAACGAAAACGCTTCTTCAACACGATTGTTTTCACACAACCCGTGCATCAAAGCCGAGAAACTTCTCACATTCGGCTGACACCCTTGTTTAGGCATTTCATCGAACACGTGGCATGCAGCATCAACATCCCCATTTTTACACAAGCCCTTGATCATAATATTCAAACAACACGAATCAATCTCTACCCCTAACCTCCCAGCACTCGTGTAAACCTCATGAATCACATCAAAATTCTTGGTATTCACAAGCAAATTCAACACAAAATTAAACGTTTTAACCGTCGGCCTGCAACCATAACTCGGCATATCAAAAAGGGTCTCTATCGCTCGGTTTATCCGACCTGCACCCAGCCCGTAAGCCCTGATCACATTATAGAAAAACCCATCAGAAAGCCTGCACCTTTTTTCAAGTTTGATTCGTTTCATCACCTGTTCAATTCCATCAAAGTTCTTGGCTTTTGAAAGATTGTTTATTACTGATGTGTATAGGGCTTCATTGGGTTTATAATCTTTGCGCTTGGAGAGTTGATCGAGAACATTGAGGGTGGAATTGGGGTCTTTTAGGGTTTCGAAAATCTTGATTACTTCAGTTGGGCTTAGCCAGTCTTTATGATTTCGTAAATCTAGAGACTCTGGTTTTCTACAGGAATCAAGTGAAGCAATTGAATGTGCTGATCGAATGAAGAAGTGATGAACTCTGCGAATACAGATTGAACGACAAATCATTGTTACTGTTTTTAGGTTTGATTCGAAGGAACCATGAAGAAGCTCACAAATTGCTGGGGCTAATAGAACAGCTTAAATTAGTAATTTGACCCTGTTTTTTTTATTTTATCCTAAACCGATTTCTACACGGCTTGATAGCCTCTATATTATTCTATTAAGAGGCTATCTCTGAATCAATCAGATGCAAAGTGTGTTTTGTAACACCTTTTAATGGCTCATGGCATTTTAATGATTAAGTTTAAAAGACAATATTCAAAGGATATATTTTAATTAGTCTGGCCTGATATTAGTTCAATACAAGATTGTCATATAACTCCTTAGTGGAATCATTATCTTTGACGTCAATGATAAATGGCATTTTATCATAACAAATGTTTCTTTTTGCCATACTAAGGAAATTACCTGAGATAGAAAATAAAGGATGTGATCGCCACCTGTTGTCGCCCAACCTTTTTTTCTTATAAATATTATGTGTGCGTGTGTGATCGCCCCCTGTTGTGACAAGTTTTAAGTATAGTTGTTAAGTGGCTCAACTTCAATCGTGTAGATTAGTCGATCATTTTGCAATTCCTTTTTGTAATTGGTTTCGGTTCTTGCTCGTAATGAATATTACACATTCGTGTTCTTCTATTACACATTTCTTTGGTGTTTTCACAACCATTCTAACACAATTGGTGATTGATCATTATGAGTGCCCACAAAATTATACTATATGTTGGGCTACTTAAATAGATTAAGCGTATATCTAAGTGCATATTAAAAAGAAATAAAAAGAGAAATGTATATCTAAGTGCATATTAAAAAGAAATAAAAAGAATTCATAGATTGTGATTTGTGAATTTGTCTAAACATTGTGCCCAAACTCAACATATCCACATTGTTTACATTATTACACAAAGTTGTGGAAAGAAGACAATACAATAGACAAAGACGAGACATAGACTTCTCACCACGTAAACATAATAAAAAGAGAATCAACATTATTCTTTTGACTCAACCATCATCACCACCGTCTCCACCACCACAAGTCGCCATAGGTGCAGCCGCTAAGTTCTTCCTTATATCAGGGTCCACATGACCACCCCCGGTTTCTAAGTCTGTACTCACAACTTTCTTGTGGGGTGTCTTCTGGTAGTGACTTCCGGGGCCGTTGCCACCTTTATAACAAAGCGTGACCGCCACCGTGACCGCTGAGGCAGCAAATATGAAAGCAAATGTTGTGACGGCAGTAGCTTCCATTTTCATAAGTGCACCATAAGATGATCATACTTAAATCATAAACCCTCTAGTTGTTGGCTGTTAAATATTTAATAAAACATGGATTATTAAACTATATATGTTGCAGCCTGCCTCATTGTTAATACAAACAGCCCATATAATAAAAATGTGGAGACCGGCCTGATTTAATTATATTACTAATTTCATAATCTTGTCTTAGTAAAATAAAATATAAATAACCTAAAACACGATGATCATAAAATTGATGAATTTATTCTTTTTAAATACGTTGGAACATTAATTTGGCATGTTGTTCATGAACAAATGATAAAATATTTAAGAAATAGATATGTAATAACAATCATATATATGCTTCATCCTTCACCTAATATCTCTATTATTCATCTAATTTTTCCCATTTATACTTATATTGTCCACATTGTCAAAATTTTATATCATTGTCTAGATGCGTATGAATTCTTTAAAGAAATTCTTAAATTTTGCAAACCTTTTACAAGATTGTATATAAATAAAATATTTATAAAACTAGTTTATTGTTTATTAATAAAAGAAAGAAGTTAAAATAAAAGTCGGGCTCACATTTTGGCTGTCTGTCTTCCAGAGTTCCAGGTGCCATCGTAGTCTAGCTTGTAGCAAGCAAAAACGCCTAATTAGGCTATGTGTTGTGCTAGCCTTGCTTAAGTTAAAGCACGCCACATCACTTCAAGTTACCAATGTTAAGGTCAGACCTAATTATCCATTCCACAATCACTGCCTGATTGAGACTGGCCCGAGCCAAATCGAATATGTCAGGTTTTTGACTTAAAAATTAGTGATTCCTTGGTTTTGGGTTCGGTCCAGGCCTATTTTTACCAGCCACATCCTATTTTAGATATGCAATTTTATTGAATCAAGTAGAGGTGGCAATATGAATGGGTTAGGTTGAATTTGGAATAGGTTTGGGTCAGAATAAGTTTTTTTTTAAAATAGAGGGTTATGACGGGTATGGGTCAAGATGGGTAAAGTTAACCCATTTTGACCCAAATAAAGGTTAAAATACAAAGAGTTTCAAAAACTTCTCCAACAAAAATTCAAAAAATTAATAACTCAAAATATAAATAAAAAACGCAAAAAGTAAAATAACTAAAATGTTTTTCTCATCGTCCTCGCTCATTTAAAAAAAATAAAATTCGGTTTTGTCTCGATTCAGGTTCGGTTTTTCTGGTTTTTTCCCCGGTTCGGTTTTGCTTTTTTTCGTTTCGGTAGCTATTCGGTTTCAATGTTTTCGGTTTCTGTTCAGTTTCGATTTCTCGATTTCTATTCGGTTTCGTAGGTTTTGTTTGAGATAAAATTGGATGGAGCTTGTTTAATAGTCCATTCTAACCCATAAACAAAAGTCACTAGTTTTTTCCCAACCAATCTTGACCTTCTTGTAAAATTCTTTTGTTTCATCCTGACCCATTTTGGTTTGTTTTGCCACAATTAGAACCAAGTATTACCGGTTGTTGAAACTTTTTTGTGATATTTTAAAGAGGTGGTATTTTAAAGAGGATAAAGCACGATTGTATAAAAGGGAAGGGATATGGTTTTCGTATATCCTTTAGGGAAAAATACAAAAGAAAATATACATTAGTTTATACTCAAAAGGATGCATAAATAACAACCCATATAAAAAATGTTGATCGCGACAAACTTGTCAAAGTTTCAACGGCTTTAGGGGGAAGGGATGCGCCTCTTATGTACCTCAAGTTCTATCAATCTTGCATTGTCAATTTATTTATATCAATGTTGCGAAAGTCGCTAGGTGCGTAGGCGGTCCCTAGACGGCCGACCCCCTTGGAGGGAATAGTCGGTGAGTACTCGGGCATGATAAAATAACAAAAATTAATTATTGAATATTATATATATGTCAAAACAAGCATAATTCACATCAAAATAAACATAATTCTTGTGAAATATAAGCATAATTCAAAATTATACATGCTTAAAACAACAATTTGAAACAATTCATCGTGTTTGTGATAGAATTAGGGTCTAGTAGACCGACTCTTAACCGAGTTTGATCGTGACCAAGTTGGAAAAAGTCGCCAAGATGTAGGTCCGAGGACCGGGTAATCGCCGATTCCAATGTCTTGGAATCCGACTTTTACAACACTAATTTATACTTTTAACTACGTATCTTAAAACACTTTAATCACAAGCAAGACTCGTCTCAACTACCCTAAAATTAATTTCTTTTCTCTTTTCTTTTTTAAATAATTATAAAGACGATGGATGATTTAGTAGATAAATATTGAGGGTCACTTTGTCATCTTCACTAATCTCTTACTTGTATTCTCTTCCACTACTCTGATATATACCTACAAAAATATGTTACAAATCAAACAGAAGAACTCAACCCAAAAGACTAGTCTGATAGATGAGGGAACCCATTTGGCTTATAAACCCCACATCAGTTGCCCATACAACCGATATGGGACAAGTCTCATACCTTGCAATGGTTTCAATCCCTAACAATACACCCTCCTTAAGGGCCAACTTCCTCGTTTGTCACGGCCACGTTGGTCACGGCTGGCTCACTCTAGGCCACCAATCCGTGGGCCACCACTCCGAGTCCTCGTTGGTCACGGTCATGTTGGTCACGGCTGGCTTCCTCCAGGCCACCACTCCGCGGGCCATCACTACGAGGTTGGCTCTGATACCAATGTTACAAACCAAACAAAAGAACTCAACCCAAAAGACTAGTCTGATAGGTGAGGGAACTCATTTGGCTTATAAACCCCACATCAGTTGCCCATACAACCGATGTGGGACAAGTCCCATACCTTGCAATGGTTTCAGTCTGTAACAATGTTACAAACCAAACAGAAGAACTCAACACAAAAGACTAGTCTTTTGGGTTGAGTTCTTCTGTTTGGCTTGTAACATTGGTATCAGAGCTAAACTCGGAGTGGTGGCCTGGAGTAAGCCAGTCGTGACCAACGTGGTCGTGACCAACGAGGACTCGGAGTGGTGGCCCACAGAGTGGTGGCCTGGAGTGAGCCAGTCGTGACCAACGAGGAAGTTGACCCTTAAGGAGGGTGTATTGTTACGGACTGAAACCATTACACGGTATGGGACTTGTCCCACATCGGTTGTATGGGCAACTGAGGTTGGGTTTATAAGCCAAATGGGTTCCCTCACCTATCAGAATAGTCTTTTGGGTTAAGTTCTTCTGTTTGGCTTACAAGCCAAACAGAAGAACTCAATCCAAAAGACTAAAGCCAAATAGAAGAACTCAACCCAAAAGACTAGTCTGATAGGTGAGGGAACCCATTTGGCTTATAAACCCCCATACCGTGCAATGGTTTCAGTCCGTAACAATACACCCTCTTTAAGGGCCAACATCCTCGTTGGTCACGGCTGGCTCACTCCGGGCCACCACTCCGAGTCCTCGTTGGTCACGGCTGGCTTCCTCCAGGCCACCACTCCATGGGCCACCACTCCGAGGTTGGCTCTGATGCCAATGTTACAAACCAAACAGAAGAACTCAACCCAAAAGACTAGTCTGATAGGTGAGGGAACCCATTTGGATTATAAACCCCACATCAGTTGCCCATACAACCGATGTGGGACAAGTCCCTGATGTTCGGTTTATTTGTACATATTTATTTGGGTTAACGTATTTGTTTTACTCGTTTATTTTAGGAACTTTGGTACTTCATACATGTTTATTGTGTTTCAGGTCACAGGTACTTAACGCGCTTAATTTGGACCTGTATGAGCATGGAATGAAGACCCGGGATGTCCAGCACGCTTACCGAGGTAGTTAAACGAAGTTGCTGAGAAAAGAGGCCCATCGCGTAGCGCGATGGTTGTTGAAGGTGGGGCATCGCGATGCCCTGTAAGTTCCTGCGTTGACTTTGGTCCATCACGTAGCGCGATGGACCAGGAGAGGAGGCCATCGCGCTACGCGATGGTCCCCAGAATCGTGAAAGTTAGGGTTTTATTATATAACACATTTGGACGACCCGAGACGCCATTCTTCACCTTCCAGGCGATTTCCAGAGCAGAAGAGCAAGTCCCGACCATCCCCAATCATCTATAAGTGTCCTACATGGCCTACCAGATCATAAACGAGGCCCGAGAGATGCCGATGCGCAGCTAGTTTCTTCGAGTCATACCCGGGATGTAGAGTATTGTATCTTTCAGTTTTTCTCATGTATTTAGAATGAATTGATTGTAATGATCTTTGATTAATCTATGAGTATTGATGTTTAGTATTGCTGTGCATTCAGTCGGTTTAGGTTTTTGTCGATCAGAATGATTAGTTTGCCGGTTGCTATAATAATTGCTCGTAGGGTTGTTTTAACTAGTTGAATGTGATGAAGCATACGCTTTCCCTTAGTTGAGTCACACTGGCAGGGACTGTTTGACAACCAGTGCCGTGTGTTAGTAAGCGTTGATGCCTAAGGTTTGTCTAGTTAGTCAATCGGTGTTAATCAGTTATTGTTAATCTGTTAAGTTGCATGAGTTTGCTGTTAGGTTAATTACTTGGATTCCCGGGTGTGATTTGTCTTTGTTAATTGATCGAACACGTGATTACTTGCTTGCTTGTTACAACATATAAACCATTTGCTAGTGTGATCAGCACTTTAATTGAGTTACTTCATAAGTTTAGAAATTAATTTCACTTCATACTGACCACATACTCCTGGTGGATACGATATCTGACTTACCCTAGCTGCTTAGGTTAATTAGGTTTTTGCATGACTCAAACGACAGTCATCAAAATGGCGCCGTTGCCGGGGAGTTAGTGCACTTAGTGTTTGTGTGATTAATTGATTTCTTAGTTAGTTTAGTTTAATTTAGTTGTTATTTTTATTTTTAGTTTAGTTTTATTTCCCCATTTTACGCGGGGTGTGTTATTTGTGCAGGTAACAAGTTTATGCACACCCGCCATTCAGGAAGAAATTCTCCACTGATTTACGAGCCAGAAATCGAACGGTTAGCTCGGCAGAACCAAGCTCAGATCCGACAGCCAGATATGAAAGGTCAGAACCAAAACCAAAATCAAGACCCACCACCCGAAATTAACGTTTTCCAACCCGAACTATATCCACCAAACAATGATCCACCACCACCAATAAACACCAATCAACAACCCCAAAATTCAGCCCGACACTCCAGAAACCGAAACCAAAACCATGACAGACCCGGGCCATCAGCCCCGAACAATACCCCTCGTCACCGACAGAAGATTACTCAAGAGTTTAACCATGTCAGTATTCACACTGATGATGAAGAAGAGGGAGATGAGGAGGAATTTGACCCGAGAAATGAAAATGCGGGTTTGCGTGTTGATGAGGTTGAGGAACCGGTTAGGGTGAGAGGTAATAGGTGGAGGAACAGAAATCTTGATCGAGGTGGTATAGGCAGGTATCGGGAAGAACAGAGACAACCGATTCAGGTTAATCGGGGAGGTTTTGAGGAACTGAGGGCTAGACAAAGGAATTACATGCCTCCGGTTCAGGGTGTTAACAGTCGGTTCAGACCGGCTATTTCAGATGGTGCATCACCGATTGTCCCACAGGTGCGTATTCAGGGACAACCGACATTTAAATCTCGTCCGTCCTACATCAACATAGTTCCTCATTTTCACGGACTGGGATCAGAAGACCTGTATTCACACTTGTCAGATTTTTCAGCTATTTGCGGGTCTATTGGTGATGGTACTTATGATCAGGATGAGGTTCGGTTGCGGTTGTTCCAGTTTTCATTAAAAGACAAGGCAAAACACTAGTTCAACTCGCTACCGATGCACAGTATTGATAGCTGGGCCGAGATGCAGCAGGTTTTCCTTAACGAGTATCATTCGCAGTCGAAAACTAACGAAGCCTGAATGGAGATTCGACATTGTGCACAGTCACCGGGTGAGTTATTTCATGAGGCATTTATTCGTTATAAGGAGATGATCAGGAAATGCCCGCACCACCAGATTGAGTTGTGGGAGTTAGTGAAATGTTTCGTTGACGGGTTGACTTACGATGATAGGAAGTATTTGAAGGCATCATGTAATGGTCAACTGTTAAACCAACCCGAGGAAGATGATTGGGATTTCCTTGAGTTTATGAGTGAGGATTCGAAGTCAGAAGCAGCAGCTGAACGAAGACGAAAAGTCGGGGTTACCCGAACAGTTAAATCAGCTTCGAGCGAGTCAGTCAGAATTGCAGAATTGGAACGCGAACTCGCGAGTTATCGGAAAGAAAAGAAGAAAGAGGTTGGTAAAGTCGGGGTTAAATTCTCGGTTTGTTCAGATTGTGGCGAGTTGGGGCATAAGGTTGAAGATTGCCCCGGGTTCGATGATGACGAGTATACCGATGAGGAGGAAGTCAGTTATGCGTACGGGGAGTCCAAGGGCTAAGGGTTCAATTCGAACACTTATCACCCGGGCCTAAGGAATCACCCGAATTTCAAATACGGGAACACGTCGAACCAGTCGAACCCGAACTTTCAGGGGTCCAGTCAGAACCGACAGCAAAGCAGCTACCGTCAGGGTGGTTCGAACAGTCAATATAACAGTCGGGGGTATAACAGAGATGGTTACCAGGGTAACAGTTCGTCGGGTAATCAGAATCAGGACCAGGAGAATGGTAGTTCAGGAAATTCAGACGAGTCAATTCATTCGAAACTCGATGCGTTGTTGAAGCTCGTGACTGATAATCAGAAGGAAACGCAGAGACAGTTCGAGTTGAGAGACAAGTCAGCAGAAGCGATGTCAAAGCAGATTGGTCAGCTCACAGCAGACGTAGCGAGATTTCAGAAGAACGAGGGTCAGCTACCAAGCGATACCACAGTAAACCCGCAACATGCCAGCTCAAGCTCGAAGAAGAGTAACAGTGTGCACATCAACGCGGTAAGTCTTTTTCCTCATTTTGAAATTACCTGTGTTGAAGTTGAGTCACCACCGCAGTTTGTTGAGGCGGTGGTGAATGATGTTAATGATGAGAATGAATGTGTTGGTCAAATGGAAACAATTTCTCAAAATGAATTGAAATCAAACTCTAATGAATCAACTTTTTTTGAAAATTGCATTTGTGAAAAGTGTTTAAATGCCAAATTGACCAACACGGATGATGAGGAGGTGGAGGATAATACCACATCAAGTAAACTCCAAGAACCGGGAGTGCCACTTTTATCGATTCAAATTGGAGATTTCAAAATTGATCGGGCACTTCTAGATCTTGGAGCATGTGTTAGTGTCATGCCCGGCAGTTTATATGATCAGTATGAGTTTGGCCCGTTAGAGAGTGTAAACACCACCGTGGTGTTGGCGAATCAAACTCATACACACCCCCGGGGCATGGTCACTAATGTAATGGTTCAAGTGGACGATTTTAGCTACCCAGCTGACTTCCTGGTACTTGATTATGCTAAGGGTAATATTAAACAATCTGAAGTCATACTGGGCAGGCCGTTCCTTGCTACAGCACATGCGGTAATTGATTGTGCTGAGGGATTTTTGGGCATTAAGTGTGGGAACCGTGTTAAGCGGTTATTATTGTTTGAAAATGCTACTAACCCTCTTGTTGACAAGTGCATACCATCATGCACAAATCATACAAGAGAGGGATGTTTTGTAACTGACAGGAACGACCTGAAGGGTAGCAGTGAGAATAAAGGTTGGAATGAGAGAGGCTTTAAAATGAAAGATGGAGAGAAACCGACAGCAAGGAAAGGAGGAAAGGAAGGAGAGGAAAGAAATCAGTGAGTTCTATGGTGACCTCACCGGTTTATGAAGCTACTTGAAGCATTCGAGGCATTGTCGAGTTGTAGACACGCAATTCAGCACTGACTGGGAGGCAACCCGGGGTTTGTAAGTGTGTTCCATTTTATTTTCTTTTCATCGTGTCGTTGTTTGACTTTGGTCTCGAGTTCTGTGCAGCATTTCTTAAGTGCGGGGAGGCTGTTGGTGAGGTGTGTATCATGAGGTTCGGTAAGCATTTGGTTAATTTCACGTCAATCCAGGTACGCATTGCAAATTCCGACTTCAGAAACGTGTTCAGGGTAATGTCGGGATATCGAAATGTGACCAGGTCTGAAAATGCCCGACCCCAATTCATCAAAAACTTTCTGTTCACTGGGGACCATCGCGCTACGCGATGGCCTTGGACAGTTCACCATCGCGCTACGCGATGGTGGCTGAGACATCCCAGACGTCTGACGTCATCGCGTAGCGTGATGACGCCAGACCAGAAACCATCGCGCTACGCGATGGTTTCTGAACCCTAATTCCATATCAATTGGGTCGCGTAGCGCGACCTTGGCTTACCTGACCCATTGCGTTACGCGATGGGTCCACGAACCTCTGAAATTTAAAAAAAAATACATAAATAATAATAATATAATTAATAATAATATTTATATATTTGTATATTTGTTTGTGTTGCTTTAGGAACTTTATGGGTGTGTTCACTATAAACCCTCATGAGACCTCACTCGTCCACCCGGGCTACCGGGGGGTTTAAAGGGCTTGTTGCATACGCTAAATGCAACCGTGATTCCTAGGAAAGTGAGTTAGGTCTTTTATTATTTTTAATTAATTAACAAAATTTTTTATGAAATTGACTAGCTTGGCTCGGTAATGATTTTTATAATATAATAATAATATTAACTCTCGAAAGACCTAAGTCTTATACTTGTGAGTGGTTACTTATACATGTCTCGAGATTTGTTCAGATTTGGTTACACAGAATTGGTCAGTGGTGGAGACGTGTGTCACGAGTGTGTTGAGAGTTGTGGGCCGAGTTAGCATTGCATTGTCATTATTATCAGGTGATTTCGGTTTCATAAACTATTTTGTAGTTGTATTTTTTATTTTTTTAGTTTAGTTGTTAGAAATGTAATTGTATATTTTGCTTTAATTCATCACATTTGTTCCCCGAGTTTTTAAGTAGTAAAACTGTCAGTTCAACCCCGTCCCCCAAATGATTATTAATTGTTTTATTATTATTTTAACATTAAGGACAATCTCAACCTCAAGTGTGGGGATGGGGGACAATTGAAAATTTTTAGCCCGATAGTACCTCGAACAGTATTCAGAAACTTAAGTTATTAACTGTCACTTATTGTTATTAACGCCAAGTTAGAGGTTTTTGGTCATGGTTGGTTTTTTCAGCTTCTCGATAGTTTTCCCGACAAATGTTTTTAAAATGAGAAGTTGAAAATGGAATCGTTTAGGCTGGGATAATGAGTCAAGGGGACGGGTATACATGTTTCATATCAGCAGCCCATATTTCCAGACATATTGTGAGATTAGCCCATATACTTAATACACATATTATATAATAGATATAAAATATGTCATGGCATTTATTGAGGGAAACCGGTATGTTTTACAGAATTAGAACTTGCTTGTCACATGCTTTTCGAGATCTTAATACCACCACCTGTATGGAGATTAGGACTTTAGAAAACCCATTCCGTACATAATTCCCTACTAAATAAAGTCCCTACCCGACATTATCCCCTAGGAGCCCGTTTGGACCATATTCCTTTTTCGTTTGTTAAACTGAACATTACATACCATTTCAGCCTTGGCCTTTATTTTATTTTTACCCGTGTGATGAAATCCAGTTCGTTATCGAGTTGTATATTTATCAAGTTGTACTTAGTCAGACGAGTTGTAAAATTGTTAAGTTCTGAGTTGTAATTATCAGTTATTTTAGTTAGTATTGATGCAAAAAAAAAAAAGAAAAAAAATTTGAAAAATCAGGAAAAAGACAAAAAGAAGTTATCAGTTAGTATTTCAATTGTAAATAGCAGTTGATTATGTAATTAGTTCGTTTGTATTCGTGAGTCTGTATTTTGGTTTGTTTAACTGGGTTTCATCCACCTGAGTCACTAAATAAGCCTAATCTGCACCCAAACCTAAGCCTCAGCAAAACCCTAGTCCGAGTCTTTATGCAACCGGTGGTTAATCGGTGGAGATAAGACTGACTTGCAAGCATATTAAGTTGTAACTCATATTAGGTACATTGAGGGCAGAGACATATACTGGCACATCTTTTGCTAGTCCAGATATTGAACCGAGTGGAGTGTTGATAGTGTGAGGGGTATGAACATGTATGCCCTAACCGGAAACAAAGTACACTTGTCAGGGCGATTCTATAGTTTTATGGTGGCATTAACTTTATTCGTGGGTTGTCAATCTAGAAAGTGTCAGTCTGGGAAACTGGGTATGACCTTAAACCTTGCTAGTATTAATGGTGATAATTGGTAGACCTATGATGGCGGTTAATGTTTACTTTAGAGTTTGCTTGAGGGCAAGCAAAAGATAAGTGTGGGGATGTGATGTTTGGTTTATTTGTACATATTTATTTGGGTTAACGTATTTGTTTTACTCGTTTATTTTAGGAACTTTGGTACTTCATACATGTTAATTGTGTTTTAGGTCACAGGTACTTAACGCGCTTAATTTGGACCTGTATGAGCATGGAATGAAGACCCGGGATGTCCAGCACGCTTACCGAGGCAGTTAAACGAAGGTGCTGAGAAAAGAGGCCCATCGCGTAGCGCGATGGGTGTTGAAGGTGGGGCATCGCGCTACGCGATGCCCTGTAAGTTCCTGCGTTGACTTTGGTCCATCACGTAGCGCGATGGACCAGGAGAGGAGGCCATCGCGCTACGCGATGGTCCCCAGAATCGTGAAAGTTAGGGTTTTATTATATAACACATTTGGACGACCCGAGACGCCATTCTTCACCTTCCAGGCGATTTCCAGAGCAGAAGAGCAAGTCCCGACCATCCCCAATCATCTATAAGTGTCCTAAATGGCCTACCAGATCATAAACGAGGCCCGAGAGATGCCGATGCGCGGCTAGTTTCTTCGAGTCATACCCGGGATGTAGAGTATTGTATCTTTCAGTTTTTCTCATGTATTTAGAATGAATTGATTGTAATGATCTTTGATTAATCTATGAGTATTGATGTTTAGTATTGTTGTGCATTCAGTCGGTTTAGGTTTTTGTCGATCAGAACGATTAGTTTGCCGGTTGCTATAATAATTGCTCGTAGGGTTGTTTTAACTAGTTGAATGTGATGAAGCATACGCTTTCCCTTAGTTGAGTCACACTGGCAGGGACTGTTTGACAACCAGTGCCGTGTGTTAGTAAGCGTTGATGCCTAAGGTTTGTCTAGTTAGTCAATCGGTGTTAATCAGTTATTGTTAATCTGTTAAGTTGCATAAGTTTGTTGTTAGGTTAATTACTTGGATTCCCGGATGTGATTTGTCTTTGTTAATTGATTGAACACATGATTACTTGCTTGCTTGTTACAACATATAAACCATTTGCTAGTGTGATCAGCACTTTAATTGAGTTACTTCATAAGTTTAGAAATTGATTTCACTTCATACTGACCACATACTCCTGGTGGATACGATACCTGACTTACCCTAGCTGCTTAGGTTAATTAGATTTTTGCATGACTCAAACGAATACCTTGCAATGGTTTTAGTCCGTAACAATTGCAAGTCCCTCACCTATCAGACTAGTCTTTTGGGTTGAGTTCTTCTGTTTGGCTTGTAACATTGGTATCAGAGCCAACCTAGGAGTGATGGCCCACGGAGTGGTGGCCTGGAGGAAGCCAGCCGTGACCAACGAGGACTCGGAGTGGTGGCCTGGAGTGAGCCAGCCGTGACCAATGATGTGCTAAAAGTAGTTATTAATTTATTAACTAAATAAACGCTAATCTAGACACTAAGTAATAATTCTAGACTCTTAACTTAACTAAAACTACTAACAGGCAAGTGAACCGGTCAACTCTAGTACAACTAAGTAAGTCTGGATATCTAACCCACGAAACTCTTTTAATTACTTAAACTAGCTAAATTAGACTCAATTACAAACACGACTATTTATATTATGTTTAAGGGGGATTTTACTAATAAACTAATTTAAACTAATTAAGGAAACTAAAGACGACTAAACTTAGAACTTGGACTTAATTCAGATGATGATGAACAACCACCTAGGCTAGAATCCCCTAAGTTTCAGTTATCAATTAACCCGAGATAATACTTAGTTATGGAACTGGGATCGTAAAATAAACACCTAAGAGAAAACCCGAACAGGACCCCTGACCCTTCTCAAGAGATACCTATGGGTTTTTAATAAGTTTTAACACACACCAGTATTAAAAATTAAGTTTCCTTACGGTCACCTAATTAATTACAAACTAGTTCCTTTATACGAAATCCTACCTTACAGCGCGGAAATCAAAGGCAGCCTAATATATTCATTTGACTCGATAGACAAAGTTAATCTATCAAAACTAGACAGACTCCTTACGAAGAACTAAATCTAGCAATCCTGATCAACAAAGACCTATCAATAACCTAGCACCTTACAGCTATTTAGGTTAGCAGCACACTTAGGTTTATTTGATTAAATAATATTATTCATATGATCTTATTCGAAGTCAATCATAAAATAGTCAAAGACATAAAGTAAATGACCTAATAGTAACCTATCTTAATGACAAACAATAATCAAGGCAACTATGAATAATAAAACTTAATTAAACAACCTCAAGTACACATACGCATCAACTCAATATAATTAAACCTTTTACTAGTTCACAAATCCATAACGATAAATAAAACCCAAGCCAAGATCAAACGTCAACAAAAATTCATCATAAGCCTAGGCGGTCTAAGGGTTTAGCCAACAACCATATTCAAGACCAAAAGAAAGTAAATAGGTTCAAATAATAAATTCATTACTAAAATAATAAATTCAAACCGAATAATAAGGATTCTTGGATGAGTAGGTGTTGAACCCGGACACCAATGCGCTTTCTCTTTCCCTTCTTCTGTTCTCCTCTCTCCTTGTGCCTGCCTCCCCTAGTGATTTCCCTCTACCCCCTCGGGTCTACTCCAAAAAATAATGTTGCTGTCTTTTTATTATATCTTTCTTTCTTAGAGTTCACGCCACCTTAGCCGACACACCAATTCCTCAAAATATTAGTTACCCCCTCAATATTATGGGCCTAAACCTTTTTATGATTAAACACCAATCTTTTGTGGGCTTCAAGTTTTCGTTTAGGCTTAACTTAAACATGAGGCATGATCATCCATTCAAACAGGCCCAATGTTGCTCCTTTAGTATTTCCGTTTGAAACCATACATTGGTTGAACTAATTTGTTTCTTTTAATGGACCTGTAACAAGATTTAAAACAATAAATCATTGTTTAAATAATATAACTTTTATTTCAATCCTATAAAAATCACAAACAGTTAGCTTAAAGAAATTTCTGCTCATTCATATTATCAATATTAAAGTTTCTAATAGTAATTATTTGAATAGTAATTAATGTTGAATTGTTTCACTCGTATTAGCTTGTTGCCTCTTAAAACCGTTAAAAACTCACATATGAACCACTAAAAACAATAGTCATAAAAAACCTGGCTCAAAAGTAATAAAAGTATAGGAAACATTTATATAATAATATGAATATTTTAGACCACATCAACCAACGTGCCCGTGACCAACGAGGACGTTGGCCTTTAAGGAGGGTGTATTGTTACGGACTGAAACCACTGCAAGGTATGAGATTTGTCCCACATCGGTTGTATGGGCAGCTGATGTGGGGTTTATAAGCCAAATGGGTTCCCTCACCTATCAGACTAGTCTTTTGGGTTGAGTTCTTCTGTTTGGCTTGTAACATTGGTATCAGAGCCAACCTCGGAGTGGTGGCCTGGAGGAAGCCAGCCGTGACCAACGTGGCCGTGACCAACGAGGACTCGGAGTGGTGGCCTGGAGTGAGCCAGCCGTGACCAATGTGTCCGTGACCAACGAGGACGTTGGCCCTTACGGAGGGTGTATTGTTACGGACTGAAACCACTGCAAGGTATAGGACTTGTCCCACATCGGTTGTATGAACAACTGATGTGGGGTTTATAAGCCAAATGGGTTCCCTCACCTATCAGACTAGTCTTTTGGTTGAGTTCTTCTGTTTGGCTTGTAACAAAATAAAATAGGTGGAGCCGTGGAGATGATAGTGAACAATTATCCTAAAGAGGCACCCCTCCTCTTGTCGGAAAGTAGAAAAACTTCGTTTATAAACATCATATTTTTCCAAATCTTAGCTTAAAAATTTGTAAGACCTTTTTAAGTCCTCATGCGATTTTCCCTCACATCTATCTCATGTTTATTGATATGGAGCTTTTTCACTTGGAATCTCCATTTATATTTGAGCTCGACTTTGTTCAACAACTTCGGAGGTCGATGCACAAGACATTGACCATGGCTCATTGGCTCTTCTGTTTTTACTCGAGCTAGCTTGTATTATAACTTGCACAATGGAAGGTTGATACATGGTACGAACATAGTGTTAGCAATTTTGCATTGTTTGAATTAATTCTTTACATGGCCCTATGAATACATTCATAGTGTATTGATCTTTCTTCCTTTCTCTTCTTTTATAGTTCTATGATTATGATTATATAGATTAATATGATCGAACATGTGATCAACACTTTCTTACTTCACAATACCTTGTATATGATTCTTTCTTACTACAACATTATTTTGACAAAATACCAACCGACAACCGCCCATCTAAGGACCACATTTAAAACAATCATATCATTAGACGGATGATATGCACAACATACAAACCAAACCAAACCAAATAAAAGACCTTTAACAAACTTCCTTCCAATCAAATCTGGTATTGGGTTTAACTTTCGTAAGCAAAACTCGGGCATGATAGGAAGCAAAAAGTACCCTCACGAGTGTGACAAAACAAATTGTATCATATATATTATTAGTACCACTGAACTAAATATAATAACTAACTAGGGTGTAAACAATCCAAACGGCTCACGAGCCTAAGACCATGCTCGAGCTCAAATATAAGCTTGTTTAATAAATGAGCCCAAGCTCAACCTTCACTTATTGACTTCGAGCACGCTCACATGCTTTTTTATTGTATAATATTTTTACATTATATTTATTATCTAAAATTGTAATGAAAATTTATAAATAATTTATACTATGTTATAATAAAAATTAAATTTACAAACTATATATAAAAATATTTGTAGATACATACTGATAAATTAATACATGATTCATTAATGTGTGCACGCCTGCGCGGCTGTGTAAGCTGCAGAAATATGGGCTCTACTGATATAGGTTTAACCCACAGATAGTAGGTGAGTTTTACTGATTTTGCCCTTTTTATCATTTTTGTAAGTTCTACGGCCTATACCCCGTTTTTTATAAATGTTTTGTGTTGTAATGCATGCAAGTGGACGTTTTAAATTTATGTGCATGTTAAACTGTTTATCTGAGCTTTAAAAATAAATTATTATAAGTAACGGAACAGAGGTTTATAGCTTCTAGTAGCAAGGTACAGAAGACATCATTCAGTTATTTGGCTAAGAATATAACTGGCATAGCTTAGCTTATCCGACTGGTTAAACTCTAATCAGTTTGTTTAAGTCAAGTTCAGAAGTACCTCCAATTTAAAATTTGTAAAGACACTAATTTAGACTTCCATTGTGCTTGACAAAAATCTTTAAAATTTCACTACACTACTAAAGCCTGGAACAAAATATCAAGATATTTAATTAAGAATGCAAACCTGACTAAAAAACGCGTATCAGTATAGGCCCGCATAATACCAACGAAACAAAACCGGGTTACAACTGGTCAAACCCGCTCACTCAGATTTTTCAAAGACAATATCTTCACAAGCTTCTCTTTAAGAAAAGGTGAAATCCCATCACACCAAGTCAAAATTTCAAATGACTTAACAACCCCTTTTCGTTTAACCTCATCAAACGCACCCGACACGCCCTTCAAAATCAAATCTTTCCTCTCAACATCATAACAATCTACCAATATAAACAAAAACTCCAAAAGATTGTTCGTCATGTGCACATATTTTGGCACCGAGTTCACCATCAACAAAATACCCGGCTCAATATTCATCACATTATCAACACTATCTTCATAAACAAAGCCAATCATTACCTTCAATATAATTCTTGGTACAACATGTTAACAGCCAGCCAATAACGGCCCATCTCGGGACCACATTTGACACAATCACATCATTAGACGGATGATAAGCACAACATACAAACCGAACAATATCAATCAAAACGGTTTCTTTCTCGGGACCATTAAGAAACTTCCTCGCAAACCAAACCTGGTATCGGGTTTGATTTCCAAGTTTGACTTTCGTAAGCAAAAACCGGAAACAAGTCTCCATCTCGGGCGTGATACGAAGCAAAAAGTAGTTGCTACAAGTTTTGGATTGATACAACCGAGTAATATCATAACCACGCGATAATAAATCTTTCCATACATCTTTAAACTCGGGCACGTGAACTAGATCTTGTAAAACCCTAATTAAATCCCTACCAATTTTTAAACATAAATGGAATTGCTCCTTAAAAACCCTAACACAAAAATCAGTTGACTTTTGCTTTAAGATCTTTACCTGTGGGTTTGAATAGACTCTGCAATGATCAGATAAAAGTCTCAGAAAGACATACAACGCACACGATATAACACTCGGTCGTTGTTCAACCAAAAACTCCCATTTTCGTGTGAAAATATCAACCATTTCCAAAGACAACCATAGATTTGGTTCACTGAAATCGCCACCGTGAATTTGCCTCAACAGACTCACTAACAAATGATCGATTCCAGCAGCAGACACATCGATTAGTTGTGAACAAATGTATATTAACTGAACTTTCACAGTCTCAACAAGCTTTGAATACAGTTGATCAACTAGTTTACATAGCGAATTTGTGAAGACACCGTACCCGTCGGTCACAACGCCATGTAAGTGCTTGATGTGATCTTTTGCCAAATGGGGTTCGGATAAGATACCGTGTAGAATGGTGAAGAGGTAGGTCCCAGCAGAGCCCAGTTGGACCCGCAAGACTCACCTTAAACACGGACGTCTGCGCAGAGACCAACTGGATCCGCAGGACCAACCATGCTCAGAGAAGTGACGTCCTTACGCGCAGTATGCAAGCTGGTCCCGCAGGAAATGCCTCACATGGTGAAGGACTCCGCCTGTTCCCGCAGCCTCGGATACAAGCCATGAGGGAAGGCCACCCGCGCAGCATGGCTACACGCACTAGGTACTTAGCTCACGATCATTCAGTGTCACCTGAATGAGCAAAGCCGGGAGCAATCCCGCACAGAGGCGGGAGGGGGAATACTCCCGCCCAAATAAGCCAGTCTATACTGAAGGACCTTTCACTGTACCTGACGAGGTATGGGCGAAAGATCTGATCAGGGATACGACAGCTCACTGATACAGTATGGCGAGCAGCATGCTCCTGTACTGTATCACTATTAAGCCGCTGCCTACTCACCAACTACTGTCATACCACGTGCGTAGCCGGCAATTGGTGGAAAGGGAATAGTATACAGCAGGCCTGGTCGCTATCAGCCGCTGCCTACCCGCCAACTACCAGCAGGGCACGTGCGTAGGCTACTGTTGATGAACAGGAACACTGTTGCAGCCGGCCATACCTCCTTGGAAACCTACCTTCGGCTATAAATACCCCAAATGGTATGACCATCTGATCTTATCTGGTATTATCCAACAACATATCTTACTACATTATCATCATATTATACCTGATATCTGCTCTAGCAATCTCTTAATATACTTTTATATTTAAAGAGCAATCTAGTCTGATTCTCACGCCGGAGGGTGGTCACAAGGAGGAACCCCCCCCCCTTCTCAGTGACGAGCTCACGGTGTCTGTTTTGCAGGTTATCAGAAGAACCATCTTCCAAGGGTCTAACCCCTCGTGGGAAACAGCTATCCAACCCCCAGGTTACCAGTAATCTGCCCGGGGTCCGGTTAGTGTTTCTTCATTGGCGCCATCCGTGCATAAAGCTAGAACTTTATTTTTCTCCAGTTTTTTCAAACTTCTGCAAAGATGGTTAGAGAAATTCCGGTAACCATAACCCCTGCTACTAGGGGGAATACCGGCAACACAGTTTTTACAAACACTACCCCGGCTACCGAAGCCGGGGCAAGCGAAGTAAATTTTACGAACACTACCCCACTTACCAAAGCTGGGGCAAGTGCAGTAAATGATCGCCTACTGGGATCCACTGATACCCAGGTTGAGAAACGAAGACTCCCCCGCCAAACTCTCGATGAAGTTAAGGCATGGGCGGAGGCACGACAAAAGGAATTCCAGGCTGAGTTGGACGAACGCTTGCGTTCCGTGCAACAGGCCGACGAATTCGAATACTGGGAGGATGAATCGGAGGAATCCGACTCCGACGCGAACCCTCGCCATAGGGCAAAAGGGAAGCATAAGGAAACGGAATCCCAACCGAAAAGGCATTTTGGACAAGCCTTCAAACCAAAAAGCACAGGTGGAAGTCCACGAGACTTCTCTAAAACGTTCAGACCAAACGTTGCAAATGCAGGAACGTCCAAATTTGCGAGGGACATTGCTGAAGCAATCGCCCCAAAGAGTGCCAAACAAATGCCCAACATAGGCACATATGACGGTATATCTGATCCAGACGATCATTTGAACAGGTTCATAGCAGGGGCAACCGTCAGCAATTGGACGGAACCCACGTGGTGTTACATGTTCCAAATGACGCTGGTTGGGGCTGCTAGAGCATGGTTCGATCGTCTACCGGTCAACCACATCTACGACTGGGCAGACTTCCAACAAAAGTTTAGCCAACACTTCAGCCAGCAACGGAAGTATACCGAGGAGCAATGGACAATCCTCAAATGCATACGAGAGGAAGACGAATCTCTGCCAAACTTCATCACTCGCTTCAACTCAAAGAAGCTAAGTTTGGGCAATATCAGTGAAGATCTTGTTCGCGCTGCCTTCATCCAGGGCGCACATGACCCAGAGCTCATCCGCACCCTAACGGGTAAAGATGGCATGCCATCCACATGGGATGGCATCATGACAGCAGCAAAACGCTATGCGGAAACAGAGAAACAACTGGGTAGAGATCTCCCACAGAGCACAAACCTCTACACCCAGAGGACGAGAGAAGACAACGTCCTCACCGCCCGATTAAATAAAAAACGAAAGCTAGGCATCTGGCAGTCAAGGGTAAACTTTGACACCTCATCCGGCTTGCAAAATCGGTTGGGCGGAAGGGATAATGTACAGTCGCACCGGAACTCCAGATGGACGCCACTCACCAAAAGCGTCACTGAGATATTCGCCACTGAAGGGCTCCCATGGCCAAAACCGCCAATAATCCGACATCGTCACGATGCAGATCGGAGCAAATACTGTGACTTTCACAAGACAAAGGGCCACAACACTGAAGAATGCATAGATGTAAAAGATATGGTCGAAGCATTTGTCAGAGATAGGACGCTCGCGCACCTCGTGGCGTAATAAAGGCTGAGCAGGCGGGTGCGTATAGAACCCCAGCTGGGGAAAACACGAATCAATTCCAGCTTCAAAATCGAGACTACATGCTGCGTAAAGAACGAGATCCCGAACCAGGTGCGTATCGGCTCGATGGCACTCCCATCCCGACAAGGAAGGGAGCTCATTTACACAGTTTGCATGTAAATCAATTCCAATTTGTAAAGAAAAGGCCAAGAGCCACTTCTAATGGAAATGATTCTCTTAAGAATATCGAAGCTGATGATTTTACATTTAATACTTTTCTGGACACTAATATGCCGGTTTTCACCGCATAATTACGTGAAGTCATTGCATGGGAAGGCGGTCCTACCCGCCCGAACCCAATAACGTGACAAACCTTCACGCAGGTCAGTTGAAGGGGAAAAAAAAGTTCAGCACCCAAAAATGAAAGTGCCGGTCTATCCGCATGAATCATTAAGGAAACTGAATAATAACCTATCAACAACCGCGCGTCGAACGGTTAAAACTATCCAACACTGGTGACGGCATTCACATTACGGGAAGTCGTTGCGTGGGAAGGCGGTCTTACCCGCACGAACCCAATAACGTGGCAAACTTTCACGCAGGTCAGTTGGAAGGAGTTCAATTATTCCATTAAATGAAAGTGCCGGTCTATCCGCATGAATCATGAAAGGAAAATGAACACTAACCTATCGACAACCGCGCGTCGAACGGTTCAAAACAAAATTCTTATAAAGGTAAGAAAAACCTACACGCAGGTCAGATAAGGGTAAAGTTTTGCCATCCTACTAAGTGCAAGTGACGGTTCTACCCGCACAATCACGAAAGAGGAAGCAAAACTTCACACCTATTATCAACCACGTTCAAAGGTTAACTTATCCTCAAAAGGTAAGAAAAACCTACACGCAGGTCAGATAAGGGTAAAGTTTTGCCATCCTACTAGGTGCAAGTGACGGTTCTACCCGCACAATCACGAAAGAGGAAGCAAAACTTCACACCTATTATCAACCACGTTCAAAGGTTAACTTATCCTCAAAAAGTAAGAAAAACCAGCAAGCAGGTTAGATAAAAGATAAAGTTTAGCCATCCTACCAAGTGCAAGTGACGGTTCTACCCGCACAATCACGAAGGAGGAAGCGAAACTTTTACCCACTATCAACCACGTTCAAAGGTTCTTATTCTAAACACTTGGAAAATTGCTAATTTAAACTAAGTATGCAAGTCATAAGTTTATAAAGCAAGGAACCCAAAGAAGGAAATAACAATCTTATACGCAAAAAGATTAATATTTCAAGAATATATTACAAGAATGGCCGGGTAACTACCCGCCTAAAAGAAAAAATAAAAAACTATACAAGTCTTAGCAATGGGAAGGGATCTTCAGGATCAAGCCTCAGGGCCGCTACCACTTGGACCCGCTCCGTCAGAACGGGGTGGATCGAGGAACGCTTTGAGGACAGCTAACCCATCATCAGCAGCAGCTACTTCGTCCACCTTCTCCACCACTGGATGCGGGAAGGCGGCGTATTGGTTCAATGCTTGGTCATAAATGGCTTCAGTATCCACATTGAACAAAGGGAAGTTGGAAGGCGGGACGCCTTTCTCAACAAACCCTAGACCAAGCATGAAGCCGGCCTTTTCCCCATCATCATGAGAAGCGTTGAGGGCTGCGGTCATAGCATCATCGTAAGAGGTCTCTGAAAAGACCCGACGCACAACCTACAAAGAAAACACAAGTATTAGAACCTTTTCTTACAAAAGAAATGCGTGAAGATAAATCTAAACATACCTGAGGCAACGCTTCTCGAAGTAGCCATTGGAGGGTAGCTTGCACTTCGTCACGGGCGCGTTCGGCTTCGCTTTGGTTCAGATTGGCAAGTAATACTTCCTTTGCGGCAGCCTCTTCGACGCCCTTAAGCTTCCGCTCGGTTTGGTCAAGCACCCCCCTCTGGTCAAGAATCTCTTGCAGCTTCTTGGCATCTTCCATTGCCAAGGCGTCATGAGCATGCTGAAGAGCCTTTAATTTGCATTTAAGCTGCTCATTCTCCACACGCAAAGGCTCAGCAACGGCTTCAGCCTTGGCAGCCCTCTCGGTTGCGTTTCGCGCAGTCTCCCTGGCCAACCGAAGCTGTTCATTCACAGCTTGGGCAGCCTTGGAGCGGGCCTCGAGTCGCGCCTGAACTTCAACCTCGAGGGCCTTGAAGGCCTTCTCCTTGTCGGCGGCAGCTGCCGCCAGCTGTTGGTTCTCCTCCCGAAGAGCACGCGCCTCAGATATGTCCTTGGCGTGAGCTGCTTTCAACTTGTCGTTTTCACGACAAAGCAGCTCGACGCGCGGCTGCATCCGGGCCTGGAGAACCCGAAGCTCATTAGTTAGCCTACCCTCCTGGTAGCTAACCATGGCTTCCCCCAACGCGCCCGGAGGAGCAGCGTGGCGAGCCCAGTCCACGCACTCCACGGGTGTGCGAAGGGTTGTTCCTCGGCGTATGTTCCATCGAGGAACATACACTTCATTGGAATCCGACACTGCAAAAGAAACAAAAGCAGTAAGGAAAAGATGATGAAAAACATAAGGGAAAAAGAAAGGAACCCTACGCACCTGTAGGGTCAATGACAGGCCGGTAGCCGCCAAACCCATCACCTGAACCTAAAGGAAATCCATCCAACAGGTCAGGCAGACGGGAAGGTGGCAAAGATCGGCGTGAAGCCCTGCGCGTACCTGATGGTCCGGCCATTGGTGCCGGTGGCGCGGGCATGGTGGCAGCCGCCGTGGTCGCCGACGTTGTCTCCGCCGCGGTCGCCGCCTCCTTAAAAGCAGCAGTAACCGCCGGTTCCGTGAAGGATGCTGTAAAAATCGCACTCACGGCCGGCGGTGAAGTCATCTCGGCCGGAACAGTTGGTTCGACGGAACGACCAACTGGACCAGCGGATGCAAGCGCAGGCGACTGGGTCGACGCCTCAGGAAGGCTGACCGAGCCTACCATCATTGGCGAGGAAGTACTCCCCTGCGTTTCACCCAGGATTGCGTCAACATCCACGCCTGCACAAAGAAGAAAGTGTTAAAAGAATTATGAAGTGACAAATCTACAAAGGCATTATGATTATACTTACGGGTTTTCTTGACCCTGAACGTACGGACGGGCGGGGAGGAACCCGATGGAGCCGGCCTCTTGGTACCGGTCACCGTCGTCTTCGTTGGTTCTCCGGAGGTAACGGTCGTAGCCTCCGGAGCAGTGGTCTTCTCACCACCGGGCTTCCCCGCCACCTCTTCACTATCTGACCCCGTGTCAGATAGAACCACTGGATCAGCTGTGGCCTTCTCCTTCCCCTTCACGCCGGCAGCAGTCTTTTTCTTCCGCACCAACGGAGGACCTTCTGCGGATTCCTCAGAAGAAGAAATGTCAAGAACTCCAGCAGCAGGCACAGCATTGAGGGGTTCAGGGTAGAAGATAGGCTTACCAGGCCGTCGGTGGCTCAGGATCTCTTGACCCGGCGGGTAAACCTCCACGAACTGACTCGCAGTTTGCTCTAGGATGGGCAACTCGTTCTCGTCCAGAGCACGAGTACCCATCCGTGCGGGACCATCTTCCTCCCGCGGATTCAGGAGCGACTGTAGGTCGTTCCCCTCTGAAATAAACAGGAAAGTTAGAAAAAAGTCAAAATCAACAAAAAGAAACAAGACATACCATAAGGGACAGAGTTCGAACCATATTCAAGGACAATCGGAACCTTCTGCGCATTCGCCGCCTTCCACACTCGGCTCATCCCCAGCATTACCATCGCTGACTCCAGAAAACGGAAAACCGGGGATTGGACCCGGGATATCTTCGAGAACCATTCCGCCTCCTCGTAGTTGGGGGCGTGAAGGCTCTGAAGTGCCTGGCCGTTCTTGAACTTCATGGCAATGGGGATGACGCGAGCGGATATGAAGAAGAACTCTCTTCTCCACGAGCGAAGACTCCGCTCGGTGGTACAAATCTTTAAACCCTTAATCCGGGTTGTAAGACTGTACCACCCCTGGATGCACCTCCAAGTGTAGAAGGTCATCAGGCGGTCCACATAGGGCTCGATGCCCAGAATCCGGCACACCCACTCAAAATGACGAATCTTGGCGATCGCCATGGGGTGCAGCTCGGTCAAATGAACGCTGTGCCTCTCAAGAACACGGTACACAAACTTTGTCAACGGGAACCTAAGGTTCCCGTAGACAAAGAATGCAGCATAAACCCCGATCTTGCCACTAGGGGCATCGTACACAGTATGGTGGGGTTCAGGAAACTCAGGCTCGAGGGACTCGAGCATGAACTTCCTGACGATATACTGGTACAGATCGACAGGAAGAGAACACTGGCACTCGCCAGCAGTCTTCTGATCGTCGGCATCATGAGAAGACATTTTTGCAGAAAGAGAAGTGATTTCGGGAAAATGCTTGCCTGAAAAAGGGGAGTATTTGCCGGAAATCACTAAGAAGAAGAAGAAGAAAGGTGAAAGTGTGAATTACAAATAACCCTCTTCCCCTTTATATAGTAATCGCAATTAATGCGGTGAATTTAATGCGGAGGAGAGAGAAATCAAAGGTGCAATGAAACTATGACACGTGGCAAAAAACAGGCTGGCAACAGCTGTTGAAAGGACGTGTGCCAGTAATTTCGCGGCCACGCGCCCGAAAAATCGTGCCCACGCGCCAGGAAAAGCGACTGGAATGACCATGTTCTGTCACGTCACCATAACTTCCTGCACGTCCTGACACAGTCAGAAGAAACCGTCGCACGACGTTTCAGAGGTTTGGACTGTTCTTATCTTTCCACCAACTCTTCGAATTTCAAAATTCAAAATTTAAAAAATATTAAAAAGTAAGCGGGAAAATACCCCTTACCCCTTGGCAAACAAGTAACCGTTAGACGGATGCGGGTACAGTGTAAAGGCAAAACCCTTCACATACCTAGCACCCGCAGGGAATTGAAGCCAAGTAAACCTTGGCAAACAAGTAACCGTTAGACGGATGCGGGTACAGTGTAAAGGCAAAACCCTTCACATACCTAGCACCCGCAGGGAATTGAAGCCAAGTAAACCTTGGCAAACAAGTAACCGTTAGACGGATGCGGGTACAGTGTAAAGGCAAAACCCTTCACATACCTAACACCCGCAGGGAATTGAAGCCAAGTAAACCTTGGCGAACAAGTAACCGTTAGACGGATGCGGGTACAGTGTAAAGGCAAAACCCTTCACGTACCTAGCACCCGCAGGGAATTGAAGCCAAATATTCCTCGGCAACCAACTATAAGACAGGCGCGGATACAGTGTAAAGGCAAAACCCTTCACGTACCTAGCACCTGCAGGGAATTGACGCTAGGAATACCTTGGAAGTAAAGTAACCGTAAGACGAGCGCTGGTACAGTGTTATGGCAAAACCCTTCACATACCTAGCGCTCCGCTGGGAATTGAAACCAGGAAGGATCTTCTGGGCAATGCTTGCGGAAACGGAAATAACATCCCCGCATAGCGGGAACGTTGAGAACTACGTTGTTTGAAGCGCCAGGATGGAATTGGTGGTTTTAACATAATTGATCACTATGTTCAAAACTATCAAAACCTCATGGAGAATCCACACAACTGGGACTCAATGCTCCTGACTTGCGAGGAGGTTACAGACCTACCCGCATCATACCCAAAGACCAAGCAGGAAACTCGGGCATTTCTGCAAGTGACAAGGACTTCCCATGGAAAACCTTACAAAACCCTTTTCAAAACCCTTTGCTTAAGTCCAAAAGTTCACCTCACTTTATTAAACACGCATGAGAAGAACATTGGACTGGGGGGACTTGAAGAGGTAGGTCCCAGCAGAGCCCAGTTGGACCCGCAAGACTCACCTTAAACAGGGACGTCTGCGCAGAGACCAACTGGATCCGCAGGACCAACCATGCTCAGAGAAGTGACGTCCTTACGCGCAGTATGCAAGCTGGTCCCGCAGGAAATGCCTCACATGGTGAAGGACTCCGCCTGTTCCCGCAGCCTCGGATACAAGCCATGAGGGAAGGCCACCCGCGCAGCATGGCTACACGCACTAGGTACTTAGCTCACGATCATTCAGTGTCACCTGAATGAGCAAAGCCGGGAGCAATCCCGCACAGAGGCGGGAGGGGGAATACTCCCGCCCAAATAAGCCAGTCTATACTGAAGGACCTTTCACTGTACCTGACGAGGTATGGGCGAAAGATCTGATCAGGGATACGACAGCTCACTGATACAGTATGGCGAGCAGCATGCTCCTGTACTGTATCACTATTAAGCCGCTGCCTACTCACCAACTACTGTCATACCACGTGCGTAGCCGGCAATTGGTGGAAAGGGAATAGTATACAGCAGGCCTGGTCGCTATCAGCCGCTGCCTACCCACCAACTACCAGCAGGGCACGTGCGTAGGCTACTGTTGATGAACAGGAACACTGTTGCAGCCGGCCATACCTCCTTGGAAACCTACCTTCGGCTATAAATACCCCAAATGGTATGACCATCTGATCTTATCTGGTATTATCCAACAACATATCTTACTACATTATCATCATATTATACCTGATATCTGCTCTAGCAATCTCTTAATATACTTTTATATTTAAAGAGCAATCTAGTCTGATTCTCACGCCGGAGGGTGGTCACAAGGAGGAACCCCCCCCCCCCCCTTCTCAGTGACGAGCTCACGGTGTCTGTTTTGCAGGTTATCAGAAGAACCATCTTCCAAGGGTCTAACCCCTCGTGGGAAACAGCTATCCAACCCCCAGGTTACCAGTAATCTGCCCGGGGTCCGGTTAGTGTTTCTTCAAATGGCTCGATTGAGACTCAGGTATTCGGGTTCGGTCCGGATTGTTAATGGAAACGGAGGTCTCAGTTCGGGCTCTAGAAGGCGGAAAGCTTCAGTTAGAGATGAGACGAATGTGTTATCGGCTTCGTAGGTGGTTTTGTGAATAAGTGAAGATGCCATCTACATGAATCGGTAAGAAAAAAGACTTCATATTACATAATATGACTTTGGATTTAAGTTAACAACCGGCTAAGCTGACCCTGGCTCGGCTCGTTTACAAACAAGCATTTATCAAGCAATCCGCGAGCTCTATTCCAGGAACTTAATTAAAGCTCACATCAATTTAGGATCAAGGTAAGATTCAGAAACAATCCCAACTCCAGCTGATAGCAGAACGGGTCTAGTCATTAACTCAGACTCAAGCTAGATATATAACAGTTCAACTCGAGTTGGCATATGGCACGGTGAGGTTGCTTGTTCATTTTGAGTTTTCATGATTTTTTTGTAAGTTTAAAATAACAAGTTAATGATAATATGAAACTAGTTTTTAAGACCCACACGTCGCGGTGGGACCGTTAAAACAAACTTTTAAAAGTCAAACTTACAAAAAAATATATATTCTTGTACACAAAAACAATTAGCCACTATTCACTTTTATACAGTTAAAATCAACCCGTATTCTCCGTTTATTTAAAATACCAAAACGCCCTTAGTCGTAACTTTTGTGTTCAAACCACTGGTAACTAAAGCTTTAAAGTAGGTCAAGGGATAGGGATTATATATCTTGTATTTTCTGTATGGTGCAAAAAAGCATTAAACAGAGTTTTAAAAAAGAGTTAACTTAAGGGTAAGGGTGGTTTTGTTGTAATTGCAGACCAACAAAAGAAAACTTAGGTAAAACAAACAATACCCCAATGGAACTGAATTAAAAAGACGATTGAGTTTAAGATAAAATAAAATAAAAGGTTTACCTTACCTGTGCAGCAATAAAGAGTAATCGATAACTGGAGAAGAGAAGACAAAATAGGGAATCAGAGTTCAATCTTTAGAGATGTTGCTCTCTTTAGACTCTACTCTGTGTTGTGGTCACTTTAGTGGCCTCGCGAGTGCCTGGCGCACACCACAATGGACACCCGTGAGTGGCGCCGCTCGCGAGCAGCCACGACCATGGTGGCCCGGGTGAAGTGAACTTTGGAATGGCGAATGAATGATCTAAACGAAAATGATAATAGTTTGCAATAAAATGTATATAACATGGGAAACTAAAAAATAAAATGATTGAAATGGGTCAAAACGGGTTGCATTTGTCGAGTTTTTTTCTTTTTTTATGATACGAGAAAAACGGATGAAACTTTTTAGTTTTTTTTACATTTTTAGTTTTTGATTTATATTTCGAGTTATGATTTTTTAATTTTTTTTTTACTTTTTAATGATGGGAATCTGAAATCTCAACCCATTGTGACCCATGTCAAAAACCCTTCATTAAAAAATAAAAAATACTTAAAAAATATAACTCGAAATAAAAATCAAAAACTAAAAAAGTAAAAAAACTAAAAAGTTTCCTCCGTTTTTCTCGTCTCATAAAAAAAAGAAAAAAAACTCGAGAAATGTCAACCCATTTTGATTCGTTCATTCATTTCCTTTTTTTAGTTTGACCTACTCTGACTCATTATATACATTTTATTACAACTCATTCAACACGATGGGTCACATTTGCCACCCCTACTAGCATCTGATCGATTTATTGTCATTTTCGTTTAGATCATTCATTCGCACTTCCTTTTTTACTAACTAACAATGCCACGTCAGCATCTACAGGTTTGTTCAACTTGTTATAACAAACAAACATGTATCACAAACGCGATACGAGATGCTCTTAATGACTTCTTGCTACTACACGAATGACAGAAAACGAGCTCGCAATTATAACAATTATGTCGTTTACGTTTGAAATTAAATGGTAGCCTACATCCGGAATACATAACATAGACTGTTCGGTTCCTGATACCCACTTATGAAGACGTACATATAGCTTCAGTAAAATTAATTAGTACCACAAGCTATACTTTTAACTTGTTTATCGATCTTTTAGTGATTCCACTAAAGTGGGGAAGACTTTCGTTTCTTTATTCTTTATCACCGTGACCAAGCCGATACTTATCACCATCACCCCATGCAAACAATTTGCCCGAAGAACAGTTACTTGAATTCAAATTCCCGACCATAACTTCCACAACAGCATCCGTATGCATGCCATACACCACATGCGGCTATAACGGTTCTAAGTCCTTTTAACGATTCAACTTCGGGAGGCTTCGAAACGCCGTCTCGAGAAGGTCAATAAATTACCTAAGCGGGTACGAACTCATTTGTGTGCCTTCACGAGAAACCATCATGAGTGGGTATCTAAAGATGTCAAGATCGACTTTGTAGAAGGAGTGTACCGTTGGCCTAGCAGGCTCCGGTAGGCATTCGTCCAGACTCCTCAAATGACTTTACTACATATCTTTACATTATAACGAGGAAAAACATCAACTTATTAAGTTAAATTGTTATCAAATTCTTACATCTTACATCTTTATTGGGAAGTAAAGTAATCTAAAGAGAGCAAATCGTCTTCGACTAATGCTACCATTGATAATTGTATATTACTTTTGAAAAATGCACTATCTTTTGGTGGTCGTGATGAAAGCAAAAGGTCGATCTCAATGCAAAGGAAACTTTTTGAAAATAATGGAATTAATTTATAAGAACGATGAGGAACTTCGTAAGTTACCAAAAGTTGCACGAAGTAATTAGTATTTATCCACAACTATTCAAAGAGATGTTGCTAATTGTTTTGAGGTAGACATTCTAAATTATATTTTCAAAGAGATTGACGATGGTATGTTTGCTTTGCTAGTTGATGAGTCTAGTGACGTGTCGAAAAAGAAGCAAATGAAAATTGTTTTGTGATATGTTGATATACGTCAACTTGTTAATAAGATTTCTCGGCCTTGTTCACGTAATGGAGACATCCTCAACCCTCAAGTCTACCATCAACACTTTTTTTTTTGCCAAATATGGATTAGGTTTTAAAATGTCAAAAGCAAAGAGGTTAAGGATACGATGGGGCAAACAATATGCGAGGTCAATTCAATGGTTTAAAAGCAAAGATCTTAGAAGAAAATAGCTCGGCATGTTATGTATATTGTGTTGCTCACCAGCTTTCGTTTGTAGTTGTGACTGTTGCAAGAAAACATTAGGTGTTCTAAACTTCTTTGACAATTAAACATTTTGATGAAAGTGGTTTGTGGTTTGCGGTTTTTGTAAACGAACATATATTCTTTAGAAAATGAGAAAGAGAGAGCGAAAAGCGAAATTGGTACATAGTTGTATCCTTGAAACAGGAAGTGGATATAACCAAGAGCTTTCTTTTATAAGATCTTGAGATGCAAGATGGAATTCTCACATTACAAAACACTTGTACATTTGAGAAACATGAGTTGTCGACTTACAAAAAAAAAAAACTTTTTAGATGATGAAAGTCACATAATTAATCAAACCTAAAGATCTTTACACTTTATCTATAATATATATAAACGAAACCCCTAAAATATTACGTGTCGTGATGTGGTCGCTCCCCCTTTTATGGAAGCCACCAGATTGCTTGATTTTTAAATAGATGTCTCTCATTGATTTAACCCAAATTCATGGGTATGGGTCTTACTAAAACCAGATAGCTCTTAAACGGGTTATAACATCTCATTAAATTAAAAATTAATCTTACCAATTATTTGATAAGAAAATCCTATAAAATAGAGATATACTGAAATTTAATATCCAATTTAAAAAGAAAAAGATATTATTTATAATTAATAAATAATTTTATAGTAAAAAACAGAAGCGGGTCACGGGTCACCAAATCCAGATAGCTTTTAAACGGGTTATAACATATCGTTTATTTATGAAACCCTTTCATCATCAAACCCTAAGTATATTATTAGCTTTCTTATAATAAAGAAAATTAAAATCCAAAAATAAATATTAAAAAATGAAAAATGTAAAACAACCATTCTCTCAAGCCATCAGATTGCTTTATTTGTAAATGAATGTTTCTCACGCATTTGACCCGAATTCACAGGTAAAGGTCTCACCAAACCCAGATAGCTTTTAAACGGGTTATAACATCTCATTATATTAAAAATTGATCACATAAAATATTTGATACGAAAATCCTATAAAATAGAGATATACTAAAAATTACCTATTTTATTTAAAATAAAAAAAGATATCTAGTTTAGTATATTAACTGAAAAAATAAATAGATAGGTTTAAAGCATATGTTTATAATTTATAAGAATATTTATTTTTATAAAAATGTATAATATATATATAATAAAATAGAGTTTAAAGGAAAATGAATAATTTAATGATGTTATAGATATAATATACATGGAGTGTAAAAGGAAACTGAATAATTATTGATCTATGACATATTTATTAGTTTGAATGGGAAAAAATTATGAGGTTTAACCACAAACTGACACGTGTCCACAATTATTTTACTTTATTAGAATAGGTAGATATATATTGTACACATGCTTCTAGAGCTACTCGATTAGCTACAGCACCAGGTGCATTTCCCCACTATTGTGGTAGCCGAAACGGCGGATTCCCCTACTACATTACAATACCTCGCTGCTTATACAAGAGTAGCTCTGGCTGAATATTTTATGTACCGTGAACGACACACTTTAATCATTTATGATGATCTCTATAAACAAGCGCAAGCTTATCGTCAAATGTCTCTTCTATTATGAAGACCGCCTGGGCGCGAGGCTTATCCAGGGGATGTTTTTTATTTACAAATGCATTTCTTCTAGCATTGGGCTTATTGTTAAGCATGCATTTTATCAATTTAGTAAAAAAAGTTACAAACAAAGGAGCTCATATTTTTTATAAACATGAATGTAAAGTGTATTTTCTGTAGATACAGTTAGTCTCTCAAAGGTAAACCTTTCGATAAAAGCCCCCCGAAAGACCAATGATTCAAACCGCAAAATGCATTTTCTCTGGCATTAGGCTTATTGTTAAGCATGCATTTTATCAATTTAGTAAAAAAGTTACAAATAAAGGAGCTCACCCGTGACCAATGCCACTGTGGTATTAAAGTTTGAAAACAAAAGAAGTTGATTTTGAGTCCACTGAAACATTTATTTTCGTTAGAACGTTTGATATGCAATTGCATAATAAATCAAAAGAAAAGACTTGGATATGAAAACTTAAAATAATGGTTTAATATGCTTGATATAATACAGAACACATTGATCAATTGCAAAAGTAATATTTTCAATTAAAATTGTATATTTTTATATTGCAATATTTTCAATTAAAATTGTATATTTTTATATTTTTATAAAAAACATAACAAACACAGATAGCTTTTAAACCGGATTATAACATATCATTTATTTGTGAAACTATTTTATCATCAAACCTCAAGTATATTAATTATTAACTTTTTTACAATAAATAAAATTAAAATCTAAATATACATATATAAATATTAAAAACAAATAATGTAAAACAATCCTCTAGGAATAAAGTCTAGTTATCTAATAATTATTTCAGCTTTGGCTCTCCCTCATTGATAATTTAGCGGCGGTCAACATGTGACAAAACAAAAGACCTCATGTTTCTATTTTTTCTTTTTCTTTTATTTCCTTGCCATACTTATTTTATTGTTCGGCATGAAATAACAATTCATAAAAATCCTTTAAACAAAATATATGCCTCTAAAAGCAATAGGTTCAAATCCTATAATTTACGAATTTAAATGTTTTATAAGAGTAATAATTAGTAGGTTAATTAGGTTAACCTGTCACAAAGAATCAGTTGTTTATGATGACGAATAACCTCTCAGACGCTGTATTGCCCCCTATCAAATTTGAACTATATATTTAGACTTTGCTTTGCATTTTTCAGGAAAAAAAAATGATAAGCTTTATGTTTGTTTAAAATTATTTAAACTTTTTTTTTATTATTAATTTATAATGATAAAGTTAAGTTATATTTCTTTTAATAAGAGTTAATTTGTGTTTAATATCTGTTTTATTGATGGCTAACTCACACCCATCAAAAGCTACTTTTAAATCTGCATCAATTTTCGCACTTCAACTACAACACTAAAACCAGCTCGCCATTGGAATAGCCCACATGATAAAGGTGTAAATCTCTTATCTTAGGTGGAGGGTATTGGTCAAGTTCAATTCTAGGAGGAGTAAATATTGTGAAATTTAAAAGAGTATAGGTTACACTTTTTGTTCTAAAATAAAGAAAAGAAAAAACACTTTTGGTAGTTGAAATGTTGAATACATTTGATAGGGTTTTTAGAGCCTATTTCGGTCTCAATGTAGTGGAAGATATTTGAAACAATGAAATCTTAGAAAACTAGCCATTAAAATATTTCAAGTACGTCAATTTATGTTACATTTAAACTTAACTAGTATTAAAACCCCTTGTTGTGGGTGCGTAAAACCGTTAAAGAAACTAATCCGTTTAACACAACTATGGTCTTTAACTCGTTCGAGCCATTATCCGTTTAACACAATTATGGTCCTTAAACCATTCGAGAAGTGGCTTAGACAAACGAAAAGTACACGCAAAAAATGTTGAAGCACACCAAGCATTAAGACATGTTAAAATGCTTGATCAAAAGATACGAAATTAATAAGTTTAATTAATTATTTTTATTTGTATTGTAGCACCGAAATCTTTCTTTTTTTTTTAAACTTAATTTGTCACAATCTTCAACCTCCTTCAAGATATTGTCGTTGGATTCAAGTCCCGAATCAATAATCTAACACAAACTAAACGAATCTCTCGCTTATATTAATCAGAAAATATAACTCAAAAAACTGATTACAAACTCTCAAACCCTAACTCGGTTTGACTCTTGATGAACTCTTGTTTGCACCAACTTCACGATCATAATGTCTAACCATAACTCGGCTTATATATATTAACCAAACTTGCTAGCCAAGACATCACCAAATATAATAAAACCCTAATAATTCTTGAGCTGGACCTTACACTTGATGAACTCTCGGGGTGCGCATGGTGTGATTCGGTGCGGTTTTAGGCTAAAACTAAATCTTCGGTTTTTGGATTTTTGAAACCCTTCGGTTTCGCCTTTTCGGTTCTCGATTTGGTATTGGTTCGGTTTTTGTCATTTGAGCTTGAAATTTTAGGTCGAAAAAAAGTTTTACTGAAAATAATGAATTTAGGTGTAAATAATTTTGTTGATTTTTACTAAGTGATTAGTATATGTTTGGTAAAAAAATCTTATTTGCATAAATATTAAATTCTTGTAAATTATTTAAAATAGAAAATAAAAAGATAAAAATCTAGAACATCGGTTTAGTTCGGTTTTTTGATTTTTATTACATGCAAAATCAAAACCGAACTATAAGTTCAGTTTCTATAAAAACATAAAACGAAAACGTCGGTTTATATTTCGGTTCGGTTGTTTGGTTTTAGATTTTTCAATTTTTTTCAATTCCGAAACGGTTTTCTTTGATTTCTTGCCCACCCCGAAGAACAGCAACTCTGTGTCTTTTTCTTAGAACGGTGGCTTTCTTATATTTAGGCTACCGCACTCTCCAAAATTTGAGAGCCCCGATGCCCCACTCTGGCCAGACTATGTTGTCTTAACCGGGCCCATGCTGGCTTCAGAGTTTGGCTTGTGCGTTCCCTGGGAAACCATACCGTCGACTGCCACTTGACAGCCATTGTGCCACCACAAGAGCAGGACCTCTGGCGTAACACACGGTGGGACGAAAATCCAGGTGGGCTCAGGATTCGAACTAACCGCCTTTGCACAAGGCCTAGCTCAAATCCTTCATTGTCAATATCCACCCAAATATGACACAAGTGAGATTCGAGCTTGAGTCTCCACTAGAGAACCCAAGCCTCTTACCGCTAGGCCACAAGTGGAGGATCGAGCAACTCCGTGTCTTGATAAGAAGTAAAATATATATAATAATTTATTTAGTATATTTATTTACTTACACCATATGAAACATAGTATTAAAAAAATTGTTGACTTTGTTTCACTATTCCTACAAATAGCCGAGCGAGAACCACTTTCGTTTGCCATTTCTAGTTTGAAACACATCTTCATTTCTTCGATTATAAAACCACTCATTTCCTAGTTTTCAACTCAGGCAAACAACAAATGGTGGCTAAACTCTTGTTTCTCAAACCCTGCAAACAAATAACTTACAACAGCCACCAACCCATGAAACAACTTCCGGCAATTCCCATCATCGACCTATCCAAACCCGAATCAAAGCATCACCTGGTTCAAGCCTGTCAAGATTTCGGATTCTTCAAGGTTGTCAGTCATGGAGTTCCATTCAAATACATCAACAAACTTGAATCACAAGCCATGAAATTCTTCACCTCCCCTCTTTCCCTTAAACAAAAAGCTGGCCCACCCGACCCATTCCGCTATGGAAACAAAAAGCTTGGTCAAAATGGCGATTTCGGTTGGGTCGAATATCTGCTTCTTAACCTGAAACTCGGACCCGATCACAAGAATCCATCAATTTCAGTGTTTGAAGAAAATCCTGAAGAATTCCAGTAAGAATCCATGATATTTTTAACCTTTTAACGAGCTGAGCTTGAGCGCGCTTTAACTTAAAAGAGCTTGAGCTCTAATCATTTAAAATTATATATCTCTAAAGCTTGTATTCGCTTATGAGTAATTTTTCAAGCTGGACTCTAGCTCGGGATGGACTCAATTATCACTCATTAACTATTTATTTAATTATTTTATTAATGTATATTTTATGATTATTTACGTATATAATTATAATTATAACTTTATAATATATACACTTAATTATTTTAATCATAACTTTATATATAATAAATCTTATATAAATATATTAAATAAAAAGAGCCGGCTCGAGCTATATATGTGAAGCTTGGGCATGAGCTCGAGAACGGTTTGCTTGATTACACCACTAATCGTGTATAGTCTGTTAATGCAGATGTGTTGTGAATGATTACGTGGCAGCAGTGAAGAAGATGAGTTGTGAGATTCTTGAGCTTTTAGCAGATGAATTGAAATTGCAGTCAAGAAATGTATTGAGTAAAATGTTATCAGATGAACAGAGCGACTCTGTTTTCCGAGTGAATTATTATCCGCCATGCCCGGAACTTCAAGAACACGAATTGAAAGGGAACAAACTAATCGGGTTCGGAGAACACACGGACCCGCAAATCATCTCTGTTTTGAGATCCAATAACACTTCTGGTCTCGAAATTTTGTTGAAAAATGGGAGTTGGATGCCGGTTCCTCCTGATTCCAACTCGTTCTTCATCAATGTAGGTGATTCGTTACAGGTACACACATGTGTAACGTCCTAGGGTTGGTGGCCCAGTGACAAAACACCTGGGGTTCGAGTTCTGAGAAATGAAAAAAATGGTCCAAAAAAACGTGTTATAATATACAAGTCGTTAAAGCGTCGCATCGTGCATGTCATAATCTTGGTGTCGTATTTTTTGTGACTTAAAAGATCTTTGTGATGATTGCCAATCAATCTAGCTTGACTTATGATTTTTAGGTCATGGTCGGTCATTTTCCAAGTAATTTTCAAGTTTTTGAAATATCTTAACAACGTGGTTTATCCGTACTCGCTAAATTTAAGTGAGTATGAAGTTGAGTCTAAATTTAATTTGTACTTCTTAATAGACTAGTTTGAAATTGGACTTTATATATTGAGTTTTAGTGAGTTCACGAGCCAATTATTGACATCCAGGATATAGGGGGCAACCGGGAGGCTTAACCAAAATTTTAAAGGGGTAATCGCTTTCTTTTTTTTATGTATTTATAACTATAAAATATAAAGGATTACGAGGGCGATTGCCACTATAATTCTTCTATTTTGAAGAGAATATGAAGTTAGTCTAAATTTAATCTAAACTTATTAATAAATGAGTTTGAACTTGGCCTTTATATACACTTTAGTGAAATTATTTTATATTAGTCATGAGTTGCTCAGGCGAAAATTATTTTATATTAAATAACTAGGTTAAATTTAAGTCAGACTCGAGTAGTTTATTTTGCCTTAACTAAAATTTAATAAGCCATGCATGTTTTATAGGCCATCATAAAGGTCGAATATATATCTTTCTACATGCCCCTATACACATTTGGTATAATCAAGATATTTTTTAGACACATGTGTGATAAATCTTTTCCTATTCTACCACATTCTTTAATCAAATCCTCATAACTTTGTATGTATTTATATCATTTAATTTTCGGTAGTATAACTGTGTGAAAACGATGTAACGAAACTAGGTACTGACGAACGGAAGGTTCAAAAGTGTGAAGCATCGAGTAGTGGCGAATAGCTTGAAAAGCAGGTTGTCAATGATTTATTTTGGAGGACCACCATTGAACGAGAAGATTGCACCTTTGGCTTCACTTATGGAAAGTGATGAGGCCAGCTTGTACAAAGAGTTCACTTGGTTTGAATATAAAAAATCTGCATTTAATTCAAGATTATCAGACAACCGGCTTGGTCTTTTTGAAAATAATAATCACGTAGTTGAAAGGACCACTTTGAACTTATGACTTATGAGACTCATGTCACATAATAAAATATCATTTTACACATCCAACCCACGTGGAAATATGTTAATAACAGCTCACCGATATCCAAAACCAAAAGGGTTTATTAAGAAAATAGGAATTTTAAGTTTTTGTTTAATTTTTTTGCTGTTTTGTTAAATTTTTTCCTCCATATATGATGAGCTTATGTAACAACCCTTTCGTTTTTCAATACATGTTTTTTATATTATCATATGCTTTTTTTTATTTTATTTTTATTTTGTGTTTATTGAATATAAGTATGGACATGGAAGAAATGCAATACAAAATGGTGATTGTGTGCTTAAAATGTCTAAGCTTTCAATATGTATACGACGAGGAAAAATAATTACCCAACATATAATAATCACTCACAACATAGATTTATTTTCCACACCTAGCATCATTTTAACCTTCTGTTTGATCTGAGGAATACTTATATATTAATAAGGTTTTTCTAAGTACACCGTAGTCTAATTTCTAATAACCTTAGTCTGCTTACTTTAATTAATGGTTGAGTGAAGACTCAATAAAATTTTGTTTTAAACTTTTTATTCTCTCTCCTTCAATATTATTCTCTTATATTATTATTAATAACTAGATTAGCTACTCGTATAATACACGGATTGAACAATTTAAATTATATAGATAATAAAAAATTCAAAATGTATGAAATGTTATATAAACATGCATATATCCAAATTGCCTCTGAAACATAATTCACTTATAACTTTTGTAAATTGACAATTTTTTCTTGTGACCTATATCACCCTGTGACGTCACAAAGCATCACAGTTCAGTCAGATTATACACATAGTGAGATGCTATTGTGAACAAAAATATATATAGCTATATAGACTAAAAATCTTTTAAAGCAAAAAAGAAAAAAGAAAAAAGAAAAAAATTGTTCCAATTAGCCGCCCCTGCTATTGATTCTAACTTGAAATAATTTTTTTGCCAAAACATCTGAAAATACCCTCGATGCAGTCTAACTAATCTATAGTAAAAATTGATTATGATAAAATACTACTCTTTTGCAATTAGAAACTCAAGGATTGATCCTTATTTTCCAAGCTAATTTGTTACTGCTGCATGCCCATTTGTTAGTTACCAAAAAACTATTTATAATAGTAATAATGATGGTAAAGATAATAGTAATTAACAATAATATTAATAGTAATTCTAATTGTAAATAAAAAGAAAAACTTACAAATATATACGTTAAAACACATGTATTCATGATTTTTTGTTTTTTATTGTTACATACTCTATTTAGTTTAATACACGTTGATAAATTAATGTATACACTATGATAGAGTCCGTATGATACAAGGATGGTTAAAAACAATAAAAAAGTTAAATTTTGCAATATACATGATAACATACGTTATAGATTCATATGATATTAATAATGATAAACAAAATTTTACAATTAATAAATCTCTAAAAGCCTGTTTGAATACAACATTGGATGTTAACTTAATTGTTTAATGATTTTTTTGTATTAATTATAAGTGAATTAACAATATATCATTTATAAGTCAAGAAAATTAACACAATAACTACTTAAGTGGAGTTGGTAAGCATCTTTTGTTTGAAACATGAGGTCTTGGGTTCGAGACTTGTATCACACAATAATTTATTTTTAAAAATTTTACAAAGTGTTGTCTTTATATGAAGATGGTTGTATTTGAAGATAAACCGGGTCATGGGTTATAACATAACTAAACAGGTTCATGCTCCATATTGTGATATTGTGTTTAGAAGAAGAGATGATAAAATAGGAAACTGCTCACATGGCATCTAAGTGGCATCATATGTGGAAGCCCTAGAATGATGTCATGTGGAAAAATCATGTTGCTTTGATATATAGTTAGACTAGTTTTAGAGCCCATGTCACACACGGGATAATTCAAATTATAAATTTATAAGTAAAACAATTAATTACATAGCGTATATGAAAAAAAATGTATTACGTCTATGCTTGTATCTATACAATGTGTACATAAATTAATTACCTTTGTTGTTATATTTATTAGTTTACCACTCATTAAAGGAAAGTAGAATATTAAATTGTAACAATGGATGTTCTTCAAGAGCTATGTTTTTCTAAGCTACACCATGAAACATATTTTGATAAGTTTCAGAGGGCTTATCGACTTTGTCATAATGACAACATAAAAAATAACATGTTAGCCCATCCAATTTTGTGAATATTTTGTTTCATTTAAGCATAGTTTCCATGACATGCTTCCCATACAACGTTCTGATCACCATTGAAGGAAAAATTAATGTTGACATAAACATTTGAAATTTGATAAAAGTTAGAAGCATTGATAGGTCTGGGGGTGGCATGTCGAAAGTGTTCGCAATCTTTTCTTACATTTTAATAGTTGAGGGAAAAATAATCAGTTTGCCAAATCCCGAACCTTTTGATTATTTTAAAAAATGCCCTTAAAAATAAATTTGAAACCCGAATCATGTTTAAAATTCTAACTTTCATACTTTTGACATTTTAAAGTCAACACTTTGAACCCATAACAAATTTGACGATAAATCTATTTTGCATTCTCAAACTTTTAAAAATACTCAAAATTTTCATTTTTGACTCATAACAAATTTTGACCAAAATATAGTTAACTTGTACTAAATAATCTATTTACCAACTTTTGACCCATAATATCAATTTTAAGTTTCATAAAAAACCCGAAACAATTTTCATTTGAGAAACATGATTTGTTGTTGATTTTTGAAATTCACCAAGTATTTTGAAATATGTAGTAAAATAATATGTTAATATTTATATTTATAAAAATATAGAGATATTATATAAATATAGTGTAAAAGGAAAGTGAATAATTATTGATTTATTACATATATTATGGTATATTAGTTTTGGAGGGAAAAAAATGTGAGAATTAACCAAAACATGACAAGTATCCATATTTATTTTACTTTATTAGAATACGTAGATTAGACTAGATTTATAAATTTAGAATTGTAATTTTGTAATTAAATGTGATAAGAAAGACATATTAAAAAGAGGTATTTAATATTAAATTGATTATCCAATTAGAAATAAACTGCTCTAATGAATTGAATTAAATAGCTTAGCTTAAGGAATTCCAGGTAGCCAATAGAGAAAATGAAATGCGTGAGGTAGTGCTGAGCATAGAAATGATAGTTAACTAGTAAATTGCCCGGCGCGTTTCGTCGGGACTGGTCCTATATGCTTATATACCCGTCCCGTTACCCTAAATACTAAATGCAAGCGTTAAAACAATTAAAATAGACAAAATGGCAAAAGACATCCTTTACGTTTGACCCGATTTTCATTAGACGTCCTTTAATGAAAGAAATAGCAAAAGGCATACATCATGTTTCAAATTCCTTTCACGTTACGTCCTTTGTCACTAACCAAGTTAATTTTTCTCGTTAAATCTGGTCATGTGCCTTGCACATGAGGGCAATGTGTTCATTTACCCTTTTAAGGGTTGTTTGTGTAATTACACTAAAGATTTGACCTTTTGAAAAAATACTTTCATTTTTCAATAAAATAAAATATATATAACAGATTATCTTCATCATCACCATATCTTCATCATCATCATCTAACCCATCACCACCAAACCCAGTTTTCCGGCGAGGAAGGGTCCTATAAGCTCTACATCGCTCCAGGCGTCCATCAATTCTCCACCACCATGTTGATCATTTTTCCGGAATTTTTTTTCCTTCTAAAAAGGTTTTAATTTATTCAGGATACTAGCTTTTGAACCCGTGTATTACACGGGATTTGTCGAATAATAAAAATAAATAAGATTCATTACTTGAATGAAATGAACAAAATTAAAGGTAAAAACAAAATAAAATATATTATAAATAATAAGAAGTTTAAAATCTCAAATTTACAAATTTGAAAAAATCTTTTTATATGCAGCATTTGACAAAATTGTTTTGACCAATTACTCATGGATAACTACGATAAATGAGCTGAGAGATTAGAAAATTAAAAGGAAAATTATAACTTATTTGTCAAAATTGTTTTGACCCGTAACCTATGGATATGAATGATAAATAAGATGAGAAATTATAGAATTATAAAGGAAATTATAGCCAAAATTATTTTGACCCATAACTCATGAATAGCTAGAATGAATGAGATAAGATTAAAGAATTATTAAGAAAATTACAACCCATGTGCCAAAATGGTTTTGCCCCATAACCCCATGGATATTTATAGGATGAATGAGAAGAGAGATTAGACCAAGAATGAATGTAAGATTGTCACGTCATCCTCATTATTTTCTTTTATTAGTATAGTTAGATTAGATTAGATTAGATTAGATATGGTTATCCTCTTAAACTAAGAGCGAGAAGAAATAACTTCTTTTTAAACAACTGTTGGATAAATACACCTATTTTAGCAAATAAGTTACTTTAATATGAAAAGTAATAAAAAAATTTCAAAATCGAAAAAAACTATAGAATGATTATGGTGGTGCAATACTAGTATAGTAATATACTAGGATAATAACCCGTGTTACACACGGGTGGAAAACATATCAACAAACAATATAAAATATTAACAACATATTCAATCAACATAAATATTTGGCATAAGTATTTTAGCTTCAAATATTACAAAAGATGTTAAACCATGTCTATAACATAAAAAGAAAATATTTTATAAATAAACAATGCAATGAATAAGAAATAATATAACATAAATGAACCATTAGACCTGAAAAAAATAAAAAACACATATTAGTAACAAATTTTGTAATATTAATTGAAAACTAAGCTTACAAATACATACTAGGTTTAAACTTTATCACATTAAGTTTCTGAAAATCTCCTTATAAACAACGTTTGTAGTTTTAGTTGTAAGCTGTGATTCCTTGTCGAGTATGACTAATTTAATATCGGCTCTACTCTTCACTCTTAAAAAAGCTACATAAAATCTTGTAGCAGCTAATTATATTGTTAATTTGTTTATTATATAATAAAGTCCAAATTAAAAATCTTGTAGCAGCTAATTATATTGTTAATATGCTTTTGGTGAATTGAAAATTTTTAAATATCCAAATACATGAAACATCCCAATTATAGTTAATTATATAATATTTATAGTCAATATATAACTAATTGAATAACTTTAATTGCAGTCAAACAATATGTGCTTTAATAAGTTAAATAGACTAAACGACACGGAACGTCCAAGATCATTTGGGATTTAGGGTTTGTATGCCAAATTTGGGGACTTGATTAGAAGTTTGATATAAAATGGCTTTAAATTATATTTATAGACTAACAATTATAAACAGACGACTGATTACGACACTTAAAAGTTACACAACAATTAAGTTATATGAACAGAAATCAGCTTATAAACGTTTCACTTAATTTAAACGATGATTATAATAATGAGTTTTTTTTAAGACCTAAACGAATGGTTTAGAATAAAGAAAAAAAATAAACAAATTTTTGGATTTTCAAATAAAACTGGATTTGTAAGTTTATCTAACATTTATTTAGTGATGATAATTGGTTTTATAATAACAATAAAGTGTTAATAATAATAATAATAATAATAATAATAATAATAATAATGTGTTAAAAGTAAAAAAAAACTAACAAACTGCTTTTTAAGAGACTCGAACCTGAGTCTGGATCGTTTTGGAACTTTGTATATAACTCGCAAACTAACTGGACTACAATAAGATTTTTTTTCAAGGATTGGTTCTGATTAATTATAAACACAACTTAAGTTTTATCCCCAAATCCATATAAACCCTAGAACTATAAATCACAAATTGATCAAGTAAATACATATACCAATCTAAATTGACATCGGCTTTGTACCTACAGATAAAACCGAACATGAATCACACTTAAATTACCCAAGTGTTTATTGGATTGAAGGAGATTAGGTTGGTCGGAGTACCGGAGTTAGAAGAGCTTGAGTCCGTTCGCAGAACGAAAGCTTAGAAGAAATTGAGAGGATACGCGAGTGCGAAAGGATCACGAGATGGTTCTAAGAATTTATACAGAGCTAAATTGTGTTGATTTAATATATTAGTTAGATAAGTATTTTAATTCTAACAATAATTAATATCATAATTATATTAACAAGTTACAAAGATATAAAAATTAATATCATTGATTAAAATTTTATTATGAATATGTGAAACTTAGATTTATAGAAGATTGATGACATGGAAGTCTATGTGGACAACCTAGGTGAAGGACATGTGGACAAAATTGTGTTGCTTTAATATATTAGTTAGATAAGTATCTTAATTCTAACAATAATTAGAATAATTAATATCATAATTACATTAATAAGTTACAAAGATATAAAAGTCAATATCATTGATTAAAATTTTATTATGAATATGTGAAAATTAGATTTATGAAAGGTTGATGACATGGAAGTCTATGTGGATAACCTAGGTGAATGACATGTGGACAAAATTGTGTTGCTTTAATATATTAGTTAGATTAGATTAGATTAGATTATATGGGTATATTGAATTTAAGTAATCCAAATTTTGGCAGTCATTAATCCTAACTTAAGAATTTCCTTATGTTAATTCTAACTTTTATCATATTGGCTTCCATCGAGCATTTTTCTAACGGAGACTAACTCAATTAGTTTTTGGACAAATATGTCATTTCTTCAAGTTGATGAGGTAAAAAACCTATGTTTGTTATAAACCAAGTTTATTTTTCTTCTTCAACTAGGGGTGTAAACGAGCCGAGCTGAGACGAACTTGACTAGGCTCGAGCTCGGCTCGTTTAACTTACACAGATCTTGAGCTCGAACTCGGCTCGCTTCTATCTTTATTTCTAAAGCTCAAGCTCAGCTCGTGAGTGGTTTTTCAGGGCTGAGGTCAACTCATTTACTATTTATTAATCAATTTTTATTTATTTATATATATATTTTCAATTATAACCTTATATAATATGAATTATTTATATATTTCTTTATTACTATATATATTAATTAATAAAAATAATAATATAAATTTTCAAACTCTCCCTTCATAGACCTATAATCTGCATGATGGTGGTGATAACGGTGACGGTTTTCTAGAGTGTCAAAAGCAACACGCGTTAATGATTTGCAATCTAAAGATCGTGAAAAGATAGAGGTGTGTAATGATTTGTTATCTACATTGATATTGGTTAAGCATGTCAATATCAGTTTTATACCTAAAATGTGGTGCTTCTCATGAAATATTGTTTTGTGTACCTAATGTTTGCCTAATTATTATATACCTTCAAATCAATATATAGAAGACCAAATCCCTGCTCTGAGTTTACAAGGCATGTTACAAAGTTTGTTTTGTGGGTATAACGGTTCATGTTACAAAGTTTGTTTTGTCATGTTATAAAGTTTGCTTTGTCAGTATAACGTTTCATGTTACAAAGTTTGCTTTGTCGATAATGGCTTTTTTTACACTATTCGCCATACCTTGTGATGGTGACCACGCGTGACATCAGTGAAGTTGAATGAAACAAACTTAGTTGCAACAAAATCATGGGCACGCGATTCTTGTACGTTTCCAACTGAAAAATATATTCACGAAGGATGCTATGAGTCAGATGACGATTCATCATCATCATCATCATCATCATCATCATCATCGTTCTCAGTATATCCCACCAATAGCAATGCTATGGTAGGGTCTGAGGAGGGTAAGATGTAGACAGCCTTACCTCTATCCGATAGGGATAGAGAGGCTGCTTCCGGTGAGACCCCCGGCTCGATAGTAGTTTTGAATCAAGCCTTGGACATAAGACACATAACACTCAATCATCGGGACACCGGCTGATTGGTGCATGTGCCCTTGTCTTTCGGCTATCAACGCCACCACATGATGCCTGATTAACCTTCCGCCACTTTTAACGTTATTTTCACGTGATTAGTAAAATAACGTCAAAATTAGTGCAATTTTACTTTTGCCCACCCAAGGGTTCACACATATATACATTATATGTGCGCACCGCAAGCAGGGCGTCAGATGACGATTCTTGTTTCTAACCGAAAAATATTCATCTTTTGATACCAATAAGTGATACAAATCATACAATCAATATATATATATATAAATCATTAACTATTAGGCATCATTAAATATAAATGTATTACATAGTATGGTTAATATAACCAATTACCCTATCTACAAAACTTAATAAATACATTGATATTTCACTGGAATATATATTTATAATATGTCAAGTTTTACTGTTGAACAAACTCGTTGCATGTTTCGGTTAAAGTAGAGTATATGCAATGTGGTTCTAATTCGATACAATATCGATGATTTAACATTTCATCATGGCACATGGGTAAATCATTCACTTTCTTTCTTTAGAGCAACATTAACATTAACCATATGTAACACCCCTTAATCTCTTTCCAAATGGATGCTAATCATAGTGGATTAAGATTCAAAGAACATTTTCTATTATGGGGGCCAAAATGTATGCTAACAATTTCATTATATCGTGTGCATAAATATCTTAGTTTTTGACATAACTAAAGGGGCATTATCTATTCAAATTAGGCAGATGTTTATCAAGTGTTGTTTTGGACTCCTGTGGGTTATATTATTCACTGCCATTTGATAATTACGCTAGAACCGGTTGCTATAGTGGGTTTGTTAAATCAAATGTTTTAGGTATTTCGTCCTTTTAAACCAACTAAACAAAGTTTATAAATATTACAACTTTTATAATTGTTTGTTCAACTAATGTAGATTTAGGTAAAATAAGCAAAAAAGACATTTCATGGCTTAAAACTCTGAACAAATTGAAAAAACATTAAACATGTTTTATTCATTGGCACACCAACCTTACTAGTTATTTCTAAATCTAAACATAATTGGTTTGGTAAAAAGGCTCTTTCCCAGATGTTTTGAATTAGTTTTCTAGTTTGGAAAGAGTAGTCGAGTGTATTTTGTAGTATATGCAACATATTAATTTGATAAGCAAAATACGTTACACGGTAAAATTAAAGATTGATTATGTTGGACACTTGGAGTGGTGAGCCACACCACATCCCTTCACAATCAAGTGATTTTCTTACCCAGCCAAAAAAAAAACGTAAAAAAAAAGTGACACTCTTAATTTTTATCTTTATTTTGCTTGGCTCTGGTCTTTTGTTTAAATGGGTTAGGCCTTTTGTATGTAACACATTGTAGCTAGTGAAAGTTTATTAACTTTTGTTCCCACACAAAGATTTTTGACTCAATTGACAAATGTTAGTTGAGTTAAGTATGAGACAAAGGAGATATACCATGGTTCGAACCACACATGTGACAAAAAATTTATGGAAACATTATGGGGGTCTGGTTTGATTCCACATGTCTAAGCCACTAATAGAGGCACCACTGTTCGATGTGGGTAGTAAGCCTTTCGGAAACCCCGGCAACCACTTGCACTAATGCCATTCAAAAAATACGTATTGAGTGGTTTACCGCATCCCTCCAGTCCTCCACTACGGCGTGACTTTCTTGATCTTTTTACTTGTTTTTTCTTCTTCGATTTTGTTTGGATGGACTAGACATTTTTTTAACCAGAATTTGACCCTAAATATCTAAATGCTACCTAAACCTCAAGGCTCATGCACACTTTTTGAGTTCTTTTTCTGCCTGATAATATTGTCTCTAGTTAATTTTATTGTCATTGCAAATTAAGGACGGGCTAAAGGGAGTGAAATAAATCAAAGAATTTGGGCCCTGACAGGGTGTGTAATCTGTAATTATGCATACACGGATGATATAGCAATAAGATGGAAAGTAAAGTGATTTTTCTTAGGGATCCAATTTTATTATCCGTCATTTTGCCCGAAAGGCTTGAGTCGGTCCTATCAACGGAAGTTAGAATTCCAAATAATGATCAGTCGTTCATTATTTTCTTCATATCAATCATATTTTACTTTAATAGTCCATCTAACCGTTGATTACTAGAAACAGACACAGGAGGTAAAAAGATTCCAAGTAAGAAAGGCTTAGGCAGAAGATTAGTGATATAATTTGAAATAATTGAATCATGAATTTACATATATAGGAACCGATCCAAAGGAATTTGAGTTTGTAAACGTATTTGGGTGACAAAACAATTTTATAAAAATTAGATAATTTGTAGTCTAATACCATGACCACAACCTACTGGTTGTTGCCACCAACCACCACAACCTATAGGTTATGGCCACTCCCATTCTAGAAGATGCAACCCTCAACCCCAGCTTACTGAATGCCACGCCACCACCATGGCCACTAGCAGATGCTGCTGCAACTGGTGGTGTGCCGGTGGTGAAAGCAGTGGCAGGTCACAGTGGTGGTGGCAGTGGCAGTGGGGTTGTGTCAACCGCAATCAACCTCGTCACAAATTTCAAAAAATAAAATTGTTCGATTTGTTCAGGTATACCATAATTGTATAAGTTGATCAACAGAAGTCAACAATATCATACGGGATGCTAGACACCATCCCCAAAAGTTGTACATGAATAATAATTTACGCGATAGTATGTATGAAATATAAGAAAAACACAGGCCAAGTCCATCTACCAAAAATGACAACATTGTGAGGAAGATCGGTTTGATCATTTTGTAACTTTAAACCCCTACAACAAAAAATAAAAACAAGTCAACAAAATCCACAAGTTTGACCTTTATCATCAAACTAAAGTAATAAATACTGTAATATAAGAATGTACAAACCTTCACCCTCTTGAGTAAAGCCTTTGCATTCTCATCATTCTTGAAATGATCGCGAACAGGCTGCATTTTATAATAAATTATTTTACAATTAAATACAAATATATTTAAAGTTATGAATATGGAATAATAACATTGCCATTAAAGAAACTTATAAAACTCTAGCACCAAACCTGTAAGATCTTATAAAATATATTTAAAGTTATGAATATAGAATAATAACATTGCCATTAAAGAAACTTATAAAACTCTAGCACTAAACCTGCAAGATCTTGTTTAAGGCCTTTGAAAGAGCCGGTTTTAGGTCAGCAGGATGCAGATCACCTTTTTCATAATCAGAAACTAGCTCTTCAAAACTTGTATAGGTTCTGTTTTCAAATATAAATAAGTATAAAAACATATCTTAATTAAAAACGACAATAATAACAAATCAAACTCACTTTTCTCCTCCGTTTTCGGCTTTCCTTTCGACTTTGAACTCGTTAAACCACGGAAATACGATGTATTTCAAGTACTCGAGGCATGGGTTCCCATCAACCACATTTGGTGGACAATATGCTTTTTTTATCTTCAAGTTAACGTCAGCCTGTGACATTCATCATGCACCCAAAATTAATATTATAAAATGCAATATATAGTGATATAGTCCACATTATGGTATTATACCTCCTCATCTTCCATAAAGACGGCAGAAGATAAATCAGATTTTGACATTTTCTCTTGCCCTTGCAACAATCCAGGAAGCATGTCTGCCCAAATCAAACACAAGAATAATAGTATTAATAACACCAAAAATGTATATATTATATATAAGCAATATATATAGGCAAGAAAGTTGAAACTGTGGCTCTTACGATGTGACAATATGATAGGTTTGTTTTTCCTCTTGATATCATCACAGTACTCCCTAGCAAGAACATTCACTTTCCTTTGATCCATGCCTAGCTGGCAGATGTCAGCCTGTTTCAATACAAAAACTAGGATTATTAATTATTTAAAAGAAAACTAAAACATATTCACGCTTGAGAAAAAAGAAACAGAGACCTTAAGGAAAAAAACATCTGCACATTGCATGCAAGGGTAAAAAATCTGGGCGGCTGTCAACTCATCCTGATCATTTCGGCCCATAATTTGACAACACCTACAATTATTAATAATACCAAGATACGAAAGCTTTTAGTTAACATTAATATTGGATGAATGTAAACAGATTTGTAAGATTTTACCTTGTTATCCTAGGAAGCTTATTTCTTCTAGCAATGTCCATCACCAGAGGCCAGTATTCATGTGCCCGACTATTAATTTCCTCAGAAGACCATATAAACTCCACTTGACCATTTTCTAGATTCATCCCGGCTGCTTTCCATATCTCAATAAGGTAATGCCCGACAACTTGAATTTTTTTTAAATCTCCACCCATTTTGTTGTTCAACTGTGCAAACCAATCAGCTATCCAAATCTTGACTTTGCAACCAGTGGATGTCAATTTATTGACATTTATAGTTTTCATAACACCCTGCCCGGCATAAAAAAAGCAGATTTAATAATAATACAAATAGTCAGATAATACAATCATCATCAAACAAAAATGTCATGCAAGCGTACCTGTGCGATATGCATTCTGCCAGATGGCTCGAACCCGTCATAGCAAATCGGTTGGGCCTTTTTGGTAAGAAGATTCAAGAGTTCGTCTTCTTGAATACACTCTTCACCGATACTTCTTATAATCCTAAACCTTTCCTCAACGCTCATCCTTAACACACAACACCAATGAATAATAAGGACTAAGTGAGCAATTTGACTTCTAGAGCTATTTGATGTTATATAAACATAAAAGAACTTCAAACACGAATTCAACATGTACTTAATTTAGCCAGAACTTACAGTGTGGTGGATGAATTTGAAGATGGCGATTCATCTTCTGATTTCAAAGAAAGTGATTCAACTTCTTTTGCTGGAGGATTCTCCATTTAAAGATTCTGTTTCTCAATGGTTGCTTGGAGGCTGTAGAAAGCGTAAATTAGAGTTAGACTAGCTCACTTTCTGCTGGTATCATAGGGCTGTAAACAAAGCGAACGTTCAGTAAATTGTTCGGTAGGAAATTCATTTATGTTCGTATGTTTAATAAATGAACTAACATGAACACTAAATTTCGTTCACTTAACTAAATGAACAAACAAGAACAGAGGCCATGTCGCTCAATTGTGTTCGTTAATGTTTATTTGTTCATTAAAGGTATTTAATACTTTTTAACGACCTTTCAAACCTTATCATATTGATTTAAGCAAAATTATTAACTATAAAACAAAAATAAATATAAAGATAATGTGATAAATTATATGTAAAATTAACATATGAATATAATGTAAAAAACTATCAACACAAACTTGGTAGCCAGACCGATAAGTGCCGTATTGTTGGCGCATACGAGACTAAATCTAGAAACCCTCATGCACAACCCCATGTTCTAATCACGTTATGTTTATTTCAAGTGTTTACTTTTGTTTCGTAATTTTCATTTAAGAGTAGGGTAAGTAGTGGGAGTAGTTATTAATTTGTGGGTAAGTTGAGCCTTTGCCTATTTAAATACATGTAATGCATATTTTCAAAGGAATGAAACATATGAAGAAAACTTGTTACAATATCTAGATTCTTAATCTTGTTCATTGGGAGTGTTTGCCTACTACAAAAGGCTAGCTATCACGGACCGAACCGTCAACACTAACCATTCTCAGTTAGCCAAATCACATAAAACATTGTTTTTGTTTGTTTGTGTTTGTGACAGGGCCGTCTCTGAGGATTTAAATACCTCGGCCGAGCCGAAATAAAGCCCATAGCCCTAACGAGTAGAAAAAAATATATAAGCTAATTTTTTTAAACAACGCTTAATGTTATAACAATAATTATAAACATAGAAGAATATATTATTAAAATCAGATATCGTAATTACTAACGACCAACTGATGATTCGTGAAGCTCTCCTAACATTGGAAAAAAACCATACTTTGGCCCTTGGTTCTGGCTTGGTCAACCGTGGAGGAGCCTAGTGGTCAATGACGAAACAACAGTGGTGGTCGGTTGGGTTGGTTGTTGTTCAGGTTTTGTTCAGCATTCACAAAGAAGAAAGGAGGCAAGGAAGAATTTTAATCGGCCGTTATTTCTTTTATTTTGCATTTGATTTTTATTTTAATTTTTTAGTTTTTAGTTTGGGCCCAATAATTTAAACTTGATCAAATAAACTACGAATAAAAATATTTTGGGACCAATAATTACAAGATAGTAAAGATCAAATCACATTTTATAAGTTTTATACTTTTAAATGTATATATAAAAAATTTTGGCCCCCCAAAATTACGTGGCCCAGCCGACGATCCGACCGGCACTGACAGTCGGCCCTGGTTTGTGAACCGCTCACTAGCAAGAAATTCCGTCCGGATAGATGCTCGTGAACCGTTCGCTTGTTCAATAAAAGCTTAACAAATGAACATAAACAAGGCCTTGTTCGGTTCGGTTCGATTGCATCCCTAGCTGGTTATAACAAGCAGCTAGTAAATTTGATTGAGTTGTCCTAGCACTATATAATAATCAGTGTTGGAATATATTTCACCTAAAGGAAACTAATAAACTTAAAAAGGTGAGCTACAAGTAACGAGAACAGTAAAGTGACAAACATTATGATTATGAGACATAATGAGCAGAATTGAAAGTAAGGGCGTGTTCGTTTCATAGACTCTTTTTAAAGGATTTGGAATTAGAATTGGAATTGGAATTGGAATTGGAATGGAATGTTTGAGAATCCCTATCATGTGTTTGGTTGGTTAATATGTATTGGAATTGAAATCTTCTTCATTCTCAGTTTTTTTTTTTTTGAACGAAGGAAACGTTTTAGTTTTTTTACATTTTTCGTTTTTGATTTATATTTTGAGTTATGATTTATTTATTAATTTTTTAGAATTTTTTTTGAAGGGATTTTTCTTTCCATAACAATCCTTATAGAATAGGTGGGATTTTAAAATCCCATGAAATGTGGGATTTGATGGGATTTAGTTTCCATTCCCGTTCTTTCAACATATCAATTCATGAGATTTAAAATCTCATTCCTTAAAATTCCTTCCAAATCCTTGAAACAAATAGTACTAAGTGTAAAGAATTACACAGGCAAAACAATTTGAAATGGAAGATTACTGAAGTGAATTATACATACAATAAGATGTGCAAATTGCATTTAAAAGCTTAATACCTGCTGGAGATGACGGTGGGTGGATGGATGGAATCGGAAAATTTGGTAGCGTTGAAAATGTTAGGGTTTATACGTTATTGAAGTTAATGGGCCGAACTTTGATTTGTAGGCCCATCTGATTGCATATTGGTTCTTAAGTCTTTTCAACAAATCGTAAGGCACTTTGTCCGTTTCCTGTTAATCCGTGATTAATCACTGGTCGTCATCCCATTGACTAGATGCCAATTAATCGCTATTTGGTTGAAATCATTCAAAACTAAAAACTTTATATATAGGTATATATGCAAAATTACATATATCCGATTAATCTTGATTAATCGTTAGTCTCTACCTCACTGCCCAATCAATGTCTAGCAAGTTCTCCAATACGTAAGAAAAAATAGAGAAAAATTAAAGAAGTGGTGACGATAAGAGTAAAAAATCAGATAGATCTCATTAGACATTATTGCAGTTTCCAAAGATGTGATAAGAGGGAGCAAAGAGAAAATGAAGGGATTAGACTTCATCTCCTTAGACAAATAGTAAAAAAAGAAGTAACTAATTAACTTGGGTTTTGTAATTGTTGATGATGCAGTTTGTTTTCTATAATCATGCATATATTGGTACAAATATAATGATTATATTTTCTATCTTTGGTTGGTGCTCTCTGATGCAGCCCAGTTATCAAGCTCAACTGGGCCATTTAGCAGGCCCAAAAGAAAGACCCATAAACCTGCTAAGTTGCTGGAATTGGATGGCTTTTCGACGTAGAGTTGGTTGAGTCAAATTGCATGTTCTTATTTTCTGCATGTTTGTTTTAATTGGTTGTTGCAAAAGTAGAGGGTTAGTGCATGAGTGTTCCTAAATAAGTGGCTAGTTATCGTGGTGGGGTATACTAAGTCATAGTGTGTTGCATATTTAAATTCTTGTACTGCATTTTGAAAGGAATATCAGAGAAAATTTGTCACACTTCTTATCTTCGTTCTCATTGAGTCTGACCCACTCTAAGGGTTCCCCACCAATTGGTGCTTTCATTGCTTCAATCCAATGCCTCCACGCAAAGATCCTTCCGATGAATCATTTCATTCTCTATGTGAGAAACTTGATCAGCTTCTCTCACATAATTCCGAAACCGCTGCCCAAACCCAAGCTCGTTCTGATGCCCAATTTCAATCACTACAAACTGCTTTCCAACAACAAATAGAACTCTCCAACAAACTCATCGCCACCATCATGAAAGACAAAGAAAAATAGATACCAAAAACCCTTTCCTTCGGTTCTTTCGGTCTTTCCCTTGCTGACACAAACAACCCTCAACAACCAAAAATTAACCTGCCCATGTTCGATGGTTCGAACCCTTTAGATTGGATTTTCTAAGGAAACAATTACTTCAAATACTATCGCATCCCTGAAACCGAACGAGTCTCCTTGACACAATTCTACTTCACCGGGGAGGCACTAAGTTGGTATAATACTTAGACAATAATGACTTGCTCGGGACTTGGCCCGAATTCTCCCGTGACGTAGAGTTACGGTTTGGTCCGTCCACATACGCGAACCATCAAGCGGCCTTATTCAAACTAAAGCAAACCTCAACCGTAACCGCTTATCAAAAGGAATTCGAGAAACTCTGCAAGTGCATAGTTGGCTTACCCAAAGAAGCACTCTTTAATTGCTACTTATCCGGCCTTAAACCCGAAATCCAATCCGAACTCGCCATCGTCAAACCAACTTCCCTACACCAAGCCTACGGTCTCTCAAAATTAGTGGAAGACAAACTAAACCTTGCCAACCCAAAAACATTTCAACCAAGATCTTACATCACTCCTTCAACTCCTTCAACCAACCCAATCTCTTCTACCTTCCATAAAACACCCACTGCTCCTTTATTACCCACACCAACAACACAAAAGAACCCACTGCCCTTTACCAAACTCTCACCCGACGCACTACAAAAACGCCGTAGTGAGGGTCTATGCTTCCGCTGCCCGGAGAAGTATTTCCCCGGTCATAAATGCAATCCCCCACAATTCCTATTAGTGGTCGACAACGAAGATGTCGAGCATAATGAAACACCGGCTACAGAGTCACCGCCCTCGGACTCGGAACCTCAATTATTTGCCCTCTCATCGGCAGCCTACTTTGGGCTTTCATTACCTCAAGCATTACGGATTACCGGCTTTGTAAAAGGCCAGCCGGTTCAGGTGCTCATAGATACCGGTAGTTCCCATAATATCATACAACGAAGAATTGTGTCGCATCTGAAGCTTTCTTCACAATCAATCCAACCATTTTCTGTCATGGAGGGAACGGCGAAAACCTTTGTTGCGACGGTATGTGCCTAACCTTAGGGGTAAATTTGGCAGATTCCCAATTTTCTATTCCCGTTTTCATTCTCCCCGTTGAAGGAGCAGACCTTATTTTGGGCTTTTCTTGGTTGAGAACCTTAGGCCCAATTTTGGCAGACTTTTCCATCCCCCAAATCACCTTTAACCATGGCACCAAGGCCATAGGTGAAAACCTATCTAGCCAAGTATCTACATCCATGCTTCACACCTTACTTGCTAAACATAGTATTGCATCCTTTCACACTCTACATGTCCAACCTACAAACCCCACTGACCACCAATCATCCTACGAAACTCCTATACATTCTGATGTTCACATACAACAACTCCTACCTATTTATGCTCACATTTTTTCCAACCCTACTACACTCCCACCAAACCGACCCCAAAACCATCACATCCCTACCCTCCCAACGTTTAAACCGGTTAATGTACGGCCATATTGGTATCCACATTATCAGAAGGAGATTATGACCACACTCATTAAGGAAATGCTCAATGCCGGGGTGATCAAACCGAGTACCGGTCCATACTCCTCACCTGTTTTACTCGTTAAAAAAAAAAAGACGGGTCATGGCGATTCTGCGTTGACTACCGAGCCTTAAATTCGATCACAGTAAAAGATCGTTTTCCCATCCCTACGGTTGATGAATTGCTAGACGAGCTTCATGGTGCAACAATATTTTCCAAAATAGACCTCACTTCTGGCTACCATCAGATACGGGTCACACAATCCGATACCCACAAAACAGCTTTTCGAACCGTTGACGGTCACTAAGAATTTTTAGTCATGCCCTTTGGTCTCTCAAATGCACCGTCTACGTTTCAAGCCACCATGATTGACATGTTTAGGGACGCACTTCGTCTGTATGTACTAGTTTTTTTTGATGACATCCTAGTATATAGTGCATCCCGTAGTGAGCATTACCACCACTTGCAATTGGTATTGGAAACATTGGCAGTTAACAAATTTTTTGCCAAACCTTCAAAATGCATTTTTGGGGTTGACTCAATATCGTATCTGGGTCATGTCATTTCAGCGAAAGGAGTAGAGGCTGAACCGGATAAATTAAAAGCAATACAAGAATGGCCACAGCCATCATCCATGACCACCTTGCGTGGGTTTCTCGGTCTCACCGGCTATTACCGCCGATTTGTGCGAGACTACGCTCGTTTAGCTACTCCTCTTACTGACCTCCTAAAATCACCAACCTTTAAGTGGACTGATGAGGCCACTACAGCCTTCTCACAACTCAAAGTAGCAATGGTATCCTTAATATCATTAACCTTACCGAATTTTAAAAAACCTTTTGAAGTCACCACCGATGCGTCAAATGTAGCCATTAGGGCGGTATTGTCTCAAAACGATCATCCCATTGCTTTCTTTAGAAAAAAACTGTGCCCACGAATGCAAGTAGCCTCGGCGTATGTTCGGGAATTATACGCCATTACAGAATCCGTTAAAAAATGGCGTCAATATCTGATCGGTAGAAAATTCAAGATTTTTACCGACCAGCGCAGCCTTAAGCATCTTCTCTCTCAAGTGGTGCAAACTCCCGAACAATACAAATGGGCAACCAAACTCCTTGGTTATGATTTCGAAATATTTTACAAGCCAGGAAAAGAAAATCGGGTTGCCGATGCGCTTAGTCGGATACCGGAACCAATTGTGTTTGCCATTTCAACGGTTCAACCCGACTGGGTGGAAGCTCTAAAAGGGTTCTATAACTCAGTAGAAGGCAAGTCGTTGACTACTAAATTGTTGAGGACTGGACGGTTTAAACAAATTAATGGTCTGGTCATCGAGGGCAACCGAGTATTCGTTCCAGAATATAACAAGGTCCGTGACTTACTTCTTTCAGAATACCATTCATCAGTGATCGGAGGACACTCCGGTATCAAAGCTACGGTAAAACGGCTTTCGTCTTCATTTACATGGCCAAAACTGAAAGCCGATGTCAGCGACTTTATCCGAAAATGCGAAACCTGCCAACAAGTGAAGTATCCTAACCACAAGCCATATGGCCTTCTACAGGCCTTACCCGCTCCTGTTAGTGTGTGGCAAGACATGACGATGGATTTTATTATCGGGTTACCGATGTCTCACGGTAAAGCAGCTATATGGGTTTTAGTGGACCGTTTCTCTAAGTTCGCTCACTTCATCGCCTTAACCCCCAAGTTCAGTGCGGTGTCCCTCGCTACACTATTTTTACAGCACATTTACTGACTACATGGTATGCCAAAAAGTATTGTATCGGACCGAGATTCAATATTTTTAAGTAAGTTTTGGCAGGAGCTTTTCAAGCAGGTGGGAACAAAGTTAAAGTTTTCAACGGCTTACCATCCACAATCGGATGGACAAACGGAAATAGTCAATCGTTGCCTTCAAAACTACCTCCGGTCATTTGCGAGTGATGAACCACACTTGTGGAGTCGTTATCTATATCTAGCCGAATACTGGTATAATACGTCGCATCATTCGGCCATCAATATGACCCCCTTTCAGGCTCTTTATGGTCGTTCGGTACCTGATTTCAATCCTTACATTCCGGGATCATCCAACACTCCATCCATCGATTTCTTGCTACAAGAACTTGGCAGGCTACGTGTGTTGCTTAAAAATAATTTGAAGAGGGCGCAACAAAGGATGACAAGTTTGGCTAATGCTCACAGAATAGACAGAACATTCTCGGTTGGTGATATGGTGTACCTACGTCTCAAGGATTATCGTCAGCGTACAGTCTCTCTCAGGCAATCAAAGAAATTAGTAAAACGTTTCTATGGTCCATTTAAAATATTGGAACGTATTGGTCAGGTCGCATACAAACTGGAGCTACCACAAGGTTCTCGTATTCATCCCGTTTTCCACGTATCCTTACTACGCCAAGCTCATGGGAATCCTACTTCCGTTCCATTACCAGAAATCAATGATCTTGGAAATTACTCTCGGTTACCGGAAGCCATAATTGATGAGCGCGGAGAAGGAGATAAAAGGGAAGTACTGGTATCTTGGAAGAATAAACCTATGGAAGAAGCTACATGGGAACGATACTCAAACTTTCAGGCAGAATTCCCAACAGTTATGGCAGCCCCAAGAACCCAGCTCGAGGATGATCTGTTTGTGAAGAGCGGTGCAGTTCATGCAACCCAGTTATCAAGCTCAACCGGGCCAATTAGCAGACCCAAAAGAAAGACCCATAAACCCGCTAAGTTGCTGGAATAGGATGGCTTTTCGACGTGGAATTGGTTGAGTCAAATTGCATGTTTTTTTAGTTAGTGCATGTTCTTATTTTCTGCATGTTTGTTTTAATTGGTTGTTGCAAAAGTAGTGGGTTAGTGCATGAGTGTTCCTAAATAAGTGGCTAGTTATCGTGGTGGGGTATACTAAGTCATAGTGTGTTGCATATTTAAATTCTTGTACTGCATTTTGAAACGAATATCAGAGAAAATTTGTCACACTTCTTATCTTCGTTCTCATTGAGTCTGACCCACTCTAAGGGTTCCCCACCACTCTCGATCGGGGGTGCGTGTGTAAGACCATTCTCATTGGTGAACCTTTTACTAGTTTGGTTGCCATATATAATTAAATAAAAATAAAAAAATAATTTGTTGGCAACCTCTATGCACAAACAGATCGGTGAAGCAACCTAATTCATAGAAGTTCACCACACTTTTTTATTCTTAGACATTCACACATGTCCCTATTATTGGTTCACTACGATATTTTTTCCCTTTTTTTCTTTCTAAAAATTAATTTCACCTATGAATTGAAATTTTGTCAATAACTTGTAATATTTAACCTTTCTAAAAAATCTAAATATACAATTTTGTTTAACTTTTTTTTTCTGAACATTTCGATATAAATTTCATTAAAAACCGAGTTCTTTCATAAATATTTTAATATGGTTCGTTAATATTTTTTAAACTTATAAATAATTTATTAAAGAATAAAAGATAACAATTGTTTTTTATAGTTCTAATATTTGATAAAAACTAATCACAAATCATATAGGCATAATAAAAAATTTTGGTTGGGTTGTGAACAATGTTTTGTAAAACCTGGTTCATATTAAATCAAAATCAAAAATTTACGGGGCAATTAAGGGTCTGTTTGGTATGGGGTAATGGAAAGAATGAGGAATGAAATGGAGGATGAAATGAAATAGATCATTACCATTCCATTACCTTGTTTGATTACCATGTAGGAATGAAATGAATCATTACCTTATGTTGTTTGGTAAATGAAAAACAATGGAGGAATAGAATAAATTTTGTTGTAAATGACAAAAATGCCCCGCATCATTAAATTATTATTTTATACATGTTTTCACAACATTATCAAATTTTAATTTACAGTAAATTTGTATCATAAAAAAAACATATATAATTAACTAGTAAAATTTTAAAATCATTCAAAAATTCTCAACTAAGAAACTTAAAATCATTCGAACATTTTCACCTTGGAAAATTAAAAAAATGTCATCCGAATTTTCCAACTAGAATAAATAAAAATAATCCAAAATAGCCGTCATATAATTATGTCAAGCCGTATCTTCAAGCATGTCCCTTAGAGCATCATCATCCAACCCCTCATATTATGTGAGGGGTGTTTTTATAATTTAGAGAGTGATTTAGGGTGTTGTGAGTGAAGAGTTTTTATATTTTAGAAAAAGTAGTGATTTTTCTGTATATTTGAAAAGTTACTGTTCATCCCCTATAATTTTTTAATATATTTTGAAAGTGGTTGTGAGTGAAGAAAAGAGAAAAGGTAATGATAAAAGGTATAAAAAGTATTATTTAATTGAAATGGGGAGAGAAATAAAGTGAGTTTTAGTATAATTTTTGGTTTGAAGATAGGGGGTGGGATGAGAATGCTCTTACCCATCCAAGCTTGCGTTCTTCATCAACCTTAAAAAAGATTACCATCAACTTCTCATTTTGTGTGAGCCTGCATACAGCCTTGTTACACTCATGAGTAGTCAAACCCACAACTTTGTTCATCTCCTCAAAAAGGTTGTTAAGCAGTTCCTCTCTATTGCCCTCTGTTCCAAAAACTCTATTAAATGTTTCTGTAGCCCCCCTAATTTCTGCACCAATTATTTCTGCTGACTCTTTCAAACTGTTCATTAGTGTATCCCAACTGTTGCGTCTTTTTCGCTTTCGTTGTGTACTTGATTCTTCCCTTGAAGCTGCATATGAAGGGTTGTTTAGTGGCTGCTCAACATCTATATCTTCTAATCCATCTCCAATAATTTGTTCTCTGTTTATGTCTGATATAATATCAGCAGCTGTTTGAGCTTCTCTTCCATTCGCTCGATCCTTTCCAAATACGTTACACAAGTCCCAGTAGTGAGGAAATTTCACTGCATTTTGGTGCACCTAAAAAGGACACATAATGTTTAGAGTTAGCATATAAAAATAAAAATGTAAACGAAATTACTATAGAATGCTACAATCATATACGAATATACATTACCTTAATATAAGCTTGCCAAACAGGTTGCGGAGCATCGAGCATGCCATTAGTGTAATCCTAGCCAAAACCACTTGTGTTATCCCATGCTAGCATATCATGCACGGCTGACCATTCAGTTTTCATTGTTTTTATCCGTGACTCTATGTGTGGCTTTGCTTTTATGCCAGCTTAAGGAAGTAAGATTGAAAGTTGTTGCTCCACGGCATTGTAGAAGTCGGGCTTAAACCCATTATCTGATTTGTAAATAGAACCCGATTTGACCACATCGAGCATTGCTGCAACAAGCTTTTCATCTTCATTTTCATTTATTTTTTCCCGGACCCCTTTCAGAATCATGCTGTAATTCCATATCTTCACACAAAACACAAACATAAAATATTTAAAAGCTGTATAAAAAATATAAGATAGCAAACACCTAAAATCATTCAAATTTATTCTTAAAAGCATCCATTTAATAAACATAACCAAAATAACATAACTAAAAGCATAGTGACCCAAACAAGTTAATGATGTCTAGATGTCCATGAATTAAACATAGATGTTGCCAAATTTTGTCTAAAGTTTGTCCATTCATTCGAGGTCCGAATTGTTGTAATATTTTCTGCATGTGAGCCAAGATCTTCGTCATCTACATCAGTATTTGTGTCAATAAATTCCTCATCATCTAGAGGATCATATGGCATTTCTCTTCTAATAAAGTTATGCACAAGACAGCATGCAAGTATAATTTTATTTTGTGTCTTGATCGGATAGAAAGATGGGCTTCTAAGTATAGCCCATCTTTTCTTCAAAACGCCAAAACATCTTTCGATGACATTCCTTGCTGCTGAGTGCTTTATGTTGAAATACTCTTCAGGATTTTCCAGTCTTCGTCCATCTAGCCAAGTATTCAAATGATATCTTTGACCTCGGAACAGTGCAAGGAATCCCTCTCCATTGGTGTACCCAGCATCAACAAGATAGTAGTTACCTTTAGGCACTTGCAATCCATTCTCTCGAATCATAGCACTACGAAGTATTCTGCCATCCGCAGCAGATCCTTCCCAACCAGGTAATACGTAAATGAACTGCATGTCAGGTGTGCAAGCAGCAAGTACATTTGTTGATATGTCCCCTTTTCGATTACGATATCATGGCTTGTCTTCCTCTGGAACTTGTACACCTATATGTGTCCCATCTATTGCTCCTAAACATCCCTTGAACCATTTCCATCTTTCATCTGTTGAAGTTTCTAATATTGGCTCTGGCTTCTTAAACAGTTCATTCTCCAATTGTATAATAGCAATTAAGACATTGTTGAAATGTTTGCTTATAGTCTCTCCTGATCGACGAAACTGAAACTTCGCCACTCGATTCTTCACATGGTGTGCCAAAATGTACAGAAAATTGCCACTTGTTCATCTACTTGGAGATACTTAGACGCCTTCAACTTTTCGCCCCTCTCCAATATATTACAAAGTGTAATGAAAGTTGCCCTATTCATCCTTAGTTGATGAAAACATGTATTATCACTTTCATACACTAATCTATGCATATGTTCTTTTCTCTCGGGGTAGAACATCATGTAGCGAGGTCTAATTGGACACATATCTAAACGTATACTAATAATTGTTTGAATTGCTTGAATATACCAAGTAACCATGTTTAGCATATGTAGCCACAACGCATAAAATGCAGCTAATTTTTCTTTCTTTTTTTTTTCTGCTCATTTTAAGTCTAGACATACTGCATTATTATTAACAAAAACAAGTTTAGTATTATAATAATATCAAATTTGAAGCAAAATTAAAAGTTTACTCAAGACCTGTTTATGATATGGCAATACACAGTAAGCATCTCATGATATGGCAATATATAGGGGTATTCACGGTTCAGTTTGAAACCGTAAAATACAAGATCCAACTGTTTATATACTTATAATTATATTTTTAGTTCACAAATTTATTTAAAGTGTTTACTCTCTTATACTTTCTCATTGATCTAGATTCGTGTTCTTGGGACTCCTGATGAACATGTATTTGAGAGTAAGCAGTTAACATTTGCAAAAAGTTCCTTTTTTTTGGAATTTGCAGAGTTCTTTTAGCTTTTGTTTAGTTTGAGTAGTCATTTTTGCTGCAACATTCACTTTTTTTAATTCAAGTAATTCCAGTTTGCTAATTTTCTAAAAAAAAATACTTGCAACCAGTGTTTAAATTCCAGTTTGCTAATTTTCTAAAAAAACAAATACTTCCAACCAGCCAAACACGGGTCAACATGCAAATATGAAGAACATTGGTCAACTTGCAAATGTGTCGGCCCAATAAGGTGAAACCGTGAAACTAAACCGTTAGTCATGGTTCGGTTTGGTTCGGTATTATTTATTAACGGTTCGGTTCAGTTACGGTTTTCGATGACAAAAAACTGATACTAATGGTTTGGTTCATGGTTTGACCCAAAAACCGTCAAAACTAAACCGTGAACACCCCTAGATGATGATATAAATTATAATACTTTCAATGTAGACTTTAAATAAAAAAACTATCGTTTATTATTGTCATTTCAAATTATTCCAAAGCACCACTTAGACTTACCGCGTGCTGCCCAAAACAAAAGCCTAAGCAACACCTAACCTCCCACCAACAAACATTTATGTAGAAACAAATACCCACGACCGGGACTCGGACTAGCGCAGGCAGCAAAACACAATTCAAACTGCAGATATATTTTATTCTGTTTACAAATGTCCAAGTCCAACTTTCTTATGTTATCGAGATTCAAGTTATTATATAGCAGGTGACTCTGAGATCACATTCAATATTCTTATGTTATATATTCATATAAATTAGAGGAATTAGTTTATGTCAAGCAACTATGAATCCACATAATAAACTTACAGAACTATACAAACAACAAATATTCTTGTTCAGGAAGTGGATTTAGAGAATTTGAACTAAATAAAAACCATATTGAATCTCATAATCACCGTGCTTGAAGAAGAAGTAGAAAAATTGTTAACAAAATAAACTTTAACAAATAGAATTGAATGATGTGTAATGGAATTACTGAATTACTAACCTCTGGATTCAACGAGTTAGGGTTTCTGGAGTCGAATTCTGCTGTGTGACTTCTGCGTTGTGACAATATGCAATTTGATAGGCAATATATAAGCGATTGATCGACAATAGTTTTGATTGTAATCAATTCCTTGTTTAGAGGATACATAATTAACGAATTCATTTGGAGGGACTGGGAAATTATTGATATGCAATAGCTGAAATATCGGAGGGTAAAACAGGGAAACCAAAAATAGAATGGCTAGGAATGAAAATGAAAGAGGGGGGGGGGGGGGTGGGGTGGGAGGAATGAAATCAAAGGAATCCAATTCCATGGTAATGGCTGATCTCTTTCCCTCCTTAAACCAACCATGCCTTATTTCATTAGTCATTCCATTCCTTTCCTCGTTATATCATAACAAACACTACCTAAGGGTTTAAGACTCGAACCCTGGCTGATTTCCGGATAATAAGGCTCACTAAATCACCAAAGAGCCATCCAATCAAACAATACTGATTTATGATACGAGGAAACATAAATAATAAATACCAAAAAAGAACACAATGTGGTGAGTGGGTGATAAAGCAAAAACAACATACCGTTATTCCACATCTCGCTCACAACGTTTTTCGCTAAAAACCCCTCGTTTAATTCACACAAAGCTGCAGATAAAGCAACATAACCTTGTCTCTCCAAACAACTCCCACAAACCATAACAACTCTCTCATAAACATCTTTAATCTCATCAAATTCACCAAATTTACAAACTGTAACCACATAATCCGAAAAATTGAATCTTTTTACAGACCCACAAATATCTGCCCATATATTTTCAACATCATTAACAGTACCATCTTTAGCTAAGCAATTAAACACTAAACTGTATAAAAATGGTTCACTTACCCTGTTTCTTGACTTCAGATGTGAAATTACGGTTTGCCCCTACAAAGTTTGTTGATTTGGGAGAGGTAATCGATCAAGATGACAGATGTGGCGGAATCTAAGATATGGGTTTGGGTTAATAGTGAGTATAGAGTGGTTAGAGATGAATGGTTTTGGGGGTTTAGTGAGAGAGCTTTGATTTGATTGAGTACGGAATGCAAGAATGTTAAAGGAGGTGATGGTGATGGTGGTTTGATCGCCTCCGTGAAGAATACGGAGAGAGGTCGCCGGAGATACCACGGAGAAGGGGTGTAGAGCTTCATCAGGAGAAGAGGAGAGTGTTTAGGTTTTTCAAATTTTTTTAATAGCTCAACTAGTTGAGAAGGTGTGCATGGTCCCATTTTGTACGATTTTAGGTCAAACTATAATCATAACCAACTAGTTTTTTACCCGGCGCAACGGTAAATCCGAACGTTGGTAAGACACAAACATTATCGGTCCTAAGTGTTGAGGCGGTAAGTTGACGTGAATTCGGTCAGTTTCTATTACATGTATTATTGTACGGAAACTAAAACAAAAAAAAGTTATGAAAATTGAGATGGAACATTGGGATAGCGTTGGTCGGTGAAACTCGAGCGTTGGTAAAACCCGAGCGTTGTTGGTCTCTGGCGGTGAGTCTATGCAAATTTGGTTGGGTTTTTCACATTCGTTATAAAGCCGGACTACAAAAAATAAATTGTCATTCGGTCAGTTTCGTTACGGTAACTAAAATAAACTGCGCTAAGTCAACGCAAATTACGTTAGTTTTTATCACATCCGTTACGGTATATTAGTATTGGAACTAAACTAATAAAAAACAAACATAACAAAGATAATTAGAAATATAATTATCAAAGTTTAAAACAAAAGACAAACAAAAAAAAAACCCAAAACAAAACAAAACTTGTTCCAATGGAATCTTGCCAAATGGACCAATCATAGTCCAGTATCGCCAAACTTCTCTTTTATTTATATTAGTAATATGTCGGTTAATAGATAATTATAACAATAACCGATCTAGTAATAATTGATCAATAATAATCCCAATAGGTCAATAACAATTTAACTATTGACATTTTCAACTTTCAACTTTGTCATCAATAACAAATCCAGACTAACAAAACGCTAAATCTGATGACATGGCGCTTGCGTAATGTGGGATTAGACCTAAGCTATTTATAGCTACTAAATCTGATGACGTGGCGCTTGCGTAATGTGGGATTAGACCTAAGCTATTTATAGCTACTGTATAAACTCTTAAATCACAAAAGAAAAATTACTTTCCAATGAAATCTTTGTAAATTTGGGATATGGCATAGGTTATTTATAGCTACCGTATAAACTTTTAAGATAATTTGGTTTGTTAGAAAGTGCAAATATGCTCCTCTAGGATTAAGAAAAAAAGCATGGTTAAGACTACTTGTAATACGTGTAATAACCCTTATATCAAAGCATAACATATTTAGCCTGGTTTGAATTAAGCTTAACGTTAACGTGTGTGTAACTATTCAAAAATAAATAGATATCCTATTCTAACGGTCTGGTCCGATTTTATAAGACCAGTTTTTTATATAAACCACAAACCGAACCGTTCGTTACAGTTTGAAATTTTTGAAGCCGATCAACCAAAAACTAAAAGACAAAACCGACTATGAAACCGAACGGATGACCGGTTTGAACGGTTTCACAGTTTGAAATCAAACCATGAAGGCCCCTAACACGAATATCAAACTTTCGCTGTTATGAAAAGAAAAAAAAGAAAAGTTATTTATCAAAAAGTATTGCTTTTAAAAGATTTGATTAATTAAGCGATGCTCTCTCTTGTATGCATGGATGCTGGTTTGGTTTCTTAATTTTGTAAAAAGATGGTCCCCAAACTGGATGGACTTTAATTTCTCTTGTTAGACTATCTATGGTGGATGTTTCTCACCCTCAAAACCCTTCAAAACATCCGAACCACCGTCCCTAGGGGTATTTTAGCCTACAAAAACTCTTTCAACATTTTGTGTACAACACTGGATGAAGAAATAATGAGGCCAAGGATAGAACCAACCAAAAGAAAAGAAGGTGGAGAGCGTTTTCTTCCATCACTACACATGGTCTTAGGAGAATTTGAAATTGCTAAAGTACTTTAAGAGTTTAAAAGAAATAAATATATTATTGAATGTTTGCAACAAGGGTTAAAGTATAAATTTTAAACATTAAATCAATGTTTTCATAACTGGATCGGACACTGAACCGGTCGGGTTACTGGTTCATCGGTTGTCGGACCGGCCGAACTAAAAAACTATGAAAAAAATGATAAATCAAAAAATATATGAAAATTCCATAATAAACCGACGGAGGTTTAGTGAGCGCCATGCCGAATTTCTCTACCATTTTCTTCTTTTTCACTTTGGCCAATATGAGTTTACCTGGTACTAGCAGCTTTATCAGGGAATTTCTCATCTTAGTAGGAGCTTTCCAAAGAAATAGCTTAGTAGCCACATTAGCGGCGCTTGGGATGATTTTAGGCGCGGCGTATTCCCTTTGGCTATATAATCGTGTGGTTTCTGGCCCAAGAATTTCGCTATTTCGATTCTGCTAGTCCTTGGGAACAGCGTAGCGACGGATAATTCAGAATCAGAATAGGTCCAAGGGACAAATCAAAAGGAAATGCTATTTGCTTCGTAAGAATAAGAATTCACTTCTATGAAAGACTTTCACGGGAATTGTCTTGATCGTCGGATATCTTTGTTAAAATAAAAAAAGGAAGAAGTGTTATCGCCTGCAATTCTTCCCAGTATGGAATGAGTAAAGAATCAAGCTACAAGTTTCGATCTATACGAAAAGCACGGGTTTTTTTCTTTCTTTCGGTTTCATTGATAGCAGAATATCTCTTCAATTCCCAATTGTTGGTGCATAATGTCAGTAGTTCATAGTCTAGTGTCTGTAATCCAGTCTGTAATGTTAATTGTGTTTTGTTTATGTTTAAGCGAAGTTACTGACAAGTTCGCTTATCAGGCGAACTTGTTAGTCAAGCGAAGTTAGCAACAACTTCGCCTGAACATATCAGGCGAAGTTGTCGTGTATTTATACGCTAGGTCACGGCTTGTTTAGTTGTTGAAGGTAATCCTATACAGACGTGTGTGAGTCGAGAGATGTGAGAACCAGAGAGTATTGAGTCTGTATTCAGTGATTATATCACGTGTTTCGGTTATAATATAACGTGTGTTCGTTTATTCGTATCGTGTGTTTGTTTGATTCGTGTTCTACGCTCGTAACAACCTACGCAGGGATTCCGCACCTGTGTAGATCGAGATATCCCGTGCAGATCCATCCAGGGAACCTACAATTGGTATCAGAGCTATTGCTCAATTGTGTGGTTCGGGATATTCACGCGGGTGTAGAAATCGTCCCGTTTCGACTATTCGCGGGACGTGTTTTCTGTGTTTTTGTGTCATTCTTACCTCCTACCATCGTATTCAACCCTTTACACCGTCAAAAACCTCGAAAAACCCAGAAATCAGATCTGTAGAAACTTCGTGTTCATCAGGCGAAGTTGCAGTCACTGTTCGTAGGGTTTCGGCGAAGATATAAGGTTAAGCGAAGTTATCCACAACTTCGCCTACCTTCTCAAGTTCGCCTAACTCAAGCGAAGCTCTCTACAACTCCGCCTACCTCCTAAGTTCGCTTACCTCAAGCGAAGTTAAGAATCAGCGAAGTTCTTCAGCGAAGTTAAGACTTAAGTGAAGTTATCCGTAACTTCGCCTACAGTACTTTTCAGAAGAATTTTTTTTTTGTTTTTCGGGTTTCTTAGTTTTTGAGAAAGATGTCGTCAATTAACATCTCAGAGTTAGTTAAGATGGAAGTAGAAGCAGGGTCAGCTACTAAGGCCCCAAAGTTGCTTAAAGGAACCGACTTCGTTGCTTGGAAGGATCGGTTCGAACAATATGTCAAGTACCAGGATGCGAAAATGTGGGTATGCATCCAGGATGGTTATATTCCACCAACTATGGAGTACGAAGGTCGTGATCAGATCAAAAAGTACAGCAAAATGGAAGAAGAAGAGAAAAAGATGTATGAGGCTGAGAGCAAGGCTCATGCTGCTATCACTATGTCTCTTTCACAAGAGATCCTTCATACTTTTAGAAAGTACAAGACAGCAAGAGAGCTTTGGGAAGCTCTTGAGAGCCGGTTTGAAGGAAATGTGGGAATCCGTGCTTCGAAGATCAAATTGCTCAAAACTCAATTCTCGGTCTTCAAGTATCTGAAAAACGAATCACTTGATGATATCATCACCAGATATTATCATCTGATGACTGAACTCAGCAACTATTCAATTGCATACAAAGAAGATGAGATTGTTGAGAAGCTTCTTGATGCTCTCCCACCAAAATGGGAGATGTATACTGTGTTGATGAGAGAAGATAAAGACTTTGCTGACTATGACCTTGAAACAGCAGTTAACAAGCTCCGAACCTTTGAGCTTAACATGGTTAGAAAGGAGACACCTACGGATCAGGTTCAAGATCCAGGTATGTATGGTGCTAAAGTCAACTCTAGTTCAGGTTCGAAGACTGAATCAGCTGCCTACTACTCGAAGGGAGAGTCGGGCGCCAACTCATCACATGAGGGGCATGTGTCAGTCAACACGAATGGTGATGTTTGCTTTGTAGCAGGTGGATCTAGTGCATCTAAACCGCAAGCAAGCAAGAGTAGTTGCTCTCCAAGTATTCCTAGCAACAACTACTCTAAGATGCCTATGAGTGTCAAATCTGCTGAAGAGCAGTTTGCTCTCTATGCTTCTTTTATTGCTTCCTATGAGAACTACATTCAGGGGAAGATTGTTGATCCAGCTATGTTGTTGGATGAAGACTATGACCAGATTGATGCTGATGATCTGGAAGAAATGGATCTGCAATGGCAGATGGCTATGATCGTGAGAAGAGTGAAACGGTTTATGAAAAAGACCGGAAGAAAGTTTGTCGGTGGAAGGCCAGGGTTTGACAAGACGAAGGTAAGATGCTACAACTGTCAGCAAAACGGCCACTTTGCTAAGGAGTGCAGAAATGAGCGTGTAGAACGTGGTCAAGGCAAGTCTACACAGCATAATGGGGGTAGTAAAGATTATAGTGCCATGATTTCCAGAGAAGATGGTGAATATAACTGGAACCTGCATTCTGAAGAAATCTTTGAACAGGCAAATTTGGCGAATGTGGAAAATGAAGAAAGTGAGAAAGCTACTGGAGAAGAAAAAGCTTTCATGGCTGATGCTAAAGACCAGCTCTCCGAGGTATGTTCTAAACCTACTTGTTCTAAATGTGAAAACTTGTCTGAGCAATTAGCAACTATAACTGATCAGTATGTTAGTTTGGATGCTGAGTTTAAAACTCTAAAAGAAGATCATCATTTTACAAAAGCAAGAGAAAATAGCTATAAAGTTAAAATAAAAGCTTGTGAAAAAGATATTAAAAGTCTAAAAGCAAAACTTGCTGAAAAAATTCAAGTGATTGATCTAAGCTATGAAGTTTTGGAAGAAAAAACCAAACTAATAGCTGAAAGAGAAAAACAGATTGCTGATCACCAGGTGAAAGTGGTGGAACTGAATAGAAAACTTAAGCAGTTCAGAAATTCCTCTGCTATTCTTGATCACCTTGTTAGTGATCAAGGTTCCTCAGTTAAGAGGGGAGGAATTGGTTATCATGAGGTTCCACCACCTTATAATCACAATTACACTTTTAATCCTAGTAATCAGAAATATGTTGACTTTGAGGTTGTTCAGACAGTTCCAATTAAGGTAACTAGTAAAGAACCAGATGTTAGTAGAGGCGAAACAAGTCCGCCTGTGTCAAGTGTTAAAATTTCTGTTCCGAGTCCGGTCTCATCAGATTCGGATAAGTCATTCGAGTCGGGTAAGACAAAGGAGGAGGTTGTATTACCAAATAGTGGAGAGAAAAATAAAACAACTAAAAAGAGTTCTCCGCTAAACCCTTATGTCCCACCATATGTGAGACGAACGGGCGGTAGTACAGCCTCGACATCCAAAACAACTGTTGAAAAGAAAGTTGAGCATAGGTGTTGTTTTAGGTGTAATCAATTAGGGCACCTAGTTGCAGATTGCCCTCTGAAGCAGAGATTCAGAGGTGTAAAGTTTTGAGACGATGATCCCAATTGTAGGTTCCCTGGATGGATCTGCACGGGATATCTCGATCTACACAGGTGCGGAATCCCTGCGTAGGTTGTTACGAGCGTAGAACACGAATCAAACAAACACACGATACGAATAAACGAACACACGTTATATTATAACCGAAACACGTGATATAATCACTGAATACAGACTCAATACTCTCTGGTTCTCACGTCTCTCGACTCACACACGTCTGTATAGGATTACCTTCAACAACTAAACAAGCCGTGACCTAGCGTATAAATACACGACAACTTCGCCTGATATGTTCAGGCGAAGTTGTTGCTAACTTCGCTTGACTAACAAGTTCGCCTGATAAGCGAACTTGTCAGTAACTTCGCTTAAACATAAACAAAACACAATTAACATTACAGAGTGGATTACAGACACTAGACTATGAACTACTGACATTATGCACAAACAGACTCCCCCTTGGCAGTAGCTTCATATCTTTATCTTTAAGCACTTGTCTTGTAATCTTCATGCATGCACTCCCTCTCTTACACAGACCGTGACTACTCGCTGATATTTCCTCGCTTCGCCTTTCCAAGCAGGAATATAGAATATCTTCTTCTCGTTTAACACCTGCAGATCAGCTTTAGATAAATTAACAAGATGCATCGGATCATACACTCTTAGCACTTCTTGTTCGTCTTCGTCTTCCATCACGGCTTCAGCAGCCTGGCAATCCACATACCACCATTTCAGATCTTTCAGCACATCTTGAGGCATAGTCTTCATTGGAACCTCTTTCAAACACCGAATCGGTTTATATTTCATCACCATCCAAGGTTTGCCATCTGCTCTCATTCCTCTTTCAGTATCTTCAACTAATTTCCCTTTCTGTGGTTTTAACAACTCAAACTTTTTCTCTTTAATACTTTCTTTCCATACTATCTTCCCAATAACTCTGGCCATATTATTATCACTTCTATTAATCAACCCCAGTCTGGCCAAATCCTTTACCTCACACTCAGGTAAGGTATTTAGAGATCTCAACGTCCTCTTAAAGTATTGGATCCCATCATATCTTTTCACCACGAACACTTTTAGCTGTTCATCATATAACCAACAGATAATGCCTTTCTTTGACTCAGCGTACCCTTTAATATTATAACTTTTCTTGAACATTGTAGGTACCACTGGCTTCTTCGTTTTGATAAACCAATGAGCATAGCCTTCCTTCCATCTAGGCTGCTCCTCCCATTCTGTATCATCAACTACTGTATCTTCACATACATTCGACTTCTCAACGGTTGGAAGCTCGTGTTCAACATTCTCCTCTACAATTTCACCTTCTTCAACATCATCTTCTATCACTATCTGTGCACCAATCTTCTCAATTTCTTCTAATGGCAGCACATCATCATCACACACATCATCAACATCTAACATATCATCATCTAACTCCTTCAAGGCATCGATCACATCATCTCCCATCTCCTCGTCATCTACCATCACCACCTCATCACCACAAGAACCGCCAGCTGCACCTGCAGACTCCCCCTGAGCTGTGGTTGTCCCAAGAGCTTGAGTAGTTCTTGGCAACTCACCACCTGCACCTTTCGATGCATTGGGATCATCGTCTCTGTCATTCTTCTTCTTTGTCCTGAGCTCGTCGCCTTTACAGCTGAATGAACAACATGATCTTGACCTATCATTTGTTCAATTTGGCCGATATGATACTTAGTTAATTCTTTTATCTTTATGTTCCCACTGATACCTAATCGATAACGAACCAGAATGGCTTTTTTAGGCCCAATTCCATCTATTTTTGTTGAGGCAATTCTTATTTGTTCATCGGCAACTGATCTAGCTCCTGAAATATATAACATTCTTGATCCTTCCTTTTACTAGTTTTCTCGGCTGGAATAAAAAAAGATTCTCCGCTCTGCTCCTACTCCTTCTTCTCCTTTAGGATAGGGTCGTCGTTGGTCCTTTTTTGCACTAAAAAACTAGTCAGAGCAACTAACTGTCTACGTACGAAATTTACGGAACAGGGGGGGGTCGATACAATACAAAACACCCATGTTATTTGCTGTAGGGTCCATCTTTTTGTTCACCATAGGGGGGCTCACTGGAATAGTTCCGGCAAATTCTGGGCTAGACATTGCTCTACATGATACTTATTATGTGGTGGCACATTTCCATTATGTACTTTCTATGGGAGCCGTTTTTGCTTTATTTGCAGGATTTCACTATTGGGTAGGTAAAATCTTTGGTCGAACATATCCTGAAACTTTAGGTCAAATCCATTTATGGATCACTTTTTTCGGGGTTAATCCGACCTTCTTTCCCATGCATTTCTTAGGGCTTTCGGGTATGCCACGTCGCATTCCAGATTATCTTGAACCGGTCCGGTTCACTGATCCGACAAGTTGAACCGGTCCGGTTCACTGATCCGACAAGTTGAACCGGTCCGGTTTTACGGCCGGACTGGCTGATTTTTTAAGAAGCGGGTGAACTATACCGAACCGGACCGGTTGGGTGACAAAATCCCGGTTGGACCGGCCGAACCGGTCCGGTTTTAATAACACTACATTAAATTTGACCTCAACCGTAAAAACTACTTTACTCTTTAAAATAGATGAGTAATAAAAAGTGTGAGAGATTCTCTCTAAAAGCAACATTTATCTTAATATCTTGTTTTCTATGTCTAAGGCTAAGGATATGCCCCATTTTTCTTATGCATGAGGTGACTTGACAAAGAATTCATCCCACATGACATTTGAGTTGGCAAAGGGTGTCAAAAGATTGAACTTATTATAATGAAACCAAGAACAAGAACAATACTTCTTAGATGATTACAACCAGAACGTCGTTAGCACTCTACTATACGAACAAGAAAGGTAAACAAATTACATAAATAGAAGTGCTGTGGGTTCTGAATAACAATGAAGAGACGGTCTTCTTATAAGGGGCGACGACCGATTTGAAGAAGGAAGGAGCCAACTGTTGATGCGATTTCCCAAATATAAACCCCGGATATATTGGTGTTAGACGCTCCTTGCCAAACTTGAAGAAGCGTAAAAGAGAAGCTAACGGTAGGGTTGAAGAGATCTGGGCTTTAGGTCTATATAACATATACAAATGGACTCTTATGCAGCTCTAGCCCATTAGCCATTCTAGTCTAACAAATAGACCCATAGCAGGTAATAGCACCTCAAACATTAGAACATAAGATAACATTAGAAGGATTATAGCTTGAAGGTAACACAACTAATACAAATTTTAACACCCCCTCCCAATTCTATAATCTAAACATATCATGTAGACCAAGAGACTTACACAGTAACTCATGCTGAATAATGGGCAGCCCTTTAATTAGTATATCAGCTAATTGATTCTCCGACTTGACACCAACAGTTTTGACCACACCTTTAGCTATCTTTTCTCGAAGATAAAAAAGATCAACTTCGAAATGCTTGGTTCGTTCATGGAACACCGGGCTAGCAGCAATTAATATTGCTGCATCATTGTCACAACAAATCTCAATAGGAAGTTTCACACTAACACCCAACTCACCTAGAACATTTTTCAACCAAATGATTTCTCCCAATACAGAGCACATCGCCCTATATTCAGCTTCAGCCGACGACCTGGAAACGGTATCCTGTTTTTTACTTTTCCAGGAAATTAAAGAACTTCCCAAGAAAACACAATAGCCTGTCATCGACCTTCTAGTTTCCAAACATTTTCCCCAATCAGAGTCAGCAAAGGCTTTCAGCTGAAAGAACCCACCTTTTTTGAATATAATTCCCTTTCCAGGAGAACCTTTGAGATATTTCAAAAGTTTTAATGCGATTTGAAAATGAGCCATTTTTGGTTTATGCATGAACTGACTCAAAAAATGTACAACATAACCTATGTCAGGTCTAGTGTGAGATAAATATATGAGTTTACCAATTAACCTTTGATAGCTGGTTATGTCCGTTAAGAAGGAGTTATCCTTGTTACACAGGTCCATCACAATGTAATGTTTATCAATTGGTACACTCATAGGCTTACTAGCACTAAGACGGAATTCAGACTTCATATCCATGCAATATTTTCTTTGAGAGAGGCACACACCTTCCTCAGATTGAATAACTTTTATACCTAGAAAGTATTTTAATTTTCCAAGATCTTCAATACGAAATTTGGTTTTTAATAATTGTTTTCTTTTATCAATTTCAGATTTACTATTACCGGTAACGACTATGTCATCTACATAAACAAGCAAAACAATAAACACATTTTTATCATTTAGCACAAACATAGAATGATCAAACTTACTTTGAAGGAAACCGAATTCTAATAAGACACTAACAAGCTTTTCATTCCACATTCGTGGAGCTTGTTTTAGACCATACAAGGACTTATTCAACTTGCAAACTTTAGTTTCATTTTTAGAAAAGAAACCTTCAGGGAGAGCCATATAGACATCTTCATTTAAGTTTCCATGTAGGAAAGCATTGTTAACATCTAATTGGTATAAAGGCCAATTGTTTTGAACAACTATAGCAATCACGGTCCTAACTGTGACCATTTTGACCACCGGAGAGAAAGTTTCATCAAAGTCAATACCTTCTCTCTGATTATAACCTTTAGCAACTAAACGAGCTTTATACCTATCAATTTCTCCAGTTGACTTATACTTAATTTTGTAAATCCAACGACACCATATAGGTTTTCTATTACTTGGTAACTCAACTAGATTCCAAGTATTACTTCTATTCAAAACTTCCATTTCTTCATTCATGGCGTTAACCCAATTAACATCAAACATGGCTTCATTGAAGCTTTGTGGCTCAACAGTCTTATTTAAAATAGTGGCAAAACATAAATTATCAATTGAAAGTTTTGAGTAAATCATCAAGTTTCTTTAGACAATAAATTTTTCTAGTGGACCTTCTAGTGTTTATGACCGACTCATTTAAATCAGACTCGTTTAATTCAGACTCAGTTGAATTATTAGTACCCTCAGGAGATATAGACTCATCATGTCTATTACCACCATGCCCAACCTCATCATAACCATCACTTGAACGCCCCGATTGCTGATTATCAGCCCTACTAGGGGCGCTAGTGTTATCAGTTGGAGACTCGACATCGGCAGCAGTTTCTCTTAGCATTCCCTCTTCATCATCGGGTTTTTCATCAAAAAAGTTTACCGGCTCGCATGTGTCAAAAACATCAAAAAATTTAAAGTATTGACTTGTTTGTCAAATAAAAAATCATGATCTAAACTTTTATTTTCTTTAAAGGGAAATACACTTTCATAAAACTTGACATCTCTAGAAAACAAAATTTGTTTTTGTTCTAAACTCCAAATTTTATAACCTTTTTTATTATTAGAATATCCTAAAAAACACATTTTTCAGCACGTTTTTCAAATTTGTTATTGTTATTTAAAACTGTAGAAAAACACAAGCAGCCAAAAACTCTAAGATGTTCTAAGGAGGGGATAAAACCAAACACTAATTCATATGGTGATTTGCCACTTAAGACTGAAGAGGGCGTCCTGTTAATCAAGTATGCAGCAGTTAAAACACAATCAGACCAAAAATTAAGAGGAACTCCTCCTTGAAATAATAAAGACCTTGCAATGTTGAGAAGGTGTCTATGCTTCCTCTCAACTATTCCATTCTGTTGCGGGGTATATGGACAAGATGTTTGGTGGATGATACCATTTTCCCTTAAAAAATCAAACATTTGAGAGTTAACAAATTCAGCCCCGTTATCACTTCTAAAATGTTTAATTGTTACACCAAATTGATTTTTTACTAAATTAAAAAAACTTACAATATTATAAAAAACTTCACTTTTACTTTTAAGAAGATATACCCATACAGCCCTGGAATAATCATCAACAACAGTGAGGAAGTATTTAAAACCTTCCCTACTTGCAATTTTATAGGGACCCCACACATCAAGATGCACAAGTTCACCGATACTTGATGTCTTGTGATCACTTAAGGGAAAAGGCTCCCTGTGTTGTTTAGCTTGATGGCATACATCACAAACTAATTGATTATGGGGGTTCCTAATACCTATCCTATCTTTTAGAACATATAAGATATGGTCTGAAGGATGACCTAACCTAGAATGCCACAAATCAGAAACAACTTGACTATTAAAACACACCTTAACACTTTTAGAAGCATCACCACAGAAGTAAAGACCATCAATTTGATTACCAGTCACCAGGTGTTTCTTTGTGAACAAATCCTGAAGATAACACTTATATTCATCAAATGTGACAGACACTTTGTTATCCTTGGCTAGTTTATACACAGAAAGAAGATTCACATAATACTCGGGAACCACAAAAACATCATTTAAGATAATATTATCATTTAGTTTTATACTACCAATTTTAGTGACAGTAGCATTTGATCCATTAGGATGTTTAATTTTAGTGTTTAAATCAGATACATCAACTTGATTAAAAACATCTTTATCAGACATGACCATATGTTGATTGGCTCCTGAATCCACAACCCAATTAGACAAAGGGGTTGTGGATTGATGATAACTACTGAATCCATAAAGACAAGTATTAAAACAATTTGCAAAAAAAACAATTGAAGTTACCTCCAACATTGCTGGACTTACTTTCACTAGGCTTATCATTCAGCAAACCAAGAAGCCTAGTGATCTGCTCAGAAGTAAGAGATGGTGAAGAGCTACTATTGTTATTAGAAACAGAAGCTGATTGACTAGATGAAGCAGCATTAGACACATTTGATTTAGCAGTTTGTCCTAACCTAGACTTATTATTGGGAGGGTATCCCACAATTTAAAAGCACCTCTCAACAGTATGGCCAAGTTTATTGCAATGTGTGCATTTAAGATTTGGATTTGGTCCTTTGTTGAATTTTCTTTTATTGTCAAAATTTTGTCTAGATTTAGAAACAAACCCACCACGTTTTGTCCTTTAGAAGAAAAATTGCTATTGTTATTATTTCTATGAGATTCCTCTCTAGAAACCACAACAAAGGCATTTTTAACAGATGGAAGAGGTTCTTTGGTTAACAGATTAGTTTTCACAGGTTGATAATAATCGTCCAGGCCCATGAGAAATTGCATTAATTTTATCAACGTGTTAAAGTCATTAAAGGTTTTAGAAGCTTGACAAGAACAAGATGGTAATTGCACAATTGCGTCAAACTGTTTCCACATAGTATTGAGTTTATTATTGTACTCAGAAACTGTGGACCCGTTTTGAGTCACAGAATTAATTTTTTGGTACAAGACAAACACCACAGATCCATCAACTTTATCGTAGGTTTCTTTAAGATCTTCCCAAACTTCATATGCAACTTTGGAATACACTTGCCCTACATATAGTTCCTCTGACATAGAGTTAAGGATCCAAGTCAAAACAACAAAGTTACACCTTTCCCATTGACTAATGAGAATAGCATCTTCTGTTGGTTTGACACAAGTTCCATCAATAAAACAACTTTTATTCCTAGCTTGAAGAGCTAATCTTATCGTATTAGACCACACATTATAGTTATCAGTACCTTTAAGTTTGATATTAACAATATTAAGACTGCTCGAATCACTAGCATGCAAATATAACGGATTACTAACATCAAGTATACTAACCAATGTTTCAGGACCAGCATCACTCATTTTTAATAAAAAATGCAACACACGGCATATATCTTACAAATAATGCATAGAAAAATTGGCCCAACTTAGTCAAGCACACCAAAAAAGGAGGGGCAAAGACAAAAAAACACAAAAGTATTTTATTTATTTTATAAATATTATAGCTTTAAAGATATATCTTAAATATAAAAATTGTATTAAAATAAAAAATATAGAAAATGAAGAATGATGAAGAATGAGACAAGTGATATATAGCCCTATGTTGAATAATGTTGAGGGGTGATATTGAATGATAGGGGGAAAGCTTACGTGGCATAGACAGAAGACGTGACTCGTAAGAGAAAATGAGATAAGCGGTGTATACCCCTTAGGCTAGCCGGTATACACCAGTGGGCAACCCCCACCGGTCTGACGTGACAGCCACCTGGCACCCCTCACGCAAGGGGCCTCCCTCGAACACCCCCCCCCACACACCATAAAATGGTCACGCGCGACCTGAGGATACTAACGGTGGTCAGTATGGTCATTCCCTACTTTTTTTCCTTTTTTAATCATTGGCAACAATCCACTTTTTTTAAAAAAAAATATTTTTTTATATTATAAATACATATAAACCTATTTCTCAAACCATTTCAACCATTCTCAAACCAATTATCAAACCTATTTTAACCAAAACAATATAATTTCAACGTAAAAAATCAAAATGAATGATTCTTCTTCGTTCGATGATACGAATTTTATTCTCTATGCAATGGAGTTTACGGTCAAACATTGAAACATCATGAAAATTTGGTCCAATTTTGACAAATAATAAAGATGAGGGATCAAAAATATTCATGTTATAAATAATGGGTAAAATAAGACTAAGAAATGGAAGTAGCTTATGTTAAGAAAATAAGAAAGGAAAACTCCATCCCACATAGGAGGAAAGAAGAAAAAGAAAGCACTTTATAAGGAGGGAACTTTCTATGATAATGTTCTTATGTTGCCAGCCACTCTCCCTAATCCTAGCGAAGGGTGTGAAACACCCGACGTGCACGCGCATGGGCGAATGGTGCTTTGATGGCGCACTTCGCACACTCGCATCGCCGCGAGCCGCTTGAGAGCCGCATTAGTATTTTTGGATGTTGGGACGAAATCAAGACATGGCGAGTTACCAAAAGATCGGGGATTAAAAATAAAGAGATTTGAAATTCTGCATCTTCGCGCGACGCGAAGAATTTGGGTCTTGCATCTTCGTGTGACGCGAAGTGGCGATAATATAACGTAACCCTGGAGCGACACGTGGCGACACGTCATGCGACACGTGGTGACACATGGCAAGCCTACTTGTTGAGTCAGCAAGCCTACTGCATCTTCGCGCGACGCGAAGATGCAGCTTTTTCACTATAAATAGGTCGGCCATGGGAGACTTCTCATCCATCCCTCATACTCCAAATCACACACAAAACCTCGAAAATCGTGCCACAACCCCGACATGCCGATATCCTGACAATTATGGCCTCGAAGTTCGTGCTAGAACTCTCTCTCGACTTTCCACCGTCAAGTAGGAGTACTGCCCGAGTAAAGCTTAGGCATTTCGTATATCAAGCTATACAAGGTAGGGGTTCAGCCCGATTATTATATTATAAATGGCTTGGACCCTAGTCAGGAATATAGCCCACACCTTGATCATATAATAAAGTGAAAATAGATTTCATAAGTTGAGATTATAAATGAAATATTATTTCTCTATTATTGATGTGTGTCTAATAACCCTATAAATATGACCCTCACAACTAAGCTTTAATATTAAAACAAAAATCCTAAAACCACACACAACCGGCAAGTGTACCGATCGCAAGTAGTATAGACTTAGGAAGTCCTAGTATCGAACACTTGGACACGTCAGAACGCTAAAGATCACTAACCCTAGACAAGACCTACCTTAGAATAATAATTATATTGATTTTTGATTTTTAAATACTTAACTGAACTAACTAGACTAACTGACAAAACTTACCAAAAATAGAAAACTTAACGGAAAACTAACTGTGTTAACTTAGGATGGAGAAAACGTCTACCTAGGTCTGAATCAAATTGTAGGCCTAACAAGCTAATGGATTGGATGACTTCAAGACACCGGTCCCTAAAGATGACACGACTAAGGATCGCTCGGGCTCACTAGATTACCTCTCGGTCTCACTCAACAAGCCTAAACTACTCAAAATCGCCTAAAACGACCAAACCGGGAAATAATTGCTAACGTGTTCTAATGAAGGATCACCTCTCGGTCTCACCAACACTCGACCCTAATGGCAATGAATACTACACAACCAAGGATAGAGGAACAATTCAAATTAAACCAAAATAGATCAACTAGTCGCTCAAACACCTAAACCTGACAAGAAACGAACTCGCTCTCGCGCAATCCTTATTCTAGCATGCAAAGGCAATGAGACAACCCTAACTTCCTATCACCTCTCGGTCTCAAGGAAGGTGTCTAACCCCTGTACTTAATCCAATTAATCCCGCAACAAAACCCTACGGTTGTTCCTACCGCAAATAAACCCTAAACACAAAGTCTAGAATCAAACAATGCACCGATCAATCAACACAAAACTAATCAATCAACACACGGGGTTTATGCAATGAATCACTAGAATTTCCAGCCCTTAAACACAACCTATTTCATGTCTAGATCAAACTTTACAATAGCAATTCAAGTCTATCAATCAAACAATCCAACAAGCTCATCAAACACTAACAAGAATCATCATTCCTAGGTAGAACTAACAAGATTAGCCGAACATAATTTTTGGACAGCAGCAAACACTTAATAAAACCATTAATAAACTCATTCCAATCATCTTAACAATTGTCCAACGATCAACAATAATTATAAACACTTCAATCTCTAACACAATTGCAAAACAAATTAACAATTAAGCAAGAAACTAAAAGTTTGATGAACAAAGTAATGAATGAAAGGATATGGAGATGTTCCGGGCTGCTCCTTGGCTGTAATAATCAATGGAGAATGATCCCGAGGCTTGCACTTGCTTCCTTCTTCCTTCCCTAGCCGACAAAACCTTCAAACCCTAAGCCGAAAAAAACTTTTTCCTTTTCTTTTCTCCCTTGGCTGCTTGCTGCGAACGCTGCCACTATTCAGCTGCTAGGGTTTTTTTTAATTTTTTATATTATAATATTATAATAGTATTTGGGCCTCCATGATGCATACGGGTCGGGCCTTGAGCTTTGTCTTGAACTTATATGCGTAAAAGGCTCGTAGAATGCTCGAAAAGTCCCGGTTTTCTTCTTTCTTTCACCCAAAACCGACAAGGTTATTAAACTTATGTAAAACCTATTTAAAGCGAGTAAAAACACATAAAATATAATATATTACGTAGATAAAAGGTGCGAAAATTACGTGTGTTTTACAACACATCAAATATCCCCACACTTAAGACTTTTTCGTCCCTGAAAAAGAATACTACACAGGATCATATCCGAGTTCAACCGACAACTCTTGGTTTTATTTATTTATTATTATTATTAATATATTTTTTTCTTTTTAAAGTATTAGAACAAGTGACCCGTTACCCCTTCCAACTTTCACCTAATAAGCTAGATCAGGTCGATTGCCGGTATTGCTGTCCACTTTAAACCCATGCCCCTAATACTTACCGAGGCAAATAAGGTGTGACGATTCTATTAATTTGTATGACTAAGTGGAACCCACACCTAAAAGCCTTGCTGCCAATTCACCAATTCCATTATGGTTTTACCGGGCCGAGCCATCCCAACTTGACTTAAACCTTTTGCCACTTGATTAAAACATTTCGACTCAAATACAACCTATAAACTCAAGCTTGGTCAAGATCGACCGACAGTAGTTTCCTTCACGGTAGTTTTGATTTAAAATAATTTTTTTCTGCCTTTTAGCTTTTTTTTTCAAATTTTTATTTTTTTATTTTTTAAATACACCATGTTGGACGAAACTATAGAAATGCATCAAGGCTCAAATCTGCGCCACCGCGCAACAGAGGGCCGAGCAAAACTGTCTTCTGCTAGCATCAACGTTCAGGTCTGCGCCACCGCGCAACAAAGTACGGAGCTTCACAGGAATAGACACATATACAAAAGATTATAATATACAGACGATCATGCGACTCGAGGCTTGAGTATGACCCGGCTTTTCATTCCAGTCCTGTCACGAGCTTAGTTAAACAAACAAAACCCCTAAGATGTTTCCCACTATAGTCAGGCCATTTAAGGAGTTCAATTAGGTCAACAACCAAACCGCCCTTTCATTCTTAAAGGCTGAGCCTACCGACACACGATTACTGAGTCTAAACCGTTCGGTTACCATACATTACGTGCGGGTTTAATGGGCACTATTCTTATTTATTATATATATATATATATATATATATATATATATATATATATATATATTATGAAAACACCAAGAAGTTATGAAACAAACACTACTCGGTAATATTATCATCTCCTGTTTAACGTAGAGAAAACAAATTTCAAGGGACTATTTTTTTAATATATATATATATATATATATATATATATATTTAAAAAAAATTTCCTACAACTAAGTAAAATAAACCCCCATCCCCACACTTAGAACGAAATCGTCCTCGATGAGTATAAGGAAAAGAAATAAAATAAAATAAAAATAAAACAGAAATAAAGATAAAGTATACAAGACTAAAACAAAGAACGGGTTACTCCCCTGGTTTGTGTGCAGAATCTTCAACAGCTAAGTAGTGTCCAAACGACCGTATAGTATTTCATTCGCGGCCGCAACCTCGGGAGAACCTGTTCAAAAAGCCCCCATAGCTACCATGCGCATAATATAACCTGCAAAACTCAAAATCGTTCGCATGTAGCGGCGTACAATACGGAAAACAAAAACATAAAGAATTAAACATAGTTTTTGTGTTTTTTTTATATAAATAGGATACTCCTTAAATCGACCGACTCGAATGGAGATTGAGTACGAGCAGTTTCATCTTGGAAAAACCTGAAATAAAAAAAAACAAAGAAAACAGATAGCATCACACAAATACATAAATACAAACTCTACAACTCGGGCAGTCTCCCAAGTGTGCATCCATCGCGTCTAGGTCACGGAGAGCGCGTCAATGTAGAATACCTCGACCGTCTGATCAGTCACCGGCTCTCTTATGTAGTGCTTAAATCTATGGCCGTTCACCTTAAACTTCCCACCTTTATCCTCTATTTCAACAGTGCCGTACAGGAAGACCTCAGTGACCGTGAACGGTCCCGACCATCGAGATCTCAACTTTCCCGGGAATAACCTCAACCGGGAGTTATACGATAAAACCAAATCCCCACACTTGAACTGCTTGCTACCCTTCAACTTCCTATCGTGCAGTTCCTTCGTCCGCTCCTTATACCTAAATGAGTGCGCGTAAGCGTGATCTCTCAGCTCCTCTAACTCGTGCAACTGGTGGAAACGAGTGCTCTCTGCGGCAGACATATCGAAGTTGACCCTCTGTAGGGCCCAAGAAGCACGGTGCTCTAACTCAACAGGCAGGCGGCAGGCCTTCCCATAAATCATCCGAAACGGTGTGGAACCGATCGGAGTCTTGTAGGCTGTACGGAAGGCCCACAACGCGTCATCCAACTTGTCGGACCAATCCCGACGATTCGAACCAACCGTTTTCTCAAGAATACGTTTGATCCCCCGGTTACTCACTTCTACCTGCACACTAGTCTGTGGTGGTAGGCGGTTGCAAGCCGATGGGTGACCCCATAGCGACGCAACGCCTTCTCCATCTGCGCATTGTAGAAGTGAGTTCCTCTATCACTGATCAACGCCTTCGGGACACCAAAACGAGCAAAGAGGCTCTTGAGAAAACGGAGTACAACTCGGGCATCATTCGTGGGTAAGGCCTTGGCCTCAACCCACTTCGAGACATAATCAACCGCCACGAGTATATACTTGTTCCCACGCGAAGATGGAAACGGTCCCATGAAATCAATGCCCCAAACATCAAAAACCTCACAAATCTGAATAGCATTCTGGGCATTTCATTACGCGAAGAAATGTTGCCGAACAGCTGGCAACGATCACAACTCCTCACAAACGCGTGCGCATCTTTAAAAATCGAAGGCCAATAAAAACCACAATCAAACACCTTTCTTCGCCGTCAAACTCGCACCGTGGTGACCTCCTGTCGGTCCAACATAGCAATGGCTCAGAATCTGCCATCCCTCCTTAACGTCAACACACCTCCTGATCAACTGGTCAGCACCTATACGAAAAAGATACGGGTCATCCCACAGGTAAAAACTTGACATCAGCAAAGAATTTCTTCTTTTGCTGGTAAGACATCTTCGGATAGTCCCCGTCAGCAAGATAGTTCGCAAAGTCGATGGGAAGCCCTCATCCTGAGCCGAAACAAACATAAGACTCTTTGTCGGAAAGTGGTCATTAATCCTGACCCCCGGCTCTCCTAACTCTGCTCCCTCAATATGCGAAAGATGATCGGCCGCCACATTCTCGGCCCCCTTTTTATCACGGATTTCAATATCAAACTCTTGAAGCAAAAGGATCCAACGGATAAGACGTGGCTTAGCATCCTGTTTGCTAAAGAGATAACGAATTGCAGAATGATCCGTGTACACAATCGTCTTGGACAGAACAAGATAGGACCTGAATTTGTCGAATGCAAACACCACAGCTAAAAGCTCTTTCTCGGTGGTGGTGTAACTCTCCTGTGCACCATTCAGGGTCTGGCTCGCATAGTAAATCGGGTGGAAGTGTTTATCCTTCCGCTGTCCAAGAACCGCTCCGACTGCGAAATCGCTGGCATCACACATCAACTCAAAGGGAAGCGACCAGTCGGGAGCAATCATGATCGGGGCGTTAACGAGTTTGTCTTTTAAAAGATCAAACGCCTCGATACACTGCTCAGAAAACACGAATGGGGCATCCTTCTCCAAGAGTTTGGTCATGGGTCTCGCAATCTTAGAAAAATCTTTAATGAACCGGCGATAGAACCCAGCATGACCCAGAAAACTCCGGATGGATCTCACGGAAGTGGGCGGGGGAAGATTAGAGATGGTATCGACCTTCGCTTGGTCGACCTCTATCCCCGCACTCGAAATACGATGCCCCAAAACGATGCCCTCGCGTACCATGAAGTGACACTTCTCCCAAATAAGAACTAGGTTGGTGTCAATGCATCGGGCCAACATCCTCTCAAGGTTAGAGAGACACCGATCGAAAGAACTCCCAAACACAGAAAAATCGTCCATGAACACCTCCATAGAGTCCTCGATCATGTCATGAAATATAGCCACCATGCACCTCTGAAATGTGGCTGGAGCGTTACACAGTCCGAACGGCATACGTCGATAGGCAAACGTACCGTATGGGCAGGTAAACGTGGTTTTCTCCTGGTCATCGGGAGCAATAGGAATCTGAAAGTACCTGGAGAAACCATCTAAGAAGCAGTAGTACTGCTGACCTGCCAAACGCTCCAACATCTGATCAATGTAGGGTAGAGGAAAGTGGTCTTTCCTCGTGGCATCATTCAGTCTGCGGTAATTAATGCAGACTCTCCAACCGGTCACAGTCCTAGTGGGAATGAGCTCATTCCTCTCATTGGTGACGACAGTCATGCCACCCTTTTTAGGAACCACTTGGACCGGACTAACCCACGAACTATCGGAAATAGGGAAAATGATCCCCGCATCAAGGAGTTTGATGATCTCCTTCTTCACGACCTCCTGCATCTTCGGATTAAGCCGCCGCTGCGGCTGAACGACAGTCCTATAATTATCCTCCATGAGGATTTTTTGCGTGCAAAACGAAGGGTTGATACCATTGATGTCGATAATCTTCCATGTAATGGCCTTCTTGTGCTCCCGAAGCACCCTCAACAATCTCTCTCTCTCGACCTACGTCAAAGCAGATGCGATAATAACCGGTAACTTCCTCTCTTCATCCAAAAACGCGTACTCCAGATGGGCAGGTAACTCCTTAAGCTCTAAGGAAGGAGGGGGGCTCTCGACAGAAGGTCGGTCCATCGGATCGTCACGTACGATCTCAGCAGACACTTCAGACTCAGGGTGATGTGACTCGGCGTCATCATCCGTTGACTGGTCGGTCATGGCAACCATCTCAATCTCCGGAATGTCCCTATCGAGAATCTGAGTGTTGGAGGAAGATCCTCCACAGATCTCGCTGAAAAACTCACCAACATGTTCCATGATGGTATCAATAAAGTACAGGGAGTCATCAGCAGACTTGGGGTGTTTCAGTGACTGTCGAACGTCAAAGGTGACGTTCTCATCCCCAACTCTCAAACTCAACTTACCCTCGCAGACGTTGATCAACGCCTGTGCAGTGGCAAGGAATGGTCGGCCTAAAATAAGCGGTACGCTATCATCATCGTTCATGTCCAGAATGACAAAGTCCACCGGGAAGATGAACTTTTCGACACGAACCAGCATGTTCTCGACCACCCCTCGAGGGTATTTCACAGAACGATCAGCAAGCTGGATACTCATCCTGGTAGGCCTCGGTTCGCCTAGACCCAGCTTGCGATACACAGAATACGGCATGAGATTAATGCTGGCACCGAGATCGGCCAGCGCATGAATAACCGTATCATCACTCAAGATGCAGGGAATCGTGAAACTCCCTGGATCGGCCATCTTTTCCGGTAATTTTTGCCGTAAGACAGCAGAACAGCTAGCACTCAATGGGATGGAAGCGACCTCAGCAAGCTTCTCCTTATTCGAAAGAATATCCTTGAGGAATTTCGCGTGTTTAGGCATCTGAGTCAGTGCCTCAAGGAAAGGAATGTTAAGGTGAAGCTGCTTCAAAAGATCAAGAAATTTGGAACTCTGCTTCTCATCTCTGTCTCGGCGGAGTCTTCCGGGGTATAGTACTCTGGGCTTGTAGACTCTCGGCGGCTCACTCGGTAGCTGCTGTCTCTCGGCCTGTGCTGAACTCCCTGGGCTGCTTCTCCGATGCACCTGGGCCGGTGGAGACTCCATCTGAATCTCCTCATCCACCTGCTCCTCTACAACTACTGCAGGCTCCTCGACGACTCCTCTCTGCTGAATCCCAGGCTCCTCTGGTGCCCCTGCACCGCTCCTCGTTGTCACAGCTTTAGCGAATCCCTTTGGGTTCTGCTCGGTGTTACTTGGTAGTGAACCCTGCGGCCTCTCGTTCAACCTACTCGCTATCTCTCCCATCTGCCGCTCGAGACTTTGAATCGACGCTCCCTGATTCCTCATGAACTGCTCGTGCTCTCGAAGCTTCTCCTGCGTCTCCTTGTGTCGGGAATCCTCTCGTGACATAAGCTGTGACAGCATCTGTGTTTGTTGCGCCATCATCTCCTCCAAAGTGGGCTTCTTCTCCCCACTGCTCGCTCCCTCACCGGCATCCTGAAATAGGCTCTGACGCTGCTGAAAACTGGACTGGTTACCGCTCCTCCAGTTGGAGTTCTGATTTCCCCTCCATCCCGAATTATAAGAATTGAAAGAATTTGGATTTCGGTTTGGATTTCCTACGAAGTCTACGGCCTCCTCTTGGGAACTGACTGGGCACTGAACGGTATCATTCCCCCCTCTGCAGATCACACACAACTTACTCTTCGTCTGCATATCCTTCACCATCTTCGCCAACGCCTCGACCTGTGTCGTCAGTGCGGTGGTCGTGTCCACCGAATGCATGCCTCGTGAGATGGAATCGACGGTCTTGCCTCCTCTGGCGGGTGGTATTTAGTATCCACTCATAGCTAACCCATTGAATAAAGTGATACACTCATCGGAGTCCTTTGTTGTCAATAGATTTCCTCCCGCCGCCGTGTCGAGCATACTCTGCGTCGCGTACGTCACTCCATTGTAGACCTTTTCGACGACCGCCTAATCTTGCAAGCCATGGTTGGGGCACAACGCTAATAGATTCTTGAACCGCTCCCAGGTCTCGTAAAAACTCTCTGTGTCCTCCATCTGGAAAGAATGTATCTGGTTACGCAAACGAGCGGCCTTAGCTGGAGGATCGTATTTCTCATAAAATTGGGTCTGCATGGCAGCCCAAGTAGCTATAGAGCCCTGTGGGAGGGACTCGAGCCACAGACTCGCTTGATCAGCGAGTGAAAATGGAAAGACGCGGAGCTTAACGGCATCTTCGGAAACGCCCGCAAGATGGAAAGTGTCGCAAATACGCACGATGCGAGTGAGATGGGAGTGCGGGTTCTCATGAAGCAACCCGTGAAACTGAGCAGAATGAGCAATGGTATTCAGAATATTCGACGAGATCTGCCAATTCGTCGCAACTCCAATGGCGGGTGGTGCGATGCTGGATCTCGTGCCAGCATTGGCCGGTCGGGCCCGGTCCGTAACTGTCCTCCTCAGTGGTGGAATGTCGCCCATGATCCTATCCCTATCGTCGGGGTCAATGGATGAAGAAGTGGACGAGGGTGAAATGGGACGATGTCTCTCACGAAACTCTCTCTCTGGCTCGGGAAATGCTTCAGTGTCGGGTGGTCCACGAGATCGAATCTGTCGCATAAATACTATAATTAGAAATAAGATTATCTAAACTATTCTAACAAATAAGTAAAAATAAAACAAAAAATAATTACAAGTAGCACAAAAGATAAGTCCTAACTCGGATTGCTCTCAAAACGCCTAAAACCGTGTCCCCAGCAACGGCGCCAAAAACTTGATGTGTGGATAATAACCCTATAAATAGGACCCTCACAACTAAGTTTTAATATTAAAACGAAAATCCTAAAACCACACACAACCGGCAAGTGTACCGATCGCAAGTAGTATAGACTTAGGAAGTCCGAGTATCGAACACGTTGTCACGTCAAAACGCTAAAGATCACTAACCCTAGACAAGACCTACCTTAGAATAATAATTATATTGAATTTTGATATTTAAATACTTAACTGAACTAACTAGACTGACTGACAAAACTTACCAAAAATAGAAAACTTAACGGAAAACTAACTGTGTTAACTTAGGATGGAGAAAACGTCTACCTAGGTCTGAATCAAATTGTAGGCCTAACAAACTAATGGATTGGATGACTTTAAGACACCGGTCCCTAAAGATGACACGACTAAGGATCGCTCGGGCTCACTGGATTACCTCTCGGTCTCACTCAACAAGCCTAAACTACTCAAAATCGCCTAAAACGACCAAACCGGGAAATAATTGCTAACGTGTTCTAATGAAGGATCACCTCTCGGTCTCACCAACACTCGACCCTAATGGAAATGAATACTACACAACCAAGGATAGAGGAACAATTCAACTTAAACCAAAATAGATCAACTAGTCGCTCAAACACCTAAACCTGACAAGAAACGAACTCGCTCTTGCGCAATCCTTATTCTAGCATGCAAAGGCAATGAGACAACCGTAACTTCCTATCACCTCTCGGTCTCAAGGAAGGTGTCTAACCGCTGTACTTAATCCAATTAATCCCGCAACAAAACCCTACGGTTGTTCCTACCGCAAACAAACCCTAAACACAAAGTCTAGAATCAAACAATGCATCGATCAATCAACACAAAACTAATCAATCAACACACGGGGTTTATGCAATGAATTACTAGAATTTCCAGCCCTTAAACACAACCTATTTCATGTCTAAATCAAACTTTACAATAGCAATTCAAGTCTATCAATCAAACAATCCAACAAGCTCATCAAACACTAACAAGAATCATCATTCCTAGGTAGAACTAACAAGATTAGCCGAACGTAATTTTTGGACAGCAGCAAACACTTAATAAAACCACTAATAAACTCATACCAATCATCTTAACAATTTTCCAACGACCAACAATAATCATAAACACTTCAATCTCTAACACAATTGCAAAACAAATTAACAATTAAGCAAGAAACTAAAAGTTTGATGAACAAAGTAATGAATGAAAGGATATGGAGATGTTCTGGGCTGCTCCTTGGCTGTAATAATCAATGGAGAATGATCCCGAGGCTTTCACTTGCTTCCTTCTTCCTTCCTTAGCCGACAAAACCTTCAAACCCTAAGCCGAAAAAAACTTTTTCCTTTTCTTTTCTCCCTTGGCTGCTTGCTGCGATCGCTGCCACTATTCAGCAGCTAGGGTTTTTTTTAATTTTTTATATTATAATATTATAATAGTATCTGGCCTCCATGATGCATACGGGTCGGGCCTTGAGCTTTGTCTTGAATTTATATGCGTAAAAGGCTCGTAGAATGCTCGAAAAGTCCCGGTTTTCTTCTTTCTTTCACCCAAAACCTACAAGGTTATTAAACTTACGTAAAACCTATCTAAAACGAGTAAAAACACATAAAATATAATATATTACGTAGATAAAAGGTGCGGAAATTACGTGTGTTTTACAACACATCAATTATATATAAAGATTTTTATAAATATTTCTTGTGATAAAAGAAACTTGAAATATACCTTTCTTCATGAAGAAGAAACGTAGTTTATAAATAAATAACAAAAGAAAGGACTAGAGGTCCTTATATTTCATAAAGAGAAAAATGTCAAGGTAAAGGTTATGCAAACGGACTAAAGGTCTGAAGCTAGATCGTTGATCTAGTATTTATAAAAATGTTATTCTCGTACTATAGGTCCGAGGTAACAAGACAATACAAATCAAGTGAGAAAAACCGAACAAGAAGAAAGGTGAATACGTCCAACTTTTATAACTTTTATAAAAACAAGTCTTTGAATATTTGCATGGGATTATATATCCCTAAAACTTTATAAACAAAGGTAATCACTGACCCTCAGGCTATTGTATACGTTTGTTTGGATCCTTACACATGTGGGTAGAGGTGGGCACAACGCACCACACTTGCTAATGCCTCCGCCACGTTGGGCCGGACCTAAGTAATGTCCGAGAGGGGATTATCTCGTGTATATTGGTAGTTGCTAAGTTCTCGATGCTGCGGTATCGCTAAGCGGTTTCAAGTATAACTGGATGTTTATAATAGTAAATTTAATTTGGTTATTTCCTAAGCCAAGATGGGCCGGATCATAAGATACCCGAGGGAATAACTAAGTATTTAAATGTTTTGTGTCAGCGTGTTCACCAGCATATGTTGCTGATGTATTTTTATAACTACTTTACAGGTAATTAGGATCGGTGATTGGAGATGGTGACTAGCCATTAGACGATCTGATGGCTCATATGAAGATTTTTGATATTAAAATAATGTAAATTATGGTTTTTGTCATCCAAACACTTTTATACCAACCAACGGGTGTTTAAATCCCGTCTTTTGAATATAATAATATTTTAAACAAGTATTCCGCTTTACAACCTTAAACTCTGATATATTTACAAAACTGTTACCAACTTTGGGTCACACGCCTAGGCCCTAAGTCGGGGTGTGACAGAGTTGGTATCAGAGCCATCGATCTTAGCGAATTAGGTATATAAGTATACCTAAGCTTTGATTAGAGATAAGTTTCAATATTTTATTTTATTATTATATAGGGATAAGATAGGTTGGTATTCTTTCCTATCCCTTATTATTCTAATCCTAATAGATGTTGACATTCAAGAAATACATGGAGACCTTCGGTGAAGAATTTAGAAAGAAAGGCTGTCCGGAACCCATTATTCTTCCCGATGATGAGAGTGATAGCTACTATTCCGATTTCTTCAAACAAGACAGGCCAGTCATACCAGTGGTACCCTTGGAAGTCAACCTGTTCACTTCCCTGGCAAAGAGCAAATGCCTATCAATATACCCAGTGACCCGCCAACTCCGGAGAATCATCCTTCCGATAAAATGGAGGTTGACGAGCCAGCTAAGTCTGAACCTAAGGAGGACACCCCAAGCTGGATGCAAATTTATTCCGACCCAAGATATACTGGAACTCCAGCCTATAACCCCACAGATTCTCTTAATGATTCTATTTCAGGTCCATTAAGAAATCCTAAAATGTGGGTAACGCAATCTTTCGAAAAGGTGACCATACAGGTTGGATTGAATAAAGGTGATGTGGAAATTGATCCAGATGAGGAATCGGAAGAAGATCCCGAAGAAGAAATTGATCCAGAAGAGAAATCAGAGGAAGATCCCGAAGAGGAAGTTCCGAAAGAAATGAGTATTGATAAGAAGAGCCATGATGTGCAAAACCATCCAAGATGTGACTGTCCACCGAGTATTGGCCGTCAACAACCGTTGTTTCACATGTCCCTTTATTATGATCCGCAAGATCCTTACGTTCAAGGATTTACAAATGGTCTTCCACCCTACACCGGTGTTGTTCCGACCATATCAGAACAGGTGGATAAGATAAGGCAGCAAGGAGAGGCCGCAGAAGCTTTTTATAACTTGCCATTTGAATCAATTCCCCCACCACCGTACCCAAGGAACCACTATGGCATAGTCATGATGGGATATCGAGATCCACCACCTCAATAAGGGTATCTAAATGTCATCCCTCAATCTCAAAAGGAACATCTTGACCGGGCACTCCATGAAACCGATGAGTTGCGAAAGAAGATGGCTACGGAGGGTAGCAAGAAAAAGAAGGTGGGAAAGAAGTTACTACACAAATTTAGTAAGTTGAAGAAACTGATCAAGAAATACATGAAGGATTAGGGATCCCACTCTACTGTAGTTATACCGTTTGTTTTCCACTCCGTTATAGTCGTACTGTTTGTTTCTATAATAAGTCTGTTGTACTTATGCTTGTATTGTTGTTTCTAAGTCCATGGTACTAGAAGTTGTCGTTATTGTAATGTATTTCCGTTGTGTTATAAATGAAACACCTTTGGTTATAAATCAATTTCCTTATAATTTCAGAATGTCGAAACAGAGTAATCCCTCTCAAAATAAGGAAGCTTCTAACACTAAAAGTAACCAATCAAAACTAAGCCTGCTCAAGAAAATCATGAGCAGTTGATGACCAAAATGCAAGAAATGATTAATGCCATGAATACCTTATCACCCGCCATGAAAGAAAAATCTATCCATCAAAGTGAAAACCGACAGCCTAGTAAGACTGTCAAATCCAAAACCCGTCCGAATCCTACACCTCAAAATGAGGAAAGTGATCAAGGATCAACCAATGGTGAAGAGTTCCACCAAACCTTTAAAAAGAAGTTAAGAATCGAAGGCTGTTTGTTCAAAGACTTCAAGAACTGCGGGCCGAAGGAGATTTATGGCGACAAAGGTGCCATAGCAGCCATAAGATGGCTTGAAGAAATGGAATCAATCGTCATAATAAGCAAATGCACTAAGGAAGAGAAGATTCAGTACACAACGCAAATGTTTAAAGGGGAAGCGTTAGAGTGGTGGAACACTCTATTGATGACAAGAGGTAGAAGAACCATGTATCAGCTGACATGGGAAGAGTTTAAAGATTTGGTTCTGCAGAAGTTCTGTCCGATGCATGAGACTGACTTAATCCAAACCAAGTTTCTCAATTCCAAAGTAGTCGGAACTAATCTGAGAGACTACAATACCAAGTTACAAGAGTATTGTAGACTTGCGCCCCAATTGGTAACACCCGAATCGAGCAAGGTAACCCGCTACATATGTGGTTTACCGAGAGAGATACGAGACATGGTGAGGTCTCATCTGCCGCAGATGGCCGAATCCGCCATGGAGCTGGCTGGTTATCTGATGAATGGTCTGATCCTCAACAAGGAAGAGGATAAGAAGGAATATACAACAAATGACAAGAAGGGAAAGAGAAATAACCGTTTCAAGGGAAAGGAAGTGGATAGGAGGAGGGGTGGTTTTAATTCCAACTACCCGTTGTGCAAGATTTGTAAAAGCATTATTTGGGTCGATGCCGGTTTGCAACATCTACATCTGCCATCTGTGATACATGCAAAAAGCCAGGGCATGCTTCTGCTGATTGTTGGAAGAACAAAATGACTTGCTTCAACTGCAAGGAGATGGGACATCTTAGGTTTGAATGTCCTAAAAAGAATGTTGCTGGTAGTGGAGGTATTGGAGGTGCTGGAGGGAGCGACACCAAGAACGATGGTAAGAACGGGAATGCTCGAGTCTTTGTACTCGACACCAAGAAGGCCGCAGACATACCGGAAACCATCACCGACACGTTCTTAGTTAATACGTTTACGCGAGAGTTTTATTTGATTCTGGTGCAAATCAAAGTTTTATAGATTATAAGTTTTGTAGTCTATTAAACGAACCTTTAAGGAAATTGAATAAAACTATAAACGTCGAGACGGCCAGTGGTGAGATTGTTAAAATTTTTGAGACCTTAGAAAATGAAAAAATCTTGTTGGCAGGCTACGTCATTCCTGTGCAATTACTACCCATGACATTAGCGGGCTTCGATATAGTTCTAGGTATGGACTGGTTATCTGACAACCATGCCCGTATCAGTTGTAATATGAAAACCATAGAACTCTAAGCCCTTGACAAACGAACAACTCAAATCGCGGGCGGCAAAGATGCTGGTCATGTTAGCATAATCTCCATGGTGAAGGCCAGCAAATGCTTAAACCAAGGATGTTTGGCATTCATGGCTTATGTGAAGGAAGAATCAAAACCGAAGTAAATCAAAGATGTACCTATAGTATCTGAATTTCCCGACGTCTTTCCAGATGAACTTCCAGGAATTCCACCTAATCGAGAAGTCGAGTTTAGAATAGATTTGATGCATGGAACTGCTCCAATAGCCAAATCCCCCTATCGTTTGGCTCCAACGGAAATGAAGGAATTGAAGAAACAACTGGATGAATTGTTAGAGAAAGAATTTATTCGTCCAAGCTCATCACCTTGGGGAGCGCTGATTTTATTCATTAAAAAGAAGGATGGTTCCATGAGGATATGTATCGATTACAGAGCTTTGAACAAAGTAACTATTAAGAATCGATATCCGCTACCTAGAATCGCTGACCTATTCGATCAACTGCAGGGAGCGAGATTCTTTTCAAAAATAGATTTACGTTCTGGATACCATTAGTTGAAAGTTCAAGAGGAAGATATTCCGAAAACAGCTTTTCGAACAAGGCATGGACATTATGAGTTTACCGTAATGCCATTTGGACTCACTAATGCCCTAGCCGCTTTCATGGACTTGATGAACAGAGTTTGTAAGCCTTATTTAGATACATTTGTAATCGTATTTATCGACGTTATACTTATTTATTCTAAATCAGAAGAAGATCACCAAGTTCATCTTAGGATCTTACTTGAGATACTCCGAAATGAGAAATTGTATGATAAGTTCTCTAAATGCGAATTCTGGTTGCACGAAGTACAATTTCTTGGCCACGTTATCAATGAAAATGGAATTCAAGTGGACCCCGCAAAGATTGAAGCAATAGCTAAATGGGAGATTCCTAGATCGCCAACCGAGGTCCGAAGTTTCCTAGGTTTGGTTGGATACTATAGAAGATTCATCGAGAACTTCTCCCGTATAGCAGTTCCCCTAACTTTATTAACTCGAAAGAATGTTAAGTATGAATGGGGAATCAAACAAAAAGAAGCATTTGATTTACTTAAACAAAAGCTTACAAATGCACATATACTGGCCTAGCCAGATGGTACAGAGGATTTTGTCGTATTTAGTGACGCATCTCATTCAGGTTTGAGTTGCGTACTAATGGAAAGAAAGAAAGTAATAGCTTATGCTTCTCGTCAATTGAAAGTGCACGAAAAAAATTATACGACTCACGATCTAGAGTTAGGTGTCATAATTTTTGCCCTAAAGTTATAAAGACCTACCTTTATGGAGTCAAGTTTATCGTGTACACTGATCATAAGAGCTTAAAGCACATCTTTGATTAGAAGGAACTTAACATGCGTCAAAGAAGATGGATGGAAACCTTAAACGATTACGACTGTGAAATCATCTATCATGAAGGAAAAGCAAATGTGGTAGCTGACGCATTGAGCCGGAAAGAACGTGAGAAACCCAAAAGAGTTCGAGCCTTCAGATTAGAGCTACAAATAGATTTAATCGAACAAATCAAGAAGGCTCAGAAGCAAGTAATTGAGGAAAATCATATCTCCGAAGAAAAGCGTAACGGCACCATTGATTCTTTAGTAAAAGGAGAGGATGACATACTCAGACTTGGGAATCGAATCTGGGTACCCATAGTTGGTGATCTATGTGAAAGGATTATGTGTGAAGCTCATAAATCAAAGTATATGATGCATCCCGGTAGCGATAAAATGTATCAAAATCTTAAGCCGAACTACTGGTGGAATGGGATGAAGAGAGATATTGCTTTATATGTTGCTAAGTGTTTAACCTGTTTACAAGTCAAGGCAGAGCATCAAAAGCCTTCAGGTTTACTTCAACAACCTAAACTTCCTGTATGGAAATAGGAGATGATAATAATGGACTTCATTATGAAACTCCCTAAGACTGCCCGACAACACAATGCTATTGGGGTCATCATCGATAGGTTAACTAAATTCGCTCATTTCTTACCTATCAATGAATCTTATTCTATGGATAAATTGGCACGGATTTACGTGAACAACATTGTATCAATGCATGGTGTGCCATTATCTATCATATCCGATTAAGACAGTAGATTTACGTTTCAACTCTGGAATAGTTTCCAACGAGCATTAGGAACTCAGTTGAATCTTAGCACTGCTTATCATCCTCAAACCGATGGGCAGAGTGAAAGAACAATTCAAATGCTTGAAGACATGCTCCGAGCTTGTGTGATCTATTTAGGCGGATGTTGGGATGGTCACCTTCCTCTGATGGAATTCTCATATAATAATAGTTATCACATAAGTATTCAAGTCATATCATTTGAAGCTTTGTATGGACGAAAATGTAGAACGCCTGTATGTTAGTCCGAAATTGGAGATAATCAAATATCTGGACCCGAGATAGTCCAAGAAACAACGGCTAATGTGTTACAAATCCGGGAATGACTTAAGACGGCAAGAGATCGACAAAAGAGTTATGCTGACGTCCGTCGTAAGCCGTTGGAATTCCAAGTGGGCGATAAGGTTTTACTAAAAGTATCACCCTGGAAAGGATTCGTACGATTCGGAAAGAAAGGAAAGTTAAGTCCACGTTTCGTGGGACCATTTGAAGTACTAGAACGAATCGGTACTGTTTCTTATCGCTTACGTTTGCCAGAAAAAATGAAAGGGATACATGATGTATTTCATGTCTCTAACTACCTAAATGTCTGGCTGACGAAACTTTAGCCATGCCTTTAAAAGATGTCGAAATCAACGAAAATCTAAAATTTGTAGAACAACCTCTACAAGTTGAAGACTTCCAAGTTAAGCAACTTAAACGTCAAAGGCTAAAGCTAGTCAAGATACGATGGAACTCCCGAAGAGGGCCCGAGTTTACTTGGGAGTTAGAATCCGAGATGAGAAAGAAATACCCGCATCTGTTCTAACGAATCTCAAAAACGAGATTCGTTCTAAGGTGGGGAGGATGTAACATCATGAAAATTTGGTCCAATTTTGACAAATAATAAAGATGAGGGATCAAAAATATTCATGTTATAAATAATGGGTAAAATAAGACTAAGAAATGGAAGTAGCCTATGTTAAGGAAATAAGAAAGGAAAACTAAATCCCACATAGGAGGAAAGAAGAAAAAGAAAGCACTTTATAAGGAGGGAACTTTCCACGATAATGTTCTTATGTGGCCAACCACTCTCCCTAGTCCTAGCGGAGGGTGCGAAGCACCCGACACGCACGCGCACGGGCAAAGGGCGATGGATGCAATATGGCGCTTTGATGACGCACGCTCGCATCGCCGTGAGCTGCTTGAGAGCGGCATTAGTATTTTTGGATTTTGGGACGAAATCAAGACATGGTGAGTTACCAAAAGATCGGGGATTAAAAATAAAAAGATTTGAAATTCTGCATCTTCGCGTGACGCGAAGAATTTGAGTTTTGCATCTTCGCGCGACGCGAAGTGACGATAATATAACGTAACCCTTGAGCGACACGTGGCGACACGTCATGGGACACGTGTCACCACGTGGTGACACCTGGTAGGCCGCAGTGACACGTGGAAAGCCTACTTGTTGAGTCAGCAAGTCTACTGCATCTTCACGCGACGCGAAGATGCAGCTTTTTCACTATAAATAGGTCGGTCATGGGGGACTTCTCATCCATCCCTCACAGTCTAAATCACACACACAGCCTCGATAATCTTGCCACAACCCCGACATGCCGATATCTCGACAATTATGGTCTCGAAGTGCGTGCTAGAACTCTACCTAGTTGCTCTCTCGACTTTCCACCGTCAAGTAGGAGTACTGCCCGAGTAAAACTTAGGCATTTCGTATATCAAGCTATACAGGGGTTCAGCCCGATTATTATATTATAAATGGCTTAGACCCTAGTCAGGAATATAGCCCGTACCTTGATCATATAATAAAGTGAAAATAGATTTCATAAGTCGAGATTATAAATGAAATATTATTTCTTTATTTTATATAAAGATTTTTATAAATATTTCTTGTGATAAAAAAAACTTGAAATATACATTTCTTAATGAAGAAGAAACGTAGTTTATAAATGAATAACAAAAGAAAGGACTAGAGGTCCTTATATTTAATAAAGAGATAAATGTCAAGGTAAAGGTTATGCAAACGGACTAAAGGTCTGAAGCTAGATCGTTGATCTAGTATTTATAAAAACGTTATTCTCGTACTATAGGTCCGAGGTAACAAGACAATACAAATCAAGTAAGAAAAACCGAACAAGAAGAAAGGTGAATACGTCCAACTTTTATAACTTTTATAAAAACGAGTCTTTGAATATTTGCATGGGATTATATATCCCTAAAACTTTATAAACGAAGGTAATCACTGGCCCTCAGGCTATTGTATACATTTGTTTGGATCCTTACACATGTGGGTGGACGGTGGGCACACCGCAGCACACTTGCTAATTCCTCCGCCACGTTGGGCTGGACCTAAGTAATGTCCGAGAGGGGATTATCTCGCGTATATTGGTAGTTGCTAAGTCCTAGATGCTGCGGTATCGCTGAGCGGTTTCAAGTATAACTGGATGTTTATAATAGTAAATTTAATTTAACTAAGTATTTAAATGTTTTGTGTCAGCGTGTTCACCAGCATGTGTTGCTGACGTATTTTTATAACTGTTTTACAGATAATGAGGATAGGTTGTTGGAGATGGTGATTAGCCGTTAGACGATCTGATGGTTCATATGAAGATTTTTTATATTAAAATAATGTAAATTATGGTTTTTGTCATCCAAACACTTTTATACCAACCAACGGGTGTTTAAATCCTGTCTTTTGAATATAATAATATTTTAAACAAGTATTCCGCTTTACAACCTTAAACTCTGATATATTTACAAAACAGATACCAATATTGGGTCACACGCCTAGGCCCTAAGTCGGGGTGTGACAAACATGCTTTATTTAGTGACGACCAAACATCGCCTCCTCTGACAAGAAAAACATGTCTTATATGGTAACGACTGACGACCAAACATTCACTAACGAAACATTTAGGGTTCCAACAAGTAGCACCGGAGTTGATTGACTTGTTTGATTACATTTATAATAATACCCTTAAATCATTTGTTCTGTTTTTTAACAATGTATACTGGTCCAATATGTTATCCTCATATCTTGTTGGTTCATTTATATCATTTGTTTAGTTAGGTGTGTGAAGCGTATAATCGTGATAAATAGCTTAAAATCAGACTGCCAATGATTTATACAGGAGGACCCCCATTGAACGAGAAGTTGACACCAATGCTAGCCTTCACTTATTGAAAGTGATTAGGCCAGCTTATACAAAGAGTTCAGATGGTCTGAATGTCTCTGATCTTACAAGACAAGCACGTGCAGTATTTAATTCAAGATTACCTTATAACATTTTGAATGCATAAATCAACTCTTTTCGTTTATCACGTTTAAAAGATACGCATTTGATGTAACAACCCTTTTGATGTTTCAGTACGAGTTAATATATTATCGTGTGTGTATATATATACATATATATATATATGGTAAGGTTAAAATGAAAACTCATTTGAGTTATGAAAACCCACGAAAACCCTATGTAACATCATTTTTTTTTGTTACATGTAATATGTGTTGTAACATTTAATACAAAATATCGAAACATAAAAAAAAATGTTTTGCTATTTTTTAACACTTTTTTACTAATTTTTAAATATGTTTTCAGGAAAGAGAAAATTATATTTATATTTACATTTTTTATTTATTTTAATTGTGGACCACAAGATTTAAACATTAATTAAAAACATGTGGTTGAGAATGGGTTTCTAGAGTTTTCACAACTCAAGTGGGTTTTCATTTTATACTTAGCCTATATATATATATGTATATATAGGATAAGGTTAAAATGAAAATCCACTTGAGTTGTGAAAACCCGCGAAAACCCTATGTAACATCGTTTTTTTTTGTTACATGTAATATATGTTGTAACATTTAATACAAAACATCGAAACATCAAAAAAAAAATGTTTGGATATTTTTTAATATTTTTTACTAATTTTTATATATGTTTTCAGGAGAGAGAAAAAGTTATATTTATATTTACATTTTTTATTCACTTTAATTGTGGACCACAAGATTTAAACATTAATTAAAAACATGTGGTTGAAAACGGGTTTCTAAAGTTTTCACAACTCAAATGTGTTTTCATTTTATACTTAGCCTATATATATATATATATAGGGGAGATTTCAATTAAGAACCCCTTTGAGTTTTAAGAACGAACTTAGTGTAACGATTTTTTTTTCGAATTTTTTTTACACATGCGTAATATATATAAGTTTACATACACGTAAAAAAATTACAGAATTTTTTACGCACCGAGTCGACTTTTTACACATGTGTAACGGACGTAAAATTTAGTGTAACCACTTACATATTTATTCTCTCTCCTACTTTGACTTTTTTGCCAGATTTAATCTCAACCATATATTCCAATCCATTTAATTAAATGTGTGCCATAGAATTGAGTTTTTAAGTTCTTAAAACTCAACATGGTTATTAAAATATCTCTCCCATATATATATATATATATATATAACATGAAATAGAAGGCAAATCGGTAACAAACTAACTCACTAGCCTCTTTTGGATTGCAAAACCAAATCTTTTTATAAACCATATTATTTTATCTTGGATACATAAAATTACTATGCATACTCTGTTGAACTTGGTTAAGCAGCTCCACAGCCCAGGCACGAGGGACCCAAAAGTATAAAATGCAAAAGGATTAGCACGTTGTGTTGGTTGTCAAGGCATGCTTTCACGTGTTTGATCGCTTGGCATGAAACGGCTTTAGCCTGACCTGCCATGAACACACTACTCCCCAAGCCCATAAGAATTAAAATAAAACAAATTATCGAATTGAAGCCCGTCATTAAATTTCAATAAACCCCTAAGTAATATGGTAGTTAAGTGTTTTTCTTGTTTGCTTGCTAATTTGTTTGTACAATGTGTCGGAAACTAGCACTTTGGATGACCTCACTAAAGTTGCTAGTAATTTGTAGCTAAAGTAGACGGTTGATAGTTGTCGCAAATGAGATTACACACGGGCATTCAGACGACCATTTATCATGGGAAATTTCAGAAAGTAGCCCATTTTGACCAGCCTTTTCTAGAAATATCTCAAGACCAACCAAAATTCCAAAATTAGCCTAAAAATTCCGTTGGATCCGACCGAAACCGTCCATGAACCGACGGATTAAGGACCCGACCAGGACGCGCCAGGAAGCATACTATTCCGTCAGATTCGCCGTTTTACGGTTTTACTCAACGGATTAATGAACCAAACCGACTTAATAATAAATAGTCTGATCTGACGGTTCAGTTCATGATTCCGTCAAATCCAACTGTTTAATTTGTCCAACGAACCCTATATTTTTCAATTCAGGGGGTTTTTGATTTTGAGTTCTAGAGTGAAATTGAATACTATGATAGTGTTCTCCTCGAAAAACTATTCGATTTGCGCTATTGATTTGCTTGATTTGTGGAGAAATAAGATGGAGATGAAGGTTGGTTATGGAGGTTTAGGGTTTGAGAGGTAGAAGATGAAGACTTCCGTCAGACCCACAAAAATTCCGTTGGATCAGAGGGTTTTTTAAGAAATTCCGTCAGATCCATTAATACGTTGACACGTGGCGCGATTTTAATGGTCCAAAATATTCCGTTGGACGATGTTGAAAATCCTTAGAATCCTACGGAATTTTTAGGCTAGTTTTGGTATTTTGGTTGGTCTTGGGATATTTCTGGAAAAGTTTAGTCAAAAGATCTACTTTCGGAAATTTCCCTTGATCAATGGCTATCCATCAAATGGTTATGTAAAATCTTAAAGTAATTCACGTTTTTTTTTGGGAATGGGAATGGAATGGGAAAATACGTTAATGTAAAATCTTTTACTAAACATCAAACGGTTGTTTTCGATAGTTAATTTGGAATGCTTTAAGTTTGTGGTGCAAGGTTTCTCCGCTCTTTGGTTTTCTGGTTCGAGATATTTTAGAGTTATACTTAAATGTGGGGTTGGGGTATTGTGAGATGGAAGTATTCCATGGTTCAGTTTTAATCTCTTTTTGGGCGTTTGAAGGACGGCAAACGTTAAGCTTTTTGAAGGAAATAAGGTAAAAACAGACGATATTATTAGTGATATAAAGTCTTTGGTTAAAAGCAGGTCTATGTGTAAGTCAATTGTTTGGTCCAGTTGAACCAAATTTCAACTCATGTTGTTTGTTGTGTGGCGTTCGTCCTCTCTCCGGTTTGGGGGAGGGGGGGGGGTAGCTTTGGCATTTGTTTCACATTTTATTACATTAAATGAAGATATTTATTTAATTTAAAGAGTTAGTACATTCAGCTTATAGAGCATTCTCATTCCCTCCATAATTTCTAAATCTAAAATTACACTAAAAACATCATATTTTTTTTTTCAATTAATAATTATTTTTTATATCTCTATCATTATAATTTTCTCTCTCTTTCATTTACAACCACTTTCAACAAATAATAAAAAATAATAGAGGGTGAATAGCAATTTACTTTTCAAATATACAAAAAGTCACTGTATTTTCTCTCTCATCTACTCACTTCTCCCTCATCTACTCACAATACCCTAAAACACTCTCTAAATTATAAAACATCACTCGCAAAATTTAATGGTTAAAATGTGAATGCTCCTACTTATATGCTAATCTTGAATTAATGCGGTTTCATTTTTACGTTCAGACTAGAGGTGGCAAATGGGTTGGGTTGGGTCGAACGAGCATGGGTCGAAATGGGTTTAGGTCAGAAGGGGTTAGGGTCAGAATGAGTCAACTAAAAAAAGGGTTGTTTTGGTTTGGGTCATAATAGGTTAGGGTCGGAATGAGTCAAAACGGGTTTCATGTTTTTTTATGAGAATAGCAGCGGAAACATTTTAGTATTTTTTGTTTTTTATTTATATTTTGAGTTATGCTTTTTTTGAATTTTTTCTAAGGAGTTTCCTATTATGAACAAAAACCTCTCAAAAAAATATTCAAAAATAATAATAAAAAAATCATAACTTAAAATATAAATCAAAAACAAAAAAAGTAAAAAAACTAAAATGTATCCTCTGTTGTCCTCATTCCAAAAAAAACCACCGAGAAATCAAACCGAAACCGAAAAGTCGACGGAAATAAAACAAAAGGCCAAAACCGAACCAAATCAATCGAAATCAAAAAATCGATCAAAACGAAACTAAAAAAACTAAAACCGAACAAAAATGAAACTAAAAAACGGACAAAACGAAACAAAAAACCAAAAACAATTCTGGAATCGACCAAAAAGAAACCAAAACCCAACCCATCCTGTGTGAAAACTCGTGTTGGTTTGAAACCTGAACCGAACCCGTTTCAATCTCAAAGCCGTTTCATGCCGAAACCTGTCTCGTGTGGAAACCAGTTCCGATCCGAAATCTGCCACATTCCTTAAGACACTTATCCACATCAACCCATTTCTTTGAATATGGCGACCCAATTTGACTCGAAAATTACAAGATGAAATTTTAAATGACCCATTTTGACCAATTTAGTTAAAATCTTCAACTCAAATCAACCTATTTAATTTTTTAAACAACCAAAATCGACCCATTTGTAATGGTTTGGATCAAAATTACCACCCCTAGTTCAGATCATCGGAAGTCTTCATACAAGCTTGTCTAATCACTTCTAAGTGGGCAATGGTGTCATCTGTTAATTCAATGAATTTGTGAATCAACGGTGGTCCTCCAATTAATAAATAATTGGCAGAGATTTTTAAGCCATTAATATTTAATTTCCTATCTTCAAATCCAAAACTACATTAAAAATCATTATATTTTCTCTTATTTCAATTAAATAATACTTTCTTCATATCTTAATCATTACCATTTATCTTGCCTTCACTCACAACCACTTTCAAATTATATTAAAAAAATTATATGGTGTGAACAGTAATTTTTCAAATATACAGAAAACTTTATTCCCTACATTATAAAAACTTCACTCACATTTTTTGATGGATTAAATGCAAATGCTCTAACACGTGCATACACTTCACACACATGAAACAAATGATAATAAATAAAAGAAAAAAATATAAAAAAGGAACCCGCGACATATTCCATAATATTGCCTATAAAAACAGGGTTTAGGTTCAAATATATAGTTTTCTAAAACTAGGAAATCGTAGGAAGAGTATTGAACGGACTTCAATTGAGCTTAAACTAGCAGGCATTGAGACCGTCTGTCGAACTCTACGATATTAGATTTTAGTGCTTTTTGATTTCTTGCCTGTAGATTTTAGAATTTTTGTTTAGATTATCATGTCTTTTTATTTATCATTGTGTTTTTGTTTATTTTCGTCATTGTATCTTTTTCCTCGGCATACATTTTTTTCCTTGCCATTGTGCTATATTACTTAGCATTGTGTTATATTTTGCTCGACATCATGCTATATTTTGTGAATCATTATGTCTTTATACACTTACTAGATTTAGGAAACTGTATTAAATAACTTAACCCATAAAAACATGCATGCCTTTGAGATACTTGGCCACTGGATTTATAAGGTAATTTAAACAAGTGACAGTTAGGTGTATAAATCATTAAAAAAAAAAGTAGAGGCAGTTACATATATGATCTCTAAACTTACAAAATTGTATACTTCTCCCGATCATACTTAAAAAATATTCTACACCATGCATAAAAAACTTGTATTTTGAAAACCTATCATTTTGTAAGTTGAGGAGGATATATACAATTCCCCTACATATGCAAGTCGTTACATACACAAGGGAATTGCATAGTAGGGGGAGGGTTTGGTTCTTGTATAGCTGGGGAAGGATTTGGCTTTTGCATACTCAGTGGAAAGGCTTAATTGAAAGCTAAGTTCCAATTGAAGCTATTATCATCATCCCACAAACGCCCTGCTTGCGGTGCTCGCATATAATGTATATATGTATGAACCCTCGGGTGGGCAAAAGTAAAATTGCACTAATTTTGACGTTATTTTACTAATCTCGTGAAAATAACGTTAAAAGTGGCGGAAGGTTAATCAGGCATCATGTGGTGGCGTTGATAGCCGAAAGACAAGGGCACATGCACCGATCAGCCGGTGTCCCGATGATTGAGTGCTATGTGCCTTATGTCTAAGGCTTGATGCAAAACTACTATCGAACCGGGGGTCTCACCGGAAGCAGCCTCTCTATCCCTATGGGATAGAGGTAAGACTGTCTACAACTTACCCTCCTCAGACCCTACCATAGCATTGCTATTGGTGGGATATACTGAGTACGATGATGATGATATCATCATCCCACAGACCTTCAGCAACGTGTGGAGCGTTTGGTCTTAGAAATAAATGTGAAGAATGTTCGTCGATTTTTCATGAGCATAAAATGAAGCTGAAATTTGAGAAGTGAAGATGCAAGTAGCGTATCTATAGGCTTTGAGAAGCATATATATACGAAATTTGAAATATTGTTATATTATTATTTTTTTTTATTAAATATAAATTAATTATAGAAATAAGTGATGATACGGTGACTTAAAGGTTGTTGTTATGGAAAAAAATAATGCTTTTGAAGAAAATTTAAAATATGATGTAAGCTAATGAGGCGTTTTATAGAGTTTTATTGCCTGGGTTCTCTTAAAATGTTTCTAGTAGGAAATTTTGAAGTTAACTAAAAAGTGGTCTAAAATCCAAGTACTTATCTTACTATACTATTAAAACAATACAATGTTTTCATATAGCATTCAACTAGCATGTCCACAAAGGCTTCCAACTCATTACTTTTTCATTTATATAATTTCTACATGTTAATTTGAATATTAATTTTGAACATCAACTTCTAAGTTGAAGAAAGTTTCAAAATAAATTGTTATAATGGTAACAAAAACAATCAATTGTTTTCATTGTTATTTTTTTAAATTTTAAGACTTTGTTATTTATTTTGCTTTTTGGATTTTAGGAAATTATTTATGAACGCTTGGACTGGATGTATGGATGTTTGGATTAAAATAGTGGTTTAGTCACGAGGTTTGGATTATATTGTTGCTTTATTAAACGTGCGGTTTAATAAAAATTATAATTACATTTTATTGTTATATTCATATTTTTAGCATTTTTCTATGTTGTATACTTAAATGTTTTTAATATCAATAAAAATAGTTTTCATAACACACAACTTATGTTAAAACATCTGCATGTTTACGCTTCATAGTTTACAGCATATGACTTCAGTAGATTATGAAGTTTTAATTAATATGTTTTTTTTGTTTTATTATATAAGTTAGAAATATGTGACATAACTTAAAATTATACTGCTTTAAATTGTTATTTTTTTCTATGTGTCTTTGTATGTTGGATTATTTTAATTAAAATAACAATGTGATACCTTATAATATTAATATGCTATATTATCTGACGTTTACAATTCACTAAAATGTATATAACACACACGCATATATATATATATATATGAAGTTTTATATATTTTCTATTCGTATGTAACACAGGATCTAACCAAGTTATATATATATATATATATATATATATATATATATAGGCTTAAGTTCATGAGATAAATGAAATTACTGTGAGAAATGAATATGAACCACTAGTTTTATTTTATGTTTTAAATGTTTAAAAATAAATAAAAAAAATGTAAATACAACAATAAATACATTCTCTCTCTTCAATTAATCCAACTAATATAACCATAATAAATCTCTATCTTTTCAATTAATACAACTAATATAACCAAAATAAATCCTCTCTAATTAATAAATATCAAAACATAATATTTTTTTTTCAATTAATATACTTAGAAAAATTATTGTTATAAATAATAATAAAAAATATCATACAAATGTGTTTATTAAATATAAATAATAAATATACAACATACACAAAATTATATAACCTACACTTATTTTGAGCAATAAAAACATACAACATACAAAAAGTATACAACTTACATATGTAATTCGACATCAACAATTATATAAACTAGAAAAAGATACACACATCCTATACGTGTGTAGGTTATATGTTTTTCGTGTGTAGGTAATATGTTTTCTTATTCTTAGAACAAGTGTATGTTACATGTTTTTGTGTAGGTTATATATTTTTTATTGACATTTAATGCTAACATATGTAATATAGTTTTTGTATTATTCATCACAATGTACCTACGTGTTGATGGATATTGATATATTGAGTTGTAAGAAATTGGTTTTGTATAAAAAAATATTTAATGTATGAATAAATTGTATTTAAATATGCAGGATAAAATTTTCGAGTGTAGGTTATATGTTTTTCGTGTGTAGGTTATACGTTTTCATGTGCGTGTGTAGTTTATTGATGCTGAATTTTGTGTGTCGGTTATATGTTTTTCGTGTGTAGATTATATGTTTTCTTATTCTTAGAACAAGTCTAGGTTATATGTTTTTGTATAGATTGTGTACTTTTTTGTTAATATTTAATGTAAACACGTGTAAGATAGTTTTTTGTATTATTCATCACAATGTAAATACGTGTTGATGGATATTAATATATTGAGTTGAAATAAATTGGTTTTGGATAAAAAGAAAATTTAATGCATGAATAAATTGTACTTGTGTAGGATAAAAATTCAAGAGAGAAAAAATTAAGTTATAAAAATAATAAATGAATTATTAATATTTTCCAATTATAATAATTTGATTAGTTATATTAATTAAATAGATAACTATTATATTTATTAGTTATATTAATTGAAGAGAGGGCATTCATTGATACTTTCCTCATTTATCATTAAGCATTTAAAACCTAAATTAAAATTAGTGGTCCATATTCATTTCTCACATTTCTCACAGTAATTTCATTTCTCTCCTGAACCATCCTCTTTATATATATATATATAGGGGTGGGTTCTAGTGAAAACTTATTTTAAAGAGAAAATTTAAAAACTCCTAAAAACTTCTAAAAAACTATTTTTAACTTAAAAAAAAAAATTTTTGAAGTTTATTTTTTTTCCATTATTCTTATATGTTGTTATTGGTTAAAAAAAAACTTTGTTGGTAACCTCGTCGGTATAGTGCGCATGTGTAATAGTGTGCATTACATATATGCAAACGTATTTGTATTGTATAGAATACAACACTATTGCACATATTTGATACACACTATTGTATATATGCAATATAAGATTAATACACACATCGAATACACATTAGTACGTATGTGTAATACAACATTAACGCACATGTGCACCATATCGACTTTTATTTTATTTTATTTTTTTTCATATAATACAACACTACTACACATATACAATACACAAATATTGAATATATGCAATAAAACACTATTAAACTCAAAAATACATAGTAATACACATGTGTAATACAACGGTATCGCACAGTAATACGTATGTGCATTACAGCGGGTTTTTTTTTTATTTTTTTATATTTTTCGAGTGAAATATAAGAAAATATAAGAATAATGGCTAAAACAAAATTTTGAAAATATTTTTTTATTTTTAATTAAAAATAATTCTTTAGGAGTTTTTTAGTTTTCTCTCTAAATGTGAATTTTCTCTATATCCTCTCCCTATATATATATATTAAAAGCTATTTTTTGGTGTCGCATGGACCTAATTGGTCCATGTGGCACCACCCTATTGGCCTAACTATATTTTATTTTTTCTTAGTTTTTATTTAAAACATTTTCATGTTGTTTAGTGCCAACACCATGGATAACGACCGAGCACGCATTGGTTTGTCACGAAATTCACATAAGCTCGTAGTTGCAATGCAACTTTTTTTCCGACATGAGTAATTGTTGTCCGTCAATTTCTGAGTAATTCGTGTAAATTCTTGGGCACAACATACGTTTTCTTTGTCTGCCGAGTTTTCTTTATTAGAATATGTTAATCTGTTGTATTTTGGTGTGAACGGCTTTTTTTACTGAATTAGAGTTGGTTTCTCGCCGCAACGCGAGCTTCGTCAATTCTGTCTGACTTGATGTCAATTTTTAATGTTTAAAAGCAAAAACACGCGTCGGGAAAAAAAATCTAGTTTTAATTATAATCTTATAGATTAGTGTTTATGTTCGATTTTTTACAACCAACTTTCATGAATCAATAAGAGTTCATTAATTTTTGGCAAGCTGGATTTTAATAATTCCGACTTGATATTGCTGGCCGATAATAATCCTAATTGAGAATATTCTCACTAGTGGTCCAAACTTTTAAGAAATTTACTTTCATTGGACTTTCGTTTAAATAAACTTAACATCGTTAAGTTTTTTCAAAATTTCAATTAATGTTTTGAGGCTTTGATTGGAAGAAGATATGAGTGACTGATACAAAAGATATCTAGAAACGGTGCTCCAAATGACTTAATTTTTGTTAAAAGAAGTTCAAAACCCAAATTGAAGCACTGTGTCGTCGTTTCAAGTACGTTTTGAGGTAAATTTTACATCAATCGACTTGTAACCTCTTTTCGATCGAAAGCTCTAAAAAACCAATATTTCGATCTAAAAAGTCAATATGAAATTTTGAAAAAAACTGAACGCCACTAATTTTTTTTGAATAGAGGTTCAATAAGAGTAAGTTTTTTAAAAGTCCAAACCACTAGCAAAAATATTCTCAGTTGATATTATATTTGGTCATTGACATTAAGTTGAGATTATTAAAATTCAATTTGTTTAATTTTTTTATAATGATTTAACTCACCAAATAAATCTATATATGGTCTTCTATTATATTTAATCATATGCAAATTACTAATAAAATACTTTGTTAAACTTGTTCTTATAAGATGTTAAAGATCCATCAAAGTATCAATGGGGTTGGTGTCTCATTTATGACCTAGCAATAGAATATTTGGGTTCTTTAGTAGGGACCTAAATTTAATCCTTACTTGTGGTATTTTAGGTGGATATTAGTCATAAAGGATTTGACCTTGCGAGGTTGTCAGATCGAATCCCGAGCCCATTAGGGTGTTAGTCCCATCGTGTGTTAGGACAGAGAGTTATGCTTTTGTGATGGCACAACGACTATCAATTGGCAATCAGTGGTATGGTTTCGGGGGAACGCTAAGCCAAACTCTTAAGCTAGCGTGGCTCCAGTAGCATAATCTGGCTGGAGTGGGGCAACGGGTCTCTTCATTTTAGGAAGTGCGACGTCCTAATACACAAGAAAGTCGTTGTTGCAAAAGGGAAAAAAATCAAGGGGGTTGGTGGCTCACTGTCAATACCTTTTAAACAACTAGGTTTGAGAGATGAGGTATTGGGTTTGGGAGATGGGTCTTGAATTCAAGTCTTAGGAACAGAAAGGGTTAAACAATAAGACGTTAAAAAATATCTATCAAAGAAAGTTGAACTTCTTTTATCTCAAGGGTCACGTTAAACGAAGCATTAAAAAATGGATACAAGAAAAATGTTTGAAACCAATGTTTTAAAAACCGATATTTTACTCGTACCTGATTTGGTATTAAAATGGTACGACCGGTTAGCTTACCCTTTAATTCTATATAAATACAATTTCAATTCAAAAATTAACCCTAAAGTATATTAATAAACATCACATGAATCAATTATCGCACATGAATAATGATCGAATCAAATAGAAAGTTTATACTTTGTATATGAAATTAATCAATTACAAAATATGTTAAGAAACCAACCTTGGATTTGCATGATACAAAATTGGTTGATTAACGAATCATCGTTTACTTTGTTTATTCGTTTTAATTTTATCCGCTAAGTTAAATGTCAATTTCAAAAAATATGAGCCGCAAAGAAATATCAAAAATCTCTTGGCTTTAAAACTGGTTTGCCGGTTAAAAGCGATATTTAAAAAAAAACCGGTGGTACGATGTTCTAGCAAACCCCCTAAAATATCATAATCTAAATAACGGTTGCATTACCGAAATTCAGTATAACCGGTTTAATCGGCTTGTACATACCGGCTTTTAAAACATTGCTTGAAACTTAATTTATCTTCAGAAAGAAAAATTCTAAAAATGGTCATTTGACTTTCATAATGTCACGTTTTATTAATTTGACCGGTCATCTCTCTCGTTTGTTCATAAAAGACCAGTTGATTAGTCCGGATTCTAATCGTCACTTGATTGGATTTTAATCCGATCATAAAATGTCATTTGTCAAAAAATCCAGTCGTTTTGTTTACGTACTTGTTTTTATCTACGACGTTCCGACATAAAATCTAGTCGGGTAAGTGATAACAATTAGAATTCAGATGGGTAAGACTAGTTTGTCTAAATGTGAATAGTTTGAAGAAAACACATTTCAAACAAAATGTTAAACGTCACAAGTAGAGAAGTTGTTCCTTGTTTTTTTTTCCTTGTTTCAAAACCACTTCAATAATGCATATGTCGATTAGTGTTGATATGTAGCGTATATGTTAGTTAACGCATATATTGATATGTAGCGTGTATGTTGATAGCTTATATGTACATGCATATATGCTTGTCTAGCTTAGCGTATATGTTTAGTAGATTAGCTCACAAGTTTGGTTGCTTATAAATACCAGCTTGTAGACACTTTACTGTGAATGAGAATCATGAGTTATTTTAATTAGTGTAAACAAAATTTAACATCAACAGAGACGCCACAGATCCACTTTTACCAGAAATTTCTCTATATAAGTAGATTTCCAATGACAACTTAGAGCACCAACGATAAGTAATGGCTTCTCTTTGCTTATATACTCTTCCCATCACCACCATTTGTCTATCCTCTCGACCACCCTTCTTTGCCAAAACTTCCTCCAGTCGCTTCAAAGTCTCATGCAACGCCTCACCAGATGACCCAACAAAGCTCATACTCCCCATGCAGCATAATACTATAGACCGGAGAAACTTACTCATGGGGCTAGGAGGCCTATACGGCGCCGCCAACAAATCGGCTCGGTGTTAGCGTATCCCATCACTGCCCCAGACAATATTTCTCACTGCAAGGCGGCCACTGACCGGGTTACCGACCCCAAAAATGCCGTGAGAGGGGTAGCTTGTTGCCTTCCACAATCCGCACACCCCCCTTTCCCAGAGCCATACACCTTTCCTGAATTCACCTCCATTCGTGTTCGTCCAGCCGAGCATCGCGCCACTCCGGAGTACATCGCCAAGTATCAAGAAGTGATTCGGCTCATGAAGGAGCTTCCGGATGACGATCCACACAGTTGGAAAAGCCAAGCTAGGATCCATTGCGCTTACTGCAACGGCGCCTACACTCAAGAAATGAATGGTCGTGGTGATCTACCACTTCAGGTCCACGGCTCCTCACTATTCTTTCCATTCCACCGATGGTACCTCTATTTCTACGAGAGGATATTGGGAAAGTTAATCAATGATGAAACTTTTGGTTTACCGTACTGGAACTGGGATCATCCAACTGGAATGATGCTTCCTGCAATGTTCGAAGCCCCTGCCCCTAAGCTAATTAACGATAAAATTATATACGATCCCAAATACAACCCGTTATTCGACCCTCTTCGGAACGTCAGCCACCTCCCTCCGTCGATTGTTGATCTCCAGACCCGTGGACAAGGCGGTGCTAATTGTGTAGACCAGGTTGCTATTAATCTGTCTACAATGTACTCTCAGATGATCGGTTGTATTACTACTCCTACTGACTTCTTGGTACTGATTCAATTCCGGATTCGGATGCAGAAAAGGCAAGTAAGCCTGGGAAGGTAGAGAGCGGTTGTCACACCGCGGTGCACATATGGACGGGTGACCCCAGGATGACCAACAATGAGGACATGGGGAACTTTTACTCGGCCGGGTATGACCCGGCCTTTTATTGTCATCGTGCGAATGTCGACCGCATGTAGAAGATCTGGAAGGATTTGGCCCCTTTAAGAAACAAAGATCCTGTTACGGATGATTGGCTGAATGCGTCCTATGTGTTTTACGACGAGAACAGAAAGCTTGTACGCGTCTACAACAGAGATTGTGTAGACATCACACAGATGGGATATGATTTCCAGCCTTCCAGTATCCCCTGGCGCCAGAGTCGCCCGGTTCCTCTAGTAAAGGCGTCCCGGGTTGCAGCTAAGTCACTCGGAGTCGTGAAGAAGGCAGAGGAGACGGAGTTTCCTGTGAAGTCAGACCAGATAGTGAAGGTTCTAGTGAAGAGGCCAGCTACAAAGAGAAGTGAGGATGACAAGAAGAAAGCTCATGAAATGTTGTTTTTGAATGGGATCAGATATAATGGTGAGCAGTTTTTCAAGCTAGATGTGTTGGTTAATGACGTCAGTGATGGGATCGAGACCACTGCGGCTTCAAGCGAGTTTGCGGGTACTTTTGCGCAGGTGCCACATGCGCCTGGACACGATATGTTCATGACGAGTGGGACCGCGCTTGCGATCACAGGGACTTTGGAGGACCTTGAAGCTGAGGATGATGAGTATGTTTTGGTGACTTTGGTGCCAAGGGCAGGAGCGGATGGTGCGACCGTTGCTGAGATCAAGATTCAGCTGGTTCCCACCGCTTAAATTATAACTGCATTTTCTATCTTTATTTGCATGCATGGTTACGTATGTCTGTTTGGAGTCGGTGTTGCAGGTCACAAGAACTTTTACGGTTCTTGTTACCTAATAATAATTTCGTACGTTTAATTTCAAGTTTGGAGTGGTGTATAACCACTAAGCGTGCTTTGAATGTTACTCTTGCTTTTGGATTTCATTAATAAACTTTGTCAATTGATGGTAGCTAGCATCATTTATCTGATCAATTTTAATTTCCAGTATAAAACGTTCTACATGAAGTGTACTTGAAGCTTAACCAACATCTATGTTACAGGACTAAAAACGTCTTTTAAGTCTATGTACGTAGCTTTTTAATTATAACGCCTAGCTCACACACAACTCACAAGTTGATGTAGCTAGTAATTTACCAAAAAAAATAAATAATAAAATAAAAGTGGTTCAGATGGCTGATTTTATTTTAAGTGATTATAGATAATTTACTATATTAGATAGAGGATTAGATTAACACCTCGGCAAACTTTTCAAGTGGTGATTCATATCATCCAGGTAGTCATCCATGTCATCGAATGTGTGAGATAGTATACATGAAATCCTCTATATCAAGTAATAGGTTATGAATAACATACAGAATTTGTAAAAAAGTCATGTTAGTATAACAAAAATCTACTAAATAATAATATTAAATTATAAATTAATGATAATATTCGTAATAATTATAGTAACAAAACTTGTAAGTTAGCAACAACAATAACAATAATAATAACAATAAATATTCTAAGTAATAATAATAAACCTTCATAAGAATCCCAGCTTATTTAGTTAAATATGTGTTGTTTTATATGATAAAAACATTTAATAATTTATGACTCACTTTTATAAAATACAAGAAAATTAAAATATGATACAATATAAAATTTTACAACAAAACACAGTATCAATGGGTGGCTAAGGTGTAACCTCAAAAAATCCCATGAATTATTTTGAAACTTTTGACTTAGATCTTTCATAAGACGCTATATTGTCACATTTATACTTTTAAGTCAGGATTTTTTGAAAATAATTCAAGGGGTTTTTAAGGTAACATGTTGGCCACTCGTTAATATTGTATTTTGTTGTATTGTATTGTATTATTTTATATAATTCAGTATTATATTATAGTTTTATTATCTTGTAATTTATAAAAGTTAATCATAAATTATTAAGTTATTTTAACATATATAACACATATTTAACTAAATAGACTGGGATTATGGTTAAGGTTTGTTTTTATTATTATTACTTATAATAATAATAATAATAAGGAAAATTGGATTCTATTAATCCAAACTATTGACTATTGGCCAATAATAATCCCAACTAACAATATAACCGGTAATAATCCTAACTTTTAGTTTTGTTACCCACAACAATCCTAAAATAAAGAATAGTTAACCTCCTTAAGTTTGGTTGATGTGGCGTATGACGTGGCGATTACATGGTAATGATTTATTTATTTTTTAATGATGTGGCATTGGAGTATATATTATATTTATTAAAATAATTATATTAAAAGAAATAAAATGAGACTCACTCATCACCAACTTCATCTTCAACCTCCTCCCTCTCCATCAACCACTATCACAATCACCGCTCATATTCTCCGGCGAAAGTCGGTCCGCTCATACTTGCAATTGTAGAACAAAACCCTTCTTCTTTACTAACCCGACGTGTTCTCCGATAAACTTGCCAGGAAATCGAATACCGTCACTACTACTACACTCACCGACCTAGCTCGAACTTACCGGAGCTCTGATCAGTTTATATATCGCCACCGCAATTGCATCATACCGCCCAACCTAGAACTTGCCGGAATCGGAGTTAAAAACGATGTGGTTCACATGGCCGCCGGAAATTGACGATATCTCCAACCTGTCTTCATCGTTGGTTCGTTTTTCAAATTTTGACATCTCTGGTCACCTCGTTTTTCAGATCTGGACTTACTTCCCTTCGCTATATTCAGATCTGAATCAACGATAAGATGAGTTGGAGCTAACGTCGATTTTAGGCAGAGATATGAACCACCTTGTTTAAACTAGTCCGATTCCAGCGAGGTCAAGGTTGGCCGGCGTGGTGGTGATGATACATTCGATTTTCCGGATAAGTTTGCCAAAAAACACCATCGGTTTAACGGAGAAGAAAGAGGTTTGTTCTACAATAGCACATGAGAAGATGATGGGGTTGATGGAGAGGGAGGAGGTTGAAGATGATGGTGGATGGGTTAAAGTTGAAGATGAAGTTGGTGGTGCAAGTGTCCCACTTTATTTCTTTTAACATAATTATTTTAATAAAAATAATATATATCCAGTGCCACATCATTAAAAAATAAAGAAATCATTGCCATGTAATCGCCACGTCATACGCCACATCAACCAAACTTAACGAGGTTAACTATTCGTTATATTAGGATTGTTGTAGGTAACAAAACTGAAAGTTGGGATTATTATCGGTTAGATTGTTAGTTGGGATTATTATTGGCCAATAGTCAATAGTTTGGATATAGAATCCAATTTTCCTAATAATTATTATTAACTTACTATTTTTATTATTATAGTTATTACAAATATTATCGTTTATGAGGAGAGATATTTTGAGAACCATGTTGAGTTTTAAGAACTTAAGAACTCAATTATAGTCCACACATTTAATTAAATGGATTGGAATATGTGGTTGAAATTAAACCTGACAAAAAAGTCAACTTATGAGAGAAAATAAATATGTAAGTGGTTACACTAACTTTTACGTCCGTTACACATGTGTAAAAAGTCGACTCGGTGCGTAAAAAATTATGTAATTTTTTTACGTGCATGTAACTTACATATATTACGCATGTGGAAAAAAAATTCGAAAAAAATCGTTACACTAATTTCTTTTGAGTTCTTAAAATTCAAAGGTGTTCTTAATTGAAATCTCCCCTATCGTTTATTTATGTTTTTTAATCATATTATTATTATTATTATTTTGTAGGTTCTTTATACTAACATCATAACATGTGCATTTAACAAATTTTTAATATTATTCATAATCCTTTATTTGAGATATAGTCTTCCACATGTCTTGCCACCTCACACATTCGATGACATGGTCGGCCACTTAGATGATATGGACCACCGCTTAGGGGTGTTCAAAAATATCCGAATCCGAATCCAAATTATCCGAAAATTAGGATATCCGAATTTCCGGATTCGGATTCAGATAACAATTTTGAAAATTTTCGATATCCGAAAATTTAAATTTATTATTTTTTAAATTATTCCTAATATTAAACATATATGGACTTATTGACTTTGTAAGGCTGCTTCTCTCTTCAACTACCTAACTTACCTAGATCTAAATTCTAAACCCCATATCGGGATACTTTTAGTATAATTAATTGTTGTGAACGAGTTTATACGAAGATTTAGAAGCTATTTATAGATGCAATTGAAACGTACAAGGTTAATTGATCGTTAAGTTTTAATATAGTCTGGCGATTTCGGAATTAAATCACGATGATTACGGCGTTCTTACGAGCTATTATTGCCGTTGATGATTTAGCCGTTATTGACTAAAAGATTTTCGAGGTTTAATTGGTTAAATATATGCAATTAAAGAGACGTTTTAAGGTCGCTGGCGTAGGATTCCGACCGCCAGAAACCCAAACAAAAACGGGGAAACAAGGGTTGAGGCTGGTGATTATATAATAATTAATAATATAATTTAAAATAATTTTCACTTTTGGCCCTTGATCTTTGATGCTTTATTAAAACAGAAATTAAATAAAGTTACCAATTAGACCTTGAACTTTGAGATGTGTTTGAAATGTAATAAAAGGAGTTATAAACTTGGATATTATATTATACCCATATAGTTTGCAACTTGCTTAACTTTAATAAACTTCAAATCTTAAACGTTAAATCCCGGAGTTTTATTTATTGATCGAAAACAATAGAAAATGAATGAACGATGATCGTAAATCGTCGGGAATATAATATTAAGGAAAATTGGATTTTAATAATCCAAACTTTCTGTTATTGGTCAATAATAATCCCAACTTAGTTTATTTCCACTAGTGGTTCCAAATTTAAAAAAGTTGGCTCTCAACGGCCCCCCGTTAAAAAAAACCTAACGACGTTATGTTTTTACCGAATTTCAAAATGATTTATTAGGGATTTTGATCGGTAGGAGGATACGAGTCGCTTAACGTAAAACTTAGCTTGAAATGATGCTTCAAATGGCTTGATTAGTGATTCAAATCGGGTGTTTGAACTTCAAATTAACAAAAATTAAGCTGTTTGAAGTATCATTTCGAGCTAAGTGTTACATCAATTGACTTGTATCATTCTTCCTATCAAAAGCCCTAAAAAATCAGTTTGAAATTCGAAAAAAACTTAACGCCGTTAGATTTTTTTAACGGGGGACCATTAAGAGCCAGTTTTTTTAAATTTGGGACCACTGGTGGGAATAAACTAAGTTGAGATTATTATCGACCAATAACAGAAAGTTAGGATTATTAAAATCCAATTTTCCTAATATTAAGGATGAACGAGTAACAAAACTATATTGAAAAAGGCAATAAAAAATGTCACATAAACACATGTAACGAAACTTAATGATATATATTCCTAAAAAGTGTAGGAAGTGATGTGGACCATTGGATTTAATAAAACACATAGGGGTATGATCGTCAACAATATAATGTTTTATTTATGGAATATAAATCTATATTAACTAACCATCCATAATTTTCGGAATAAATACAGTTTGTTTCTTTAACAAAGGACTATTATAATAATGTGTTTCTGTTTCAAATTGAACTACACAACACCAATGCATCCTTACCTATTTCTACTAGAATACGTAAAAATTGAATTTAAAAAACACATTGAATATTTAAAATTTAGTGTGTTTATGTAACAAACGAGATTGCATTCGTAATGTGTTTCTGTTCCAACGTCAACAACACACCAAAACCCACTGAATCAAAACAAAATAACCCTAGAAATTGGGGATTTTAAAAATATCGATTACTTTGGGAAATTAACACACTTGTGTTCTTCATCAACCTTGAAAGCGCATTACTGGTGAATTCCTCTTCTCCATTAATCTGTTGGTTACATAAAAGCAGACAAGTATACCACAAACAAAGTTCGACGAACACTGATTATGATTAACAAAAACACACTGACCAGGATCGTAGCCGGAAAACACTCCAACGTTTAATAGATGCACTAAATTCGCATAAACACAATGATGATTTCCTGATTTTTATCTTGCAATGATGAACACACCATGTTTGTTTTTTTTCTCCTTTCATAACCAAACTTTGTAATACACAACAGACAGGTGAGAGAAAGAATTATAGCTATACCTAATTTTAGGTGTTACCATAGATAAACAATTGACGGATTGCATGTGTTTAACATTGCTTACCCCTAACTCCCTATAACTAAGCCAATAAAATAAAACACATCTTTAAATAAATAAACTTTTCATCTAAACCATTAGATCATGAAATCCAATGCACAACATCTCTTCCTACACTTTCTAGGCATACCCCACTTTTTAGAATAACCTCACCCTATATATATATATATGTGTGTGTGTGTGTGTGTGTGTGTGTAATTGATTTATTTTGAGAACCACTTTGAGTTTTAAAAACTCGAAAGAACTCAACGTAACAATTTTTTTTGAAATTTTTTTAAAAATATGTAATATATGTAGGTTACATGTACGTAGAAAAATTACAACATTTTTTACACATTGAGTCGACTTTTTACATAGGTGTAACGGACGTTTAAATTAGTGTAATAACTGTACATATTTATTCTCTCTCATACTTAATTTTTTTAATCAAATTTAATCTCAACCACATAATCTAATCTATTTAATTAAATGTGTGATTAAAAATGATGTTCTTAAAGTTCTTAAAACTCAAAAAGTTCTCAAATTATCCCTTATATATATATATATATATATTTGAGAACCACTTTAAGTTTTAAGAACTCGAAAGAACTCAACATAACAATTTTTTTACATATATGTAATATGTAGATTACATGTACGTAAAAAAATTACAATATTGAGTACTTAAAGTTCTTACAACTCATCAAGTTCTCAAAATATCATTCACACACACACACATATATATATAGATAGATAAAGGATATTATACACTAATGGTTTATCGTACATTACGTACGCGAGTATATTGAACGTAGATCATAACTATTTACAATCTGAAATCGTAACTTAACATAAGGGTAGAATTTTCTTTTAACATCCTTTAAAAATTCAACGCCAACGCCGCTACTAAATTTAGAAACGGTTTCTATTATACTATGTTTTCATAAACTGTTTTTGTTGAGTAGTTGAGATTCCATAACCGAAAGCTGCCCTTTAATCGCCAACGCCGGCACCATTCCGCTCGCCGGTGCCATCAACAAATTGAAATTGGAGCCAATTGATCGGTTAATATTTGAAATCGATTCAATTAATCATCAATTTGAAGCTTCAATCGATCAGTTTGGAGTTCTGGATGATGGGTTATTGACATTGAACGTTTAAGATTTGAACGTATTAGTAGAACGTATTAGCAGTAGAACGTATTAGCAGAAAGTATTAGCAGAAGAACGTATTAATAGAATGTATTAGCAGAAAGTATTAGCAGAACGTATTAGCAGAACGTATAAGCAGAACGTATTAGGTAAGAACATCTCATTTGAAGCATAACGTATTAGGTAACGAACATCTGGTTTGAAGCAGAACGTATTAGGTAACGAACATCTGGTTTGAAGCAGAACGTATTAGGAAATATGAATACGTATTAGCAGAACATATTAGGGTTTGAGGCTTTATTTGCATGTAACGAACATTTTTAGGGTTATGTAACTCAATTAGTTTTATATCGACCTGCAAATTAGTTTAATACCGATCGACGGTTGAATTATATTGATATGGATGGACGCTCGATGAATCAATTGATGAATTTTGAAGAACAACGATTTGGGGAATTGAAGAATAGATTTGGGGAGTATATTTGGACGTTCTGGACGGAAATACCCTTTTGATAACTAGCGTATCGTGGCGTATAATTGTATTTAAAAATTTAATCGCCTATAATTGTACGTTATGGATACTCGCGTACGTAATGTACGATAGTGTATTAGCGTGTGTTAACCGCCCCCTATATATATATATAGGAGTGTTCAAATGAAAACCCTATACTTTTATGAAAACTATAAAAACTTCTCTCAACCAATCAGAAAATTTTCTTTTTATTATTTATTTTATTGGTTATAAGGTTATTTGTATAAATTTGGCAAACCCTTAATTATGGTAGTCACGTTTTTTTTTTCAAATCCATTTTTTTCTCCATTGTTCTCCCCCCCCCCCCCCCCCTCCCCCCCTTCTATTTCCCTCTCTCTAATTTCCATGACTTCATATGATGGTTCCATCTGATTTTTACACAATAATCAACTAATTTTGAAGAATCAATCAACATAAGTTTGATATTTTTGTTTTTAAGAAACGATCAACATCAATTTCTATTGAAGAATCGATCAATACAAGTGCCAACTGATTGTTTATTTGAAGAAACGATCAACACCAGTTTCTATATTTTTGATCGAGATGCAAGATTGAATTTTGAGAATATCTTTGGACTATCGAGATAGTTGTTTATTTGTTATATTTATGGCAAATCGATAAGGAATTTTAGGTAAAAGGTGTGAGAATATATATTGAGCTATTATCATCTATATTCGTTGTTGTCTGTCTAACAACTTGAATGTTATTTAAACCAAGAATGCTCAATGGCTTTAGGCGATACACATTTGCATGACCTGCATGTTTGCACTTTAGAAATTTTTCACTATTGGATTCCCTCCGCATGGTTCTTTTTCACTTTTTCAACGATCTGGCTTTGCATATGCAGATTGGTTAAAAACACATGTAATTTAGATATGTAGATTACTAAGTGTTACATATACGTATCTTCACATATATGTAACCGGATGATATAATTTAGGTTTCTCTCTCTTTATTATTTGTTTTTTTTGTATAGGTACATATATGTACTACATGTACGTGACTAAATTTGAGTAGATCAGTTATTACATATATGTACTGAAGCTTGGTCTAAGATTGAACGTGAGTTACGTATATTTAAGACTAATATCATTTCTTTTTTGTGTTGTACAATTTGTTCTTTTTAGTTGGTACATATATGTACCTTATTAAATTTGAGTTGAAATTCAATGATTACATATATGTATCTCAATGGTTTTCTACGAAATTCTTTTAATTATATTTGCTTTAACATATAAAAAGCTAATTCTATATTTGTTGATATGGAATAATGGAAAATAAGTTCTTTGACAACTATACATAATCAAAAGTTGCTCCGTAATAAATAGCACGTAGTGCACATATGTAAGATATTGGCATACACACATGTATGTTAAAGTTCCGGGTAACTTAAATATTTGTATACTTAATTTTGTATATAGTAATAATTTTCATAAGGGTACAAGCGAGCCAAGCCCAAGCTCAACTATAAATGGGTACGCATCATCAACAGACATTGCAACCATAAACTACGACATATACAACACATGCCAAACTCCAAATAATAAAAAGGTTTGAAACATCTCGACAAACACCATATATCAATATAAGTCTAACTGAACTTATAAACAGGTTTGAAATATCTCGACATCTATCTATATTTCAATCAACACATGCATGCTGTTTACCATTCATATATGTATCATAAGCACTAAAATATAATAAGCAATATTTCAGAGCAACTGTAAGTAACATATATGCAAAGTAAATAACTAAAACAGCCAACAACTCTATAAGTAGATACACATGTATATCAATTAAAATCATATATTTAACAAATGCCTAACTGAAAAAAAGATACAGATATACCTACTCACAATATCAAACTCATAGTCATAGAAAAAGTGTGTTTTCTTTCTTCCGAATCGAACAACCCTACATTATGTATTAAAATTTTAAGCTTACATATAGTAAATAATTCATTTTTACTTTGTTTAAGATGAATATCACAAAATCGCAATGTCTAGAACTTCGATTTTGATCTCCATCTTTATAACTTCTTCCTGTTTATGAAATTAGGTTTCAAATGGATTTAATCGCTTCAGAGGAGAAGATATGAGAATTGATGGGATGAAAGATACACATTAAGAGACAATTATGGTAATTAGTTTTTGATTAATATCGTTTCCAATTTTCAGAAAAAGCTTCTATCGAAAATACCCTTACAGATACAGCAATGGCTTATTTTATTAACCAAATTACAATTATGCCATTGTTTATATTTAACCTTTGATTAGTTTTGATCAATGGCTAAGATTTATTTAGTTGGTTTTCAAGAAAACCATGGTTCTTATTTGAACCATCCCATATATATATATGAATAGGTTCATTTCAGAAGTTTTTTTATTGTGAGAAGTGCGAGAAGTCCTTCTAACTAATCATATAATTTTCTTTTTTATTTTATGTTTAATTAATTATTAGGGCATATTAGTAAAATTTTCATGATTTGTTTTTGATAACTAATAAATAAGTTAGGAGTTTCACACATGATTTTCTTTTTATTCTTTTTTATATTATATTGAGTGCTAATTTTTTATTATTTCGAAATTCTTTTCACAAATTCAGATTTTTATATTAAAATAAGAAAATTCCAAATAATTATTCCTAGACGTTAAAAATACACGCTACACGTCAATGCTAATAGCATATACTATCCATATAATACAACATATCCTACACATTAAAAATACATGCTACACATCAATCTTAACAATATATCTTACACATCATATAACATATCCAACGCATCATAAAACATATCATATACATTAAGCAACACATCTTACACGTCATACAGCATATCCTACACATTAAACCTATTTATCTTATTTACAGTTTATCAACAAACAAATCTACATCTTTTTTTATTTTATTTTTAATTTCAAGATTTTTATATAAATTATACATATACACTTCAAAATACCACCTACACAATACATAAATGAACCAACACATGATAAAAAAATACACATATACAATTCAAAGTATCACCTACACAATAGATATATGAACCTACATATTACTTAAATGAACCTACACGTGATAAAATATACACATATATAATTCAAAAATACCACATATACAGTGCATATATGAACCTACAAAGTACATAAAAATAAGTTTACACATGATAAAAATTAGAACTACACGATACATATATGAACTTACATATTACATAAATGAACCTACATAATAAAAATTACACTTAAACAATTCAAAATACCAAAAATACAATAAATGTATGAACCTACATATTACATAAATGAACCTATATACGAAAAAAATGCACATACACAATTTGAAATACCACATGCACTAACAAAATAAATAATGTAACTTTTAACATAATCATTTTTAAATTATGAATTTAATTGTAAATTAACTAATTGTGAACTAATTAATTCCTAAATAATGTAACTTTAACATATTGTTGGTCAACGTTTTTTTATGAATATTGAAGAACGTGTTAGCTTGTATAAACTAGAAAACGTATGGTGAAACCCACAAATTTATTTGGTAATAAAAAGTTTTGGTGATATATATTATATGATTTTTTTTGCAGGTTGTGATAACTTCTTGCGAGCTTAAATTATTAGGATATTTTATTTGAGAGATGATGTAGTTAAAATTTAGGAATATAATAATAAAATTTAAGTTACAAATGTGGCTTCTACAAAGCAAAATACCAACATACCCTTTTTGTTTTAAACTCCATTAATTTCCATTAAAATGTTGAAACTCATAATTACACTATTACCATTTTGATTATAGACTATAGATCAAATATCATCAATGGTTATGATTAACTTCTCGCACTTCTCGCAAGATCCATCATATATATATATATATAGAGGTAAGGATCATAAGAGAACCCTTGGCAAATTGAGAACTTTGAGAATCATTTTGGACCATTAAAAAAATCTCTATAAAAATATTTAAAAAATTATAAAACAAAAAAATACAAAAATTTTAAAAAAATAAAAAAACTAAAATTCTTATATTTCATTCTGCTTTCATTATAAAAAACATATGTGTACATATATGTACATGTTATATATATATGTATAACTTAGCTAAACCGAGAATTTTATTTTTTTCGTTTTTTTTAGAAACCGGAATGATAAATAAGAGTTTTGGTTTTTTTACTTTTTTTATTTTTGTGTTTTTTTTTTGGGTTTTTTGTGGCCAAAAATGGTTTTCATAGTTCTCAATTGTCAAAAAGCTCTCACATGATCCTGATCCTATATATATATATATAGGGGTGAGATCAAGTGAAAACTTATCTTAAAGAGAAAACTTAAAAACTTTTAAAAAACTATTTTTAACTTAATTTTTTTTTTAAGTTTCTTTTTTTTCCATTGTTCTTATATGTTGTTATTGGTTCAAAAAAAAAAAACTTGTCGGTAATCTCGTCGGTGTAGTGCACATGTGTAATAGTGTGCATTGCATATAGGCAAAAGTGTTGTATTGCATAGAATACAACATTATTGCACACATTTAATACACACTATTGTATTATGCAATACAAGACTAATAGACACATCGAATACACATTAGTACGTATGTGTAATACAACATTAACGCACATGTGCACCACATCGACTTTTATTTTATTATTATTATTTTTCCATATAATACAACACTACTACACATATACAATACATAAATATTGAATATAGGCAATCACACTATTGAACTTAAAAATATATAGTAATACACATGTGTAATACAACGGTATCGCACAGTAATACGTATGTGCATTGCGGGTTTTTTTTTTATTTTTTTTTTCGAGTGAAGGGTAAGAAAATATAAGAATAATGGCAAAAACAAAATTTTGAAAATATTTTTTTTTTAATTAAAAATAATTTTTTAGGAGTTTTTAAGTTTCTCTCTAAATATAAGTTTTCTCTTGATCCTACTATATATATATATACGAGGAATTGAGTTGTATACATGAAAGCGTAAGAACTCAACGGTTTCTCCCCATTTTAGTGGAAGGGCGTGCTATTTGTTTTTTCTTGGAGCAGAAGCTATTTGTTTGGCTTTACATCCGTCCCAAGGGATCATTTCTAAAACATCCGTCAAGAGCATCGGCCTGTTAAGGCGGACGTTGTGGGTTCGAGCCCCGTCAGTCCCGACGAATCTCAAGGGTGGCTGCTTCTAGGCAAACCTCCTGGCTGTCTCTGCACCCCTACCTCCTTTATCACTGAGCGGTCATTTAGGGGCCTTAGTTGGTGATCCGGGCTGTTTCTTATATATATATAGGGGTGAGTTCTAGTGAAAACTCCTTTTAAAGAGAAAACTTAAAAACTTTTAAAAACTTCTAGAAAATTATTTTTAACTTTTTTTTTTAATTTTTTTTTGAAGTTTCTTTTTTTTCCATTATTCTTATATGTTGTTATTGGTTCGGAAAAAAAAAAAAAAAACTTGTCAATAACCTCGTCGGTCTGGTGCGCATGTGTAATAGTGTGCATTGCATATATGCAAAAGTGTTTGTATTGCATAGAATACAACACTATTGCACATATTTGATACACACCATTGTATATATGCAATATAAGACTAATACACACATCGAATACACATTAGTACGTATGTGTAATACAACATTAACGCACATGTGCACCATATCGACATTTATTTTATTATTATTTTTTTTTCTATATAATACAACACTATTACACATATACAATACACAAATATTGAATATATGCAATAAAACGCTATTAAACTCAAAAATACATAGTAATACACATGTGTAATACAACGGTATCGCACAGTAATACGTATGTGCATTACAGCTAGGGGTGTTCATCGGATCGGATAACGGATTATTCGGTTTATTCGGTTCGGATTGTTCGGATTTGAAAAGTTTGAAACCCTATCCGAAATCCGATGCGATCCGAATTAGGGACATTCCTATCCAATCCGAATACGATCCGAGTTGATTTCGGATCGGATTCAGATAATCCGAAATTATCCGAATAATTCGTATAACATATATACAAACTTAAGTTTTATTAAATAAACATAGAAAACTAGAAAATAAAAATAAAACACTACACGAACAAGGAAGTTAAGTAATGTTAGGGAGTATAAGACCTCATTTTTGTCTATGGTGTGTTAGGTTGATTGAACGAATAATAAAGTTATAGTTATAAAGTTATTGTAAATGTTAATGGACTTGGCTTTATACACTTATAACATGTTATATATTCGGATTATTCGGATATCCGAATAATCCGAACAATCCGGAATTTTTTGAAATCCATATCCGAATCTGATCCGAATCCGAATTAGTTATTCGGATCGGATTATTCGGGTTTCGGTTTCGGTTCGGATTTCGGTTTTTTTCAAATTTCGGATTTCTTTAACACCCCTAATTACAGCGGTTTTTTTTTATTTATTTTTATTTCTTTCGAGTGAAATATAAGAAAATATATGAATAATGGCTAAAACAGAATTTTGAAAATATTTTTTTATTTTTAATTAATATTAATTTTTTAGGAGTTTTTAAGTTTTCTCTTTAAAGGTGAGTTTTCTCTTGATCCTCTCCATATATATATATATATATATATATATATATTTGTGCCCCTGAAAAAAAGATGGTCCGACCGAGGGTGCAGCTCACGCACCTCTTTAGCCGGCCATGTTGTTCATCTCCACTTATATGTACTTAAAAGGGGGGAGTAGAACTAGTAAAAAATATTTTTAAATGTTTTATCGATTTTAAAATATTATTTTGTATAGTACATATAATCTCCAGTTATATGCATTTAGTGTCGAGTTGACGTGACGGGTTTTAAAATTATTTTAGTTTTCAAAAACCCTAATCTTTTTCATAATAATTCTTTACAAATCATATTAAGAATTATTAGATTTGTATATGCTTGTGTATGTGAGAGAGTAGGGCCATTAACACGTCGGTGGAACATTACAAACTTTACCTTAGCAAACCTTGCTTTAGGACTGGCACATCGTGTATACCTCTGTACATGATTAGATACAAACATAAAAACATGTATAATTGTACACGACACGTAAAACTTATCATGTACTATTTCCTAGATACGAATACGAACCTGGTAGTTAATACCATGTATACATGATAAAAGCTATTTAGAAACACATAATTAAAGTTAACCATATGCGTATAACTATGCTCGAAACAGAAGATGATTCGATTTGGGTACCTTAAGAGACAACTGGTTATAGGCGACGATGTCTAATGGGGAGATCGACTGATAGGAAGGTAGTGGTGTCGCTGTAGAGAGAGTGAGGAAGGAGACCAGAGATGTGGCAGATAGTGCGCCGTTGCATGTGTCAATGGGCGGATGATAGTATGGTATGGGTGTAAAAGAAATACGGTTAAGTAGTTAGAGTACAATACATATTATATTATTATACTTTTATTTATAAAAAAATATCTAATCATGTACTAACGGGTACTTAACAGATATTTTACTTGTTTAAACGTGAAAATTACCAAGTTAATTTGTGTCTTTTAAGGTCGTGTACTTTGTAAGTTTGTAGTATGTATTCGTATACGTGTCTAAGCCCTACTTTGCTCCACAATGCTAGGTTTGTTTAGTAGCACCCTTTAAAGTAAACCTTCAATTTTAGTAGAAAAAAGGTAATTAAATTGAGGTAACAAAAAGCCCATTTACAACCAAGCCCACTTGAGCTACAGATACACTGCGAGATTTTGTGGCTTCTGCGGCGACACGTACACCGGCGAGTGTCCGTCAAGGTTAGTTTCTCTTCGTTCCATTCGACTCACCGTGCCTTAATGTTATCATCTTAACCTGTTGATATTCTGTTGGTTTGTAAGTGTTACATTTCGTTAGCCGTGAATCTGCGAGAACTAGGTTTTCATTTTTGTTTCCGGTTGAAATTAAGCGCTTACTGTTCCACTTGAAAATTTGTTACGGCATTGTACCATACGTTGTGGATCTATCGTTATATTGATTGTGTTTAGTGTATTTGTATGGTACGAGTAACAAAACGCTTGGCGAACATGGAGTTTCATTCGGTTAACTAAATGAACGAATAAGAAAAAGGCCATGTTTGTTTAATTGCGTGCGAGAACGTTCGATAGTGTGTTCGTATATATCCGTTTATGTTCGTTAGTGTTTGTTCATAAAGGCTTTTAATATTTTTTTTAATGACTTATCATATAGATTCAAGCAATTATTAACTATAAAACTAAAATATATGTGAGTATTATATGATTAGTTTATGCGTAAATTAAAATATGAATGTTAAAAGAAACACCATCACAAACTTGATAGCCGGATCCATCGAGCTGTTGACATTGACTATTCTCAATTTGCAAAATTAAATAAAACATTGTTTGTGTTCATTTGTGTTCGTCAACTGTTCACGAACAAGAAGTTTTGTTCGGTTAGCTTTTCGTGAATCGTTTGTTTGTTAGATAAAAAGATTAACGGACAAATTAGTGACAAAAATGAACAAGGTCTTGTTCGATTCGGTTCGGTTCGTTTGCATCCTTAGTTTTATATATTCAAAGTTCATTGGATTTGGTATATTAGTGAGATCTTAATTTAATTTGGTTTTTGTTCTGAACAAGGTGTTATGGAGGCAATTAATGTTTATGAACCTCCAAAATTGGTTAGAGAAGAATTTGTGATGTGGAAGCAGCGAATGAAGGATTTTCTCTTTGTATTCGATGCTGCCTTATGGAGATCTATTACTAATGGTCCGTATGTTCCCACGAATGTTTATAGTGGTACAGGTACTGCTGTTCCCAAACATGAAAGTTCTTACACTCTTGAAGACGTAAAGAAGATGGATGTTGACCGGAAGGCTCATGCAATATTGACTAGAGCTCTTTCTAATGAGATATATAAAGGACTAATTCATTGTAAGAGTGCTAAGGAGCTATGGGATAGCTTATGCGAGCAGTATGAAGAAACCCCTGATATTATATGTAAAAGGACACAGTTAGTAATTCAACAATATGAACAGTTTGGTTATATTAGTGGTGAGTCCATGACTCAACAGTTTGAGAGATTCATGTCATTGGTCAGTGAGCTCAAATTTTATGGAAAATACTATGAAAATGATTGTCTGGTAAACAAGTTTATGAGATCTCTTCCTAGTTGTTGGAGGACGTACACCGAGGTAATTGGAAACTACAAGGATCTTACCAAAATGACTCTAACTCAATTACACGGTCATTTGAAGACGTATGAGTTAGAACTGAATCTGGATAACAAGATTAGCCAAGGGGGTGTACAAGTTGAAGAAGCTCATGCTGCTGGTGGGCCGCAATACTTTACCGTGGAGGATCTGGAACAGTTTGATCCAGAATATCTGGAATTAATGGATATACAGTACCAACAGGTGATGCTGAAATTAAGAATTAAAAGGTATAATGAAAGAACTGGAAAGAGCATTGATAGTAGCCCTCTGACAATGTTGAGATTCGGGTTTGACAAGTCTAAGGCAAGATGTAAAAGCTGTCAGAAGACGGGGCACTTTGCTAGAGAGTGCAAATCAACCGTAGCCGCTTCTGCTTAAAAAGATACTTTGGTGATGAAATGATTGGATAAAATGGATGTTATGACTTATGAGATTGAAAGCGAGTTTGGTTTATTACTATTGTGGTTTTTGATTAAAGACTTGTTTTCATGCTTTGTTTACTCTTTAATAGTAAGGACCTTACTGTATTGTTTTGATATCATCATCACTATTGCTCATCATCGATCATAATATAAGCATCAGTTGATATAATTGTGATCTTGAAAGTTTTTGCAAGGCTATATATATGATTTTGTCATATCTTTGTGCTCTGAAACATGCCAGCTTAAGAATGACTTACAACTGGGCTGGGCCGCCGGAACCATAATGGGCCTAAGATCAGTTGCAACTGCAAGGCTTAGATTGTTTTTTAATGTTGTTGGAATTTGAATTTCACTTGTATGCTTATTATTTCTTTACTTTTTTAATTTAATATTGTTGTAATATGATCACTTGCTATCTTTATAGTCGTTATTTAAATGAACCAAACTACACCTCACGTGTAACTTTTAATATCAAAAGTTAACCGGGTTATCTTTTTTAATGGAATCATTAAAAGTTGAAAGTAAATATGCATACATATTTTGATTTGAAAATCAAGGATAGAATTAAGGTTATCCAACAGTTGGCTAACCTTGACGGAATATAGTGAAAATATGAACCATTCAAGTATGATAGGCTTCATAATATAAAACTAAAGACGTCTTAAAAATGAAGCAAACAATAGTCTGCCTTGGTACAATGGAAAACGGGAAACAAACAACGGTCTACGTTGGTACATAGTAAGATTATACGTAAAGAAAGAATTATCAGGTGTGATTAGCTCTATGAAATCACCGAAGTGAGGATCACCTCCAGGATTTGAAAAACCTGTCACGTATTGGATGACTCTAAAATTGTTGAATTTTCAGTTGAAAAATTAATGAACCCCTCATTACAATTAAGTTAAACTTTTGCCTAAGTTAAACTTTTGCCAGTTAGTTGTTGCTGAGTTTTCTCTTTGTTTTTGCATATGTTTTCTATTTGGGTACTGTTCTTGCATGTATGATTTTGATTTTGCTACTAAATCCATCTGGTCCCTTTTGCAAGTTTGATATTGCTTCTGTTTCATATTATTTTAGTGATTAAATGGGGCCCCGATTCATTTGGATGTCGCTCTTGTACATCTTTAGGTGAAATCAAACAAGAAGGTGTGGGTGCGTGGATGAGCCGTGGGAATGATGTGGCACAATGCCACGCCGTGGAACACAACGCCTGGTGTGCTTGGACCACGTGTGTTGTTCCAGTGCGTGGACTTCTCCACGGGTGAAGCGTGCGTAACCACAAAATTATCAAATTGCTTTCATCTTTATACTATTTTTAACTCTATAATTAATTAAACATCTCAATTCTATTTTTGGTAATAACTTATGCTTATAAAGTTTATAAAAGTTAATTACACAATGTTGTACGCTTATCTTTTCCATTACAAACATTCCAATATAAATACTTTGTATCCAAGCTAAAAAGTCTAACATGCTCCTTGAGTTTGCATAAAATAAACGAAGTTATTGAGCTGGACAAAAACGACAAAATTTGGAAACCACGTGCAATGGCAGACCCGGAACTTTTTTCAACCGGGGGGTGGGGGGTGAAAATTTATAATCGTTGTTTGTCTTTCGCAATATAATAATATTTTTTCGGACCGGGTCGGGTCATAAAAAAATGAGCAAGATCTATAGAAGTATGCCAAATATCATTAAAATGTATAATAAAAATTTAAAACATAATATATTTTAAAGTCGTTCTCTACGCGTTTTTATTTTTCGGAATCCACCCGCAGCATCATCTAGCAAGACAATACTTTTTAAATTTTAAATTGGCGACTTTGTTAAACAAAAAACGTTTTGGCGAGCCCATTTAAAAAGCCTATAAAATGCATATTGGACCAAATATGCCATGCATCTTTGCAGCCGTCTCCACTTGTTTTAAGTTTCTATCTTTCTTTTTTATTTCAGAAATCACATATAAATCCACCGAAGAATCTACAGATATGGTGAAGTTTAAGTGAGGCGATTGTGAAATTTTTTATGTGAGACACTCAGTGGGTCCCTGGCCCAGGGACTCAAATCAAGGTCCCGATTACCATTATGATTAGAATATAATTATATTTGTAACTGCACCTATTTTTTTATTCATTATAAACGATAGTTTTGGGGAGTTTAGGCACGCATTATTTCTTCATTTTCAATGCATCAGAGAAAGTTTTAAAACAATAAGACGTTTTTTTATGGGGAGGGTTGGAAGAAAATGATAAGATAAGTTGGATGGCTTGAAGCAAAATTATAAAGGAAAAATATATGGGCGGCTTGGGGGTTGGCAATCTAAAGGCAATGAACGCATCATTACTTGCAAAATGGTTGTCACGGTTCAAAGCGGGTAATAGCTCCTTATGGAGTTATGGGTAAGAGTTATCTCTTCTATTTTAGAGGGTCTCACAAGTGGGAATCGGCACCGGTTAAGGGCTCACTTGGTGGTTCATAGAAGAAGACTTGTCAAGCAGATATAGAAAATAATAATGGCAACAGTAGGATGATAGAAATGTTAAAATTGCAGTTGGGCAAAGTGGATACAATATGATAGATGGGTTGGCGAACTTTCACTAAACGTGTTATTTCTAGATTTATTCGCGTTAGAAAAACAAAAAGACATATTGCTCAAGGAATGTTATGAATGGGTTGAGAATGAAATGAAGTGGAAATGGAGATGGAAAAGGAGGCCCGTTTCACCCGAACGTAAGGTTGATTACAAAATTGCATCGACTTATTCTTTGGTTGTTGTTTCCTTGAATCCGGATTGTTGGTTATGGATGGAGTCGGATGATACGTGCTCAAACTACTTGGTTAAATCGATGCGGTGGAAACTTGTTAATGTGGATCAACAAGGGGTATTAACGTGGGGGATTTGTGTTGTGCGGTCTGTGGTTCGGTTCCAGAGACCACTCAACATTTATTTGTACATTGTAAAGGCTTCACTAATATTTGGGCAATTATCTTTGATTGGGTGAAGCTTAGTGAATGTATTTTGAGTCAATTGAAGAAATCATGGAATTTCCAAGTAAAATAATCTAGTGCAATGAAACTTGTTTGGCGGTTTAGTCTATTGGCAACAACATGTTGAATGACATGGTTGTCGAGAAATGATATAATTTTTAGCATCTCCTTCTCAATGTCTAAGATACTTGAGATCAAATCGGCATCTTTCTTATGGGTTAAACAAAGGAGCAAGAGACCAGGCTCGAATTGGAAAAGGTGGTGCAGGTTCAATTTCGTTAACTTTCCATTATAATGGATCGTCGCTGCCTTTACTGTCTTGTTCTTTAATTATTTTTTCTGTTTATTTTTCTTTATTTACGGGCTACTTACTTGTTTCTTTTTGGTTTTCTAATATATTTTTCTTTTCAAAAGAAAGAACTTAAAAATGGCTCACCAGTCACACTCACCGGAGCCATGCGTCATTTCCACGCTACTACGATACGAATCCGTACGGAGATTAACCACATCGTCACCGGTGAGTCTCCGCTATTGATTATCTTATTTTTGAAGTTATTTGTTTACAATTCCACTTGAATGTGTACTGCATATTAATTTGTATGGTACAAGTAACATAAGCACACACAGTATACACCATTGTAGATGATTGTACAACACTTCTAAACTTGCTAGGGATTGATTATAAACTGTTTATACGCCGCTGGCGATTCATCTTCATTTTCAGCCGTTTTGATCCTTGTTTCCATTTCCACTAGGGATTATTGTTATTATTTTTGGTTGAAATTATTATGTTTACATTTCCACTTGAAAATTTGTGTTGTACTGTCATTGGCATACCTTTCGCTGTGAATCTTTCGTTATTTTGATGCTTCTATTGAATGTGTATTGTAATTAATATGCAATGTAAAGTTCATTGTAATTAATCATGATTTTGAAGCATTTGCTCTTTTCTTATTCAAATAAAGTCTATTTGTACATTTTTGTTTATTGTTAGTTATACATTATATATTTTGATATTTTGATGCATCTATTGAATGTGTATCGCGTATTTGTATCCTACAAGTAACATAATTAGGCTTATGCCAAAGCTCTTGAATAGTATATAACATGCACTTTGATATTGAAATAGATTAAAACTACCAGTCACATCTGGTGGAATTTATATGTAGTTTACATGATTAGTGAGATCTTAATTCAATTTGCTTTTTGTGCTGAACAAGGTGTTATGGAGACAATTAATGTTTATGAACCTCCAAAATTGGTTAGAGAAGAATTTGTGATGTGGAAGCAGCGAATGAAGGATTTTCTGATCATATTCAATGCTGCATTATGGCGATCCATTACAGATGGTCCTTATGTTCCAATGACTGATAATTTGGTGTTAATATTCCCAAAGAGCCATCTGACTATAGCGATAAAGACATTAAGAGAATGGATGTTGACGAGAAGGCCCGACCATGGCTCTTTCTGATGAAATATATAAAGGACTAATTCATTATAAAGTGGTAAGGAGATATAGGATAGCTTAAGTGAGCAGTATGAAGAAACTCCTCAAGTTCTAGAAAATAGGCAAGATTTACTCGTTCATGAATATGACTGGTTTGCTCACATTAGTGGAGAGTCCATGACTCAACAGTTTGAGAGATTCATGCTATTGATGAGTGAGCTCAAGTTTTATGGCAAAGTATATGATAATAAGTGTATGTTGAGAAAGTTTATGAATACTCTTCCTAGTCATTGGTGGACGTACACAATGATAATTAGACAATTCAAGGATCTCACCATAATGACACTGACTCAGTTACATGGTCTGTTGGAGACATATGAGTTAGAACTCAAACAAAAGGAGATTACCAAAGGGGGTATACAAGTTGAACAAGCACTTGTTGCAGGTAGGTCAAACTTTAGTTCATTGACTTCTGAGAATCTGGCAAAGTTGCATCCAGATGATTTAGAAGAACTGGATTTGCAGTATCAAATGGCGATGCTGAATTTTAGAATTAAAAAGTTCACCAAAAGAATTGGAAGGACTAGGAGCATTGATAGAAACCCTGAGAGAATTATGTTCGGGTTTGATAAGTCCAAGGCAAGATGTTACAATTCTCAGAAGACGATTGGGCCCACTAGTTTAAATGCTGCTGGGCCTAAACCATCAGCTGCTGGCCCAGGTAAGTCTTATGTGGGCCAGTCAATGCCGATTGGGCCTGCTCTTGGTTGTGGGCATAGACCGGAACCAATTATACAACAAATTGTGTTTGATAATAAACAAAAAAGTGTTCCGGTATCAAATAAATTTAAAGGTTTGGAAGATCAAGAGGAAATGGTTGATGATTCGTATGATGTTGATCAAGGTATTTGGGAAAAGGAAAAAATAATAGTGCATAAATTTTTTGACTCGAATGTTGATCCGTCTGATGAGGAGTTGAAAACTTGGTCTCATGGGATGAAAAATTATTATGCAAAATTATGTGAGGATATGAAGTTTGGTCAGAAGAAAACAAGACGGGGCAACACATGAAAAATGTCTAAGCTTGGTTTTTTTCTTTTCTGACTTGTATGCTTTTGTGTTTTTTGTTTTGTGCTTAGATAATTTAGACTTGTATGTTGGGCTATGACTATAGTTTTGTTCTTAAAGCTTTTGAAAAAGATGTATCGTACTTCAAAGGTATCTGAAATATATGCTTTTGAAAAGGTTATTGGTCATAGAAACAACAACGAATAGTTAGCTAATTAATAAAATGGATGTCATGACTTATAAGCTAAAAAGCGAGTTTGATTTATTATCATTGTGGTTTTGAGGATTCTGCTAGCATCACTAACAGTTTCATTTTGACTTTTGTCGCACAAATTTACTCTCTATGGCATAACGGAACCGTGTTGTTTTGATTTCGTCCATCATATGGATCAGCTGATATGATCATGATATTGACTATATGATCATGTCGTATCTTTGTGTTATGTAGGGGTGTAAACAAGTTGAGCTTGTGCGCGTTTAGGCTCGAGCTCACCTCATTTAGAGCCGTATTTCTAAAACTCGAGCTCTATGACTCAAGACCTCAAGCTGGGCTTGTGAGTAGTTTGTCAAGCTCGAGCTCGGCTTGGGTTTAGCTCATTTGTTATTTATTTGTTGTTTAATTATTTTATTTATATTGTTTTATAGTTTCTTACATTTGCATCTATAATTATAAATTTATATATAGTTTATTTATTTTATATGCTTATTTGTAATAATAGTAATTATATAAATGTATTAAATAAAAATTATATAAATAAAAAGCTCGTTTACGCTCGTGAGCTTGCTCAAGCTCGATATGTAAGCTCCGGCCTTGAATTTGTTTATTAAATGAGCCTTTTTAAAAGCTTGAGTGTGGGCCTGGGCTTGTTTAAGCTCAGCTTGATTCGAGATTTAATGTGCCGATTTGAGTACCTCACGCGTGGCTCGCCTTGTTTACATCTCTAGTGTTGTAATGTAGTTCTGTTTCAAGCTGCACGATTGCACGCACAACTACGATGCAAGATCAGCTTTGAATGGCTGTCCAGGTATGAAGAATGATGGATTGGTCACTCATTGCATGCTGCAAGATCACATGCTAACCTAAAACAGTAAAACCCAATGTTTTCAAAAAATGGGCCGGTGAGTGAACCGGTTGTCTTATCGGTCCGGTTTCGAAACAATGCTTGAAAGATCAATTATCCGCTGATTAAAATTCAACTGTTGCTTGTTAATACTTAATATCAGGACACTTGTTAATGCTTAATAGACTGTAACTGTAATTATTTGGACCTCTTAATCAAATGATAAAACTAGAATTGGAAAAATACACTCAGACAAGTGAAAATCTGCCAAAGTTAGAATCAACATAACAAGGAATGACACTATAACGATTATTGATTTATAATACAAGATTGATATTTAAAAATCAAGGAAATAAATTAAGTTTAATCGAGTAATTGACCAAAAGTATTGGAATATCGTGAAAACCTACAACATGATGAGCCATTCAATGTATATTATATATTAGGTTGTAATGAATTTTAACTTTTAATAGATCATATCAAGTGTTAATGGATTTATATTAGGTTTTAATGAACCATATCAAGTCATAATAAGTGACATCCAATTATAGTGATCGATGAATCATCAAAAGAATGAGTGTTGACCGAAAGGCCTATGCCGTGTTGACAATGGTTGTGTATATGTGATGGGTCCATCACATAATAAACTAGACAAAACCAAGCAAAATTTTCAAAAGTACCCCAATCCTAATTACAAAAGGTTTACTGAAAGAATTGGAAGGAGATTTGATAGAGATATGTATTCTTGAATGCCATCTTCCAAATCCCGCTCTATTTCGTTAATTCGTTCGTACTATAAGGAAAGGAATCATGAAGTTATTACAAAGCGTTCGTGACGCCTTGATTTTGAATACAATATTCATAGAGTTGTTATCTGTTTAATTAAAAAGGTTTACAAAAATTAAATTAAATACACATGACCACGTGTATGCTTATATGTTGAATCAAAGGAACTATCGGGACTGGGCTTATTAACCCTTTGATCAATCAAATCACCACTAATAGGGGCATCTACCGGGGTTCCTTATTTTAGCTTGACCCCTTAAATCATCATCATCATTAGGCTAGTTAGTTATCACGATGAGTGGCAATTAATAACGCTGAATGGCGAGGATTGCGAATGGCACTGAACGGAATTTTTTAGAGACTAGCCACAAGCAATAATAGTTTCGTCCTCACAATAAGTTATTTCTTACATAAATATATTTTTAACATCTAACATAAAATAATAATATTAATTGACACATTTTAAAAAGTATGCGTGATACGTATGAAGAAGCGTTAAATTGCCCTAATAATGGTTAGCTTAAGAATATCCAAAATGTGTAATCACCACCCCCTGAACATAACTCGAGAGTAGATAATCTCTTTGTCATAGTGGTGCTATATCATGATAGCCTCCTAGTTCAATGTTTTCTGAACACATGCTAGCACTTAGTATTGTTGAACAATGCTAGTATTTAATACTAGCTTTTGAACTCATGTATTACACGAGATTTATCAATGTGCAAATTAATACAATAAATTATTTGAAACAAATAAAAAAAAAAACTAAATAGAGTTTTTAAAAACAATTCAAATTTTATTATATTGAATAAATATTGGGTTGATTAGCCATTAATGTCACAAATTCCTAAAATTCTTTTTTTATGCAAATCCGATTTTCACATATTAAAAGATATTTTAAATCTTAAATATATATAAACGAAACATTTAAAAGTTCTCTGGTTGTTTCCTACATTCTCTCAAGCCAACAGACTAATTTATTTGTAAATGAAGGTTTCTCATGCATTTGAACCGAATTCACGGGTATGGGTCTCACCAAACCCAGATAACCCTTAAACGGGTTATAACATCTCATTAAATTAAAATTTAATCTCACCAAATATTTGATATGAAAATTCTATAAAATAGGGATATACAAAAAATAAATACCCGTTTTTTATGATATTATTTATAATTAAGAAATAATTTATAGTAAAAAAATAAATAAACGGGGCATGGGTCTCAACAAACCCATATTGCTTTTATACTGGGTTATAAAATCTTATTTATTTGTGAGATCATTTCATTATCAAATCCTAAGTATATTATTAACCTTTTTACAATAAATAAAATTAAAATCCAAAAAAAATATATAAATATTATAAACGAATAATGTAAAACAACCCGTTGTAATACGGAGGATAAAAGGTAGTTAGATAATATATATGTATACATGTTTTTGCTGTTATGCTACAAAATATAAATATTTAAAAAAGTTAAGATATTAAGGGAAATGGTTTAATTTTTAGATGTACACGTAATCTTAGAAATCGTATATTATTATTATTATTATTGGTATATTTTTTTTATATTATTATGCATGGCATTATTATCTATTATAAATTAAAATTGAAATTGGTTAAATATTTCAATTCCATTTTTAGGTTTCTATTTTCACATGTAAATTGCAATAAACGTTATTTGTTTTATAAGGAATTGTACAATTCTAGAATATATAATCTTTATTTATAATATGGAAAGTTCTTAGAATGTCTATAAATAGATATCAGGAATTTAAGCGGGAAAACTTAGACAAGAAAGAATATGGAACTGACACGTCATCTTCATTATTTTATTTTATTAGTATAGGTAGATAGATATGAGGTTACGTCTAATCGTTGCCCGTGAGGTAATACCGGAAAAAACTGCAAAGTTATGTTGTCCTTTTGGACAATAATTTTTACTGGATCATTTATCAAACTAATGCCCGGTCAAGTAAGGCTTTCAATCCCATCTTTAGGGAAATTCGAAGAGCATGATAATTTTTCCTAATAGTGGTCATGCTAGCCTGCTAACTATATTACCAGCATTAGACTCAATATAACAATAAACCAATACTCTTATCATGTCATGATAGCAAATATAAGGTGAAGTTCTACCAAAGATCGGCTTTAGTCGATATACGTCACTTGCCGAAGCCTAGCCGTTAACATTAACAATTCTTTCTGAAAACGTTAATTAACTCAACAAATAATAGTCATTGCTACTTTCAACAATGAAATCTGTCATGACTTTTCATACTAGGCATCCAAAGGTATCAAGAGTGTATAAATACGGGTCAGGTTATTCTATAAAAGAAAACAAAAATAAGAAGAATCAGAAGAATTTGTGGCAAAAAAAAAAAAAACTCTAAAAAAATTAATAAAAAGTTCATGACTCAAAATTTAAAATAATAAAAAAAAGTTAAAAAAAAAACAAGAATGTTTCTCCCGTCTTCCTCGTTTTAAAGAAAAAAACACATTGTTGAGGAAAAAACTTAATGTATCTTTTTATTTATCATTGTATTTCTTATTTATTTCGTCATGGATTGTGTTTTTTTTCTTAATATTTTGTATTTTTTTATTTGATATTATGTTATATTACTAAACATTGTTTAATAATTTTTTACATTGTGTTATATTTTGCGATCTATTATGCATTTTTTATCTATCATTATGTTTTTTGTTTACTTTCGTCGTTGTGTTTTTTTTTCTTGGCATTACGTCTTTATTTTTTGAACTCGAAAAATGGGATAAACATTTTAGTTTTTTTTTATTTATTCTTTGTATGTTTTTAATTTATTACTTTTTAACTCTTTTAGTTTTTTTAACGGTTTTTTATGTAGTCATAAATTTTTTTACACTTATTATTATTATTAGGGGAAAGTGAATACGGTACTGTCACGCGCCTAAGCTTACACGTAAAACCCTTCAAAACTAACGTGTTTTGATTAAAAACCCTAAAAAAACTAAAACTAGATCTCACAATTTGCTTCCATGTATCCTTTGTGAGTCACATTTTTCATCTAATTTTAGTCAAGACTAGCTTTACGGCTTTTCTTTAAACCCCGCTTTTGTTTTGTATGTTGTTGTCCTAGAGTTCAAGAGTCTTAACGTCCAATTTCATGTTCTGAATAATAGCATAAAATATATATTTGTATATTGAACAGCGGGCAATAGCATAATATTGGTTGTTGATATGAATTCTAAAAAATATAATATAAAAATATTAAATAACAAGCCATAAGTAAAACTTGAAATTGATTAACATGATCTTTAATGCCATAATTCTTGTTTTTTCAAACAGCAACAATAACTTTTAATTTGCTTCAAAAATGGTTTTAGTTAAAATAGGAGAAAAGATTTATATTGAAAAAATGAAAAACATATTCCACGAAGGATATATATGGAAGCAAATCATGGGATTTCCGATTTTGTTTTACTTTTTAGAGTTTTTAGTCAAAAGCAAGTTAGTTTTAAAAAGTTTTACATCCAAACTTAGACACGTGAGAACACCGTATTCACTTTCCCCTTATATTAATTTCACGCAAGTTATGCCCATATTATTCAAAGCAATGCTAGAAACATAAATGGCTCATAAATGAAGCTTCCATTCTATAAATAGAAATATGAGTAGCAACAAATATGATAACTATTGATTTTGAAGTTCCAATGACCACATACTACGATATGGTTGCGAATTGGAAAATTGGTTTTAAATAATTCCAACTATCATTTATTGGCAAATAACTGGTCCAACTTTACACTTGGATGGTGGCGGTTCTAACTAAAGGGGTATTTGTTTTTAATGGGCCGCGACTAACGGATGTTAACCCCGTTAGTGATTTGCTGACGTTGACCTTCTTCTCCGGCCAGAAACCTGCAACTCGCCTCCATTCTCCCTAATATCGTTACGCCGTCTCTCTCTCTATCTTTCCCCTCATACGAAACCTAACCGACGTGTCGCCGTTGTTGTCTCCGGCGAAGTCCACCCTCGTCAATCGTGTGTCATTCAAGGTAATTGACACTTCATTTGACTCGTTTTGACCCCCGTAACAAAAGCCCTATGCTTATTTTGTAGATCGAGTAACATTGATTTCAAATTTTTGAAAATAAGATCCGGTTTGGTATCTAGGAATTGGCCATGAAAGAAGATGTCATGTACTTCATTTTCAAATTTCCTATGTGTTTTGAAGAGGGAGGGAGACGGTGTGATGATATTAGGGAGAATGGAGGCGAGTTGCAGGTTTCCGGCAGGCTTCCGGCTGGAGAAGAAGGTCAACGTCAGCAAATCTCTAACGGGGTTAACATCCGTTAGCCGCGGCCCGTTAAAAACAAATATCCCTTTAATTATGACCGTCACCGGTCAAGTGCAAAATTGAGTCTGTTATTTGCCAATAGGTGATAGTTCTGATTATTTAAAACTAATTTTTCTTGAGAATTTAGAATTAGATAAATTTCAGAGGGACCCGATAAAGTTTTTTGACATAGGGATATTCTAATTTTGCTCGGGAGCATGCGATACGTTGAATGGAGAGGAAATTTTTTTCTTTGCCCCTCACCAAAAACATTGAAGGGTATTATAGGGCTTGTATGTTGCCTCCGCCACTCAGTATGATGGATTTTGTTGTACCTCAAAACTAGTGGATTTATTGTTTTATACTTTTTAGTTATTATATTGAATTGTTATTAAAATTTATATAAATTGTCATTGTATGTAGTTAACTATAAGGTTTGTTCACCCATCAACAAGAAATTTGTATACCACTTTGTTACATAAAACGTGTCCAATATATTTACATATAAACATATGTAAATGAAATTAAAAATTTAAAGTATTGTTGAAGATAACATGGAAATAAGGATGATATCGGTATCAAAAATACCAAGAATAAAAAAAATGAGTAAGAACACAAACCATTTATCGTACCAATTAGGCGATTATTATTACGAGTTTGAAATGATACGAATACCAACGAGTCATCAAACATATGAATGTTGTGAACTTTTATACCAAATATTAATATTATATATTCTAAGGACGAAAAGTGCAGCTGTGTAGGAAGTAATTGTTGTTCTTAGTGAAGAAATTGCAGTTGTATAGAAAGAAATTGCAAATTTATAGAAAGAAACTGTAATTGTTTAAGAAGAAATTATAGTTGCTTATTCTAGCACATGCCATTGTTGTTTTCATTCCCTTACGCAAGCCAGAGGAAGGTTTATATGACATCATCCGTATAAGAGTATGTTAACTCGTATCTTGTAAATTTAGTTGATAAAAAATCAAATTAATATGCATATTAATTATTCAAAAAAAAAAAAAAAAGAATACATATTTGAGATACAATAAAAAGTTGATAATGTACGTAGACTACTAGCTTTAAGTTGGAACTTGGGAGTGTGGGATATTGGTCATTGGAAGTTTGGAACTCCGAAATGAATATTTATTTAGCACATTTGTCGCTATTCATATTTCTATATATAGATTCGAAGCTTCAATAATGAACGTGCCACTTATGTTTCTAGCGATTTTTGAATAATAAGGATATGGTTGGTTTATAATATATTTTTATGTAATTATTAAAATCATAGGTGTTATTTGTCTATAGTAAAAACTAAGTGAAATGATGTGAATATGCTAGGAAACCTCTAGAAGAAAGGATGACATCAGTTTCTAATATAAGTGTTCCTAGGGTTGAGAAAGATTTTGGCTACAAATCACCATAGGGTTCGTTTCTGCCCATCTTTAACCATTCTTCCTGATACTTCAACACACTGGGATCCATTTCTTCTCTTTTTTCTTTCATGGATTTAAGCATCAGCAAACCGCTCAAGTGACCACCACGAGGCTCGTGGTGTTCTCGTCAGCCGGTAACGGCTCTCTTCTAAAGCCCACTCCGTCCACCCTAAAATAGAAGTATAGAGTAAAGGAAATACGTGAGATGTAAATGTCACAAAACCTCTAGAACTCAAAGGAATGTCACTGCTTTTTTTGTTGGCATCAACGTATAATCAAGTTGAAAGGGTAAATTAGAGATTTTAAAAATGTTAAAATATAATATTCATTGGAGATGATAACGTTAATCTAAAATTTGTTACTTGAATTGTAATTATATGTCGTGAATTAAAATCAATCAATCAATCAATCAATCATACCCAGTAAAATCCCACCGACAGCAAAGCTATAAGTAGGGTCTGGGGAGGGTGGGATGTAGGCACACCGTACCTCTATCCAAAGGAATAAAGAGGTGGCTTCCAGAGAGACCCTCGGCTCTAAGTACATGTGTATGAAGCAAAATAAAGGAAATCAAAATTTAACAGTTATATAAAAACTACTACTAATTATAATAATATTAATAATAAGATCACAGTTTAACAGCTATATAAAAGCTAATAATAATAATAATATATGTAAGGGAAATACCATTATGGTATGTGACCTAAATAAGTAAAGTCTAAGCCCTAAGGTATTCAATTCTCTCTAAAAATTCCTAACTTTAAATATACTTCTCCACGAATTCCTATCCTCAACCATGTCCTCGGAGAGGTTTAGGTCTATCAAATCATGCCTAATCCTCTCATCCCAAGTCAATTTCGGTCGTCCTCTACCCCTCCTCCCCTCTATAGTAATGTTTTCTACGGATCTAACAGGATTCGTCGTCTGTCTTCTCTTTACATGTCCAAACCATCTCAATCTCCACTCTCTTATCTTGTCTGCTATGATCGCCACCCCTAATCTCTCGCGAAACACAACGTTTCTTATTCGGTCTAGCCTTGTGTGCCCACACATCCAACGTAGCATTCTCATTTCTGCTACCTCCATCTTCCGCACTTGTGCCTTCTTGATGGCCCAACAATCTGTTCCATATAGCATTGCAGGTCTAACTGCCACCCTATAGAATTTTCCCCTTAGTTTAGTCGGGAAACTCTTGTCGCACAATATACCTGTGGCTGCTTTCCATCTACACCATCCTACCTGAACTCGGTGGGTCACATCACTGTCTAATTCCCCATCGCTCTGTACAAATGATCCTAAATACTTGAACTTCGTTACCTGCGGGACCACCTGCCCTTCAATTGTGATCTGTGCGTCTTCATTGTCGTTTATCCCACCAAAATCACAGTGGAGGTACTCCGTCTTAGATCGGCTAATCTTTAAACCTTTTGTCTCTAAGGTTGTTCGCCACTCCTCAAGCCTCATGTTTAGATCTTGTTTTTTCTCAGCAAGTAACACAATATCGTCTGCGAACATCATACACCACGGGAGAGTCCCCTGAATCGACTTTGACAACTCATCCAAGACTACTGCAAAAAGACACGGGCTCAACGCTGACCCCTGGTGAAGACCTACCTCTACAGGAAAGAAATCAGTATCCCCCACTGGCGCACGGACACTTGTTTCACTCCTGGTATACATATCCATAATTATCTCTATGTAATTCCTGGGCACTCTTCTACCCTCCAAGCACTCCCAGAGCACCTGTCGTGGCACACTGTCGTAGGCCTTTTCTAGGTCAATAAACACCATATGTAGATCACGCTTCTTCTCCCTATACTTTTCCATTAATCTTCTTATAAGGTGTATTGCCTCTGTGGTGGAACGCCCCGGCATGAAGCCAAATTGGTTGACCGTAACCTGAGTTTCTCGTCTAAGTCTAACCTCAATCACTCTTTCCCATAGCTTCATAGTATGACTTAGTAGTTTGATTCCTCGGTAGTTACCACAACATTGGGCGTCTCCTTTGTTCTTATAGATAGGAACTACAACGCTGCTCCTCCACTGGTCTGGCATCTTACCTGATTTGAGAATACTATTGAACAGAGTAGTTAACCACATGACTCCTTCCTCCCCCAGACACTCGTGAATTAAAATGTATATCTTTTATTGAAGAGAAGACTATGGTTCAAAATTTTGGCATCGGATATTACTAGTGTAATTAAAGAATAAGAGTATATAGGTGCATGACTGGCATTTTAGTAAAATGATAAGTTAATTTCATGAATCTTATCGGTTTTAACTTGCTCACACATGTCATTATGTACACCAAGTGCTTTCAAGCCTTGGTTAGTTATTTGGCGGTTTACTCTTATGTGTATATATATTTAGATGATATTTTTATATAAATTCTTGTTTTAAATTTAAAAAATAGTTATTACGTCAACTCGCTACACATAATAAATATGTATATAACAATATAGTATTGGTAAGAATAAAGTAACACATCAATAGAAAGAGTCACGATAATGATACGGTGACGCTAGGTTATATGTAGAGAGACAAGATTGTGAAGATGTAAAAAAAAAGCATGTTTCTTCATTTTCCCTTTTCTATATATCAACTTTCACAAACCAACATCCCCCCACTCCACCTATAAACCAGAAAGAAATTAACATGTCAAAGTTTGTTTCTTTGATTATTTTAAGTTTGATCCAAGTCTAGATGTTAAAGATCGACCTTAAAAGGCTAAACCATTACCATATTTATTATTTTAGGCAGGGGTATGTATGGGTTGGTTTGGGGTGGGTTTGGGTCAAACCCATAACCATAACCGATATGTCGGTTAATGGATAGCCATAATCATAACCGATCCGTTATGACGGTTTCGGTTAATCGGTTTTGATGGTTAGAGCGAGTCGGTTATGGGTCGGTTAACCGTAACCAAGAAAATGTAATTGAGCCTAAAAGTTTGGTACCAAATATTAAAAAATACGACATAACATAATCCAACAAAATATATATTCAGTAGCATTAATACCAAATATTATAAAAAAACAACTTTATATAATCCATCAACGAAGTTAAAGTTAATTCGATTACTAACGACGTTGTACCGAAAACATAAAAATGGTACAATTTGACAATATGTTTGGTGAAAGTTAATCCCAAACATATTGTTGGTTAAATAAATGGGTTGGTTCGGTTGTGGCGGGTTTGGAATTATCTATAACCAAAACCGATCCGTATTAGGCGGTTTTCAAAAATTCATTAAACCGACCCATTGGTTATGTCGGTTAGCGGTTAAAATCGGTTTAGTTATGGCGGTTATGATTCGGTTAACGGTTATGGCGGTTAAGTTGCTCACCACTAGTTTTAGGTGTCTAGTCATTATACTATGTTTCTTTTTATTTATGTTTCGATTAGCAAAAATTAGTCACCGCAACCATTGACAGAACTTGAACACATAAATTGAGGGAGTCGAACCTTGAACATTTAAATCGGGTGGGTCGCCACTTAAACATTTAAAGTATCATACAAAATTTTTTTCTTGATAATAAAAATATTCGAAGTAAACGGACGATATTTATACTTCTAACAAAAAGGTGTTGGGGGGGGGGGGACCCCTGGCCCAATGGATTGGATACATGTAAACATTCTTTTGGGCATATTACGATTTTATTTTGGGGTTCTCTCTTTTCGTTGAGATAGATTGTATTAATGGTATCGTACCGACATCTTCTCTAGTTGACGGTTGGGACCATGCTTTAACCTTCTTGCCATAGCATGTGCCAACACAGTAACAATATTGTATGTAGGTCAAACTTTCCTGCTATTACGCGCGGTTAAAGTTAACTAGTTAACACTTAACATGGTAATTATTTACAAGAAAACAAAAGGATAAAATTACCATTAGTTTGAGATATAATAAAGATGCAATTACACAGTTAGTCCTGAGCATTTTTATAAAGTAACAATATTGGGTATTAAGGTTTAAAAATCGCATATATGGATACTAAGGTTTTAATTTTGTAACAACATTAGGTACTAACTTTAAGTTCTGTAAAATGTTAACATAAATTATCATATAATTTCATGCAATGGGTGAAAGAATGTGTATATAATACTCTAATATGTATTTTGACATAAAATTTCAAAACAAAAATGAAAGAATGTCATAACAGTTAAAAAAACATGATGTTTTAGCTTTAAAAAATAAAATAATTATATCAAATTTATGTTTGTTTTTTATTAAAAAAAGCTCTTTAAATAAAATATATTTGAGTTTTTCATTTTACAATGAAAATACGTTAATCGAATAAATAAATACATAAATAAATAAAATCGTAGGACGCCACACAACTATTATTTTTTTGCCAAAAATATTGTTTTGTCAATGTCTACTAGGCCAGCGTAATATACTAATACTAACTTACTAAAATTCTATTACCATAAATTCGAGTGACAAAAATTCCCTATTTATATGTCACTCCTCTCCGCAGTCACTTTCACCACATTCCTCCAACTCCTGTTTCAAAATCCTCTGCAGCACCAACAATGGCTGCTGCTTCTTATTCAACCTCCAACTGGATTAAGATTAACCATCAATCCAGGTTCACTTCATCCCCTAGACCCCGCTTGGACTCGTCTTCGATATCGTCCCGCAAGACTCCCAACTCTATTTCGCAATTCAAACGCGTGCCATCCTAAACTTCCCCAGTCAGTCCCCAATCGAATAGCATTCTCCTTCATCGTCGACGCCCCCACCGCATAAATTGAACTTGTTTCAAAAAATGGCGGCAATGGCATTAGACGCAGTTGAAAACACATTAACAACACTTGAAAAGAAAAAACCGTTACCCAAAACAATAGACCCAAACGTCCAGCTCGCGGGAAATTTCGCTCCGGTGCCGGAACAACTGGTTACGCACAATTTACCGGTAATTGGAAGAATCCCAGAACATATTCAAGGGGTTTACTTAAGAAACGGAGCTAACCCGTTATTCGAACCGACTTCTGGTCACCATTTATTTGACGGCGATGGAATGATCTCCGCCGTCAAATTTGAAAACGGCTCGGCTAGCTATGCAAGCCTGTTCACCGAGACACAACGGCTCGTTCAGGAACGAGCCGTTGGTAAACCCTTGTTTCCTAAACCAATTGGGGAGCTTCATGGCCAGTGGGGAATTCTTAAGCTAATTCTTTTTTACGCTCGCGGCTTATGCGGCTTGGTTGATTCTAGCCATGGCATCGGCGTGGCTAACGCCGGCTTGGTTTATTTCAATAACCGGCTTTTAGCGATGTCCGAAGAAGATTTGCCCTATCACGTGCGTGTCACGAGCTCTGGTGATTTGGAAACAGTTGGACGATATGACTTTGATAATCAGTTAAAGTGTTCCATGATTGCTCACCCGAAAGTGGACCCAGTCTCGGGTGAGCTGTTTGCACTTAGTTATAACGTTGTAACTAAACCATACCTAAAATATTTTAGATTTTCACCCGATGGGAAAAAGTCGGCTGATGTGGATATTCATTTAGAAAAGCCAACGATGGTTCACGATTTCGCGATAACCGAGAATTTCGTGGTTGTCCCTGACCACCAAGTGGTTTTTAATATACCCGAAATGATCATCGGAGGGTCGCCTGTTGTGTACGATAAACAAAAGGTGTCACGTTTCGGGGTTTTGAATAAGTACGATACGGACGGGTCGGGTATCAAATGGAACGAAACTCCGGATTGTTTTTGTTTCCATCTTTGGAACGCTTGGGAATTACCAGAGTCCAATGAAGTCGTCGTGATAGGATCATGCATGACTCCAGCGGACTCCATTTTTAACGAAAGTAACGAAAATATAAAAATTGTTTTAACCGAAATTCGGTTAAATTTAAAAACCGGACAGTCGAGTCAACGCGCGATACTCTTGCCGGAAAATGACGTAAATTTGGAAGTAGGAATGGTGAACAAAAACCTTCTTGGCCGGAAAACCAAATACGCTTACCTGGCGGTGGCGGAGCCGTGGCCAAAGGTTTCCGGATTCGCCAAAGTGAACCTCTTCACCGGAGAAATGAGTAAATATATATACGGTGACTGGAAATACGGAGGCGAGCCTTTGTTTGTTCCGAGTTCTGATAATGATGAAGATGATGGTCATATTTTAGCATTTGTTCATGACGAGAGTGCATGGGAATTTGATCTTCAAATTGTTAATGCAAAAACATTGAAGTTAGAAGCGACTGTGAAGCTGCCGGCGAGAGTTCCTTATGGTTTTCATGGGACGTTCATTACTGCCGATGAGTTGGCGACACAGGCTTGATTCTTGAAGGGATGTCCATTATTTTATTGCAATAAGAAAACTGGCCTCATTTGGTTTAGAACTTAGAAGATTATAATTAAGAAGTTGATTAGGAGAAGTAGGAAGTAGATATGCTTAGAACTTAGTTAGAGAAATAAAATGTTACTTTAGACCATTTGTATGTATTGTTCACGACATTCGTTTATATGTTATAGAATAAACTCAAAGAATTATTCAAATAAAATTTTTAATTATTTGTTATCTTTTGGAGTTATTACCTAACCTTTTGATCAGTTGACACCATTTGCATAATTGACACTCAAACCAATCATAAACAACGTGCAATTGGGGGGGGGGGTCATTATTAGTTATCTTCAAGTGTTTTAAAAACCGGTTCAAACCGGTCGGTTAAACCGGATTTCGCACAGAAAGCCGGTATTTTTGACCGGTTTGCTAAAACATTGAACCGGTGGTTTTTTTTCTAAAATACCGGTTTTTACCGGCAAACCGGTTTTAAGTCTAAGAAATTTTTTATATTTTCGGCCCATGTTTTTTTAAAATTACTTTTAACACAACAATTAACAATAAAACGTATAAACTTTAGGACTATTTTTTTAAAAGTGAGTGCTTTTGTATTATTTTTTTTAATATGGATTAACTTTTGGATTATTTTTTATTATGGAATCATTTACTTTTGGGTTAGTTTTGGAGTTCAAGTTGCATTTATAGGTAATTATAAGATAAACTATTCAACCGGTTGAACCTTCCGGTATAACCCGGTTCAACCGGTTGTACCATTTTTTAGCTAAATCCGGTATGAGTGAAAAACCAGTTTTTAAAACATTGGTTATCTTAGAAAGTATAGAGGCCTTATTACTTCAAGATGATCAGTTAATTTGTAAACTAGTGATATCAAGCGTGTAAAAAAGACGTTACTCTCAAGTAGTTAAGAGTTTTAATTAGTTTTATAACGAGCATGCGTATAAGTTTAGTAATAGGTTTAAACGTTACTGTATGATTTAGCCGGTATTAAAAACGTACTTTTGAGATAGAATAAAGAATGTGTATACTACCTTGTTAGTTGGGACTTGGGAGGTGGGGTACAACAGAATCAAAATCTAGCGAATGTGGTCATTTGAACTTCAAAATTAGTATATAGCATATTTGTGGATACTCATGTTCCTATTTATAGAATCTTAGCTTCAATTATGAGCCACTTATGTTTCTAACTCGGTTTTAAATAATAAGGATATTGTAGGTCTATGTAGCATACTTCAATTCAATTATTAAAGACAGTTGTTATATATCGTTGGAACAAACCATGTCAAAGTAGGTTATTTTGGCATATGAAATGTGTATTGTAACATCCTGTGCGTCCTTAATATCAAGCAATATTGTCATCTTCTTTGTTATATATCGTTAGAACTTACCTAAGGTATGTACGTGTGCAACGAAGCGTCTAGAACTTGAAGGGATAACAGTTTGTTTTTATAAAATAGATATATGAATAATGAAATATGTGTGTTCTGTAGGGGTGTCAATCATGATGTATTGACGGCTTGGTCTGTTAAGATTTTAATTTCAATCCTACCTGACCCATATAGATTCTTCAGTCCTAAGGTATTCATATTAACCCATCTAAATTTGCGTAGTGTTATGGTAGATACATTTTACGTCCCTTTATGAATATGAATAATATATACATAGTCACCTAAAAATTAACCACTCTGATTCGTATAAAACATTTTGTAAATTTTGATGTTTTTAATTGTTTTTGTGTATTTATCTATCGTTTCAAATTAACGAACTTGGATTTATTATATATATAGCTCATGATTGAAATAAGTATATATAGAGAATATATACATAAAATATATCAGAACATATACAGTTAAACAAATGTAATAAAAATGTTGGAAGAGATGGTAGATAAAATAAAGTTAAAAAAACAAATTAATATATTCTACTTTTAAAAGTTAATAGTGATATGAAAATTTAAAATCAAAATATTTAACTTTAAAATTTAACACTAATCATCTTTAAAATCAAAATATTAATTTTTCTAAAACTCTTAAACAACGGGTCGTATTGAGGTTGACCCATTTTTGAAACGAGTCGGGTTGTCTGTTTAAGATCGAATGGATCTTATTAGGAATTTTCGTCCCTAGTCACGTGTATGCTTCGAAACCTCTAGAACTTGACGGGTTGACATCGATTTATGTAGGATAAAAATACGAGTAACAAATATGTGGCTTCGAAACCTCTAGAACTTAAATGGATGACATCGTTTTTATTGTTGGAATCAACGTACAACCAAGTTGAAAGAGTAAAGCCCGTGAAGGTGATTATTTAAATTTAAATTCTTTTATTTATAGTATGGAAGTGTCTATTATTCGTTCAAATTTTTCTATTTAAAAAAACGATGGCATGCCTTCGAATTCTAGAGGTTTCGTTGCATACATTTCATACACCAATATTAATTAAATCCCAAGTAAGTTATACAGAAGCAATAATTTAAAACAACGCTAGAAACATAATTGAAGCTTCCATTCTATATATGGAAATATGAGTAGCAACAAATATGCTCAGTATTGAATTTTGAAGTTTCAGTGGATTTATTGTTTTAGTTCTTTAGTTATCATATAGAACTTTTACTAAAATCGTATAAATTGTTATAAAGGAGGTGCTTAATGGGATAATCATAATCGTTTGTGGAGGCTACGGAAGGCGAGAAACAAAAGAATATTTGAAGGAAAATAGGTCATCTTGAAAGAGATGCTAGGAGATATAAAGGCTAGTAGTTTAATTTCTTTGATGCAAGTATATGTCCAAGCATAGATTTTTAGCTTGATTGAATTGGTGAAATTTTGATATCATGTAATTTCTTTGCTTTTTGCGCCTGCCCTCCGACTTGTGAAGGTCGCCCGTGGGTGTTGTGTTGTTTAATGTTTATGTTTATAAAAGTTCACAGTTGTCGAAAATAAAAAGAAAGTAGAAGTTTTCTTCACCGTATAGCATTAAATAACAAACGGTAGTATTGAGATTTTGCATCATCATTTCAAATTGGTTTCTATTTTACCTCCCTTTCTCTAAATCGTAACTAGTTCAAACAAAGCAGTTTTGTTTTTATTTTTTTAATGTAAATGTATGATACGAAATAGCAACGGAAAAATCAACTTCTACATTTACAAGTTTTTTCCCTATATATAACCGTAAAAATTAAGAAATCGATCCTTTTGAACATACACTTTGAATAATATACTTTTAAAATAAAATAAAAATGTCATACCTGAAATTTTGACGGTTGCTTCATACACACTGTTAGAATAAATATATTTTATATATATTTATATATGGCCCTTATAATTATTTATCTTATTATTGATCATTGACCTAAATAACCTTATGTTTATAACTGGTAAATCCTTGATGGACGGAATTACCCTTACTAACATTAATAGGGTTTCCCCTTGGGTGTATATATAGAGAGCTTATTAGAGAGGTTAAAAACTAATGATGAATAATAACACCATAAGAATCATCCCCTACCTCTCTCTCTCAAATCGTGTTCATCAAGAACACCTAATCTCCATCCTAACCATACACCCTAAAGGGGAACTCGATCAGATTAAGAAGATGTCAATCTCAAACATCACTGGATTATCAGGTATTACATATTTCCTTGTTTCCATTATATCATCGATTATAGAAACTGATCAACATGTGGTATCAGAGCATGATGTTGATTAATCAGTTTCTTCGATGTCCATAAAAAACTGGAATTAAAATAGGAAACGAGTTTTTGATTAAAACCCTTATGTTTACGGTTTTGATCATCATCATAAAACTGATTGGATCTGATGTTCGTATTACTTCTAACGAATTGTTAGGTCTGATTAAAACCTGTTCATTATAAAAACCTGATTATTTTCGAAATCTGTTTTACAAAACTTTCAGATTTCGATTCCAGTATTAAATCTGATAATATAATCGAAAACAGTTTCGTAAAATTCTTGAAACTGTTCTTGTTTTTTTCGAAGATGTTCTTGAAGAACATCATAATTTTCGAAAACTAACCTTAATTAGGATTAACTTGGGAAAATGAAATCTGTTAAAGAGATAATATTATCTCTAAGTTTAATTTCAAAATCTTTTAAATAAAATAAAAGATATAATTTTGAAATCTTATTAAAATTAGAGATAATCTAAAACTTTAAAGAAATAATATTATCTCTAAGTTTAATTTCAAAATCTTTAATATAAAATAAAAGATATAATTTTGAAATCTTATTAAAATTAGAGATAATCTAAAACTTTAAAGAGATAATATTATCTCTAAGTTTAATTTCAAAATCTTTTAAATAAGATAAAAGATATAATTTTGAAATCTTATTAAATTTTGAGATAATCTAAAACTTTATAACAGAATCTCCCAAATCCCTTAAAATTAGGAAAAGGTTATCAGGTTGATTATTCTTTTCGAATTCTGCTAATGTTGCGAATCAAGGCATCTATTCACAACAACTGGACTCTAATCGCAACAAATGAAATGTTGCGAAATCGCATGATGTTGCGAGAATTACATATTATCTTGCGAGTAACATGTTGCGAATGTCCACTAATTATGTTGCGATCAGAACCTAGCATCACAGAATGTTGCGAAGGGACATATGTTGCGAAAAGTCACTAATGTTGCGAACCTTAAGATGTTGCGAGTATTACTTAAGATGTTGCGACGAGCTAATTTTGCAAGATGTTGCGAGTATTACCTATTGATGTTGCGATCAGCCCATAAAATCACAGGATGTTGCGAGTACTTTTAATCGCAACAATTATGTTGCGAGTGCTTTAAATCGCAACAATGCTGATTACATCACAACAACTCCATTCGCAACATCTCTCATAACAACATCATTCGCAACATCTCTTATAAAACATCAATCGCAACATTACTTATGACTGCACTGTTCGCAACATCTAAAATCCCCTAACCAAATTCGCAACATCACTTCGAAGAAATCGCAATTTTACTTATATCTTACATGTTGCGAAATCATCAGAAACCCTTATATATAACCTAACTGATTAAGGGGCCCTGCTCCGTTAAATTACTTAACTTAAATAACACTTATAGTTCACTTCTGCCCAACGGTGATGTGTAACCTAATATTGTTATTTAAGTCTAATTAAGTATGTCACTTAAAAGTGTATGTCCTAACGTTATCAGACATTCGCATGACTTTAGTTTTGCTTAACTTAAACAACACTTCATGAGTTCACTTCTGCCAAATGGTGATGTGGTAGCTTAACAAAGTTGTTTTAGTCTAACTAAGCATAGTCATCTAAAAGATGAGTATCCTAAAATTGCTAGATACTCAAATGACATTAACTTTGCCTTAAATACCTTAAATGTCTCAATTCTGCCCAACGGTGATTTGTTACATTTATGTATTGCAAACTTACCTTGTGCATAACAACTTGATTGTTCCAATTCTGCCCAACGGTGATTTGTTACAATTATTTTCGCACAAGAATTTTATACTTAAATAATACATTTTCTGCCCAACGGTGATCTATTTTATTTAAGTATAATAAAATTAATTTTGGTGTTATACTTAAAATTATCACATCTTCATAATGATCCTTACATTAATGATCCTTCATTAATGATCCTAATTTCAGTCTGCCTTATTAGATTACCCATAACATAAATCACTCTAAAATTCTTCTATAAAGTTTGAATCTCAAACCTAAATCATCCACTCTTATTACAAAACATAAGAAGAGTTTTGCTTCTAAAAGGGTCTTATAAAATTTGCCCTTTTGAGTCTTGATTATCCTTAAAGACTTGAAATTCTTACTGCTCATTCTGATAAAAGTATTACAGAAAAACACTTGAGCATAATCAGTGGGATAAATAAATATGTCTCTTATGATAATCAAGAACTCCTTACATGATTCCTATCAGGTGAGCAATTACGGATTCTAAAATTCCTAAGACTAACGTTTTTTTTTTTTCTATGGAAATAATAGAATCAAAACAATTCCTAAGATGCATGCAAAACACTCTAATTCTAAATAAAAAGGTTAATTGGCATTTGTGAATACATCCTAATATTTAATTCCATGACCCATAAACTGAGAGCTTATACATGGAACTTAATGAAGTCTTTTCAGTGTATTACTTTTCCACCAGTACAATTAGATGCCTTAAGAATCAACTATAACACTCAGAAGTACTAAAGGAAACTGAGTGTGTTGCTAGCAATATATGTACAGGAAAAGGAATGCCTAAAATTGAAAATCAAATGTTATTCACCTTACTACCACTAAACCTTAAAAGAGGATAGTTCTAAAGTCTTGAAACAAAATACAAGTACTGCTTCCAGCTCTAAGTTCTCAAAGGGAAAGTCTCACTGCAAAATCATGCCATTAGACTAGGCACGAGCAAAGAGACTATCCATACCTCAAGGGAACAGTTGGCTAAGAAAGGTAGTTACCAATTAATGATATTTAACTCCACTAATATTAATATCCCTATTAACACATGTTAGTTGAGTTTAGTTTTATACGTTTCCTTATCAGAAATCGATAATAATTAAGATGAGAGTAAGTGACTCATTTAATGTTAAGGTTGTAAGAACCATAAAAGCTGTTTTGTATTAAGCTTTATGATACCTTAAACATTCTAGAGTTTACTCAGAATTTAGTATCAATACTAAAGCTACATTTTGACAGTTATAAGGTTTTAAATGACCAAAACAAAGTCACTACTAACTAAAACTATCATATTATCGGTCGTTATTATCTGAATAGAAACCTTATAAGATAAAACTAAGCGATGCTACAAATTTCACAACCTTTTGTTATCATAGAAATGAGAATTTAACAAAAGATAAATGAGACTTACGTACTTCATCCATTAAGACCAAAATTTTCATGAGAAATCATGACTCGGTTGACAAAGGATGAATTGCCATTAAATCTCATTCTTAGTGATTTGAAAGCATGTGTTAAATGCCCTAAATATAAACTGGATAAAGGGAGTAAGTGAGGTCCACCATAAGTAAAAATTCACTGCTATTAGTGGAGCTTAGAAGAATATCAACTTGTATCTAATCTGTTTCCTACTGGACAAGTTCTTTAAAGAAATCAATTCATATATACTTATCAGTATTCCTTCTAAATATGTCCTTAAAATTTCTTATGAAATATGGACAATAAGGAAATCAAGTCTAAACTGTATGAAAGTTTCCTATGACATGAATCGCCAAAACTTATATGGAGTTTTAGAGGCCTAAAAGATCAGTGGGAGCACTGAGTGTCCTTATATGCAAGAGATGGGGGAGAAACAACTTAATCTACCTCATAAAACATCCCTTGTATAAGACACTGCTCCATTATATCTTGTCTCCTTAACATTTAATGCTACTCCTAACAAATTTTGTTGGATACTTAAATATGGGAAAACTTAGATTTCTTATCAAGACTAATTAATATAATCCTCAATTAGAATTTTTTGGTCTTCTGATGTTGACCCTAAGCATGCTGAATTCTTACATATTTCTAAGGTCAGTAGGAGCAGTAAAAGTCCTTATCATAACTTGGCTAAGTACAAGACGCGGGGGGAGAGATTGTCGCTTACTTTAACTCCGATTACACCTCTTGTACACCATACTGCACCAACTCTTACATACTTAGAAACTAATATTGCTCCTAATATACCTGAAAATATGAAACTCCTTATAAACCCAATAATCAACTCAGGAGGTCATCTAGGTCTCAAAGGCCTACTAACTTTGATGATTATGTACCCTACCTGACTAAAGATTAAATGGATTTTGGAAGGTTTAATGATCCTACCTCTTCTAATTAAACCATTAGTATCAATCAATCTTCTAAAATAGTATAACGTTTGGGATTTGGTTGAATTACCTAAAAGGTAGTCATTACTAAACTAAATCTGAATGAATAACGTTAATACACTAAAGGTATGATTGATTGATAAAGGTATACTCAAGAGGGAATAAATTATCAAAGAACCTAGTTCCTTGTCTTACAAAAGGTTACATTGAGGATCATCACTGTTCTAGTAGCTTATAATAATTTAGAGCCACATTACATGAACATTAAAACAACTTTCCCTAACACTGGCCTACATGTTCGTAAAATAACCTGTAAGTTCTAAACTGAAGGTTAAGAACACTTAGTTTGTAAGTCAATAAAATCCATGTATGGGTTGATGCAAGAATCAATAATGAAATCATAATGCAACTCTCTTCATCAAGAACTAAGTGGATTGATTTACCTACCTCAAGATGAGTGGGAGCAACTAATGTAAACTTGTCCTTATATAGATGACATTCTTTTGACAAGTATATGTTACATGAGTCAAAGTATTGTTAACGCATATCTTGACCTAATCAATCTCGGAGATACCTCTTATTTAATAGTTATCAAAATACACCGAGATAGACTCATTAGTTTTATATGTTTTACATGAAACGGGTCCTTACACTTGTAACATACAATATTGCTCTCCTTTAGAGGCTAATAGGATAAATGAGATTATTTCCTTATGCATCATTAATTAGATGCCTTAAGAAGGTTCAAATCTATACTCGTTTAGATATTGGTCACATTGCTAAACACTAGACTAATTATTTCTATTGTGAAGCATCTGATAAAATATCACAATATCTCTAAGAAACGAGACACAATAATTTAAAGAAGAAGAAGTGAGAACTAAAAAACGGTTGACTACTAATATTCTAACTTTGTCAACTTCTGGGTATATCCTTATGTCAGCAGACATTACTATCTCATGAAGGAGTCCTAACTAACTGATAACAACGGCCTAAGTTATAATGACATAATATGTTGCTGATCATAACGCAACGTGTCACTAAATGTTGTTGGAAAACTTTATCAGTTGACTCATAATTTATTAACTTCATATAAATCCAATATTGAAGACTTATTGTGATAAAGTCAGCTACCCTTATTTCTTGAACAGTAACAGTTCAAGCGGAGCTGCATTAGAATTCGATACAAGTCTAAATTATTGTTCGCTTATGACTTAAGAACAAATAGAGGAAACTAAACTTTTGTATCGAATGCATTCATGATATGCTTATTGATCCACTAATTAAAGGTCTGTCACCCATAAGTCTCCTAAATGGCCAATAATAGAGACGGGTTTTACCAATGACCAAGCGCAACTGCGTATCGTACTATGAATGATTAATTATTAATTTTTCCTCATACGTTGAAAATTTGTTTTGTCTCTAAATACGTTCATGCATGCCTAAAGACGTATAGACACTAATTATACAAATCAACGGTAAGGGCTTATTTGTCAATTTGATCCTAAAGTTAGGTTTTAAATTTGAGTTGTAGTATGATTAATGGGGGTCCTGAGTCGAATATTGATTCAACGACTGTATTTCTCTGCTGCAATTTGGGTTTAGAACTAAAATGAGTATTAACCTCTGATCAGACTAATCTAATGCTCATAATAAATAATTACTAGGCCAAGTGGGAGAATGTTAGAATAAATATATTTTATATATATTTATATATGGCCCTTATAATTATTTATCTTATTATTGATCATTGACCTAAATAACCTTATGTTTATAACTGGTAAATCCTTGATGGACGGAATTACCCTTACTAACATTAATAGGGTTTCCCCTTGGGTGTATATATAGAGAGCTTATTAGAGAGGTTAAAAACTAATGATGAATAATAACACCATAAGAATCATCCCCTACCTCTCTCTCTCAAATCGTGTTCATCAAGAACACCTAATCTCCATCCTAACCATACACCCTAAAGGGGAACTCGATCAGATTAAGAAGATGTCAACTCAAACATCACTGGATTATCAGGTATTACATATTTCCTTGTTTCCATTATATCATCGATTATAGAAACTGATCAACACACACAAGTAATTTCGCATACGTGAAACGATAAACAAAAATATTAAAGTCGTGTCAGAGTGTTTTTATTTAATGCTTGAATGATATGAATACCAGCGTATAAATTCGCCAAATATATGTATGTTTGTGACCACTTATACCAAATTAATATTATATTTCCTACCGGCGAAAAATGCATTATTACTGTAGGAAGAAATTGCAATTGTTGTTTGTGAAGATATTACAGTTGTATAGGAAGAAATTAATAGCAAGCGTATAAAAAGAAAATGAAGTTATGTAGGAAGGAACTCTAGTATGAAGAAATTACAGTAGTTTATTCTAGCACTGAAAGTATATTAATTCCTACCTTGTAAATTTAGCTGATCGAAAATCAAATTAATATACATGATAATTATTAAAAATAAATTTCACTATTGGCACATGATCATAGACCCGGTAAACAAAGCCACGAAGAGGCCAAATTCAGTCAATAACAACATATACTTGCCGGTTGAAGCTCAGGATATTGTCATTGCTTCAACAACGACCAAACTGAGGTCATAATCATCAGCTAAAGCAGAGACTCCATCATCGCCGTCGCCTAGGGTTCCAAAATTGAACCCGACAACAGACGAATCAAATTGCAACAGTCTTAATCGGTCACCGCCTTACTTCCGCCACCACGATACACCACCGCCATAAACAATCGCATGTCACCAGTGGCTGATGGTCTCTCAAACAATACATAGAGGAAGTCGTCGGTAAAATAAAGAAAGAAAGCGACCGTAGCGGTGGGCCGAGAGTATGAGCCGATCGTACCACCGACAGAAAAAGATGGTGACGTACAGACTGTGAGAATACAGAGAGAGAGAGAGAGAGAGAGAGAGAGAGAGAGAGAGAATTGAAAAGAGAGATGGTAAGTAGAAACTTTGGTTCAATCAGAAGAACTACAAAATATACAAACATGCTAGCAACATGTACAACAGACACGATTCATTTTCAAAGAAACAGTGAATCTATGAGGGTGAAGAGATTTGGAAATCATCATCAGTAAATCCCACCAATAATAAAGTTATGGTAGAACCTAAGGAGGGTAAGATGTAGACAGTCTTACCTCTACCCTGTAAGAATAGAGAGGCTGATTCCGGTGAGACCACCGGCTCGATAATAGTTTTGCATCAAGTCTTGGGCATAAGACACATAAAACTCAACCACCGGGACACCGACCGATTGGTGTGTGTACCCTTATCTTTTAGCTTTTAACGCCACCACATAATGCCTGATTAACCTTCCGCCACTTTTAAAACCATTTTCACGAGATTAGTAAAATAACGTCAAAAATTAGTGTGATTTCAATTTTGCCCACCCGTGGATTCGCACATACATACATTATATGGGCGCACCGCAAACATGACTTTGAAGAGATTTGAAAAATATAGTGTGTGTGTGTATATATATATAAAATATTAAAATACATGTTTGTGATACAATAAAGAATTGATAATGTACGTAGACTACTAGCTTTTAGTTGAGACTTGGGAGTGTGGGAATGTGGGATACAACAGAATCTAACGTATTGGTCAATATTGGAACTTCGAAATCAATATACAGAATCGAAGCTTCAATAATGAACCACTTATGTTTCATCTAGCGATCTTTTGAATAATGAGGATATTGTTTGCTTATAATATATTTTTATTTAATTATTAAAATCACGGGTGTTATTTGACTATAAAAAAACTAAGAAAAATAGCATGGATATGCTAGGAAACTCTAGAACGCGAAAGGATGGCATCCTTTTCCATAAGTTACCAAAGGGTGCATCGGAAAAGATTTTGGGTGTCAATCACCACGGGTGTCATTGCCGTCCATCTTTCACCATTCTTTTTTATCCTTCAATTCATTTATTCTTTGTTCTTAATTTCATGGATTAACAAACAGCTCGAGCTACCACCACAAGATAATACCGACCCTTGTCTAAAGTCCTCTCCGTCTACTCTAAAATAGAAGTACAAGTAAACGAAATATGTGAGATGTAAATGCCGCAAAACCTCTAGAACTCAAAAAGGATGACACTATTTTCTTTGTTGGCATCAACGTATAAACAAGTTGAAAGGGTAAATTAGAGATTTTAAAAATGCCAAAAATTAAAATGTATATCTTTTATTGAGGAGAAGACTATTGTTCAAATCCTGACATGAGATATATTATTAATGTAATAAAAGAGTAAGAGTATATATCTCTTTATCGGTTTTACCTCACTCGCACTTGTTATTCATACCTCAAGTGCACTCAAGCCTTGATTAGTTAAGTGTTGGTTTATTTTTAAGTGTATATATATTTAGATGATATTTTTGTGCAAATTCTAGTTTTAAATTTATAAAAATAATTATTACGTCAGCTCACTACACATAATAGGCAAGCGTACCTATCATATATTAATATAGTATCGATAATAATAATGTATCGAACAAATAGACAGTCGTTATAGTGGTCTAGTGACGCTAGGGTTTGTGTAGAGAGAAACGAGATTGTGAAGATGTTAAAAACAAGTTTCTTCATTTACCCTTTTCTTTTTATCAACTTTCATAAACCACCACCCCACCCCACCACCGAGAAGCATTATTAAAGACCACAACTTATAAACCCAAAATAAATTGACATGTTAAGTTTATTTCTTTGATTATTTTATTTATTATGTTTGATCAAGTTTTGATGTTAAATCGACCTAAAAAATCGAAATTATTACCGTATTTATTATTTTAGGTGTCTTTAACTTTTAGTTATTATACAATGCGTCTTTTTATTTACGTTTCGATGAGCAAACTTTAGTCACTGCAACGACTGAACACATGTAAATATCATGTTGGTCGTATTACGATTTTATTGTGGAGGCTCTCTCTTTCCGTTGCTATAGCCTGTATTAGTATCGTACCGATTTATTCTCTGATCGATGGTTTAGACTATGCATTAACCTTATTGCAATAGCGTGTGCCGACACCGTAACAATATCATATAGGGTCAAACTTCCCAGCTACAGTGTGCGGGTTCGGGTTAAAGTTTACCGTTATTTCAAGATATAATAAAATTTTGATTATATATGCTAGCTTTTTAGTTGGAAGTGGGGTAGGGCAGAATCTTTGGAACTTCAAAATCAATATGTAGCAAACTTGTGGCTCCTCGTATTTCTATTTATAGAAACGAAGCTTCAATTATGAGCCACTTATGTTTCCATTGAATTCGAATAATAAGGATATTGTTGGTCTATGTATAGCATACTTCAATTTAATTAATAAATTCATAGTTGTTATTTCTTTACAGATATACCAAGTCAAATGAACATGGACGGCATCGTTTTCTAAATATAGAGACATTACTAAACTAGATGTGTGAGACACGGATGCTACGAAACCTCTAGAACTCGAAGGAATGACGTTGGTTTTCCCATTTTTTTTTATTTTTTTTGTTGGCATTAACATGCTACGAAACCTCTAGAACTCAAAGGAAGGACGTTCTTTTTTCTTCTTTTTTTTCCTTGGAATCAACGCACAATCAAGTTGAATTGGTAAATTTGAGATGAAAATTTAAAAAAATGTCAAATTTTATATATTAATCAGGCGACAATTTAAATTTCTTATGTAATTATGTATGCCGAACTATATTAATATTTATATTTAATATATCAAACCTATAAATTGTGTCATTTTATGAAGCATTTACCTACAAACTAAAGGCTTGGGATCAGACAATTTCATGGACCTAATCCATTTTAAGTTGCACTAGTCATTGCTAGATTCACAAAGACTCGTGCCCTAACCGTATTGTCGTTTTGATTAGCTATGCGGTGTTCTTTATTTCTAATTGAATCTAGGAAAGTTAACTACACCAATATATATCTAGGTATACATGTTTTTATATTATATTTAATTTTATTTAATATAGATACAACTTACAATATTGTCTCTTCAACTATAATTAGCATTTGTAAGTTTAAAAAATAGTACCCTTAATCTTTTACTCATATATTATTTTAATTTTCACATTTAACCCCCCCTCCCCCCCCCCCCCCCCCCTTCCCCCATGATTTTTAAACGTTAAAACTTTTTCATACTTTAATATTTTTTTGAAAAAATTACAACATAAAAACGTGCGTATTCTTATCTTTAATTTGAGTATGATATTGTTATAGTTTTCTTTAGTTTAAAAAAATAACATTTTGCGTAGGGGTGTTTGTGGTCTGGTTTTGATGGTTTAAAATTAAACCTGAGCCAAACCGTTAGTAACAGTTTTTTGTCATCGAAAACCAAAACAAAACCTTTGAAAATTGAAAACAACCGACCAATAGTTAAAGGGAAAAATCATACCTATGACCGGTTTGAACGATTTTAAGGTTTCAAACCAAACAATAAACGGCCATAAACTTATTACATGATTATCAAGGTCTGTGTTTCCCGCTGCATGGCGCGGGCACCCGCCTAGTGGATTGATAATGAGTTTCTTGTAAATCAAAAGTGTCCCCTAGGGCATAACAGGCCGCAATATATGAAATGGCTAATAAGTATAGAAAATCGTAATCGTCTTTTAACATGAATTCAAATGGTATTATGAACATAGTAGCAAGAAAAACGAGCCACTAGAATATCTCCTAACCCAAAGGTAAGGAATGCATTCATACGTACATATAGTAGAAGTTTGGACTTGTAAGTGAGTTTGAAATGTAATGCTTTGTGCTATGGACACTTATGGTAATTCTTAACGAGATAATTGTGTAAGTCTAGTAATTCTTAACGAGATAATTGTGTAAGTCGAGCATATATCATACCCATAGTCTTTAGGTGCTAATACTTAAAAGGGGGTTTTACATATTTTCCCTTGCTAAACACCGTCAATTACATATTTTTCCAACCCCTAAACATGAATTACATATTTCCCCTTGTAATTAAACTATTTGGTTATTGCCCTATAATATGAAATCATACTTTAAATCCAACTTTTAAGTTTATTTTCTACTATTCCGCTGCATATACGAATTATCTGTACCAATAAAGTCACATGCTCAGGCCTGAAAAATTAGGGTGTGACATTCATGCATCGGTTACCTACTCAGGTTAATCTTGATAAAAGATATATGGAATTTCCTTTTATATTATGCCTTATCCATCTGGAGACTATGGAGCATTTACTTGTGGTTCGGATGCTATAGATTTTGGTTGATTCACGGTGAAATATCTTGTCTCCAGTTTGCAAGAAACCTTCTAGCTACCTCCAGTGGGTTGGATGGGGTTCATAAGAAGATTAAAAGAAAGGTGTTGAAGCTATAGTGTTTACTACTTGGTCGATGATATGGTGGTTTATGAGTGAGACTTTGTTTAAGCCTAACACTTAGAGTACGCTTTTTGAAGAATTTATCTTTTACTCCTTCTTGTGGATTGTTAATAGCAGGAAACAAATTAATCAGAATTGCATCAATTGGTTACAATTCCCTCTAAGGAATTTGTAATTGCAATTTTTTCCGGCTAGTTTCTTGCTTGTCATTTTCTTTTAATAATCAATAACAAAAAAACACGACTTTATCTCTTATCAACCCTCATATTATCGGTTGCATAACATTACTTTTGACACCGCTGAGTCAATTAAGATCATTTACAATGAGAATGGTTGCCATGATTTGTTCTTTTAACTTATACGTTAACTTTGCTAATTATTGTCTCTTAGACTATAACCTCAAATTTCAACTCAGATCCAGTTATGTTTGTCTTTGAATGACATAGCTAGTTCCCATTTCATGGTGAACACATTTCCACTATGAAGAGGTAGGTCCCAGCAGAGCCCAGTTGGACCCGCAAGACTCACATTGAAGAGGGACGTCTGCGCAGAAACCAACTGGATCCGCAGGACCCACCATGCTCAGAGACGTGACGTCCTTACGCGCAGTACGCAAGCTGTTCCCGCAGGAAATGCCTCCCAATGGTGAAGGACTCCGCATGTTCCCGCAGCTTCGGATACAAGCCATCAGGGAAGGCCACCCGCGCAGCAAGGCTACACGCACAAGGCACTTAGCTCTCAATCACTCAGTGTCACCTGAAGGAATGAGCAAAGCCGGGGACAATCCCGCACAAAGGCGGGAGGGGGAATACTCCCGCCCATAAGCCAGTCCGTACGATACGGGAAGATCTTCTGTACCGTACCTGACGAGGTATGGGCAAAAGATCTGACTAAAGATACGACAGCTTATTGACAACAGTATGGCGAGCAGCATGCTCCTGTACTGTATGTCACTATTAGCCGCTGCCTACTCACCAACTCCTGTCATACCACGTGCATAGCCGGCAGTTGGTGGAAAAGGAATAGTACACAGCAGACCTGGTCACTATCAGCCGCTGCCTACCCACCAACTATCAGCAGGGCACGTGCGTAGGCCACTGTTGGTGGAACAGGAATACTGTTGCAGCCGGCCACACCTCCTTGGAAACCTACCTTCGGCTATAAATACCACAAATGGTATGACCATCTCATCTCATCTGATCTTAACATATCTTATCATATTATACCTATATCTGCTCTAGCAATCTCTTAATATACATTTATATTTAAAGAGCAATCTAGTCTGATTCTCACGCCGGAGGGTGGTCACAAGGAGGAACCCCCCCTTCTCAGTGACAAGCTCACGGTGTCTGTTTTGCAGGTTATCAGAACCATCTTTACCGGGTCTAACCCCTCGTGGGAAACATCTATCTAACCCCCAGGTTACCCGTAATCTGCCCGGGGTCCGGTTAGTGTTTCTTCATTGGCGCCATCCGTGCATAAAGCTAGAACATTTTTCTCCAGTTTTTTCAAACTTCTTGAAAGATGGTTAAAGAAACTCCGGTAACCACAACCCCAGCTACTGGGGGGGAATACCGGTTACACAGTCTTTACAAACACTACCCCGGTTACCCAAGCGGGGGCAAGTGAAGTAAATTTTACGAACACTACCCCAGCTGGGGCAAGTGCAGTAAATAATCGCTCACTGGATTCACCGATACCCAGTTAGAGAAACGAACAAGACTCCCCCGCCAAACACTCGATGAAGTTAAGGCATGGGCGGAGGCACGTCAGAAGGAATTCCAAGCTGAGTTGGACGAACGCTTGCGTTCCGTCCAACAGGCTGACGAATTCGAAGAATACTTGGATGATGACTCGGAGGAATCCGACTCCGACGCGAACCCTCGCCATAGGGCAAAAGGGAAGCGTAAAGAAACGGACTCCCAACCGAGAAGGCATTTTGGAGAAACCTTCAAACCAAAAAACACAGGTGGAAGTCCACGTGACTTCTCCAAAACATTCAGACCAAACGTTGCAAATGCGGGAACGTCCAAATTTGCAAGGGACATTGCGGAAGCAATTGCCCCAAAAAGTGCCAAACAAATGTTCAGCATAGGCACATATGATGGTATATCCGACCCAGATGATCATTTGAACAGATTCATAGCGGGGGCAACCGTCAGTAGTTGGACGGAACCTACGTGGTGTTACATGTTCCAAATGACGCTTGTCGGGGCTGCTAGAGCGTGGTTCGATCGTCTACCGGTCACCACATCTACGACTGGGCAGACTTCCAACAGAAGTTTAGCCAACACTTCAGCCAGCAAAGAAAGTATACCGAGGAGCAATGGACAATCCTCAAATGCATTCGAGAGGAAGATGAATCTTTGCTAGACTTCATCACTCGCTTCAATTCGAAGAAGCTAAGTCTGGGTAACATTAGAGAAGATCTTGTTCGTGCTGCTTTTATCCAGGGCGCGAACGACCCAGAGCTCATCCGCACCTTAACGGGTAAAGATGGCATGCCATCCACATGGGATGCCATCATGACAGCAGCTAAACGCTTTGCGGAAACGGAGAAGCAACTGGGTAGAGATCTCCCACAGAGCACAAACCTCTACACCCAGAAAACAAGAGAAGACAACGTCCTTACCGCCCGATTAAACAAAAAGCGGAAGCTAGGCATTTGGCAGTCAAGGGTAAACTTTGACACCTCGTCCGGCTTGCAGCATCGGTTAGGCGGAAGGGATAACGTACAGTCAAACAAGAACTCCAGATGGACGCCGCTCACCAAAAGCGTCACCTAGATATTCGCTACTGAGGAGCTCCCATGGCCAAAGCCTCAAATAATCCGACATCGTCACAATGTTGATCGGAGCAAATACTGTGACTTTCACAGGACAAAAGGCCACAACACCGAAGAATGCATAGACGTAAAGGACATGGTCGAAGCATTTGTCAGAGATGGGACGCTCGCGCACCTCGTGGCGCAATGAACGCTGAGCAGGCTGATGCGTGTAGAACCCCAGCTGGGGAAAACACGAATAAAAATTCCAGCTTCAATGTGGAGACTACATGCTGCGTAAAGAACGAGATCCCGAACCAGGTGCGTATCGGCTCGATGACACTCCCATCCCAACAACATGGAAGGGAGCTCAATTACACAGTTTGCATGTAGATCAATTCCAAATTTGTAAAGAAAAGGCCAAGAGCCACTTCTAATGGAAATGATTCTCCTTAGAACATCGACGCTGATGATTTTACATTTATACTTTATGAACTATCAACACTGATGCCGGTTTTCACCGCATACATAAGTGTGAAAGTCGTTGCATGGGGAAGGCGGCAAAACCCGCATAAACCCAAAAAACGGCAAACCTTCACGCAGGTCAGTTGAAGGGGAAAAGTTCAGTCATCCCAATAAATGAAAGTGCCGGTCTATCCGCATGAATCATAGAGGAAACTGAACACTAACCTATTAACAACCGCGCGTCGAACGGTTAAATTATTCAACACGGATATGTCGGTTTTCACCGCATAATTACGTGGAAAATCGTTGCGTGGGGAAGGCGGCAAAACCCGCATAAACCCAAAAAACGGCAAACCTTCACGCAGGTCAGTTGAAGGGGAAAAGTTCAGTCATCCTACTAAATGAAAGTGCCGGTCTATCCGCATGAATCATGAGAGGGAACTGAACACTAACCTATTGACAACCGCGCGTCGAACGGTTAACTTATTCAAAACAGAATTTCTAACTAAAGGATGAGGAAAACCTACACGCAGGTCAGATATAGGTAAAGTTTAGCCATCCTACTAAGTGCAAGTGACGGTCCTACCCGCACAATCACGAAAGAGGAAGCAAAACTTCAACCTATTATCTACCACGTTCAAAGGTTAACTTATCCTAAACACTTAGAAATTTCAAAAAAGGATGAGGAAAACCTACACGCATGTCAGATATAGGTAAAGTTTAGCCATCCTACTAAGTGCAAGTGACGGTCCTACCCGCACAATCACGAAAGAGGAAGCAAAACTTCAACCTATTATCTACCACGTTCAAAGGTTAAATTATTCTAAACACTTGGAAAATTGCTAATTTAAACTAAAGTATGCAAGTCATATAACGTTTACAAAGCAAGGAATCCAATGAAAGTAGCGGTCTTACCCGCACAAAGATTTATATTTCACAATGATTCATTACAAGAATGGCCGGGTAACTACCCGCCTACAAGAAAGTAAATTTATACAAGCTAAATCTATCCTAGTAGTGGGAAGGGATCTTCAGGATCAGGCTTCAGGGCCACTTCCACTTGGACCAGCACCGTCAGAGCGTGGCAGTTCAAGGAGAGCTTTAAGGATAGCTAGCCCATCATCAGCAGCAGCAACTTGATTCACCTTCTCCACCACCGGATGCGGGAAGGCGGCGTATTGATTCACTGCTTGGTCGTAAACAGCTTCAGTATCAACATTGTACAAAGGGAAGTTGGAAGGCGGGATGCCTTTCTCAACGAACCCTAGACCAAGCAGGAAGCCGGCATTTTCCCCATCCTCGTGAGAAGCGTTGAGGGCTGCGCTCATAGCATCGTCATAAGTCGTCTCTGAGAAGACCCGATGCACAACCTACAAGAAAATATACAAGTATCAGAACCTTTTCTATTTACAAAGAAAAGCGTAAAGAAATGAAAAGCATACCTGAGACAACGCTTCTCGAAGAAGCCATTCCTTGGCAACCAGAGCTTCTTGGAGGGCAGCTTGAGCTTCGTTACGGGCGCGTTCGGCTTCACTCTTGTTGAGGTTGGCAAGCAACACTTCTTTAGCCGCAGCCTCTTCGACGCCCTTTAGCTTCCGCTCAGTATGGTCAAGCACCCCCCTCTGGTCCAAGATCTCCTGGAGCTTTTTGGCGTCTTCCATCGCCAAGGCATCATGAGCCTGCAGGAGAGCATCTAATTTGGCTTTAAGCTCTTCATTCTCCACGATTAGAGGCTCAGCAACAGCTTCAGCCTTGGTGGCCCTCTCGGTTGCGTTCCTTGTAGTTTCCTTAGCCAGCCGAAGCTGTTCATTAACAGCTTGGGCAGCCTTGGAACGGGCCTCGAGCCGGGCCTGAACTTCAACCTCGAGGGCCTTTAAGTCCTTCTCCTTTTCCGCAGCAGCTGCGGTAAGCCTTTGGTTCTCCTCCCGGACAGCCCGCGCCTGAGCCACTTCTTTAATGCGAGCTGCTTTCAACTTGTCGTTTTCACGACAAAGCAGCTCGACGCGCGGCTGCATCCGGGCCAGGAGAACCCGAAGCTCATTGCTTAGCCTACCCTCTTGGTAGTTAGCCATGGCTTCCCCCAACGCACCACTAGGAGCAGCGTGACGAGCCCACTCCACGCACTCTACAGGGGTGCGAAGGGTTGTTCCTCGGCGAATGTTCCATCGTGGAACATACACTTCATTGGAATCCGACACTGCAAAAAACATAAAGCAGTTAGGAAAAGATGATAAAAAAAATATATATAAAATGGGCCAAAAGAACCCTACGCACCTGTAGGGTCAATAACAGGCCGATAGCCGCCAAACCCATCACCTGAACCCAACGGAAATCCATCCAAGAGGTCAGGCAGAAGGGAAGGAGGCAGAAGTTGGCGATAAGCTCCATGCATACCTGAAGGTTCGGCCGTCGTTGGCGATGACGGAGGCATGGTAGAAGCCGCCGCGGTCGCCGCCGCGGAATCCGCGGCAAAAGTAACCGCCGGCTCGGTGAAAGATGAGGTAAAAACAGCACTCACAGCCGGCGGTGACGTCATCACAGCTGGAACAGTCGGCTCAAAGGAGTGAGCAACTGAACCAGCGGAAGCAGGCGCAGGCGCCTGGGTCGTCGCCTCAGGTAGGCTGACCAAGCCTACCGTCATTGGCGGAGAGGTACTCCTCTGCGCTCCACCCTGGAATGCGTCAACATCCACGCCTGCGTAAAGAAGATAAGTATTAATGATGGAAAACTATCAAGTTAAAAGATAAAGGAAGTTTGTACTTACGGGTTTTCTTGAGCCTAAAGGTACGGAGAGGCGGGGACGAACCCGATGGAGCCGGCCTCTTTGCGCCGCTCACCGTCGTCTTCTTGGGCTCTCCGGATGTGACAGTCGCAGCCTCCGGAGCGGTGGTCTTATCACCACCGGGATTCCCCGCCACCTCTTCGCTCTCGGTCTCCGAATCAGACCGAGGCGCCGGATCGGCAGTGGAGGCCACCTTCTCCTTCCCCTTCCCGCCGGCAGCCTTCTTCTTCCGCACCAACGGAGGACCATCTGCGGATTCCTCATCAGAACATACGATTAAAGGAATTCCAGCAGGGGTTTCAACATTGAGGGGTCGAGGGTCGAATAGCGCCTTACCTGGCCGCCTGGCGCTAAGGATCTCGTGGCCTAGCGGATAGACCTCCACGAACCGATCCGCCGTTTGTTCTAGGATGGGCAACTCGTTCTCGTCTAGAGCGCGAGTACCCATCCGAGCGGGACCGTCAGCCTCCCTCGGGTTTAGGAGCGACTGCAAGTCGTTCCCCTCTGAAATAAACAGGAAAAAAGTTAGAAGAGATTCTAAAGCAACAAAAAGAAACAAAGCATACCGTAAGGAACAGAGTTCGAACCGTATTCGAGGACGATTGGGATCTTATGCGCATCCGCATCCTTCCACACCCGGCTCATCCCCAGCATCACCATCCCGGACTCCGCAAACCGGTAAACCGGAGATTGGACTCGGGATATCTTCGAAAACCATTCCGCCTCCTCGTAGTTGGAGGCGTGAAGGCTGGGAAGTGCTTGCCCGTTCTTAAATTTCATGGCAAGGGGGATGGCGCGAGCGGAGATGAAGAAGAACTCTCGCTTCCACGAGCGAAGACTGCGCTCGGTTGCGCAAATCTTCAAACCCTTAATCCGGGTTATCAACGTGTACCACCCCTGGATGCACCTCCAAGTGTAGAAGGTCATCAGGCGGTCAACATAGGGCTCAATGCCCAGAATCCGGCACACCCACTCGAAGTGCCGAATCTTGGAAATCGCCATCGGGTGCACCTCGGTCAGGTGCACACCGTGCCTCTCAAGGACACGGTAAACAAACTTTGTCAATGGGAACCTAAGATTCCCATAAACAAAGAATGCAGCAAAACCCCGATCTTGCCTCTGGGGGCATCATACACCGTCTGGTGGGGTTCAGGAAACTCAGGCTCGAGAGACTCGAGCATGAACTTCCTGATGATGTACTGATACAGATCGCCAGGCAGAGCACACTGGCACTCGCCAGCAGTACTCTTGTCATCGGCTGTAGATTCGAGATCACGAGACGACATCTTGCAAAAAGAAAGAAGAAAACGATTTCAAGAGAATACTCGACTGAAAGATGAGTATTCGCCGGAAATTGTTCTTAAGATGAAGAGAAGAGTGAAAGTGTGGATTACAAAGAACCCTCTCCCCCTTTATATACTAATCGCAATTAATGCGATGCATTTAATGCGGAAGAGAGAGAAATCGAAGGTGCAATGAAACTATGACACGTGGCAAAGAGCAAGCTGGCAACAGCTTTTGACAGGACGCATACCATTAATTTCGCGGCCACGCGCCCGAAAAATCGCGCCCACGCGCCTGAAAAAGCGTCTGGAATGACCATGTACTGTCACGTCACCATAACTTCCTGCACGTCCTGACACAGTCAGAAGAAACCGTCGCACGACGTTTCAGAGGTTTGGACTGTTCTTATCCTTTCACCAACTCTTCGAATTTCAAAATTCAAAAAGATTCAAAGTAAGCGGGAAAATACCCCTTACCTTGGCAACCAAGTAGCCGTAAGACGGGTGCGGGTACAGTGTTAAGGCAAAACCCTTCACATACCTAGCACCCGCAGGGAATTGAAGCCAAGAATAACTTGGCAACCAAGTAACCATAAGACGGGTGCGGGTACAGTGTAAAGGCAAAACCCTTCACATACCTAGCACCCGCAGGGAATTGAAGCCAAGAATAACTTGGCAACCAAGTAACCGTAAGACGGATGCGGGTACAGTGTCAAGGCAAAACCCTTCACATACCTAGCACCCGCAGGGAATTGAAGCCAAGAATAACTTGGCAACCAAGTAACCGTAAGACGGATGCGGGTACAGTGTTAAGGCAAAACCCTTCACATACCTAGCACCCGCAGGGAATTGAAGCCAAGAATACCCCGGCAACAAAGTAACTATAAGACGGGTGCGGGTACAGTGTTAAGGCAAAACCCTTCACATACCTAGCACCCGCAGGGAATTGACGCCAGGAGTACCTTGGAAGTAAAGTAACCGTAAGACGAGCGCGGGTACAGTGTTAAGGCAAAACCCTTCACATACCTAGCGCTTCGCAGGGAATTGAAACCAAGAAGGATCTTCTGGGCAATGCTTGCGGAAACGGAAATAACATCCCCGCATAGCGGGAACGTCGAGAACTACATTGTTTGAGGCTCCAGGATGGAATTGGTGGTTTTAACATAATTGATCACTATGTTCAAAACTACCAAAACCTCAGGGAGAATCCACACAAGTGGGACTCAACGCTCCTGACTTGCGAGGAGGTTACAGCCTACCCGCATCATACCCAAAGATCAAGCAGGAAACTCGGGAATTTCTGCAAGTGAAAAGGACTTCCGCGGGAAGAATCCCCATGGAAAACCTTAAAAAAACCCTTTTCAAAACCCTTTGCTTAAGTCCAAAAGTTCACCTCACTTTATTAAACACTCATGAGAAGAACATTGGACTGGGGGGACTTGAAGAGGTAGGTCCCAGCAGAGCCCAGTTGGACCCGCAAGACTCACCTTGAAAAGGGACGTCTGCGCAGAAACCAACTGGATCCGCAGGACCAACCATGCTCAGAGACGTGACGTCCTTACGCGCAGTATGCAAGCTGTTCCCGCAGGAAATGCCTCCCAATGGTGAAGGACTCCGCCTGTTCCCGCAGCTTCGGATACAAGCCATCAGGGAAGGCCACCCGCGCAGCAAGGCTACACGCACAAGGCACTTAGCTCTCAATCACTCAGTGTCACCTGAAGGAATGAGCAAAGCCGGGAACAATCCCGCACAAGGGCGGGAGGGGGAATACTCCCGCCCAAATAAGCCAGTCCGTACGATACGGGAAGATCTTCTGTACTGTACCTGACGAGGTATGGGCAAAAGATCTTACTAAAGATACGACAGCTTATTGACACAGTATGGCGAGCAGCATGCTCCTGTACTGCATGTCACTATTAGCCGCTGCCTACTCACCAACTCCTGTCATACCACGTGCATAGCCGGCAGTTGGTGGAAAAGGAACAGTACACAGTAGGCCTGGTCACTATCAGCCGCTGCCTACCCACCAACTACTAGCAGGGCACGTGCGTAGGCCACTGTTGGTTGAACAGGAATACTATTCAGTAGGCCACACCTCCTTGGAAACCTACCTTCGGCTATAAATACCACAAATGGTATGACCATCTCATCTCATCATATCTTATCATATTATACCTGATATCTGCTCTAGCAATCTCTTAATATACATTTATATTTAAAGAGCAATCTAGTCTGATTCTCACGCCGGAGGGTGGTCACAAGGAGGAACCCCCCCCCCCCTTCTCAGTGACAAGCTCACGGTGTCTGTTTTGCAGGTTATCAGAAGAACCATCTTTACCGGGTCTAACCCCTCGTGGGAAACAGCTATCTAACCCCCAGGTTACCCGTAATCTGCCCGGGGTCCGGTTAGTGTTTCTTCACACTATATATTTGGTATGCTCTATCATCTAACTAGCTTCTAAATCTAACCGATTGACAACCAAGTCTAAAAACCTATAAACTTCTTATGATCATTGTATGCTCTACTCGATCATGTGTTGCAACACTAATTTAGATTACCAAAATCCTTCTTGGCAAACTTTCCAAGTTCTTATTATAAAATGCAAGTCACGTTTACATTAAGCGTGACTGGATAAAGTTCATCTAACGTTTAGTAGGGCTGGGGAAAGGTTCTCTCCCTGTATACACGGGCTAAGATAGGTTCTCAATTGCCATATGTACACACCCTAAATGGCTTCCCCACATTTTTTTGCACTTTAATTAAGTTAGTGTAACTTCACTTATAACGCCTTTTAGATACCTATAAAAAGTATCTAATTAACCATAGATATGTAAATAAAGCAATGGACAATATTTAAGAATTATACATCCATACAACTTAGCATTCAGTTCCGAAGCGGGCATTATACAAGGAAACAATATGAGTTTTGCAACCGTAACGCAAGGACTATACCTTATATTTTGCCATTAAAAGACGAGTTATTTGCAACGGTATCATGTTTTTGCTTATAAGCGTGGTCCAGGGAGAGCTCGAGGTTTGTCCCACTCGGTCACAATGTGGTCACGAGTAATCTCTCTGAGTGAGGTGCAACCACTTAGTGCCATGGTTAGCTCGAATTCATCACGTAACATCTGGAGTACTTTTCTCACTCCAGCTTCTCCTTCAGCCGCCAGTGAAAACACCACGGGTCGCCCGATCTGAAAATTGCACAGCATCGTTAGAGATTAAAGATTGTAAGATGTTTTAGAAATTTTTAGATAATATTCACTTTGACATATCATTTGACTAAAGATGCTTACTTTTGCAAACACTATGGTGTTTTATATGCATTATCTTAAGAAAAGTCTACTTGAGGGGCAAAAACAATACTTGAGATGTTTAGTTACTTACAAATATGCCAGAAGCTCCAAGAGCAAGTGCCTTGAAAACATCAGTTCCACGGCGGACACCACCGTCCAGGAACACCGGTATACGGCCTTGTGTGGCTTTCACGACCTCTTCCAAAGCACTGATCGTAGCCGGAACGTAATCCAGCTGGCGGGCTCCATGGTTCGAGACAATAATGCCCGCTGCTCCAGCTTGAATAGCTAGCCTTGCTGTACATTGATCAGCATTCTAAGCATTAGCTTAAGGAATTCAAAAAACAAATGTAAAGCATAATCACAAGGGTTTATGATTGTTCTTACTGTCCTCAGCAGTGATCACACCCTTAACGAGGATTGGCATTGAGGTAATGGTTTGTAGCCACTTCACATCCTGCAAGAACACACGAGCTACAAACGTTAATAACCAGAGGCACGTGGGGTACAAACGAACCAAGCTCCTAGTGAGCTACTCGAGGCTGTCTCGCAAGAAGCTTGAGTCAACCTGGGGCTTAAACAAGTTCTAGCTAAGCTCTTTTACTAAACGAGTAGTACTTCAAGCTCGAGCTTCACTTATCGAGCTCAAGTAGACTCACGAGGGTAAACAAGTCTATTTTTTATATAATTTTTATTTAATCTAATAAATATGTATTTACATAATAATTATTCTATATATAATTTTTACTAAAGAATATATATAAACTAATAAATAAATAATCAAGCCGAGCTTTAAAAATTGCTCACTAGCCAAGCTTGAGATATTGTAAACCAAACAAATGAGCTCAAGCCTAGGCAATCTTAGGCTAACTTGGCTCGTTTACACCCTAGCGTGATGGAGAATTAATTTTCATAGAAATATACCTTCCAGCTCAGGGTGCGGTCGATCTGACCAGCAACATAAGAAGCTAACCCAGAATCATTAGCCTGCATTGCAAAGTTAGAAATTAGAAAACAAACATAAACATGTAAGAGTCTCATAATATGTAGTTAGTTTAATTGGACTTACTTCATCCATCTTGCCAAGGTCCAAACCCTCAAAGTTCTTCAATGTCAAGAATGGTGGTAATGTGAACCTGTTTTTGATGTCAGCTTCACGGCGCCCGAGCCTAGGTGTATCAACAGTAAGAGCAATAGCCTTGAAACCAGCTCTTTCGGCTCTTCGCACAAGTTGAGCAACCACATTCCTGTCCTTGTATACCTGATATCAGGATTAACAACACGTTAATTTGTATATTAAGAACGACAAAGGTTGAAAATTTAGGTTGAGCATATAGGTTGGTTTCGTTATGGCATAAAACCAAATATGTATAGACTTAACTAACCAATCGGTTTCAGTTAAGTGGTTCGGTTAATAAATCGAATATTATATCGAGACATGAAGACAAGGTGTCAATAGTTCAATCACTATGTCATTTATAAAAATTATACAAAACCTTTTCTACATATATTGTTTATAAAAAAGTTTAAAATAGAAAAGTTGGTTTTAATGTCATTTTTCCAAAAACCGAACATAAAAGTCGATTATAGAAAAGATCATATAACCGAACCATGAATTTATTATTAATCTATTAGTAATTTCGATTTGATTTTTTGGGTTATTTGATTTTTGTCCTAGAAATAGTAGTTTTACTCACATAAAGCTGGAAGAAACGGATTCCTGGTCCAGTTGAAGCAACCTCCTCAACACTTGATGTTGCCCATGAAGACAAGGTCTAGAAAGTGGACAATTAAAGAATTAGGCATTAGCACGTGCACATATACTTCCCTGATATAAAGCTTAGCCCAAATGGTCCCGGGCGGCCCAATAATTTCATGTTAGTCTTATTATTTGATCAAAAGCAGGCCCAAACCAAGTTGTAGTACGGGTTATGCCCAGTCACTTGGATACATCAATTTTCTGGTTTTAGCATATTATTAAATCTTATCTAAAATCAGATTATTTTCAGATGTAAACTTGTATAACATTTGTGCTCTTTAAACTAATTAACCCTGTTTAAAAAGAAACTACTTTATGTGATGATGAATATAAAATTTTCGAAATTTACAAATATAGATTCAATAAAAAAAGTTTAATTACATTAAGATTGAAATAGTAATAACAATAAAATATACTCAAATTAGATTTTTAATACTTCAAACTATAATTATAATTCATTTGTAGATAATAATTATTTGTGACAATTTAACCAATAACACTATGAATTTTCCTCTTCGGTTGTCAAAACTCAAAAGCAGTCGTAATAATTATAAATTTACACTTGAAACATGAATATGTGTGAGTGAAATAGGCAAACGTATTTTCCACAGGCGTAAAATATTTCAAGTGGGGAAAAAATGATTAGGAAAGTGAAAGTTTCCTATGTTACCAGTTAAAATTGTCAATGGTCATAGTTTACTTTGATTTAATTAATAAATATAAGCAAAAACTAGGACTACTTCTTGCCACTGCCATATAAAACTATAAAATACGAACCATAATAGTTCCAGCTGCAGATGCAGCTCTTGCGGTTGCATATTCACCTTCATTCAAAACAAAGAAACAATATTAGTAGGAAAACTAAAACAACATAAACCTCCATGTTCTAATTAACATGCATCTTTGTTTCAAAAACTTTAACAACACTAAACACATGTTTAATTACCATCAGGGTGAGCCATCTTCTGCATGGCTGTTGGAGCAATCATAATCGGCATCGATATCTTGAATCCCAGAATTGTGGTAGTCATGTCTATCTTGCTCACATCAATAAGAATCCGCGGCCTAAACCTGTTTCACCAATAAAAACAACCATTGTCAGTGTGCATGTGCGCGCGCATGTAAATAATTAATACAAAACCGAGCTTACAATATTCTTGAAAAAGCATTTCGGTTCTCTTCAAGAGTCCACTGATCCTCAGCACCGGACGCATAGTAATCGTAGACCATCTTTGGCAACTTCTCCTTGGCAATAGCCTGATACTCGGTGACATTCGTGACCTCGGCCATTTCTCTCAACTACCCTAGTAACAAAATCTTGATCAAGCTTTATATACTAGAAATAATAGAATTTAAGCATACCCAATGAAGAAATAATTGAATTAAGATAGAAATTATAAATCTTTTGATGACCATACACTAACCTTTTGGGGACTTGGGTGTGCTTGGTTGGAGTGAGTTAGATAACAAATAAACATAGGCAACAAATATGAAATTATTATTGGAAATAAAAGACAAAGACATATGGATAGAGTGATAGAAATTAGACAAGAGTGTGTACCCAAAAAATCTAGAAAAATAAAAAAATAAAAAATCAAGAAATATGGATGAAGGAGATGAGTAATATGAGGTGAGAAATGGAAACTAATCCGATTGAAGGGAAAGGTGAGTGGCAATTGGGTGGCTCTCATCCACTTGGTTTACTGTGTGTCTCACAATTTTTCTTCATTATCATCTTAATATTAGTTATTCAAGATTATTGATACCATGTCACATTGTCATGTACTGTTGGAATAAAGTTACCTTCTCTTTCTCTCTCTAAAAGTCACCATCTTTCTTTCTTTGTGTAACCAAGTCTATAGCTAACAGGATAACGATTGGTATTAACAAAATATTGAATGCTATATGTTTATACATATAGAGTTAATCCTAATGTACGATAATAAATCTTTGTGTGTCTTGAACGGGGGGTAGACGAAGATTTTAACTTGTGCGAAAATCGCTAAACATGGATGATTGTAACCCCTTGCTGAAGATGTAAACGTATTGAGAGTTTGATGAAACATGAATACGCAACAATTGCAAGCGCCACTTTTCTTGAACAAAATGAATGTCAACATAATATGTTCTGTGTTTTGATGTTGCACGACACTAATATTATCATAGTAGATAATAGATGAGCGAATTGAAGTAAATGATAACAAACCAGAAGAAGTAAATTGAATATTCAACGATTTGTTTTTCAAAATAGAAAATTTGATGCAGTAAAAATGGTTTCTAGGGGAGAGAGAGAGTGATAGGGGCTATCAGTTTTTGTCGAGTGAGTTGGATAAGTAGCTAGTGTTTTGCCATTTGAAATGGCGCATGTGGAACATTTTTGGTGTGATCCCCCATTTGAAATGACAAACGTCTTCTGGGCATCCGTCGTTTCAAATGGCAAGTGTGACCAGTACATGCCAGATTTGACAACTCCTAATTTTTAATTTTCCTTTTTATATTTATTGTATTATATGTTTTTACTTTTATTTTATTTTTTTAAAAGACTAATAATTAGTATTATTTATAAAATATATAATTAATTATTAAAAATTAATTAGTATTATTAAAAAGACTATTTTTACTTTCATTTATTTTACTTTATTTATAATTAATTAGTATTATTAAAAAGGCTAATATTTAATATTATAAATTAACCTTAATTAGTATATTAATATTACTTTTAATTAGTCAATTAATGTTATATTTATTAATTAAAAGTAATATTAATATACTAATTAATGTTTAATTAATGATACTAACAAGTTTTTTAACCCACGCGTTACGGTGCGGGGAGCGTCTGTTTATAGGTAGTCATTAATCAAAAGCAGTTTCAACAATAGATGACAGTGGAGTAATATGTGTATAGTTGATAATTATATTATACACCAACTTTTGAACCTGTGTATTATACGGGTTTTGTCAAATGATAAAGATAAATAAGGTCTGTTATTTCAGTTGTGATTCTCAAAATACTTGTAAATTAATTTAATGTAGACTTAATGAAAAAAAAACAAATAGGGTTAACGAAAAATACTAAATATCATTATTTTGGAAACACCATGTGTTGATTTGTAAGAAATTTAAAAAAAATGTACTAAAGTTGCGTAGTTGGTCAAACCTTAGGTATGAAAAATGACACTTGATTCAATAATGAATATAATCCACACTATGTTATAACCCATTTGACAAAATGGTTTTGACCCATGACTCATGACCCATGAATAATAGCTAGAATAAATAAGATAAGAGATTAGAAATTAAGTGAAATGTAAGCTTGACACCTAAGCTTCAACATTTTCTTTTACTAGTATTGTAAGATAAGAAAAGATAAGATGTATGATAAGATTGTAAGATTGCGTGGCTATTATTGAAAGTTGGATGAATAGTGAAATTAGTGAGAGAAAGAAATGTTGGTTTTTAATATATATATATATATATATATATATATATATATATATATATATATATATATATATAATTATTGGTCTTTTTAATAATACTAATTAAATATTAACTATTTTTTTAAAGGTATTAAATATTAGCTATTAATAAAAGTAAAAAACGGATTAGTTTTTTAATAATACTAATTAATTTTTAATAGTTAATTATATTATTTTATAAATATAATTCTTAGTCTTTTTAAAAAATAAAATAAAAGTAAAAACATATAATACAATAATATAAAAAATATAAAACTAGGAGTTGTCAAATCAAATGCCAAATATTGCAGGTACTGTTCTGTTCACACTTGCTATTTGGAATGGCAGATGTCTAGACGACACCATTTCAAATGGCGGATCACACCAAAAATGTACCACATCCGCCTTTTCAAATGGCGGAACACTGGCTACTTGTCCAACTCACCCGACAAAAAATGACAGCCTCTACATTTAATCAAAGATCCGCTATTTCAAATGACAGATTACCCAAAAAATCATTATCACTCTTTCTCTCTCCTAAAAATCATTTCTACTACATCAAAGTTCCTATTTTGAAAAAAATTTTCAATATTCAACATATCTTAACACTAACTTTAGTAATTGCGTGATATTCTGCCTCAATACCGAAACAAGACACAATACATGACGCTTAGAATACCGAGATAACATGTTATATATATCCAAAGAACATAAATACAAAGGGGTGGGTCAACGGACATTTGGACAATGTCTCTAATTGGCATCTGAATAACTATACAAGAATTGGTTGATACGTGTAGTTATAACACATAATATGAAGTTCCTTTAGTGCAAAGGAGTATGCTCTTGAAAGCATTTAAATGTGGTTCTCGACTATCATTCATGTATAAACAAACTTTGCATGAGAGATATCTAGACGTGTGAATATGAAATAATGATAAAGTGAGGAATCATTAACTGGGGGGGGGGGGGGGGGGGGGGGGCTAGACTAACTTTAAAGTTGGTGTCAACAAAGGAAGTAGTCGACTTACATTTAGATATCTTATGTAACACCTCAGTTTTAAAGTCTGGACGTATAACTTGATATTATTGGGTTTCAGTGGTGATCAGTTAAAATTTTGTTTATTAAAGCCGATTCAATAAACATGATAAATAATAATTAATCTCATTAATTAATAATTATATGTAGCGGAAAGTACACAATTAATCAGCACCGAAACTAAACCCGACAGGATCTGGTTACAGACAATACGAGTACGAGTCAAACACTAAATATATAATTATAAACTAACAATATATTTAAGTTTACCTCGGTTAATAAATAACCGGTTGAGACACCGAAGGCTAACAAACCGAGCTAGGTGATACAACGAAATCAACGACCAACGGTGGCGGTGCACGGCGGCAACCCGGCAGCGGCGGTGGTGTGCGATTGCGGACGGCGGCGGACAGCAGTGGTCGGCTGCGGACAGCAGCGGTCGGCAAAGGCGACTGGCAATGGCAGCGACGACGACTGGCAGTGGCAGCGATGAAGCAGCGGCAGTGGTGGTCTTGACAGGCGGTGGCTAGGGTGGAGAAGGAAAGAGATGGACTTGTAGATTGGATTCAGGTTAAGGTTAAAAAATATCCCATATTTATATAACCACTTAATTAGGTTTAACTAATCTAATTAGTTATAAACCCAATGGGCCAATAAGTCCCTATCTTGCTCCAAAGCCCGTTCCATGTAATTTTATCTCATTAAAGTGTCTAACCCGGTTAACTAACTTAAGCGGGTTTATAGATCGTTACCTCACGGTGTAACTCTCACGGGTCATAACTTGGTTGGCCGTATTGACTTACCCAAACCAGTCCATAATTCCAACAGTCTCCCCCTTGGACAGTTTCCGGTTAAGTTACTGACAGCTAGCAGTGCCCTAGCTACACATAGCTGCCCCCAACAGGTTATAACATTTTAAATTCATTAACCAAAACCATCTAGAAATACACTATTGCAAGATAACGAATTTTAAAGATTCAATTGGAATAGGACTATCTCAGTGATTTGGGAATATCCGCTTCCCAATTTAATCTATTAACAATTTAATTCAAATACGTATATTTTCGCATTATCCTTAATATGTAAATTATTTATTACTAACTATTATAATATTTTAGAATATCTTAATTGAATTAATCTCATCCCAAAATCACAAACTTGAAAAAGCTATAACTTTATATTAACTTCTCTTTAAATCTCATAAGTTCTCAACTAACTAAACTCGACTCACCAAAATCCTCATTTAAATTTATACTCTCGATCTTAAGAATTGTTATGAATTAAACTTTTGCGCATATCGACTCATGAATCAAGTTCCTTTATCTATCACGATTAACTTCATATTCTACTCTTAGCTTATTCTCGATCATCATAATGTTCGCTTCAAGAAATCCATTTCAATCTCCAAAATTTGTAACTTTCCTAATCAAAATATATAATAGAAATCACCTGGTTTTATTAATCAAATCCGAACATTTAATAAGTATCTTTTGAATTTATATATAAAGTTATCAAAACGTTTGTTTCTTTCAAAATGATGATTTTAAATGTGTTATAACCCACATGATGAAACGAGTTATGCGGACCATCCGACGATAACAGTAATTATGGTCCGGAATATAATTATCCAAGTTCTCGCATGGAAATCATAACGCGTACAATTGTGTATCATGATTTAGAACCTAAGGTAGCTTGGGTAATGGTACGAATGATAAGATGGTAAGGACATGGTGGATACGCCGCTGGTACATCCTATATATAAGTGCCCTTATCGGATTGTCATTTGAAGCATTGCTTCGGTTATTAGAAGTTCTATGTTATGATATTTTCCTTAAAAATTTCATTATTTTCAAAACGATGATTTTTAGTTTTCCTTAATTTCAGGACGAAATTCCCTAAAATATGAGAGACTGTAACATCTCGGATTTTTCGTTTACGTTTAAACCGACCCGAGAATAACTTAGATCTTTATTATTAAACAAAAATCAAATATTTAGGTTTCTAAAGTTCACTTTAAACCCCTCATAATTTATATAATGTTCATTTCGTCTTTATCGCAGTGCAAGCTCAATATTTGACCAATAATCAAACCACAAGGACTAAAAGCGTCAAAAATCAAAATTCTACCTTAGGAAGGCCGGAGCGCCGTGTGGCCAGCTCCACCCCTTCCATCACGCGGCGCGGTGGTGGTGCTGCACAGATTCGTTGTTCGATCTCGTTTCCTATTTCGTTTTTAGCATGTAAATCGCTTATTTTAGGCATAAATCGAGTGAATTAAGGTCCAAGAAAAGGATATTAACTAAATATACAAGTCCATACTCTAAAATACTGATCATGAACGAAATCTACAACTTATTTTCATTGATTTAATCATTAAATGCATATTCGGTTTCCTAAACGAGTAAACCTTCCAAATATAGTTCGTTTTTGTAATCTCTATATAAACACATCATAATTCTCTGCCACAAACCTATATCCTAACCCTATAGAGACCCTCCAGCCGTCACCTACCTTCAACCTTCACCATCTTCTTTGGTTTTCGCGTTATTGTTGAAGATACAAGTTAAGACGGTTGACTTTGCTTGCTTTAGGATCTTTAACTCTTTGCTTCTTTTGATCCTTTCACTTTCCGGGTAAGTTGTAAACATAGGAATCGTTCATACATATTCCCTAGTCAGTAACCTTCATTCAATTTCAATGGTTGAAGGGTGTTGACTGGTCAATTCGCTTAAAACCCATTAAAGGGCAAAATAGTCAACAAGTTTGACTTTATATTTTCTCATGCTTCTGGTAGGATTCAACGTTCGGTCCAGAAGACTTTTATTCTCGTAACGAAATTTTAAGGCTACTGACCAAAACCCGACTTCCGACTTGCTGTTCGGATTCTGGTAAGTACCAGCTCGCTTAAATCTTAAATATAACATAAATGGAGTTCTAGACGTCCGTTTGGATTGATTCCAGCGGCATTAAGTTCGTTTTTACTTATATAATCATATATCAAAGTTTTAGGTTCTGATCATTAATTTCGTTCGACGCGTAGTGGACGAGTCGCTTAATCTTTAGTTCGTTTATCTTAATAACTTGCCTTTAATCTAATGTGAGTTTTATCATTCCCCTATTTTACTCAGTTTTCTAAAATTTTTTGGGAACATATGCGTTTATCATACTATATATGTATCAAAAATAGCAAACGTGTAATTGTGTGTGATTAATCAAATATACTTGCTATGTGCTTACTTGTCTATGATGCATTCGTTTAGCATATCCCCTTGTGGAGGGTTCTCATTAACCAACGCCCGATTCTCTTGGCAACGGTCTTATTATTATTATTTGCTCATGATTGATTTACCGGCACCCGATTCGCTTGGCAATGGTTTAATTGACAACTTATTTGCTCATGGTTTGATTTCATTACCGCATTTATTACATTTTGCTTAATTTTCTTATTTATTATATTAACATTATTGTATTGCAAAACTGGTGGTAAACTCACTCAACATGTGTTGTTGACAAACTCTGTTTTCTATGCATATGCAGGTTGCTTGAAGTTGAAGTATGGACACTTAGGAAGACCTTAGGGTTTTAATGAAGACAAACATGAATCTAAATTTGTGATATTTATTTATTTGGAATATTTTGTTGTATTTGGATATTATGTGTATTCTTGGAATAAAATAATTAATTAGATATTGTCACTTTTATATTATGATAGTATCTTCGAGCTGTGAGCAATCGGATCACGCCCCGACATTTCCGCCTTAGGTTGGGGTGTGACATCATGCTTGTCCTGAGTCATCGGTTTAGTGAACGGGTCAGCTAGGTTTTGATCTGTGTCTACTTTGCTTAATATGATGTCTCCTCGTTCCATTATTTCCCGAATGAGATGGAATGTGCTTAATAGAATGTGCTTGGCTCTGTGATGAGACCTGGGCTCTTTGGCCTGAGCAATAGCACATGTGTTATCATAGATTAAGTCGATCAGTTTCCGAAATCTTGGAACCAGATCGAGGTGGGCTATGAATTTCTTCATCCAAGCAGATTGTGAGCGAGAAACATCTCGGTCATTCTGGAAGCTAGCATCAGTGTAACACCTTACAGTGAGCTCTTCTTCCACTCTTCCAAACACTAATAACATGTCCTTGGTCCTTTTCAGGTACCTTAGAATGTTCTTTACAGCAGTCCAGTTGGCCATGCCAAGGTTCTGCTGAAAACAACTAGTCATGTCAGCGCATACGAGACGTCAGGTCTAGTACATAGCATTGCATACATGATAGAACCAATCGCTGAATCATATGGAATTGCTTGCATGTGCTTAGTTTCAATGTCTGGTGCCGGAGATTGCGATTTGTTCAACACGGTTCCTTTAGCCATGGGAAGAGCTCCTTTCTTGGAGTTATCCATTGAAAAGCGTGCCATTACTTTGTCTATTTATGTCCTTTGACTCAGCCCTAGAAGCCGCTTAGACCTATCTCGGTAGATCTTGATTCCTAGAATATAAGCAGCTTCACTAAGATCTTTTATTGCGAAACAAGGTCCCAACCAGTTCTTAACTTTCTTACGCATAGGAATGTTGTTTCCAATGATCAATATATCATCCACATACAGGATGAGGAATGATATAGTGCTCCCACTAGCCTTTCTATAAACACAAGGCTCATCTTCATTTTTGATAAAACCAAACTCTTTGATTTTCTCATCAAAATGAAAATTCCAGCTGTGAGATGCCTGTTTAAGTCCATAAATGGACTTATTCAGTTTGCATACCCTGTTAGGATATTTAGGATCGACAAAACCTTCAGGCTGAACCATATAGACATCTTCAGAAAGATGTCCATTAAGAAAAGCAATTTTGACATCCATTTTCCATATCTCGTAGTCATAGTATGCGGCTATGGCAAGTAATATCCTTATCGACTTAGTCATAGCAACGGGCGAGAAGGTTTCATCATAGTCAATAGCTAGATTTTGAGTAAAACCTTTCGCGACTAGCCGTGCTTTATAAGTTTGTACATTTCCATGCATGTTTGTTTTCTTCTTGAAGATCCACTTGCTCTCTACAGCCCGACACTCGGGAGGGGGGGTAGCTCAACCAAGTTCTAGACTTGATTGTTACGCATAGATTGCATCTCGGCGTTCATGGCATCTTGCAATTCTCAGATTCTGAATCTAAGACAACATATTTGTAATTAGCAGGTTCGTCGCATGACTCGGCTACTAAGAGGACTTTGGGACCATCTAGATGCCATAGGTATTTAGAATTCGGTACGCGAGTCCTATTACTTCTGCGAACGCTTGTGTTCATGTTCGGTGTATCAGCAACAACAACTTGTTGATCAAATGTTTCAACTTCCTCTGCGTTTGTTTGTGGTTCTTGAATTTCTTCAAGATCGACAATATTATCTCCAGTTCCTCGATCGAGAATTTCCTTCTCGAGAAAGTGGCCCTTCCTTTTGATTGAAATCACATTTATATCAGGATGGAAGAAATAATATCCGCTTTGGTTATAGTATCCGACGAAAACAACCTTTACGCCGCGAGGATCGAGCTTATCATCAGAATCACTAGTGACATAAGCATCACATCCCCATACTCTAAGGAAACACAAATTGGGTTTACGCCCATGCCATATCTCAGATGGGGTTTTGCTTACCTTTTAGTTAGAGCCAGATTGACAATGTGGGCGGCGGTCAAAAGGGCAAAGCTCCAAAAGGAGTGAGGCAAGATAGTTCTACACATCATTGATCAGACCATGTTTAGCAGGGTTCGATTTCTCCTATTGCACACACCATTATGTTGGGGTATGCCGGGTGGAGTGAGCTGTGAAATAATTCCACGCTCTTTTAGATGATGTATAAATTCTGAGCTGAGATACTCTCCACCTCGATCTGATCGAAGCATTTTAATAGTTTTCGCGAGTTGGTTTTCCACTTCGTTTTGAAACTCTTTGAACTTTTCAAAAGTTTCATGCTTGTGTTTCATAAGATACACAGAAGCATATCGACTGTAATCGTCAATAAATGAAGCGAAGTATCTTTCATGATTCCTAGACATGGTTCTGAAAGGACCGCATACATCAGTATGCATGATTCTTAGCAGATCCTTTTCTCGTTCATTCTGATGAGTGAATGAGCATTTGGCGAGTTTGCCAGCTAAGTAGGATTCGCAGTTTTCAAAAGAGTCTGGTCCTGTGGATTCAATAATCCCTTCGGATTGGAGTCTCTTAACTCGTGCCTTGCTTATGTGGCCAAGTCGGCAATGCCATAGAAATGTATCATTGATGTCAGATCTGATACGTTTAGAAAGATTATATACATTATTGTTTATTTGAACATCAATCTCATAAATACCATTTCGAGGTTTAGCCTCAAAATAAAAGATATAATTCAAGTAGGTAGAAATAAAAATACCATTAAAAGCGTACTTACTTGTTCAAATAGCAAAGAAACTGAAATAATGTTTCTGGTCAAACCAGGTGCAAACAAACAGTTATTCAAAGTAACTACAAGGCCAGATGGACAAGCAAAACAATATGTGCCAGTTGCAAGAACTGGGGTTCTCTTCCCATCACCAACGATGAGTTCCATGCTGCCTTGTTTCAACTTCTTCCAGTTTTCAAGATCCTGCAAGACATTAATGATGTGGTAACCACATCTGGTATCAAATACCCATGTGTTGCTTGAGACAGTGAAAAGTTCAATAACGTAAATGGAAATACCTTTAGAGGAGCTTTCACCATTGGTCCTCTGCCTTTTCAGCTCAGCAAGGTAGTCGGGACAGTTACGCTTCCAGTGTCCCATTTTGTTGCACTTGTAGCACTGGCGCTCCTTAGGAGGCAGCGGTGGTACCTTTGCAACACCCTTGTTAATGTTGGTGGCAGACCTAGCAGCAACAGTAACCTTCTTCTTGCCTTTACCCTTATGACCCCGGTTCTTGAGTTTAGGCTTGACGACACCAGCAGATTGAACCATAAGAACTTGATTGTTTTTAACGGGAATTTTCTTGAGCATTCCATGAAGCTCCGGCACTGTCTTCACCCAGCCATTCATATTGAAATTCATTACGAACTGGTCGTAAGAGCTAGGAAGAGAGTTTAGGATGAAATCCGCTGCCATTTTATCTGACAGGGGATAATCAAGTTTCCTTAATTATCGATGTACCCTTTCATCTTGATGACATGCGCACTTACAGGTGATCCCTGTTCCATTCTGTAGCTGATGAGCTGCTTCATGATGTCATGGCGTTCTTGACGGGATTGTTTCTGGATGATGCCCTTGAGTTGTTCAAGCATCTCATAGGCACCAAAATCTTCCAAGCCTTTAGCAAGCTCATAAGACATGGTGGCTAGCATGATATAGACAACTTCAGTAGAGTCGTCCATATGTTTGTCAAGAACCCTTTTGGCATCAGCAGTATTGTTTTCAGGCTCAGTTGGAACAGGTCTATCAAGAACATAGTGCTTGTTTGCCATCTTGAAAACAAGTCCCAAGTTGCGGTGTCACTCAAGAAAGTTGGTGCCATTCAACTTTTCTTTCTCAAGAATAGCCTTGAGAGTGAATGAGGAGTTATTATTAATAGACATCTATTTAAATAAGCAAAAGTAAATTTTAATTAGTATTTTCGATGATTTAATCCTATTATTAATGACCCAATAACATTAGTAAATAGGAACTTGAGAATCTGGCTTCCAGATACTAATGACAGCTGTAGCACACAACATTAGTAAGTGGTTAGGCAGACAGACAACGATTGCCAGTTGTGAATGGAGCACAACTCTCGTTTATGAGGCCTATTAAGACAGCATTTGCCTAAGTAGATACGTTTAGCCTCATCTATGCCCACCTTAGTCTCCAGACAGCTGTAGCACGTAACAGGAGAATAAAGTAATAGCCGCCCTACTATAGTCACTTGTGAAAGGGCCGGATGTGTCGACGAAACCCTTTTACCTTGAAGGGATAGGCTAGAAATCAAGTGCCGTGCTGTAGCTCCAAACACTTGAAGTTTCGCAGTATGCCTCAAGTGTGACTTATAGTAGAATGACATAGACTATTGATTTAAATTGGGATTAATTTTAAATATTACCGAATAGAGTAAAAGTCCAGTTTTACTTTATTGATCGAGACAATTTGATGAACCCTTTCATCTCTCAGGACACTTAGTTTTATATAACCCATTAAAACTAAGTTTGTCGTGATAATACTAACCAATTTTAAAGTTAATAGTTTTACCTATTAAGTTATTAGTCATGAAAAAATAAATTTAGTTTAAATTTGCAAACATGATTGGTTAATTTATTTTAAAATATTTGGTATTAGGTTGGTGGTATTATAACCTATTATAATTAAGCAAACAACCATAATAGCAAATAAGAATATGTAAATCTTAAATGGCCAAGATTAGTGATTGATCTTGCTAGAGCCTATTAGCAAGATCAATCGGGTCAAGGGCTCACAACACAAAACAACCATAAGGATGAACTCTTGGTACATCCCGTCATCTTTGGTAACTCCCAGTGACTTCAAGAACTCCATGAGCTCGTCTTCGGTTTTCCTTCGGGTCTTCTTCATTACAAAATTACACTAATACAAGTAATGAAAAACTAAACCCTATCTATTACAATTTTGAACCATCAAGGTGGCCAAAAACCATAAACTAAAACCGAAAACTAAATACAACTTTTGAACCATCTATATGGGCAAAATAAAAAATCATTCAACCAAAAAACAAGGTCTGGCCAGATTTACATATTCAACGAAAAATAAGTAGGGCAATATTTTCGTCAAATAAAATAAATAAAATTTTGACCAAACTAGAATTGCCCTAATATTTTATCTAGATAAAAAAATGTCAACTACCTTGAAGTTTATGATGTAGAACCGGTGAAAATACCGGATTCGACTCGTATGTTATAACCAAGGCTCTAATACCACTGTTGGGTTTCAGTGGTGATCAGTTAAAATTTTGTTTATTAAAACCGGTTCAATAAACGTGATAAATAATAATTAATCTCATTAATTAATAATTATACGCAGCGGAAAGTACACAATTAATAAGCACAAAAACTAAACCCGACAGGATCTGGTTACAGACAATACGAGTACGAGTCAAACACTAAATATATAATTATAAACTAACAATATATTTAAGTTTACCTCGGTTAATAAATAACCGGTTGAGACACCGAAGGCTAACGAACCGAGCTAAGTGACACAACGAGATCAACAACCAACGGTGGCGGTGCACGGTGGCAACCCGGTAGCGGCGGTGGTGTGCGGTTACGGACGGCGGCGGACAGCAGCAGTCGGCTGCGGACAGTGGTGGTCGGCAGAGGTGACGGGCAGTGGCGGCGACTGGCAGTGGCAGCAATGACGACTGGCAGGGGCGGCAACGGAGCAATGGCGGTGGTGGTGTTGACCGGCGGTGGCTAGGGTGGAGAAGGAAAGAGATGGACTTGTTGATTAGATTCAGGTTAAGGTTAAAAAATATCCCATATTTATATAACCCCTTAACTTGGTTTAACTAATCTAAGTAATTATAAACCTAATGGGCCAATAAGTCTATGTCTTGCTTCAAAGCCCGTCCCATGTAATTTTATTTAATTAAAGTGTCTAACCCGGTTAACTAACTTAAGCGGGTTTGTAGTTCGTTACCTCACGGTGTAACTCTCGCGGGTCATAACCCAGTTGGTCGTATTGACTTACCCGAACCGGTATATAATTCCAACAGATATATGTTTATTTATTTTACGCAATGAAAAACATTTTTCATTTAAATAATTAACTCAAAAGTTGAATAAAACACAAGTTAAAAATAGGGACTTAAAACACCATTTTTGTCACTACAAAACGTTTTTAAAATATGATAATTATAATCTCTTCTCTTCTGAAATAGTATAGCATTTTTGTCATATATAGCCAGAAGGTCTTAACGTCACCTAAGGAATGGTCCTTTCGGCAACATATACTATCCTTGCTAAAAATATTATCCTTCATGTATGATTATCTGAAAATACTTTTTAGAAAATACGACAGCTAAAGCTAGAATACATATAACTAGCATATTTCATAAGCATTATTTGATGTAAGTCATCACTTGACCAAACATATCTTCTTGATGATTTTAACATTCAACTTTTTTCTTTCAAATATTTTCATTTATGTTCATTCTAATCAACCCAGTAAAACAAGCAGTTTTACTTGGCCAACAAGGCCTACTACTAAGAGTAATGGCTAGTCATGACACTTTATTTGCTAATCAATTCAGTAAAACAAGCAGTTTTATGTGACTAACAAGGCCTACAACTAGGAATACTATCATGTTATCCCCTAAATATTTATATAGCTAATCAAGTATAATGTGCACCAAGTGTGTTAAAATATGCGAAGTTGTGAGTAAAGATATGGTTTATTGAATAACTTGGTCAAAGGTATGTTTGCATACGTAGGTGGATGAAAGAATGTCAAGAAGTTGTGTTGTCATATGAAGAGCTTCAACCATTATCAAGGAGGAACATGAACTTGAAAAAAGAAACAGGGTTTGAATGGCATTATTAAGCATCTGAATTATAAGTTTTGATTTGCCATTTTGTTGAGACGTTCGAAGACGTGAGAAACTAATGCATGAATTCTATTCCATGGCAAAGAGGTCATGAAAAGTCTTGTCAAATTCTCAACCATGATCGCATAATGGAAATTTTATTTCATGATTAAGTTGAGTTATAACATATGGATGAAAAATGTAAAATTTGGAGGTAGTATATGATTTACAGCTTAAAGTATAAACAAAGAAAATGAAAAAAGTTAAGTCGCCACTGTTGGTGTGCAGTTTCCACTACTTGTCGCCCTCTACTCCTAACGCTCGATTTGTAGACATTTTAGTCTAGTTAATATGCAAATGCCAGAGTTACCACCATATAGTCCAACAAAAAATAAAAAATATTCTTGGGGTGTGATTATACCTTATGATATCTTACTAGGCACATTTGGATACCGACGTTTGGATAGTATTACACTAAGCTTGGATAAAGATGTTTGCATTTGGATAAGAGTTTGAGGGATTTCGTATACTCTCAAACACACTAAATTTCAGCAACTAAAGCATGCATTTTCAGTTGAATTTCAGGCTCAATGCATTTACAAGTTGCTCTTGCTATTGTACCTAGCTTGTGAGAATAACACGTTCCCAAAGATAGCAAGGACTAAGGAGGAATATTGTGAGGTGCTACAAATTCATTTTAGTTGGTTTAGTTAGATAATGGGTAAAGCTAGGTTAAATTGAGTTCAAGTGGGTAGAAATGACGTGTGAAATAACATGTTTTTTTAAAAGTTTTTTGTTTTCATTAAAATCTAATTTGACTAAGCGTACTTCGAACCGTCACACATTTAAAAATTGGTTTTTGAATGTTACCGGTTGGACTCAGAAATGATACAACCGATTGTACTGGGCGGTTCAATTGGATTGACTAGTTAACCCTAAAATTCCATATAAATACAACTTCAAGCCAAAAGATAATCCAAGAGTACATAATTTCGTGGTATAGTAAAAGTTGCTAGGTTAAAACTGATTTATTCGATGATACATGAAAGCCGGTAAATTAAAATCATTAATCATAGGTAATGAGTTGCTAAAAGCCTTTGGTCTAACATCTAAACAATAAAGTTTACCTTTTACTAAAACCGGTACGGCGAAATAAGCCGGTATTATATTTTCGATTAATGCCGGTATTATTATATTTACTAGATGGGTGCTCGCGCTATGCGCACGCAACTTGACATTGAACACATAGTCTGTGTCGGTAGATGCGTCACCTGATGGCAGTGTATTCGTAGCCCGAAATTGGACATGTAACTCGTGCAAAGCAAGTTGAGTGTAATCGAAGATTGAAACATACGTAACCGGACCAGGATGCACGTACTGACATTAAAACTTGCTTAACCAACAACACGTGTGTAATTCATGCTGATTACCGGTGCAGAGCGCTGGGTTGAGCGCTTATCAAGACTGGGTTATGCGCGTTACTTGGTGCTAGACACACGTTTATCGGCCCCGGTACATGTAAACAGCGGCATTTGCGTAACCGGTGACGAAAATCAAGAAGCAAACCTGATATATACAATGATTTCAAATAAATCATTCTTTTAAACCAGCTCATTTTGGCCCCAAACCCGTTCCGACTCGACAACGTTCTGACTTGGCCCCTTTCTACTCGAACCTGACCAAATTAACCATTTTTTTTGTAAGGGCTTGTTCCGAACCTAATCAACTTTTACAAATGACTCAAGCTCGCCTGACTCGACCTGCTACCGGTTCTAAACGGTAATTGCGTAACATGTTAACTTTTTTAAACTAAAAAAATATTGCAATATCATACTCAAATTAATGAGAATAAAAGACTCGTTTTTATTATGTAATTTTCTTGGACAAGTATCAACGAGTGAAAAAAAGGTCATGTGGAAGTTAGTTTTGAATATGAGGCACATTAGTAACTAAAATTTACAAAAAAAAAGTTAATTACCCCTAATTTATATATTTTTGATGCATGTCAAACTTTAATCTCTAATTTCTTTGTTAACATGAAGTTGAGGAACCAAAAATTGTAAGTATATTTTGAAAGAATGAAAGTTAATTGCCTCTGATTTCTATATTTTTGATGCATGTCAAACTTTAATCTCTTTGTTTTAATCCGATCTTTAAAATCAAAACGTAAAGTTGGGGTTCTTGCAGTTGCAGACTTCTTTTTTACGTTTGACGAATGGTTAAATTGGTGAGTTGTAACCGAAGCTGATAACGGAGGCAAAGATCAAAAGCAAGAATCATAGCAATGATGATCAAAATAAGAACAAGACCATATGGTGGTGAGCTATTGTCATAAATGGCGGCATTACCCGAATAATAACTCTTTCCTCCGTTATTATTCCTCTATGCTGTTATAAACTTCATTAGTTAGTATTATCTTATCTATCTATATCTATAATATACTAGTGTATATAACTCGTGTGACACACGGGTTCTAAATCATTTTTTAAACATATAAAAAACATATTAAAATATAATAACTGAAATTTTAAAAATCAAATAAATATGTAATCAAATAACTTACATATGCACACACAGTTGAAGGTAAACAATTACATTAAAAAAATGTTACAAAATGTTCAAATGAAAGTCAACTTCTTAGTACGAAGAATGCATATGAAAGGCTAAAATGACATTACAAAGTGATCATGTTTCTCCATATTAGTTTAAAAGCTAATAATTTATAAAAAAGGGCTTCAAAAACGGCTTCAACAATTAGCCTATTCCTGAAATGAAATCAGGATTCAATGTGGTAAATAACACCCAGATCCATAACAAAATAATAATAGTAACGGAACTAGACCGACCCCACGCGTTCAAAAAGCTTTCCTTCTTGGCATGTTGCCTATGTTTTTGTACCAGACTCCAAAACCTGCAGATGATCATTTTTGTGAGTTAGCTTAATTACTAGATGGTTTATGGTTTTATGTTATACTATTGGATGATCATAAACTCCTGGTTTAATAATCTATACTAAGAAACACATACGTATATAATTAAATAAAAAATGAAGATAACATATATTGATCAAGCAATTAAAATTTATACAAGGTTGATATAAACAAAAAATTGTTCATGTTACATGTTTGTGTTCGGTATAATCCTTCAAGCCTTTTGACTTGATTAATATTGCCTAAAAAAGTCAAAATAGCTCCAAAATTCAACTTTGATTCAGAAGAAACTAAAATTTACTAAAAAGTCACGGTTACCACAATTTCCAGTATGACCAAATTACCCCTAGCATCAGATAACATCCTCAATCTATTGTAGCTTCTAATTATTTTCTTATAAGTATTTATAGAAAGAAAAATAGTCTTAATTTCCACCATATAGGTTTTGATTAACGCAAATCAAGATTGAAAATGATTTTGCATAATCATGATAGCAATCATTGACAAAAAAGAAGTGATATAGATTATAACAGTGAAGGATAATTTTGCAAAAAAAGAAAAGAAAAAGGGAAAAACAAAGTCGCTTACAAAATAAGGGTACCAACAGTGACACTTGCCCGTAAGGAAACCTCTTGATTCTTTCACTGATTCGAGTTCTCTCCTGAAATTGATGCCAAAATGATAGCAAATTAATATCAATTTTACATGAAACTGATCATATATATCTCAAGATTACAAATGAAATCTCAGTATCCGTTTGTACAACGCTCCATGGCTGTCTGGCGAATCCTCTTTTTGCAAGCGTTTTCCAAGGAATCATTGATTCTTGTTGAAAATACAAATAATTATCAATATTACATCTCAAAAGACGATTATCAATATTGGCTCATATGATAAACCAAATTAGGAGTATTAGTTCCAATCTCTCCATTCTACAAACAAAATTTGCAGGAAACTAAAGAACAATATAATTACATAATTAAAAAACTAATGCAGATTATAAAGAAGCATTATTAAATCAAGAATGTACCTGTGGCATCTTCAAATCACAATCCCTGCTGCTTTTCATGCTACCAAATGAGGATTTGTGCATTTCATTCTCTTTTGGCTATTTGGGGCAAGAATCTTGATGAAGAAGAAGATGGCCCTAAAGAGAAACTGATTTGGTTATTTGATGTCCCTAATGTACTCAATGAACTACCTTTATCAATCCAGTCTCAAATCATTTTACTCAAAAAAGAAATAAATTAAACCTTCAATTATACATGATGAATCACAACATTTTTGGTCTGTAAATAATTAGTAGGTATGGATGCTTCTTTTGACTTTTAGTTAACATACTTAAAAAGATTGCCATATGTTGATAAATTAAGATCAGTGAAGGTTATTTCTGATATCAAAAGGCAAAAGCATAAAGTTAACTGCTAATACATGCCACTAAACAATATCAAAATAATCACAATAATATTAACAACTTCAAAGATAATAAATCAAACCAGAACTTGAAATAAACAAAAGTCAAAGTTATTCACCATTTTCAATCGTCAACGTCGATAGGAATCTGGCTGGTGTACTATTCTGCCTCACGAACTCGTCGAAACCAACAAAGAAGAAGAAGCCCTAAAACTAAAACGAAGAAATAGGTGCTTAAGTATCTAAATCTAACTTCGATTAACAAAAGCAACAGCCAAAACGGAAATAACTAGCCTTATCTCGACCGGAAATCGAAAACCGTGACCATTGTAGTCGAGTTATTTCAACCAGAAAATTGGTTGCTGGACTGGTTAGCTTCTTACTGGCAACGGTGTGATGAAGACGACCGAAGATTGAAGATGATGACGTTGAGAAGAGCGAGTATGAATGTTGAGCCTTGAATCACGAAGAGATCTGTGCTGTGGTGTGGTTGAAGAGGAGAAAGAGAATGCAGGTATTGTTTTTCAAACCCTAGATAACATAGAAAGCTTTCAGTGTAAGATTTCTTGATAAAGCTTCCTAAGGAAGGAATTCTAAAACCAGGAACTTTCATTTGACACGATAGTAAAGTAAATAGGGTGATGACAAGTGGCTAAAATGATCTTCATCTATAATATATATATATATATAAACGAAGCCCCTAAAATCCTACGTGTCACGATGTGGTCGCTTCCTCCTTTTATGGAAGCCACCAGATTGCTTGATTTTTAAATGGAGGTCTCTCATTGATTTAACCCAAATTCATGTGTATGGGTCTTACCAAAACCAAATAGCTCTTAAACGGGTTATAACATCTCATTAAATTAAAAATTAATCTTACCTATTATTTGATATGAAAATCCTATAAAATAGGGATATACTAAAATTTAATATCCAATTTAAAAAGAAAAAGATATTATTTATAATTAATAAACAATTTTATAGTAAAAAACATAAGTGGGTCATGGGTCACCAAATCCAGATAGCTTTTAAACGGGCTATAACATATCATTTATTTATGAAACCCTTTCATCATCAAACCCTAAGTATATTATTAACTTTCTTACAATAAAGAAAATTACAATCCAAAAAATAAATATTAAAAAACGAAAAATGTAAAACAATCATTCTCTCAAGCTATCAGATTGTTTTATTTGTAAATGAAGGCTTCTCACGCATTTGACCCGAATACATGGGTAAATGTCTCACCAAACCCAGATAGCTTTTAAACAGGTTATAATATCTCATTATATTAAAAATTAATCTAATCAAATATTTTGATATGAAAATTCTATAAAATATGGATATACTAAAAATTAATATCTTATTTATTTAAAAAACGAAATATCTTTATAATTAAGAAACAATTTTATAATAAAGAAAATAAACGGGCAATGGGTATCACCAAACCCAGATAACTTTTAAACCGAAATATAACATATCATTTATTTATGAAGTCATTTAATCATCAAACCTCAAGTATATTAATTATTAACTTTCTTACAATAAATAAAATTAAAATCCAAATATACATATGTAAATATTAAAAACGAATAATGTAAAACAACTCCCATAATACGGGGGATAAAATCTAGTTTATTATATAGGTAGATATAAACTAAACTTTAAAAGCTCTCTGGTTGCTCCCTAAATTCTCTCAAGTCACCTCATTGCTTTATTTGTAAATGGAGGCTTTTTATGAATTTGACCCGAATTCACGGGTATGAGTCATAGCTCTTAAACGGGTTATAACATCTCATTAGATTAAAACTTAATCTTACCAAATATTTGATATGAAAATCCTATAAAATAGGGATATACTAAAAAAATATTATTTATTATTAAGAAACAATTTTATATTAAAAAAATAAGCGGGTCATGGGTAACCAAATCCAGATAGCTTTTAAACGAGTTATAACATATCATTTATTTGTGAAACCATTTCGTTATCAAACCCTAATGGGGTGTTTGGGATTCCTTATTTTTTCCTTCTTGTAACTTGTTAACTTTTATAAGTTAAAAAGGTATTAGGTAATGTGGCTTTTTTAAGTTTTTAAAGAAGGAAAAAAGATGTTTTGATAAATTAGGAGGGAGTAACTTATCAAAAACAATTATATAAGTCAAAATGAGGTGCAAATTAGGAATCCCAAAAATGGCCTAAGTATATTATTAACTTTCTTAAAATAAAGAAATTTAAAATCTAAAAAATAAATATTAAAAAACGAAAAATGTAAAACAACCCCGTTACAATAAAAAAAATTTTAAATCCAAAACATAAATATTAAAAAACAAAAAATGTAAAGCAGCCCCTGTAATACGGGGGATAAAACCTAGTATTATTATAATACTTTATAGTGATTATCTAGAATTATTGATGGTTTAAATGATATTAACTACTGATTAACCGTCAATTAGGTTGTATATATGTGTAGTATCCGACACAGTGTAATGTACCAAGATGCTACTTTTACTTTCGTATGTGACATTTCCTTTTGAAATAGAAATATATAATCAACTTGATTGTTCATTATCTTTCATATGCAAGTGACAGTGTGTTCAGTTATTATAACAAGAACATGTGTACAAGTCTAGTTAGATGTAACTGCAAGATATCAATATTTTGATTTGTGAGTTAGGTTTCTGGTGAATTTGAGGATATTTAGAGATAGTTGGAATCTAGTTTTGAGTTTGATTTGGATAAGAAATAATAATTTTATCTTTTCCTCAGGTGTTCATTGAGCAGGATTCTCGTAACTATGCAGGCGTTGTTGAGGACTGTTGTGATTTTGAGACTGTTAATAGTGTTAATGGAGCTTACACCCTTTGTTGCAAGAACTAGTTGCTACTCCTTTCTTCCAGTATTATAAGGTATAGTTTATACCAAAGATGATTTCAGTTTCAAACAGCTGGGCCGATAATGAAGGAATAAATATGTTTTTATTATTTTCAAAATATGTGGGCTCGTGTTATTTGAGTAGTTATGATCTTTGTGGTTTCATTTGGGACCGGTTATGCTATGGTCTGATTGCCCCTTTTGGCCTGATGATGGTATGTGCATATTGATTCATTGAGACTGTTAATAGTGTTAATGGAGCTTACACCCTTTGTTGCAAGAACTAGTTGCTACTCCTTTCTTCCAGTATTATAAGGTATAGTTTATACTAAAGATGATTTCAGTTTCAAACAGCTGGGCCGATAATGAAGGAATAAATATGTTTTTATTATTTTCAAAATATGTGGGCTCGTGTTATTTGAGTAGTTATGATCTTTGTGGTTTCATTTGGGACCGGTTATGCTATGGTCTGATTGCCCCTTTTGGCCTGATGATGGTATGTGCATATTGATTCATTGCAGTGTAGGCAAATGTCCAAAAGATGATCTTATATGTCAGGAGGGAAACCCAGAGACCGCTGTTGATCGTACTATAGATGCTAAAACATTTAGACTTGACAGTAATGGATAATCCATGTGACGATGAAACTGATAATGGTCATTGATCATTCCCTACATCACTTTTATATTTTTTGGGTATATATAAGTTTGCTGCATTTAATAACTCTTTAATATCGATTGAAATTCTTTAATCTGCCGATGATATGACATATGTAAATTTGCAACTGAATCCCGAACAGTACATAGGTTACACAGTACCATCAGCCAGAAGAATATGGGATGTTGTATATTCTGTAATTTGTCCAAAATGTAAGCCCATGTTCTCATTTTTTTTACCCCCTTTTGGTTTCAATTAGGCTATGCAAAATGCCATTTATGAAGTTGCAGTCGGATAAACAAGTTACCGAATTCCGAACAAGATTTATACCACATATATTGTTGGTTATTTTAGTGCTATTGGATTAATTTTTCGATCGAGGAAATAACGTTAGAGATTAAACGAGTTTGGTGACGCGGGAGTGCGGGCTCAATTTAATACTAACGTTATTTGGGCTTAAGTAATTATCTACTTGGACTTAATTGTAAAGTTAAATGGGCTTGTAATGGATTATTACTTGGGCTCATGTAATTGGTTTTAATAAACCAATGGTTTTCATAGCCATACTATACTTCGATCAAATATAGAAAAGAGAATACTGTTACTTGTTCTTCATCATCACATAGAATCAACAATATCCAATTCCATCTACAGAAATTCTCTGTCTTATCCGATAAATCATTGTGTGTAACCCATAAATAGGTTTATCTGATAGTGATTACACGATTCAGAGAATAATCCAGGTTGCAATTTGTTCATCTACAATCGCATACAAGATTACCAGATTTGTTTATTCGTTTAATTGATTGATTTGGGTTATAGACCAACCAAAATATACAACAAAGATAAACCTATTGGGTTAATTCTAATTGCAAGTTCTGGTAATGTTTTATTTTCGAGTGGTCTGTGGTTCAATTAAAAGTTCTATAGAAACCCTAATTCACAAATCGGTGGATTTAGTAAAGAACCGTTTTGTCTGGAATATTAGTTTGTGATATGGAGGCGTGGGGTTTACATCGTAAGAACAGATTTGACTTTCAAGAATATTGGAATGTTAGTTTGTGAAATGTGGGTGAAGATTTATCATTAATTAATTAGTACCTGCGCATGACATATTATGGGAGATATAAATATTATATAATATAACAACCGGAAATTTGCTCTGCACATGAAGGGGGTAATTTATTTTCCTTTTCTACTTTCATTCATTCACATAAAGGAGAAAAGAAATCTGTTTTTTGTTTTGTGAATGACTATGCTAATGGAGAAAATATATATGTTATATTGATATACATATATATTTTGTTCTCTCAATAAAAGGATGAATTCATGGGTATATATGTGGAATTCTCTTGAAATATATGATACGCATATTTTGCCCATGGAAAAGAATATGTTCACTGGATATTATTGTGTGAAAGTATTAATATCTGAAAGTACGAAACAATCTCAAAATATAGAAGCAGAACCCAGTACGTTTTGTGAATTAGCATTAATCAATATCATGCTATGATACATTGTTACATCCCTATATTGGCTATATATATGAGTATGAATTATTATAATGATGCATGCATTATGATATTATATAAATATATATATATATATATATATATATATATATATATATATATTTGATTTTGCACAGGCTGTACAGTGGATACTCCATACTCTATAAAGATTATTATTATTTGTGTTTTTGTGAATCTGGTCCATGCTACTTTCTTTAGTATGGATATAAATATGTTCCTCGGGAGTCACATTATGATTTTATCCAAATGAGAATGTTTCATATTAGGCGAAAGGATTATATGTCTGGTTCTCGACATGAATCTTTGAATTTGAATATTCGTGTTATTCAGATTTTACTTCAGTTTTAGAAGGAATATTCTGATACAAGTTATATAACTAAGTGGATGTGTATTCTCTATTTAGAGGAGGTTTCATTTATTAGGTAATTAAGGAATGAATTTGCATCACTCAATAATGGAACGTGAGTTTCTAGCATTACAACAACTGATAAAAGTGATTGAATGGCTAAGAAACTGTTATTATGAAATTCCATTATGGTCAAACCGATATTACCAAAATCTATCAGTTAGGATAGTGCTGACTAAGGGTAATAGTCAGATGTATAATGGAAAGTCTAAACGTTTATATATTATACATAGCATGATCATGAGCTCATCATGCAAGATGTGATATCTGTTGAGTTTATAATTTATGAGTATAATTTAGCTGATGTTCTAACTAAATAGTTAGGAAGATATCTCGTGAACATATCAATCATGGGGATGGGTTTAAAGTCCATTTTAATATCTTATATCAAGACACCCAATTCCCATCTAATACAACGTTAGATGCTGAATTCAATGTAGCAAGCTTGTCATAACGATATTGGAACACATTAATATAATCATCCCAAAGTATGTGTTCGGACCGCAAGATAAAGTAGGTTGAAGCATAGCTTCTTAATAGTTCATTGATAACTTGCAGTGTGGATGCGAGAATAATAAACTGCCTATAAGAATATGAAGTTTAGTCATTTCAAGAAGCTTTAGACTTGAGCTTTGATATTTCTTTAAAGGATTGGGACACAGGCTAGTAAAATATAGTGTCAAGCGGAATTTGGATTTGAAACGCATGTGTATTTACCTACAAGTATTAAAAATGGATAACTTGGGTTCAATCCATAGTGACACCCAAGATATTCTAATATTTGTAACGTGTAAATACTAAGATGAAAATTCAATCCATAGGACATTTTCATTTATGCATAGTGTTTGAGTTTCTGTGATGATGGTTAAGTTAATCATGGATATCACTAAAATGGGGAAGGATTGTTGGTTTTTAGTGCCATTGGATTAATTTGTCAATCGAGGAAATAACGTTATAGATTAAATGAGTTAGGTGACGCGGGAGTGCGGGCTCAATTTAATACTAACATTATTTGCGCTTAAGTAATTATCTACTTGGACTTAATTGTAAAGTTAAATGGGCTTGTAATGGATTATTACTTGGGCTCATGTAATTGGTTTTAATAAACCGATGGTTTTCATAGCCATACTATCTATCGATCAAATATAGAAAAGAGAATACGATTACTTGTTCTCTGGTTCTTCATCATCACATAGAATCAACAACATCCAATTCCATCTACATAAATTCTCTATCTTATCCGATAAATCATTGTGTGTAACCCACAAATAGGTTTATCTGATAGTGATTACACGATTCAGAGAATAATCCAGGTTGCAATTTCTTCATCTACAATCGCATACAAGATTACCAGGTTTGTTTTATCGTTTAATTGATTGATTTGGGTTATAGACCAACCAAAATATACAACATATATGGTTTGCGTCAGAATCTTTATGAGTTTATGGCATATACATACCATATATCGGGATAGTTCATGAGAACCGAGAAAACTATTGCCAAGCAATCAATTTTTTTTCTTCATTTTGTTTTAATTATATTGTTTGTATTGTAAATTAAAAAAAAATATGTGGCTCACGAAGCTACAAATGTACATCTCATACGAGGTACATATGCGTAGCTTAGGAGTTACATATTTGTAACTCGCAAACTACATGTGTGCGTATAGGATTGAGTTCATTTCAGAAGTGTTTTTAGTGTGAGAAGTGCGAGAAGAGATCCTGGCCAGTCATAAGTTTCTTTTTAATTTCGGATTATTTAATTGTAGAAGTATATTAGTAAAAAGTTTAGGAGTTTCTTTTGGTAATTAATACTAACTAATGTTAAGTTACAAATGATTATACATTTATTTTTATTTTTTAATTTGACTTAATCTTTAAACAATTCATAAAATAAAACCATCATACTCATACTATAAAAAATATAAATATATTAACCATCATAAAAACAAATACCTACACAAATCATAATATTAACCTACACGTACAAAAACTAGTTCATGTTATCACCTACACAAGATCACAATATTTATATACATGCACATAACTAGTTCATGTTAACCTACACAAATCACAATAATAACCCACATATACAAATTTACTTCATGTGATAGCCTACCCATTTGTATTTACCTACACATATCAGAATATTAACCTAAACAAACAAACCTTGTTCATGATATCACATACAATTAATAGTATTAACCTAAACTTGTAAAATATTCTTAATATAGGAACACATCATATTTTTTTATAATTTTAATTATTTTATAATCTATCTTTTATGTGGTCGGCAAATATGAGTTATGTGTGGATGAATATTATTTATATGTAGGTGAAAATAAAATGAACCATCCTAATGATTTCAATAAAAATGTTGCATTACTATTGTAAGTTTTATGCAATGCTACCAATTTTGATAGAAAAAACATGTCAAATGACGAATGTCTAGAGTTTAAAAATTCAGTACAACCTTTGATGATTAAAATTGCTAATTTTTCAAAAATCTTAGGGTATTGTCGCCATTTGATATGTTTTCTTGATTAATATTGGTATAAATGACAAACATATATGGATGAATATTTCATATATGATAGTCATATATAACTAGTTTAAAAAAGTTGAATACTTGAGTGACCTATTAACCCTTATTTTAAATTCCATAAAAAAGACAAAAAGTGTTTGTGTGAGGGTCCAACTCGACCCTTACCCACACTAAAAGTTATATATTCTAAACCGAATCAGTTTTGACAACACAACTTGCCAACGAGTCTATTTTTACGACCTCTAAACTTTGGCTTCGGGTGCTCATGGTCTTAACTATTAACTTCTTTTAGTTCCTTTTCAGGTTGAAGAATGTGCCTATCTCACCGCTATTCTATCATGTACATAAAGTGCTCTCAGATTTTGAATCGTCCTAAACTAGAGATAGAAGAAAAAATTAAGTAAAAGGATACATGTATAGAATGTGAATATAGGGGGAACAACACATTTAAGGCCGATATGGACTTTAATGGTTTCAAAACTGTGGATGTATAACATGTTTTTTTGACCTTTTTTCTTACTTGTGAGTAAGAAAAAAGAAGTTTTAATGTTCAACTTTAGCATGCATTGTCGTGTAAAATCCTTATTTATCTTAACCTTAGGTTAATTTACTTCGCTGAAAGGGAGAAAAATGGGTCGAACCCTTATTCTTATTTGTTTTTATGTATTTATATTTTTTTAGGTTTAAGTCTGACGGGAATAATATTTTACAACTAGCAATTCATTTATTTTCAAGGCGACCCATTTATTATCTATTATTTGATTAACTAATCCTTTATATTGGAATGGTTGAAGAGTCAAATGGTTTGGCAATTCCTGAGGAGGGGATGAGTCGAGAGAATTTTGAATTAGAGCTCTAGATTTTTGTTCATCCCTCGTCGCACTGGTATCTCGAGGTTTGCAGCGATAACTAGAACCAAACATCAACAGAGTAAGCAAACCTTTAATGCAAGCCCAAACCTCCATTCTTAAGGACTTAATGGAGTATTTGACTTTTAAGTCATGCTAATGTTAAGATAAGGTTAAGAGTCTTGTATTTGGTGTATATCTGTCAGTATGAACATGGCTAGAGTTTTGGAAATGTGAGGAATCATGTGATTTGAAGCAAGATCTTGTATACCAAACGCACAAGTACACACCATATAAAATCATTTCTAATAGGTTACCCAACTATATAATTGGTATCATTTTGTACTAAATAGTATAGAAAAATATGTAAACAACCCATATTAAAAATATGATATGTAGTAAGTATAAGGCTATGTGTTATGAATGAGAGTTGTGAAATGTGAGATGTGAGTTCATCATGTAGGCGACATGTAGAGAATGAGACTTTCACATTTCAAATCCAAAATCATGTTTTATGGCGAGTGAAAAGTGAAATGTGATTGTAGAACAAGGTGGAGTTATATGATTGACGCCTACATGGCATGAGCTCATGCTCGCTAGCCTTCTCACACCTTTTGCATCCAGTTATGGCAGTGTTTCATTTTCTTGACGCATACATGGCATGTGCTCACATCCACCCACATATGCCATAATAATAAATGGCCTAAAAGGTTTATTCGAAAACATGTGAATACTATTTTAAATGAAAAACATATTTAACTTTCTTTTAATTATCATTTGACCAGTTAAAATACTAACATGTTTCCTTATAAACGTATATTTACTCAGAAAAAAATATTCCAAAACAAAAATCTCATGGTCCAGTTTTAAAACCATGAGAATCCATCAATAAGCTATAATGTTCGTCGAAATGCTTCTCAATATGATTTTCAAGTGACGAATAAAATTAAATAATCATAAGCAAATAACTAATATGCAAAGAAATTAAAATAAAGTTAAGTAGGAGTAAACATGACATGTGTAATGTCCATTCATGTATGTAAATGGAATAAATATTTGTGTTTGTATTGGTTGGTTAATTAAACATATAAATAAATAAAGAGACGAAATGAATGAGCCAACCACGCACGATTCACGTGTCCCGGTGGAAGCTAAGACCTCTCTACCTACCCCCGCAAATAAAATCAAATTATCAGTCTCACTGTAAACAAAATCAGCAAAATTAAATGAGGGAAGAAGGAAAGAGCTCGTCAGGAGACCCATTACTCTTCCGTAATTCATCCTCTCGTCCACCCACTCCCGCTGCAAGGTATTATAATAATAATAATACCTAACCCTAATTTTCAAATCATACTGTATACATGTTAATTCGTATTCTAATCGGTGTTTATTCAATCTCACGTTATTTAATTCAACCTAAATCGCCATAATGCATGCTGAATCACCAAGTAAACCCTAGCTGTAGCCTTTGTTGCTTCATTTTAGGGCAAAAAACCGGTGGATTTGTACATTCTTGTGTTTTTGAGTTAAAATTGTTTCAGTTTGTCTATCAATTTTACCTTGTGTAACTTCAGTTGTAACTGGATACCGTGATGCTAGGGCTATTCTAATTGTTGCATCAGCTTGAATGTTTAAAGCGCGAATTTCAAAGTTAGAGAATCATATGGACGTTGCTTGTTAAGCTGTGAATGTGCAAAAATCGGTGGAATTGTGCGTTCTTGTAATTATGAGTTAAAATTGTTTCAGTTTATTTATCAGTTTTATCTTGTGTGCTTTAGTTGGAACTGGATACTGTAATCCATTGAATTTAGGGATATTTTTATTGCAGTCAATATCGGTGCTATAGCTGTTATCGGACCTCTAGTAGAATATCGTTCAAAATATCGGTACCAATAATACCGGCGATATGAACCGATATTTTACTGATATATCACTGATTTTCTCGATATTGTCAATTTTTAGTGTTTAATGTTAGTGTTTTAAGCTATGCAGTCAATATTGGTGGTATCTCGGTTATCGGTCCTCATGTGAAATATCCATCAAAATATCGTTCAGAATATCGGTACCTAATGTTAGTGTTTTAAGTTTTAATTTTCAACTTATAGTGTTTGATGTTAGTGTTTTGAGTCTTAATCAGTTCATACTTGCTATAGTTGTTAGTGTTTTGCGAGTTGCAAAAGAATAATTTGTTAATAGTAGGAGAGTATACTGAATTGCTAGTGTCAAAGTGCTATATATATATATTCTGCATGATATTACAATTACCGATATCTCAGTTATCTATCCTCGATCGATATTCGATATTTTTGCGCATTAACTGCTTAGGATTTATGTCTTGATAAGTTCCTACTTGCTACAATTGCTAGTGTTTTGTAAGTTGCAAAAGGTTAATATGTTAATGGTAGGAGAGTATATTGAATTGTTAGTGTTTAAATTGCTACATATATATATGTGTGTGTGTGTGTGTGTGTGTGTAATATAAATTCTGCTTGATATTAAAATTACTGATATCCCACTATGATAATATATTTCTCAAATATCGATCCTTGACCGATATCCGATGTTATTCCGCATTAACTGCATAGTGCATCAGTTTGAATATTTAATGAGGGGATTCCAAAATTAGAGAATCGTTATGAGGTTTGCTAGTTAATCTGTGAATACTATGAATATGCAAAAATCGGTGGAATTGTGCATTCTTATAATTCTGAGTTAAAATTGTTCAGTTTGTTTTTATCAATTTTTACCTTGTGTAGCTTCAGTTGGAACTGGATACTGTAATGTAATTCATTGAATTTAGGGATATTTAATTGTTGCATCAGTTTGAATATTTAAAGCGAAGATTCCGAAATAAGAGAATCACTATGGACGTTGCTAGTTAACCTGTAAATGTGCAAAAATCGGTGGAATTGTGCATTCTTGTAATTCTGAGTTTGGTGGAATTGTGTATTCTTGTAATGCTGAGTTAAAATTGTTTCAGTTTGTTTTTATCAATTTTTACCTTGTGCAGCTTCAGTTGGAACTGGATACTGTAATGTAATTCATTGAATTAGGGATATTTAATTGTTGCATCAGTTTGAATATTTAAAGCGAAGATTCCGAAATAAGAGAATTACTATGGACGTTGCTAGTTAACCTGTAAATGTGCAAAAATCGGTGGAATTGTGCATATTTGTAATGCTGAGTTAAAATTGTTTCAGTTTGTTTTATCAATTTTTACCTTGTGTAGCTTCAGTTGGAACTGGATACTGTAATGTAATTCATTGAATTTAGGGATATTTAATTGTTGCATCAGTTTGAAACTTTGAATATTTAAAGCGAAGATTCCAAAATAAGAGAATCACTATGGGCGTTGCTAGTTAACCTGTAAATGTGCAAAAATAGGTGGAATTGTGCATTCTTGTAATTCCGAGTTAAAGTTGTTTCAATTTTTATCAATTTTGTCTTGTGTAGCTTTAGTTGGAACTGGATACTGCAATCCGTTGAATTTAGGGATATCTTAATTGTTGCATCAGTTCGAATATTCAAAGCGGGGATTATGAATGAAGTTTGCTAGTTAACCTGTGAATGCTATGAATATGCAAAAATTGGTTGAGTTGTGCATTCTTGTAATTTAGAGTTAAAATTGTTTCAATTTGTTTATCAGGTTTACCTTGTGTAGCTTTAGTTGGAACTGGATACTATAATCCGTTGAATTTAGGGGTGTCTTAACTGTTGCATTAGTAATAATATTTAAAGCGCGGGTTCCAAAATTAAAGAATTGTTATGAAGTTTTGCATAGTTAACTTGTGAATGCTATGAATATGGAAACATTATTTATTATATCAAACTTTCTATCAGCTCTGCAGGGACATCATCGCCTGCTGTTGCCACTAATGCTGGCAGTGCAGATTGGTTGGGTCATGGCCAGGGATCCAAAGTAGGTTCTGTGTCTCGAATTGGCTCACAGCCCATGTGGATTTCGTTGAGTGCGAGTGTTGGTGGTTCGGCTTTGGGCTCGTCTCAGCCTTCTTGTAGACCATGGGAGAGGGGTGATCTTTTGAGGAGACTGTCTACATTTAAGCCTGCAAATTGGTTCGGAAAGCCTAAGGTTTGACTTATATTATTAATCCATTTAACATGTCCATGTGTTCAACATGCATTGTTGGAACTTTTTATAGATCTGTTTTTATGCACTTGTATCATGTTCTAGCATTCAACGTGCATTATTGGAACTTTTTATAAAATGCTATATTATAGTTTTATCTCTCATGCAGGCTGCTAGTTCACTTGCCTGTGCAAGAAGAGGTTGGGTAAATGTTGATGTTGATAAAATTGAATGTGAGTCTTGTTGTGCTACCCTCAAATACGTTGCACCAGATTCGTGGACTCCTACAAAAGGTCAAATTTGCTACAATATATCATAATTATGTATCCTTTTTTTCATTATTCGTATATCATATGTTGTTAGCAGGTGATAATGTTGGAGAAGAATTTAGCAATCAGCTTGATGAAGGACACAAAGTGATTTGCCCATGGAGAGGAAACAGCTGTGCTGAAAGCTTAGTTCAGTTTCCTCCAACCCCACCATCAGCCTTGATTGGTGGTTATAAGGACCGTTGTGATGGATTGTTCCAATTTCTCTACCTACCAATTGTGGCTGCTTCCACAGTTGACCAGATGAGGGTCTCTAGAGGCTCTGAAATTGACCGCTTTTTGGTTCAACCGCATGCTTTTGTCGCAGGGGAATCGGGTTTTAAAGCAGACATAGCATCTGGTTCAGATAATACCAAAGAAGAGGCGTTATTCATATATTCACGTGTAAGTTGCATGCATCACTTACAACCTAGATTGACTTAATAAGTAAATGGATTGAAATAGTGACCTCTGGTTATTATCATCATTTGTGAGCTTTATTTTTGCTTTACTGATCGATGATCATCTGTGTTTAGGCTCAGAAATTGATAAGCCTATGTGGATGGGAGCCGACATGGGTTAGAAATGTTCAAGACTGTGAAGAGCATTCTGCTCAATCAGCAAGAAACGGATGTTCTTACAGTCCCATTACAGATTTTGCACTACCAGAAGACCGACTTCCTATCAAAAAAGCATTATCCAAAAAAGGTCCCGATAAGAATGAACAGTTGAGAGCTAGATCACCTTTGCTCGAATGTAGCTTATGTGGGGCCACAGTCAGAATCTTGGACTTTTTGACTGTCAATCGTCCTGCTCGCTTTGCTGCTAATATTAATGATGTTCCTGAAACAAGCAAAAAGATGGCTTTAACCCGTGGAGTAAGTGCAGCTAGTGGAATTAATGGATGGTTTGCCGCTGACCCAATGGAAAAAGACCAAAATGACCTTGACGAAGCAGCAACCACAGGGGAAGGAAAGTCAATGTCAAATATTGGAGTTGACTTAGATCTTACAATGGGTGGTGGGTTTTCTGGTGGAACCACACAGAAAACCGTGGTACCTGAACAATATGAAGATGTAAACATCGGGAAAGATCTTATTATCGGGCAGCCCACCAGTAGCGAGGTTGGTGATCGGGCAGCATCTTATGAATCCCGAGGTCCTAGTACCCGCAAAAGAAATCTAGACGAAGGTGGGAGCACTGTTGATAGGCCGCCACATGTCACAATGCAACAAGCAGATAGTGTTGAAGGGATTGTCATTGACCGTGATGGTGATGAAGTCAATGACAGCAAACAGTCATCTGGTCCTTCTAAACGCCTGTGTGAGCGTGAGTCTCATGTTTTTGAATCGCATAGACGAGACTCATCCGGTGCGGGCCCTAGCCAAACCTTATATTTTGATATTGAACAAGATGTTCACTTTCATACATCTGCTATTGATTCCACACGGGCTTCTTCTGTTATTGCAATGGATATGGTTTATCATGATGATGATAATGATTCAATGGAAAGTGTTGAAAATCATCCTGGAGATTTTGATGATGTTGACATTAATGATCCTTCTACTTCAGCTTTTAAAAGTCCTGATTTAAACGACCCGTCAGATTTGAATTTGAGTAATCAAGCCCAACAGAGTATTTGTCCCGCTTCGGTTCGGGCCCCGGGTGAGATCGGGCTTAGCAGCACGAATGACGAGGAAGTATTGAATACAGATACCGCCACCGAGCACCGACGGGATGGTGGTCTGAGCCTTGCGATTAGTGGCGGGAGTGTTGGAATGGGGGCTAGCCATGAAGCAGAAATTCACGGTGTTGAAGGCTCAGTTCATAGGACCGAGAGTGTTGTTGGGGATATGGAACCGGTGGCTGAAGTGACGGAAAACCAAGGGCAAAATGGGGAATTTGCTATGGATCCTGGAGTGATGGGAGATTTTGTGCCTGAAGAAATGGATCAAGATCTGATGTCAAGGTCTGTTGGAAGAGCAGATAGCGGGTCAAAGATTGTTGGGTCAACTAAGGCGGAGTCAGTTGAAAGTGGGGAGAAGACTAGTAATATGAATGTTTTAGGGCATGAGCAGAGTACACACCCGTCTCTTTCTTGTAATGCGGTTTTGTGTTCTGGGATTGAAGCATCAAAGGATGAGGTGACACAGGGTGGGAAGTCGTCCCCAACTGATGAAGGTGGATTCACAAGTTATGCGGTTGCCAATGGGATAGGTAGGTTCACTTCGTCTTTATTTTTCATGCACATATACACATCTTTTTGCTCTTTATCCAACTGCATGTGTATTAAATATGCACTTTGCCAGCTGTCAACTGTTCTTTAAGACAACTTTGTTACTGTTAGATGGTTAAAATGGTAGTGGTATTTTTGTTTAGGCCCTCCAAATGGAGAAAGCAACTTTGAAGAAGCTGTGGAGTTTGATCCAATTAAGCATCATAATTTCTTCTGTCCTTGGGTCAATGGGAATGTTGCTGCAGCTGGTGTTACCAAAAGTAACAGTTCAAGTTCCAGTGCTGGTGCTTTAGCCCTTTGTGGATGGCAACTGACCTTAGATGCTTTGGATGGCTTCCAAACGCTTGACCCAAATCAGACAGTTGAATCTGAATCTGCTGCTTCGTTGTACAAGGTGTGCCAATTTTAGCCTCATTTTTATAGAGATGATACTTGTGTAGGTTGAAGTTCATTACAGAATACTAAATTATTGCAAGAACAAAAAGAACATACTTAGATCGTTTAATTATTAAATGAAGGTTTTTTTTTGAATTTTCTACTTCTTACATACAAATTTATATGTTTATGTACATAAAATCATCAAATTATTTTTTTTAACAATTTATCTACACATGTGTAGGTTAATACATAAACGATACTAGTTCATTTTTTTTCGATTTCAGGATAAACGATTAGACATTGGATTTCTATCATTTTCTTTTATTTTAACATTTTTAAAATTGGAAAATGAAGGATTCATTTTGTTCTACGTGTTCTCACAATATTTAGTGTTATGTGTAGATCCCTCCCGTACTTGTGTATTGGTAGATTTCTTTGTTTATTATAAAGATGATAAATTTTAGCTTGTTAATATATGAAGTTAAGTTTACTTGCTATTTTTCTTTGTAGTGTTTTAGTTTAGGCAAATTGGATTTTAATAATCCAAACCATTAACTATTGGCCAATAATAATCCCAACTAACAATATGACCGGTAATAATCCCAACTTTCAGTCTCGTTACCCGCAACAATCTCAGTCTAAAAGAGTGTTAACTCTGTTAGTTATTTCTTTTAAGTGAATGTGATAATGACCGAATTACCCTTTACGCTAAATAATTATAAACAAAAATAAGAAATTGAATATATTTTGGGATCACTTTTTATAACTAAAAATCAATAAAGATTGCAATAAATAGCCCGAAATCCACCGCACTGGGTCTCCTCATCAGAACGCCTGCAACACTTCCGACCGCCGTCGGCCGTCCATCTGCACCAAAACCGGCCACTGCCACCTGAAACCTGCAACAGCACCACGATGCAGCCCCAGTGCATTGAACACATAAATAATTTCCACATAAAGAATTTCCACGCAATCCGTTCTCTCGATTCGTTTATTAAATCAACAAATCGGAGACAAATTGAATAGTTTTTTTGCTGATTTCGATTAAAAAATGTTTGAATCTGAAACTAAAACTGGAATTGAAGTTGAAAATATATTTTCTCATATCTCCTGGCGATTCCAGCAGTCGTCTATAATCTTCTCCCGGCGAACGCATCTATGACATCATCGTTCTCTCCTCCTGGCTGCTGGTAGTCGTTGTGTTGCTGCAGGTGGGTGGCCGGTTTTGGTGTAGATGGCTGGCTGACGGTGGTCGGCGGTGTTGCAGTCTTTCAGATGAAATCCAATGAGTGGAGTTGGGGCTGTTTATTGTTTTTTAGTTATAAAAAGTGATTATTTATTATTTATTTAACGTAAAGGGTAATTTTGTCATTTTCACATTCACTTAAAAGAAATAACTAATGGACTTAACACGCTGTTAGACTGAGATTGTTATGGGTAACGAAACTGTAAGTTGGGATTATTACCGGTTACATTGTTAGTTGGGATTATTATTGGCCAATAGTTAATAGTTTGGATTATTAAAATCCAATTTTCCTTTAATTTAAAGGTTTGACAAATGGCGGTTTGGGTTCGACAAGTATTTCTTTGTTCGGGTCTGGGATGATCTAAACATTTTTTTTTTCATTTTTCTAATTAATGTGTTCAGTGTGTATCTAAGGTATACTTTGTTAATTGGTGAATTTCTGATTTTTGTTTTTTCGAGAAATGGAAGTATAGTTGGATGCCTTTTTGCAAATATGTTAGTTGTGTAAAAACAAATTGCTAATTATTCATACCTCTACCTGTTGATTGGACTGGTAACCTGGCATGAATTTTTGCAGGATGATCGTCAAATTTCGGGTCGAAAGCACATGGCACAACACTCTCTCAGCAAAAGCCATGGCCAGAACTGAAACCACCCTCAGCCTGGTAATTTTTTGTATTTTATTATATATCCATTTCACAACTTCATGATTCCCCTAAACCTCAAGATTAGAGGTGACAAAATGGTATGGTTGAGTAAAGGGCCAAAAACGGGTCATTCTACAAATTATCTATACATAGCTGGTGTGTCAAATATGATTATAACGTTAAATTGTATTGGTAACATACTAATAATGCAACTTTTTCAATAAAATGATACTTTGTTTCTCAAAAACGCTTTCGGGTGACTTTCAGCCAGTGTGACCGGCTTTCTTTTTTTTCTTCTTCTTTGTTTTTTTTTTTTTGTATTTAATCAGTTTAGCTTGTTAAAGTTAAAATTTAACCGGAAGCACAGGCATTTTAGCAGTCATTTTATATGAATATTTGCAGTGCAGCCAAACATCTCTGGTCGTGTTTACAGGAAGTTCAAGTCTTGCCTATAACAAGAAGTTAAATGGTCTACATTGCACTTCTATCTATTTCAAGCTTTTGTTCCTTGTTGCTTATAGTAGTTTATAATAAAGCGTTTAAAAACGTGATAGGAATTTACAGAAAGATATGGAGTCTTATATTTTGTATGTAGGAATGACATTGATAAGATGCTAGACATACATTTGAAGTTTGAACCATCTCTCAGTCCAACTTCATATGGAAATTGTTTCAATGGTTGTTCATTTCTTTATACCTATTGTTCGGCCCGTTTGAGGGACTAGTTGTGAGACCGAGTTCTGGTGGTTTTCTACAGTCTAGTCCCTGATATTTTGATCAACTATTGGTGAAAAATGGGTAGGTTAAATAATGGTTTTATTTTATTTTATTTATTTATTTAAGTGAAAACAAGTTATTTTCATTAATAATTTAATGGTATGTTAATTGTCAGCATGCCATTTTTGTTAAAAGGTTATGTGTTAACAATATTCTAATTTTTGTAATAAAGTTATTTGATAAGATTAAGCTTTAAAAATATAGCTTCACTTTTTAAGACTGCTCATTTTACATGTTTCATTTTAGGCTGTTTTTATGGGTTTTACTCGATTAATTTAAACTTAATGTGGATTTCTTATTCGAAATCTCATGAAATACGAAAGTGAATGGTCGTTCGTTTTCGATCATTAATAAAATTGTGCTGACAATCATAAGAAGTTTTGATGAGTATATCTGGTTATATGACATAAAACAAAGATTGCATAAATAAAATCAAAAGATTCTAGCAAAGTTTACTGGTATTCTTATGTTATTGGTTTCAACATAATACCGTCTATGGTTGAGGTATGCAAAACCTGAGTTCAAGTTGCATTGGTAAAGCTAAAGAGCCGACTTGAGACTCCATCATACCTGACAAAGTTATTATATGTTTGATTTTGGGTTTAGATCCTACTTAGTAAGTTATCAACTGATCGGTATTAACCAAGCCTTACCGATCGCTGTCAGCATTAACCGAGCTGAGTTCCTATCTAGCCGAGCCAAGCTAAGCATTGAGACAGATCGATTCCTACCGATTATGAGTCACTTACCCATCTGTTTGGTGGAAAAATAAGTTAGAAAGTGAATTTTATGGTTTGGTGGCTTTTGTCTGGTGGTTCAAATCTAACCCGAATCTCTTTATAGGAGTTGTTTTAAATTGTAAAAATAATTCCATCACGTGAACTCGGCGTGAATCAAAGACGCGACCTTCTGATTCCAAGTCATACGCGCACCCATTGCGGCTCAAATTCGTGTGTGTTATATACCATCCAACTCTTTTATTAGTAACGAATGCTGTACCTCCTCGTATGCATAGCTAGATTGTACACCCTGGATATACAATTGTACATATGTGGACAAACTCAATGATTGTTTTAGGATTTGGTAAATTATGGAACAAAAAACCGATGAAAATGTTTCCTGAAAATCTTATTCAGCACGGACAGTTTAAACCCAAAAACTCGTTTTTGGCCGAGAATTAGTTATATATTCAAGATTATAGGCCAACGAGTAGTTTAGTACTTGAAGGGAAAATTCCTAATATAGGCATTTATGAAAACAAATTTCTAGTTTTATGTACTATTTGTAAAAAATTCCAGAAATGGGTATTATAAACTAGTCGTGACGATTAGTTTGTACAAAATCCAGAAATAGTTTTATGTTTGTGTTCGTTCATTAAGGAAATTAATTTGTTCAAGAACGGTTCACAAACATAAACAAACACATATAAAATCGGCAGAGCCTAGATATTGAGACCGATGTATTCATCAATGTCAATAATGAAAGCCTGTAAACAAATCGAATGAACACGAACAAGGGCATGTTCATGTTTGTTCATTTGACTTTAACATAACACGGACACTTAATCGAACAAATATTTATGTTCATGTTCGTTTATTTAAAAAGGGACATTTGTGTTCGTTTGTTTAAATTCTAAACGAACATAATTAAACAAAGATAAACAAACATACATGAATAAATGTAAATGAACACAAACAAACATAAACGAGCTTAAATGAACATAAATTAACAAATTAAAAACCTTTAAGCAGATAACCCATCTAGATAATATTTAATTATTTTATATTAATACATAAACGAACATAAATAAACGAACATAAACGGACGTTCATGAACATAATGAACGAACGGAACATGTGTTCATGTTCGTTCATTTAATTAAACGAACACAAATATTTTGTTCATGTTCGTTTATTAAATAAATGAACATAACCGAACTTCCCGTCGGACGGTTCACGAATAGTTCACCGATCGTTCGGTTCGTTTATAGCCCTACCTTTTAGTAAATAGTCGTGCAAAAAAAAAAGATGCAATTTCATATTTTGACTAGCTTCAAATTAAGTAAGGATGTAACTTGCAAACCTTATGAAACTTAAGGGTCTCTCATTACTTCTTGTCTCTCTCTCTCTATATATAAATTAATATCTGTCCCAAATTTAATCTTCCATTAATCAATCAAACCCTAGGACTCGCCAGGTAACAAAAAAAACCTAAATTTTGTAATTATGTTGGTATACAAACACACATGTGTATTAATCGCCTGTTTTATTTTGTAAAAATTGTAGTAATCAATGGATCCAGCACCAGAACCAGTGACTTACATTTGTGGAGGTCTGTTTTTTTTATTACTCTGTATTATTTTTGTGTATTTTGATATTCTTGATTTATTTCAGTTTCTGTAATTATGTGACTGTTGTGTAATTAATTGACTTTATATATATGTGTGTGTGTGTGTGATGTAGATTGTGGTCATGAGAATACTATGAAGGTTGGTGATGTGATTCAATGCCGAGAGTGCGGTTATCGTATTCTTTACAAGAAGCGAACTCGCCGAAGTAATTCTCTCTTTCAAATCTCTGAGTCGTTTTGGTAAAAGTAGCTTTAAATTTTGGCCAGTCCGCTTGTAAAAGCTCGAGCTAGCTCGTCTATCTTAACGAGCTGAAATGTTTAGTTGCTTGGCTTGTAAAAGCTCGAGCTAGCTCGTTTATTTTTACAAGTTTTGAATTTTGCATTTTTTACGCATATTGATATATATGAAACAAAAAATAGTTTTTAAGCATATTCTTAATGCAGAATTTATAAACAAAATATATTAAATTTATATGAAACTTATATATATTAAATTTTGGGCTTTTATTTAATCAAGTCAACGAGCCAGTTAACGAGCGAGCCAGTGAACCTGCTTACATTGGTTGGGTGCCCGTTTACAAACGAGCCTAGAACTGCTGGTTTTTTGAACAACCCTAGTCTTACCTGGTTCCATTGGTTAACATGGCATTGGTGGAATGTTGTGAGTTAACTGGTGACAGGTCTTACAGTTAACTGAAAAAAAGTAGGGTTTAATCACACAAAATGCTTTGCGTTTGAAAACGGGACCTCGTTTATTAGAAAGAACTCAAAATAATTGTCATTTGTATCCTCATAAGTGAATGCTTATATGCTCTTCCACTTGTATTTTTTATCACTTAGGAGAACTAATAGATGAACTAAGCCACTAGATATCTATGTGATTGCACTTAATTCGCAGTCATAGACACATAGCTAGTTAGAATTGGAATTGTCATTGGCTTAAAGTTGGTTAGAACTCGGTGATCCTTTATCTTTAACTTCATTATGAAAATTTGTTACTGTCTTTACAAGCACAAGATTCGGTATTTGCTGGATTTGTTATAGGCACAATATTTAGTATTCATAATTCCTTGATTATCTGCTGCAGTTGTGCAGTATGAAGCCCGTTGAAGAACACGCTGCAAGTGAAGCTCGCATTGGCATCATCAGTTATGATTGAATTGTCTTGTAATAAGTGTGAAATTTGGATCTTTAATTGAATCATCAATCTTGTCTGTTTGAAGATATTATGTTAATAGACAGAAGTTATGAGTTATAACATTAAAATTCGACGATCACCAATTGATGCAGCATGGTTTCATTTGCACAAACGTTTCGCTTTATATAACCTCTTTGTGGTTCATTCCATGGTTTCTGATCGCTTCGGTTCTCTTGAACTGAATTGAATCGAATCTTCTGCAAATTGAACATTTCAACATGCGATAAAATGGGCGATCTGTCTTTTTGTTGGTTTCCTTCTAAAAGATGTTGAACAAAGTATAACTTAAATTTCAATTCTAGCTAGTTATGATAATCAGATTGAGTTCAGAATTTCATTGAATTTCATCTTGGTTTCTGTTGAGAATGCAATAAACAAAGAAAAGGGAAAAGGGCGAAATGAAAAGGTAATCGATGAAGATTAAACGAATATTTTAACGTTTTTGTTAATTTGGCTTATTTTGTTTAATCATTTTGATACAGTTTTTGGGAGATTTCGTATATTCTGATATTATGTTACTTGATTACGAATGGATTTGATACTATGGTTTATTTTAATATTATGTTTTATTGGTTTTGGTTGTGATGTTAGCAATACCGGTACTTGTACCAATTTAGCCAATTTGGTACCCGTCGCGTACTGGTACTGGTACCCAGACCAATTTTAACTAATTTGTTATTCGTACCGGTACCTAGACTGGTTCAACTAATTTGTTATTCGTATCGGTACCCGAACCAATTTTAATTTGTTTGCTATTCGTACCATTACCCGAACCAATTTTAACTAGTTTGTTATCCGTATCAGTACCGGTGCTAAGGTCGTTGGAGATTTGAAACAAAAAACAAACTAGGCGGTACAAAAGCAGGTATCATACCAATATACATTTATTGATACTCATGCCGTACCGGTATTATTCTGTATTCATTTTTTTTTGTACATGTAATAATGGCATACCGATTTCATCCTATTTAGAACAACTAACTCATATACCTCTAATCATACTTCTAAATTTTCACCTTACCAATTGATGAGAACACCCGTGCCAGGTTGGCAGGTTGATGGGTTTCGATTGGCGTGTTGAGATGTTTCAACTCTAACCCAACTCATATACATATTCGTGTCGTGTTGACCCATTTAAATTCGTGTCGTGTTCGGATCGTGTATCTGGTCAACCCATTTAACGTTTATTTATGAATAAATACAAGTAATACTTAGTGACTAATTTAAACAATTAATTACTATTATTCATAGAAAAACATTTTAGTAATTTGTGATATATCTAATTGTTTTGTGTATTTATCTCTCATTCTTAACTAACAAACTTAGGTTTACATATTAAGCTCAAGATAAGAGCAAACGAATAAAATTAATTAGAGAATAAACAGTTAGTACTAACAAGATAAAAATATTGTAAGTAAAGAGTAGATAAAAGTAATTTAAAAAGAAATTAATTTTACTTTTAAAAGTGAATATATATATATATATATATATATATATATATATATATATATATATATAAATTAAAAAACTAAGTATAAAACTTTAAAATATAATAATTCTTATCTCCAAAATTAAAATATTAACTTCTAAAATTCTTAAACAGATTAACAGACCAACCCACTTTTTAATGGGTCATGTTCGGGAGCCGACCTAAAACCTATATTTTTTTTTGTTGGGTTCGGGTCCAATAAAACTGGAGAATGGTTATCTGGCAACCCCCCAGTAAACAGGGGCTGGACCATTTGGCTGACCCGGTAAACAACAATGTCTAGACAAGCCTTTAATTTTCTGCACTAACATCACGCAGACAGTTTATTCTGGATACTACAAATTAATTTAAGACAAAATTAATGATAAGCATTAAGGTTTATCAAAACCTTATTACAACTCATACACTAGAAATCTCAAAAAACAATATTGATTTCTAAACCTAGAAACAAATATCCGTGCTAAATGTACATGCACATTATAATTAAACGACAAACATATGGTAAATGAGATCACAGATCATCAAGCTGCTTCAGCCAAAGCTTCAGGTGCATCGGCCCTGCATATACACGTAGCAAATTAGATAATAAAAGTAGAAATAATTATCATTAAAGGATTAAAAAGTTTCACTTCATTTACCTCTGAAATCCTTCTCCAACTTCCATTCTTAAAAAGTTCCCAACTTTCACAGGGGTTCCCACTTCCTTGGATAGTTCACTCAACAATGTCTACAAGAGATTCAATGTTATAAAAATTCAATCATATATTAATTATATATTTGTTATATAAAATGCAAGATAACATACCTTCACATTGATAGTGTCGTTCACAATAAACTTTTGTTCCATTAAAACAACTTCCTCAAAATACTTCCTTAACCGACCTTCAACCATCTTCTCTATTGCAGCCTGGGGCCTACCTGAACTTTCGGCCTGGTAAAATAAATAATAATCAAACATTTAGATGCAAATATTTTAATAACAAGTGTAAATTACACGGATGGTCCGTGTGATTTGATCCAAATTTTGGATTTCGTCTTTAAAAGCTTAGAAGTTATTAATTTAGTTCCCAGCCACCTAGTTTGCTTTCATAAATCTAGGTCAGGTATGATTACTGGTCAGGTAAGATTACTATTTTTCTCTTCTTAAAAGTTACACTTTGACTTACTCGTTTAATAACCCGTACACTTTGACACATCTAAAACTATGTTATACAATCTGTTCTATTACACCACTGATTATCTGATTATGATTAATCTAAAGAATTAAAATTTTTAAAATCAGATTTACAGCAAGTTTGAAAAAAAATGTAGCCTAAAAATAAGAAAAATTCACCTGGGATTTGAGAATTTCACGTTCATTCTGAACCGCATCAGAAGACACATGTTCTTTTGTTAAAAACAAAGGCTTTGCAGCCACCACATGCATTGCCAATTCTGAACCAACACGTTTAACAGCATCCAGTGGAGCATTTTCATCATCAACTTCAAGTGATAAAATTCCAGCAATACGTCCCAACCCTAGAATAATAATAAAATCAAGATTCAAGTTTTAGTCATTTGCTGAGTTTCTCGAAAAGCCTTCATTAATTCAAGATTTACAAATAGTAATCTTACCAGGATGAGGACACGTATGGAGATATGTAGATATTACACCAGGATTAGAAAGTGGCATTGTAAAACCCCTTCTAAGTTTCAAATTCTCACCCATCATTGCAGCCACTTCTGTAATTGCATTCTGAACTGTTGCTTCTCCACTTAACTTAGGATGGTCAAAATTGATCTTCAAATTCTGCACAAGATGTCCCATTAACCATAAGTTTTATAGCCCAATCACTTAAAACTAACATGAACTAACAGCCTCTGAGATGTATATAAGCTTGAGCTTTGGCTCAATTCATATGGGCTCATATACAATAAAAAATAAAGCACAGAAAAAATCACAAATAAACTATGCTTAAGTAAGAACAACATATAATAAGTAGCCAAGAGGCTAAAATCAACGAGCCAAATAACACCACCCCATGCAATTACATATACTTAATGAGATCAACATACGTGATAACTCCACGATCTCATTAAGTTTTACAAAATCAATGTTGTTTCCTTCTTGATTGTATTATCTGCTTAAAAATATCATAAATCCTTGCAAAACATTTCACCGTATAATTAAAAATCTAATTTTGTAAAAAAAAAAAAAAAACCCTACTCATTCATCAAAATTCCCCTAATTAACTTCAATGGAATGAGAAAATTACGAAGCTACTTTCAGTTTACTAAAAATCAATCAATCAATCAAACCCAGTAAAAGCACTCATATAGTAGGGTCTGCGGAGGGTTTGAATGGAAACACACCTTACCCCTATCCAATCGGATAGAGAGGCTGCTCCTAGCGAGACCCCAGACTCCAATGGCATAAAGAACAAGCATGAGGAAAATAAAACACATGCAAAACAGATGCTCATAAGAACTACCACTTAACAACACAAAAACAATTGTCAGTAGCGGGAGTAGCACAAGATAACTAGACATGAAGGCAGGCAAACATAAAACACATATACACAACAATCTAAAGAGATTCCATACCTTAAACCCCCACCTAGGTCTACGTGCTCCCCTACACCTAGAGGCACGCTTAATTCCTAATGTCTACACGTTCTCATATAGACCCCTAACCTTTATCCTACATCTCCACGAGCTCCTATCACTGATCATGTCCCATGAAAATAACATTTCCTTTTTAGGCAAATTTCAAGCATCCAGTAATTTATTAGTCCATTACTATCATTTGATTGTTTTATGCTATCGTTGTCCACTAAATTAAGGTTTAAATGTTTCAAACTCATGAGATAGAGGGATTACTATACACAGGCAAAACTGATTACTAATATACATAAATAACTTTTTGTTTCAAACTCAAGTCAATTCAATTTAAACTACATTCTGATGAAATTTCATATAAATAAACTGCAAACACAATAAAATTGAAGCAAAAGGCTCAAAAAAGTTTGATAACATAACGATCAAAACTGAACGACCAGTCAAATCTCTTACCTCTAAGCCTTGAAGTCCAATAGAGAAGGGACCGGTTACTTGTTCAGAAGCTTCAGTAGACAGTGCCAATTTGGCCAACGATGAAGCCTGCAAAGATAATTGTTTACATAATCACTTCCAAAACACACATCCTAAAACAAGCTTAGTGAGACTAACCAAATACTGAAATATTTCATTTCTTGCAACAAAATCGGTTTCACAGTTAAGCTCAATAACAACCGCCTTTTTATCATTCTGTGATAGAGCAAGTAAGCCCTCGGCTGCGGCTCGAGACGCCTTTTTTGATGCAAGTGCAACTCCTCTTTTCCTCAGTTCCTTTTGAGCATCCTCTGTTAGCATAACCATCATTTAATATTTATCACAAAAGAACCGATAAAAACAAAAATAAGATAAATAAATATTTATTTACCCAAATTCCAGTTGCAGTCGATAAGAGCAGACTTGACCTCTTTAATAGGAGCACTAGTTCTTTCTCTTAATTTCTTAATCAAATTCATATGATCCGAAGGCGAAACCTCACTCGAATACGTTCGTGTAGAGTAACCGTATTCGGAATGTATAGGAACGCTCACTCGCCTACATAGAGTCTCAATTGACTGTTTTGCCCCTCTGGAAAGCATCATTTTGTAAAACTGCATATCATAATTTACAGCACTCAATAACAAGAAACAGCATATATATGTTTCATTTCAAATAATAAGATAACCTAATTAGCAGAAACATGACAGTACGTAGCATTTAGTTTTTTGAAATGATATTATACAAGTAAACCTAAAGAACACGTGGCTGATAAGATCTAATACGAAGATATGATATATTGTTATAAAATGAGAGAGTTAAATAATAATCGCGTAAAGAGATCATAATAATAATAATAATAATAATAATACCTGGAGATCGGAGATGAGAAGGAAGCCAAGTGAGGTTTAAGAGAGGTGCCGGTGGCCGGAGAAAGTATGTATGTCATGTGTGTCAAGTGATTTGAGATTTTGGGGAGCTTCATGGGCCTCGTGTGGGCTAACTGGGCTTCGGATTGGGCTTTAATATAATTGATGAGTCTAGTTTATTTAATATTTTAATATATGGCATTCAACGTTGATGTTGAGTCACTTCTTGTCTTCTCGAACCAAGAATCAAGCTTAGGCCACTAGTAACGAGAGTTTAATTCTGATATGTGAGACCACAAAACACCAAAACATCACCCCTTATGGCGTTTTAAAATTTCTTTTATTTTCTATAAATTATACCAAAACTCAATTCACACTTCTCAAAATTACAACAATTCATCCTAAAAGTTTCTCTCAAAAGTGTTTAAAGAAATGGAAGAATATTATTTATCATCATCAGCAATAACAACTAGTAATGATGGTACGTCTTTGGATTCACATGAGATTGACGAGACACTCAAAAGTGCGATTGAACTCGCGCTAGAGTTTATGACACATGAGATGGACAATTGAAGACGATTAGTTTTTATTATTAATGAAATATTTTATGTTTATAAATGTCAATGAAATATGACATCAAGTTTTTGTTATCTTTTATATTTATTTAAAAAATATTTAAATAATAAAAATGTAAAATAAAATATAATTGGGTAATGATGGAAGGGTGCATTAACTATTACACATCTTTTTCCCTAAAATAAGTGATGCGGAGTTGCGCTATATGACAAAAATACCCTTTATAAGGCATTAACCATTACTCATGGCCTTGTAACGTTAACGTGTTAAAAATTTCTTGGAGCTAGAGCCAAGTGGACACTCTCACGTCAAGTCAGCTTGTTAAAAATCATTTTGAAAAGTCAACATGAACACATTCCGAAGTCGGGTCAATATTTGAAAAGCTTCATTTGTACGTTTGGGACATACTCTCTCACAATAATACTCTCTCAACACAGGTAGATATCAACCATGTACAATCTTACCATTAAGGTAGTGGTCATTTATATACTTCTCACAAGTTATCACCTTATACAATTATGTATGTATGCCCTCTAATACGCTATAGATCGTAGATGTACAATCTTTACACTAGTAATGTAGTAATCACTTCACTGTTTACTAAAATAGGTAGTGGCCACCTTTCACAATGATGAATATTTGATTTAGCATAATTACTCAAGAATTCTTTTTTATTACCAAGTTGGCAAATCATTGAAAGTTGCATGAGAAAGAATGACAAGGGGTGACTTAAGTAACAACAATTGGTATTGGTCCATGGGTAGCAATTATGATAAGCAACAAATATGCTGTCACTAGTAATTGCGATGAACCGAAACTGGGCAATCCGCAACAACTTTTATGAGTAGAAACTAGGCTATCAACCGTAAGTGTGCATCATAATCAAGTTATCAAACCCTAAACTATAGTACTAATTGAATTGTTGCTAAAGGAGTTCCTGCTTATGATTTTCTAGTTTATATACTGATAATAACTGAGAAACTGCTAAACGTTTTAACCAGCAACGTACTATCAAACTCTTTCACAAAGAGTTGTGATGTTTCAGCAAAACATCATGATGGTCCCTGCCTATATAAGGAAGGTCTTTAGTTTGTTTTACATACATTTTTGGTACATATATTTTATACAGAAAAACTTACTCGTTCTTGTTTTCTCTTCGACTATCCGATTAAACGTTTTGAGAGTGCGACCAAAATCCTATAATCTAAAAGCGATTCTTACATAATTCAATTAAAGAGATGTCGAGAACATTTCAAAACTATAAAACCTACATATATGAAAGCAAGAAAGACTTTCATATTGTATTTTTTAGGTACAAAAGTGAGTTACATGAGTCCTTCTTATAGACTAGCAGATTAACATACTAACTGAATCATTAACAAGCTATGGAGCCTGTAATATGCAACCAACTTTAAGGTGAAAAAACTTGGAAATGAACACATTCACAATACCATAATGTTTCATGGATGTCAGTCAAACTGAAAGTTCAAAACTCTACAATTGGCCCAAGTCAAACTGAGGTTTGTGGAAAAAGCTTCATGATTCTAACAACTGATCAAACGGGTATCCGACATGTACCTGATTGGAATGTGATTATGTACCTCAAGTATGGTTATTGAGGGTCATCTTCTGCAACAACCAGAATAAACGAATTCAGTTTAGTAAAAGGAAACAGACTTGTAACAATTGTTTATCATAACTCGATATGTACTGAGAAACTCACGTATAGATACAGGATCTATATGTACAAAGAAACTTCCGGCCACAATCATATAACAAAACAAGAGCATTAAGCCTTTGAAATAATTTGATGTTCCCTCCTGTAAGTTTAGTCAAACTTGTAGGTCAAACTTTGAGTCAGTATGTTAAATAGTCAAACAAAGGGTATGCATTCAAGAGAATATTTTTAGACATCTAACAAATAGTCAAACTATGTAGGTCAAACTTTGCAATTTTCATGTAATAATATTTTTTTAATAGTCAAACCTGCAGCATGAAGGCTACTACCAGAACCGTCATAAAAAGAGTGGCCGTCTCAAAAGGTTCAAAATCGAGGTCCATCGGGCGTCCGATTATCCACCCAACAACCACACAAATCGGCATCTGTAAATGAATACATTAACAATGGTGATGAACATTTTTAGTCATTGTATTCAACACTTGTCAAAGTTTCAAATATATATAACACACAATTTAATTGACAAGAATAGCTAACATATGATCATTTAACAGAGATTAGTGTCATTAATATTTAATACTGAAATAACTAAGAGTCTAAGACACTTAATGAACACCTACCACAAACATGGATATTTGTGTTGATGATCCAATAGCGACTCCCAAAGATATGTCCTACAAAAGCAATCAAATTTATGGTAAAAAAGGTTAAAACTGCCACCACTGATTATAATCAAACTTACAAGACAAAAACACATACAAGCTTGTCTTTAACTGCAAACATAATAGCACTTGCATGTTCTGCTGCATTTCCAACAATAGGAAGCAGAATAACACTAATGAATGCTACCGGGACATCCATTGCGACTGATGCACCCTGAAACACAGAATCATTTTATACTAATAAAAGGTTAAAATGCCACCTCTGAATATATATTTATAAGCTATAGCCAAACGAACAAGCTTTGAACCTCTGTTGCATTGACCAAGTATTCTGAGAGAATTGAAATGAATAGAGTCAAAACGCCAAGCCATATAATTGATTCCCACTTTGAAATATCTGCAAATTCTTCGTTATCTGAACTCGATGTAGGAGTATCCTGATATTTTTAACAGTTATAAGAAAATATAAACATTTTCCACGATGCTATACTTTATGTGAGTCTTTATGAAGGTGATGATAACCTCTTTAAGTGATGCATAATCTTGCTTCTGATTTGTAAGCAGAAAAAAGATATAGATGCAATATGCTACAAGCATTATACAACTACAAAATCTTGAAAGTGATAATATTGATGTCCCAATATGCAATTCGGTGTTTGTGACATGAAGAACAGTTGGGAAAATCAGGGCCATAACTGCCATCAAGAGCAATCCTACATTCATCCCAGCATTTGACTGACAATAAAGCTTAATGTAATTAATATTAATGATTAACTGATCATACGCATTACAAGAATGACTATGAATAGAGGTGGCAAAATGAGCGTTTGATAACGAGTAGTGCTTGGTATGGGTCGGGTCTGGTTGTGGACTGTGGTTGACTTGAAACACTTATTGTTAGGCTTGTAAGCAAACCGAACTTTCAGTAAACATTTCATTAACTGTTCGGCGGGATGATTGTTTGTGTTTGACTAAATAAACGAACATTATTAAATGAACAAACATGAACACAAGTCTCGTTCGTTCACTTTAATTTGTTTGTTTATGTTCTCTTGTTTTAGTTCGTTCGATAATTAATTCATTTAATTTTTTTTTCGACCCATTACAACTTAGTAAAGTTTTAGTAACTTTCTAGGCCCAACACATTGTTCTTCACATTACTTTTAAATAGTTTTAGCTCAATTATGTTCGTTCATCTATGTCCAGTTTTCTTCATTCATTTATGTTCATGAACCGTTCGTTTATACTGTTAACAAACAAGCATAAACGAAAACGATCATATTCATTTTCTTAACGAACGGACACAAACAAGAAAACCATGATCGTTTGATTGTTCGTGTTCAATCCTTTGTTCGGTTAAACTTAAACGGACGAACATATACATGCTTCGTTTGTGTTCACTCGGTTCGTTTACAAGCCTACTTTTTGTCCACAACTTTTAAACTTTCCATAAGCAATTAGAATGCCAATACAGTTGCAAAAACTATATTATTTCAATAAAAGAATTTTGGAGGTTTTAATCTTTAATGGCACACTTTAGGCGATTTGTAACCCTTTCGGCCCTTTGACACATTCCACTTAAGCTAAGCTTTCTATTTTTACCATTGGATCCATAATATAAACCAGACCGACCCGTTAATAAGTTAACCGGTCAAAATTAGCTGAACAATGGCAATCAGCTAACCTTGTTAAACATTTGTTCCTTATTATGATGTGTGATGCCTCCACTAAAAAGTGCACATCCGAGAACAAGCAACATGTTGGACAAAATTGACCCTAGTAATGACTGCTGAACGAGGCGTAACATGCCTTGCTTCAATGCAAACAGTGATATTATCAACTCTGTTGCATTGCCAAAAGTGGCATTGAGAAGACCACCCACTGAAATTCCAAATTTTATATATAAACTAAATGATTACTATGCGATTGAGACCCTTGAAAATTGAAAACAAACCTGTAGGTACAGTGTAGAAAACGAGTTGCCTGCAAAAAAGAAGTAAAATAGTCAAAGTGTGTTTCTTTTCAAAAGATCATTTTATAAACCATAATAACATTTCAAGTTTATAATTGATATATTCAATTATTATATATATATATATGATGCATGCAGCGCAAAGTTATTGAAGATAATAATTTGTAGATAATTACCCGGTGGCCCAACCCAAACGCTCTGCCAAAGGTATGATGCCTAATAAGCTCAACATAAACACCCAACCCTGATATCATAAACAAACAGATCAAAACAGTGGTAAAAATACAAATTCATAGCAATATTAATAACGTAACTCACCGGGCGATGGGTCAATTGATCAACCAGCATTGCTAAGGGGCCACATGGTAAGAGTAAACTTAGCTTATCAGAAAAGAAAGCAGTCTTTATACTGGCTAGCATTATGTTCCATGCAGAGTTGGTGCCAAAGCTTTCCAACAAGTTTCTGGTAGTTGAGACGGGTAGAGCTCGGGTATCATCTTGTAACTCAATCATTGACTTTACACTTGATGATTTCATCTGTGAAACTTGTTATTTTAAAATATAAAAAAACCAGCCAGAGTTTATGATTACAATTGATGACTGTTGATTGTATTTATAGGAGTAAAATGAGGATGATATATAATTACAAAAGAAACCTAATGAAATCATGTATATGAAAATAAACCTATGTTACAATTTAATAGTAAGACATGATGAATTGAATACAGAATATATATTATAGACTATAGAGGTAAGAGTAACAGTTAGTTACTTGTAACTGAGTAGATATCCTCAAATTGCTGGTGTTTCCCATATTATTTTGTAGTGGTGATTGAATGCGTCTTCATTCAAGCAATTGCTCCACCATCTATGAATCAAGCGAAGATTAATTTAGAAATCAATAGAGAAAAGATTAATTCTGATTATGAAACAGATTGAGCAACGTTGTTCGTATAGTATAGATATGACAGGGATCTAAAATGAAACCAGAATTGATCGATCGATCTGTATATGTATATAATAATTTGTTTGTTTGCATGATGAGGCAGTTATATTGATTTGGAAACATCATGCAACGAGTGATGAATGTGTATGTGAATGTATCCAGCGTTACCGACATTGAAATAAATTGTTTCTTTTTCTTCCGTCGGGAATTTTAATTGATTCATTATCGATTTTCAATTTCAATTTCAATTCTATTTCAGGTTAACCAACGGAATCACCATAACTATTTAGGTCGGTTAGTTCAAAGTGAAGACCCGAGCTTCACTATTTATTAATTATTTTTATATTATATATTTAAAAAAATTATATAAATGACAGACTCGTTTAGGTTCACGAGCCGGCTCGAGCTCGATAAATTAAGCTCGGGCTCATATAATAATCGAGCTTACTTCTAGGCCCGTCGAGCTTTTTAACGAGCTGATCTCGAATAGCTCGCGAGCCGCTCGGCTCGTTTGCACCCCTAGTTCAAAGTTAGAATGCACACGGGTAAGTTTGGCAAGGTAGACAAATCGGGTGGATTTTGCTGACAAGTTAAAATCAATACATCATGCATGTCCTTTTAAAGAAGTGTTTTAGAAAAAACCACAAAGATTATTAAGTTAAGAATGTTTATGAGTGATGCTAACCCATTAGACATTATTGAGCTAATAAGTTTTATAATAGTTTGTTGTTTTCATCTTTTAATTTGAGGTGAACCAAATGAATCCATACACAAGTTATTTATGCACAAATCAGCCTGTTCTTTAAAGAATGGGTCATGATTGTCACCTATGCCTATGCATCCAAGATTGAACAATCATGTAATAAACGAACTCAGATCCGAACTTCATATGTGGAGCTTGACTGGCTGGTGAGCAACATGATGAACACCGTATTAATGTCACGGATTAACATGATGTTGGCAGTGTTGTAAAAGTCGGATTCCAAGGCCGACTAGTCGACGATTAGTCGGTCCTCGGACCCCTACCTTGGAGACTTTTTCCAAGTCGGTTGGATTTGTCGGAGGCGGTCAAAAGTCAGACTAGTCAGGCTAGGCGGTCAAAAGTCGGCCTAGTCGGGCTAGGAATTTCTAAAAGTCGGACAAAAAGTTGGGCTAGGCGGTCAAAAGTCGGGCTAGGCGGGCTATGGTTCTTTAGAAGTCAGTTAAAAGTCATTAAAAAGTTGTCGAGTCAGCTAGAGTACCCTTTTGACATGAATTATGCTTATTTTGACAAATATCTATTATCCAAAAATTAATTTTCATTATAATTACCATGTCCGAGTACTCCGACTACTTCCAACTCCCCAGTCGGTCGCCTAGGGTCCCCCCTAGCGACTTTTGCAACATTGGATGTTGGTTTAATCACCCTAAAGATCGGAATAAAGTGTCGCATTACATCCTTAAGTTAGTTCGCAAGAGTAAAACAAAGATCGAAAAACTGAGTGTGCACATTATGTGCGATTCAAGGTGAGAAGAGCAGTAGTTGCAGCTTGGAAGTCTGAATAGACCAGGTGAGCATATAAAGTTTTCTTAAGCAAAGTACATATGAAATTGGCTGATTAATTAAGCAAAGGTGAGCAGTTTAGTACTTTTGACTTGTGTATCCCTTGTGCTAGAATCTATGTGGATAAATGTTAAATCTCAATTGTAAATGCTAAGCGTGATATAACACATGTTCCTTCGTGTACGAGAATATCAAGTTGAATTGAACCAAATGCACGATAGCAATAGCACGAATAAATAACAAAGAACAAATATAAAACTCCAAATTCAAGAACACTTATATACTAATTCATCTGGTTTCAAACTAACACCAACTTTACATGATCAATTAACTAAGAATCGATAAGCGCTATTCGTGAAAGTTGAGCCAACACGAGAAAGGTAAAAATACCACGGTCAAGAATGTATCAAATAATAAACTTGGAAGTCTCTTTTTAACTGCAACAGGCTCCTGCTTGAGCAGGGGCACCATCTCTTCCGCCCGATGGACCAGAATTACCACCATAACCGACTTTAATCCCATAAGACTGTCATAAAACAGAAACAAACGATAATGATTAATGTTAACTAATATGATTTAGAAAGATGTATGCAAAGAAAAACGACACGTGCCTCATTTGACACATCAAAAACTCCATCCTGAATCTTCTTATAGATTGTTCCAGCTGTGTTTATAAATGCCTGAAAAAGAACATGTAAATCATAATAAGAAATTTTCAAAACAATCAATTAGTAATTAAACATAAGATAATAAATTACCTCCTCAACATTCTGCGCGGTTTTTGCAGAAGCTTCCATGAATACCAGACCATTTTCCTTAGCAAACTGTTCACCTTCTTCAGTACTAACAGCTCTTCTGTGTGAAAGATCACACTTGTTACCAATGAGCATTACAGTCATATTTGCATTTGCATGCTGTCTAGCATCCTCCAACCAGCTTGCAAGATGATTAAAAGTTTCCCTCCTGTATTATACACAATATATAAAGTTATAAACAGCATATTGAACGCATCCTGATCATAATAATCTTTGAGAATTGAGTGTGACATCATTAATTAAAGGCAAAAAAACTCAAATTAATTTTAGAAGAGATATATATAAATCAAGTCATAAAGAAATGTCAAAACTTTCTGATTTGGTTCATCATGAATTTAACTTTAAATAAAATGTATTTTTATACTTTTAAATGTAGGTGTGTGTGCGTGTGTGCGTGTAACTGCCCAAACTTTCAGTTAGCAAACAAGTTCATTTTTACTAAAAACTTACAATGAGAATTAGGGGTGGCAATTTCCAACACGCCCAAATAATCATCAGGTTTTGGGGTGGCATGTCTTAACACGTTTACAAAATATGGTCAAGTTCGGGTTGACCTGTTTAACCTGTTTAGTTAAACAGGCTGACCAGACAACATATTTAGTTAAGCAGGCCAACCAGACAACATGCTTAGTTAAGCAAGTCGACCAGTAACATGATTAACACGTTTACAACTTCAATATCGACTGCCGACCCATTTAGATAAATGAGTTAAACTGACCGTGTTCTGGTTACATGATTTTAAGTGTGTTCGGGTTCGGGTTGATGTTTTTGACACAAATAAAAATATTGGCCATGTACAGGTTGAAAAATTCAACCCCCAACCCCACACGATTGACACCATTGAGAATCATACCTGGTGATGTCATAAACCAGAAGTGCACCAGCAGCACCTCTGTAGTATGATCTGGTTATAGATCTAAACGATTCCTGGCCTGCCTGTAATACCAGAAGCAAAAATGTAAAGGTCAAAGATGAAGATAAACATAAGGACAGTCGGAATAGCACATAAGAAAAGTGATTTGCTACCGAAATGAAGAAGCATGATAAGTGTAACAATAAAGATACAAACCGTGTCCCATATCTGCAGCTTTATTGGTTTGTTGTCAATGGTGATCATTCTTGCACCGAATTCAACACCAATAGTTAAATCATGAACTGGTTGGAACCGCTTGTCAGTGAATTGCAGAAGAAGGCATGATTTTCCAACCCCTGTATGGTATAAATTATTACTATTTTCTGTTTCATTGATGGCAGTACATAACTTATTAATGCAAGAAAACTTCTTCATATATGGTATACATGCTACAATCTCTGACTAACAATCATATATAAATGCTTGGCGTTACAATTGATGTCGCCAATGAAATACACAAATGTAGATGCTATTAGGGGTGGGCAAAAACCGAACCGTTAACTGAAAAAATTAACCGAAATTAACCATAACCAACAAAACTCATCGGCTCTGGCATAATAGATATGGTTAACTGTCCATTCGATATGGTTACGGTTAATGTGTCTTCGTTAACCGACTTTAACTGAAACCGAACCTTGTATGTTTGTGTATTTCCAAATTTTATACATCTATTACCATCTTTTATAACTCCATTTCTATCTTTGAACATTAAATTCATGCTAACTGAGCTTGGAACCGGCATACTTCAGCTTGGAAACTTCATTATTGAGCTTGACACACCATAACCGAACCATTTTCAACCGAAACAACAGGAAAAAACACACTAGACATTAACCGAAAGTGAGCCATAACCGAAAGTTAACAGACCACTCGGTTATTGTAATGAAATATTCCATAACCGAAGCTCGATTATAATTAAGCCATCATAACTGAACCGACCCCTAGATGCTATAATCAAATTGAATAACAAATATGATGAAAAAAAAACATATAAAAATGAAACAGAGAGAGCATAAAACAATTAATTGCATCCAGTAAGATCATGGCCTGATTCGGACATCATACACCACAACCGATGAACATTTAGATCATGCATTTAGCCTAGGGTAACAAAATAAATAAGAAACTAAATAATAATACAATTTGATAATAATAAATAAATAAAGCAGATTACCGGTATCGCCAATGATGATGTATTTGAAAAGGTATGCGTAGGACATGATTCTTGAGATCTTTCGGATAAAACAAATCCAGAAAACACAAATAAAATTGAAAGCTAAGTGTTGTTAGTGTGTGTTGTGATCAATGAACTCAACAGAGAGATGAATATGATCTGGAATGAAACAAACACGATGGATCCTTTATTTGAGATGCGAATACAACGAAATTTTGGACTCGTCCTGTCACTCACTCATGGAACCAACCAGCCTTTACGGACCCTTTTCTTAAAGCCCAGACATGAAACTTATACCGAAACCCAAATAAACTTATCCGAATAACTAATTTTAACTCGGATTCGGATATTAAATTTAAAGAGGTTTGGATTATTTGAATATCTATTTAATCCGAATAAATTACATGTTTTAGTGGTATTTTCTGGGTTTGTTTGTTTATTTAGACTATTGTTTGAAGTTTAAATTTTGAATTTATGTTCAAGACTAATTTGTATTTTTCCGGTTTTATATGTTTATTGTGATTCTAAACGTGTAAAAAATGTTAGGGACAAAAAGGCTAGAAAATTTGTGTTATTCAATCATTTTCAGATTATGCGATTAATTTTGGATTATTCGGATTTTAACCGAAGTTAATCCGAATTGAATTCGGATAGATGCGGATTGGATAAGAATATTCCTAATTTGGATTGGATCGGATTTCGGATAGGGTTCAAAAATTTTCAATCCGAAAAATCCGAGCTGAATAAACTGAATAAACCATTAGCCAATCTGATGAACACCCCTAGTTTTGAGTGTATGTAAGTTGAAACCGATATCAAAAAAACCACTTATATAATAAATTGAACATGGTTCAAAGTTCAAACCATTTAGAATCAAGTTTGTTATCCAAAAATGGGTTGCAGTGAAGCATGTTGCTCATTCACCTGCCACTTCATTGTAATCGTTTTGGATGATATATTAACCAAGGTCATTATCTAAAAACCGTTTCAAACTTATCTGTTCCGGTATGTTTCTTTAGAAACCTGTTTGGGCCCGATCTGATTTTGACCAATATATTATTTCGAAGTTGGTTTATTTAACTTAAGAGTACTTAGAACTCGGCTAGTTTTGAGCTTTACATTTATAGCTCGTGTCCAACCTATAAATAATATTGAAAGTTCAGACTTGATTCGTTTATCAATTTAGTTAACTATTTTCACTTGTGCGTGCAATTATTCCTTCATATATTTACAGTTTTAACTATAAATAACATAATATATAATTTTAATACCTTTTTCATGTTTCATTAAATATATAATAATATTTACTTGACAGTTATATATATTTTAGTGTAGTGTAAACAAAATTATGATATCTATACGATTAATAGGTTATGTATAGTCATTAGCATTAAATAGTGTAAACAAAATGATGATATTTATACGATTAATAGGTTATGTATAGTCATTAGCCTAATCAAGTTAGAAGCATGAAATCGAGGTTGCTACGCGCGCCATGTTCACGGGTTAAACTCTAACACCGACAAGAAAATTATGTTACGCACATGAACCCAAAGACTACCCGTTTAATCCAATAAAAATTAATTTTTTTAGGTATTAATACTTTAAAGTTCTAAATTTACATATGCATCTTTTAATTTTTGAAGTAAATTATGTTTAAACTATACATGTTTTAAACTTATAAATTTTTGGTATAAAAAGTAACCAAATAGTTTAACTTACTGCATAAAAACATTCTAAAAAATAGTGTATAAATAAACAAATGGTTAAACAGGTCACCTCATCAACCCGTTGGTTGACACAAGCGTAACCTATTACACTAAATGTGTTCACAGGTTCAATCCGAAACCGAGCCAAACACACTTTTAGACTAAAACCAAAACCACATTTCAATTTATTTGGATTGGATCTTGGAAGAGAATTATCAGGTTTCTAGCCTTATGAACTGAAAATTATAAGAATCTAGTTAAGCTATGCCTATTGTATCTTGAATCAAGCTCAACCACTTTACATCACAAACTAATTAATCCATTAATCTCAGTCACCACACACTATAACTTGTGGATTTTCATCCATAGCTTATCTGATACATGTCATATATTTTTTTGTAAAAAAACATCTAAAATTCAAAATTATAAAAGTTGTAACAATCTGCCACTATGGGTATACTACAACTTTTCTATCTGTGTTCTTAGCCATAAATATGTAAGTTTAGCCTTCTTAACCATAATGAGTGTAGAATCATATGATATATATCATATCTTTTCGCCGGATTGTTAACCAAAAAATGTCGTTGCACCCTCTTAACATTCTCCTGCAGCCTAACATAATCATCATCTGAGATTCCCAACAAAATCCTCTTCAAGTTCGGTATTTCACTCACTGACACCCGAACTGAAAATGCATCCCAGTTAAGAACATCACTAAATGGTAGCACATAATGCTGAGATATCAATACGGGCACACACTCAGCATATATAGCTTCCACTATTCGTGGGCTTGCCACTTCATATCCACTAGGACATAAGCAAAACCGGCTTGTTTGCATCATTTCATGATAAGAAACATTATTCGGCACTCTGTTGTAAACCTGTATGTCTTGATCTTTGTCTTTCCAGTATTGGAAAAGCAATGGTCTAATCTTGCCATGAAACTCACCGCCTGCAAAGAATGCTAGGGTGGTACAGTTTGATGCTGGCAGACCTCCGGTTATCATAGTGGTCTCGCCTCTTTGAAGGTTGATTTGTGGGATGGATGCATCTTTTCTTGGATTGAAGTACTCGGAGGTGTTAGCGTTGCATAGTAGTCGGATTGAAGTGAAGTATAATGAATGAACAGACCATGTTGCTCTAGGCCCCTGCACCATCACAAGAATCATAGCTCCTTAAATTAAACTCACTAGCAGATTTTTGCAATAACTACAAAGTACAAGTTTCAAAGTAGGTTTGGGGTGGAGGTGAAAATTTCAACCATTTTATTTATAAATGGATCAATTTCTTTTTCTAATTCAAAATTTCATACTGATCAAAGTCTCAGCATGTATACATACAATACACAAAAAAGTCAATAAACTAATTTTTGTACATTAAAGTCCCTAAATTTGTATTTTATATTAAAGTCCCTAAATTTGTCTATAATGCACAGTTTTGTAAAAATTTATAAAATAATGACTTGATAGCTCTTAATCAGTCAAACAAGAAGGTCTAAATTCCTATTTATAACTATAATATAAAAAGTTACAAGCATGTGCTTTTTAGACAAGCTTATGGACTTTAATATAAAAAACTAAGTTTGTGAACTTTTATGTGGTATAAACCCTTTTAATAAATAACACACTGCTAATAACTAACTCTTCAAGCATTTACAGTTTTAAATAAGTGGTTAAAAAAGTGTTTGCGGGTAAACCCGCTAGCCCATTGTGACCCATACTTTAAGGCAAACTATATTTAATCAGAACACGTTACGACTTGTTACCCAATGTGCCCGACCTACCTATTTTGACACCTCGAATTTATGCATGTAGTAACACTCTTGCACATAGGATTTGAGTAAGTACCTACCCAATCATGGCAAGCTAGCATGAAATGGTTGGATCCTAGGCTCTGGTTCCAATAAGGGTACCTTGATGAAACTGTGTGCACATAATCACCAATAACGCGCTCTAGTACAGCTTTATCCCGGATGACCGGATCAAAAAGGTAATTGAGGATCATGGTGACACTGAATGGAAGAAAATACACATGAGCTCGATTTGGGTCAGATGTTCGAAAACTGGGATCTTTTTCCATGAAGTTAAGAAAGACACCTTCCATGGAGTAAATATCAAAGGTAGGACCTTTGTGAAATAAGGGTGGCTCTCCTTCTTCATAGATGTATACTTTGAATAGCTTCTCCATAAGCAAGTAACTCCTGCACATGAAACATTTTGTTTTTATTCTTTTAAGCGACATATCTAACAGTAAACTCAACAAGACAATAAAAATGCTAACAAAAAATAAAGGTAGAATATGATGGATCAATTGATCATTTCCTCGCTAGTTCTATTATCTTAAATAAATATATATAACTTCTTAACGTTTTCGGGTTTTAAAATCTTTTATATACTGCAGTGTATTTGATGTATATTTTTAGGTGATACATCAAATGGAGTCAAATTTGAAAATAAAGGCTCGTTATGTTTTGATCGTGTAATCAAACTAGTTTGTAGATCATTATTTGTAATCAAACTCATTTGATCATGTAATTATAATGTATTAGGGTGATATGGTAAGTATGAAAAACCCAAACATCAAATTTTAAGTACTATAATATTACAAGCTTTGAAAACATAGACAAGTTTGGTATCTTTATATTTTGTAACAAAATTTATATTTTATCTATAACACAATTAAAGACCACTTTTGTAATGTACTTGTTTTTGTGTTTTGTACAATTTCAAAATGATAGTATGTAGTTTATTGTAGAAAATTTAGAAAAACACAAAACGAACCGACAAAGCATCCACGATTCTTGTGAGGCATGTGGCATCTCTTCTTGTTCACAGTAAAACTTTCTATTATTTGGGTCTCAGGCATTAATTGCTTTGTAAAGGGGAAAAAAACATTGATTTCATGTTATTATATTGTTTCGCATGGATTGAGTTGTTTGATTTGGGTAAATGTATTTGGTGGGCATCGTATTCTTTAAAAACATCGATCATTTTCTCTCTATCCCTACTAACATCCTTACATTTCCACACACTAACTTTTTTATTTATTTCATAATCAAACTAACTTTTTAAGAACAAAACCTCATATAACTTATTATAAAAAAAACAAACACATCGTCAAGTAAATTGCTTTATTTAAATTAAAGTGTAAAGAGTAATTAAATAAATAATGTTTTTAAAATAAAAACGTTCCATATATTTATTATTTGAAAAATTGGAAATAAATAATCCCACCTTTTGTGTATTGGCCGATAATAATCCCACATTTAAAAATTACTAGCAATGGTCCCACCTTTTAACTATTTTTGTCTCACTGGTCCTCCGTTAAAAAATACTTAACATCGTTATGTTTTGTCCCTAGTTTTAAACCGATGTTTTAGGGCTTTTGATCGGAAGAACGATACGAGTCGACCGATGTAAAACTTATCTCGAAATGATGATCCAAACGACGAAACAATGTTTCAATTCGGGTGCTTGAATTTCCAATTAACAAAAATCAAGCCATTTGAATCACCATTTTAAAATAAGTTTTACATCAGTTGACTCATATCGTTTTTCCGATCAAAAGCCCTAAAATATCGGTTTGAAACTAGGGAAAAAATATAACGACGTTAAGTATTTTTTAACGGAGGACCAGTGAGACAAAAATAGTTAAAAGGTGGGACCATTGCTAGTGATTTTTAAAGGTGGGATTATTATCGGCCAATACACAAAAGATGAGATTATGTATTTCCAATTTTCTTTATTATTTTACCTAATTACTATATTTAAGGTAATTTAAAAGTAAAAAATAAAACTGATATCCAATGGTAAGTTTTTATTGGTTCAAACCAATCTAAACCATTGAAGAGGTTTGTTTAAACCAAAAAAACAAGTTTTGAGGTTTGGTATTTCAAACCATCAAAAACCACCTAGTGTGGGTCCCAAGCATCACATCTTTCACCCTCCTCTCTCTCTCTCACACACACACATATATTTATACACCCATATTTATATTTATAAAATATATTACAATATTATACATATACATATTTTTTATATTTGTTTCAAAAATTATGTATTTTTTTTTGTTTGTGTATTTTTTATGTAACGGCTAGTTTAACGGTTAAAATTTTTTAATGGCTACTTTTTTAAAAACGCCTAGTTTTTTAAAGATTTTATTATATATTTTATAATGTTCAATTATAAAAAAAAACCGCTACAAGAAGTCCTACTCGTCTAACCCATGTTTCGCTATTATTTTAAAATAAAATTATAAAAATTAAATATTTAATAGTATTGGGAAATCCTTATTTTAAATAAATGTAAAAGTAAGTGATGATGTGGAAATGTAAAGATGGTTTGAGAATGTGTATTGTTGGAGTAAAAATATGGTTTTTAAGAAAGCTGATGTGACAGTGATGTGACTAGTTTGAACAAAAAACTGTTGGAGATACTTTAAAAGTAGTTAACGGTTAACACACATGAGCCAAATAGTTGAAGTTTTAACAATAAAAAAAATAATATTAATTGGTTGGTCCCACCAAAATTGTATGGAAATGGTCTTAATTTATATTATTTTTTTTTATAAAAACATTATTAATGTTACATTAGTAAAACATTATTAATGTTACATTAGTGCAGTTAATTAACTTAAAATGCACTTTAATTTATTTTATTTTATTTTTACCAGCAAATGCACTTTAATTATGTGTGAAAGAAAACGTTATATGCATAAACTATGTGAGCCACCAGCAACCTATATAAAATAAAAAACGAAATAAATTAATTAATTAATATCAAATGAGAAAATAATTACCTGTGAAAGAGGTAAGGATTTCTGTAAATATTCCCACTGGGGACATAATCAGGATCACTTAACGGAGAAGATGAACTGCTGTTACGACTCCAGGCGGCGCCTCTTATCGATGCCCTAGCTCCGGCTAGCTCCGCTTCAACCTTCTCTAGGTTCTTATCTCTTTTCTTGTTTCTCCTCAACAAGCTCTCATCTTTCAATTCCTTAATTAATTTACTCACCACATTGTTCATCTTCCCATTCTGCTTCTTACACGAATCCGATTCACACTAATTCCCCAACAAAAACCATCAAAATCAATCAAACATTGGAATTAAGCTTAAAGTAGTAAGATAATTAGTTAATACGAGTTTAGCTATATACACATGGTCTGACATCTAATCCACATCATTTCCAATGGTTCGTTCAGCAAGAGGTGAAATAACCGTTTTGGTAACAAAAAAAAAACAATGTATGACGACCATCTATGGTAAAAACAGCTGTCCGGATAGACATTAGACGGCCATTTTGAAAAAAAAAATTAAAGTATGACCATCTATATTCAAAAAGGCAAGCCAGATATTGGACAGACGACAATAACTTTCAAAATTTGGTCAAAACGACTGTCCGGATAGAGGTCAGAATGCATCTTGACCAAATATTTTCAAACTTTGACCGTGTATGGTCAGGACAGTAGTCCGGATATTAGAACAACACCATTCTGCCAATAATTTTCAAAGCTTATTTTTTTTTTTCAAAACGGCCATCTGAGTGTTGGGTGATGTAGTTATAACGTGACCCATCTGAGTGTTGGGTGATGGCGGGTGGTGGAGATTGAAGGAGGGGATAGAAAACGTTGACGAAGAAGAGACCGACCATGGTGAGGCGGGAAGCGACAAGAGAGAGAGACCGGTGGAGGCGTATGAGACGGCTACAACGATAACGACGACGAGGAGTGCAAATGATTGATTGCTTGATCTACATGAAAAGATGTTTTATTGAATGGATGGATGGGTTGTGTCTCTTTCTCTCTTAGCTAGAGATCGAGTGTGTGTTGGGAGGAGGTTGAAAAACCCCCGGGTGGTCTGGTTTGCATGCTATTCGGAACCTTCCCATTCCTATGAATGCGTTTCATGTTTCTCTATGGATTTTTTTAATAAATGTTTTTTTAACAAGTGTACGTCAGTTACTATTTGATTTTACATTAAGTACTTCGTCGTCATTTTATGTAAAAAAAAAATTAAATTCCTATTCTAAATAAAGTTTAATTAATGCATTGCTATTTTTTCTAAACAACTAATTTAGTTGTACACTTATTCACATAAATAGCTTACAATAAAAACAAAATATCTATCTAATTCTACATAATAATTATTTTCTTTTTAATTTTTCTCCTTTCTGGAATTTTCACATATAAAGAAAATTAAAAGGCTATTTGAATGTTTATCTTTTGTAAATTTGTAATCATAATTTTGTACCGTGTTTTTTTCTTTAAATAGATCCCTTAAATTGCTATATTTATATTATTCCGGCCATTTACTTGGGTTAAGATCAACTTAATGAACCTTCAAACATTCTTGACCCAAGTAAAAAGAATTGAGAATCAACTTAATGAACCTTCAAATATTCTTGACCCAAATAAATGGAATAATATCAATAGTGATTTAAGGATCTACTTATAGAAAAAACCCTGATTAAAATTTGTGTTTATAATTTTTTCAAAAGACAAATACTCAAGAAGCTTTAGTACTTCCTTTGTATGCAAAAGTTACCAAATAGAGAAAAATTAGAAGAAATGGTTGGCTTATTCTGTAGAATTAGTTGAATCAATTTGTGTTTGTTGTAAGTTATTCAATGTGAATCATTGTTCAAGTAAATTGACAAATGAAAGTAGTAGCGATTGAAGAAATATTAGTGCCAAATTAAAAAGATGAAACAAGTAATGTGTATAATATCGATATTAGAACACAGATAGATTTAGAGATAAGATTGATGAAAAGTAAAACAATCGATAAACAAATTGAAGAACAAATAAATAAAGATAAAGAACATTGGAAAAATATGCATAAGAACTATTGCCATCGTAAAGACTTTTGTTAAAAAAATAGTATTTAGTGGGAAACATGAGAAAACTTATCAACAAAACAATGCTAATTTTTAAGTTATCATTAAGATGATTGCAGAAATTGATCCAATAATGCAAGAGAATATTCAAAGCATAAAAAATAATGAATTTAATAAATTATTAACTTGGACACAAAATACAAAACGAAAATGAATAACTTGTTAGCAAATGAAATAAATAAAAACTATATAAAGGTTAAAAAGCTAAATATTTTTCAGTTATACTTGATTGCACTCAGGATATAAGTTACAAAGAACAAATGTCCACTATCTTGTGATGTTTAGATGTTTTGTCAATTCCATCACAAGTTAATGAATATTTTTTTACAAATTTCTAACAGTAGATGACATAATCCGTAAAGGCCTTTTTGGCACTATTATTGAATAAATTAATAAATCAGGGCTTGATGTAAATGAGAATAGAGGACAAGGTGATGATAATTTACCAAATATGAAAGGAAAACATCAAGACATGCAAATACAGTTGTTAGATATTAACCCAAGAGTATTTTACACATCAAGTAGTTATAGTTATGGTTTACATTTAGTAATTTATAATCTGGCTATATCTCATGTACCAAAGCTATAAGGATTTTTTGGTGTAATATTGTTGGGTTTCTAACATATCTAAATGAAAATTTTTGGTGTAATATTGTTGGGTTTCTAACATATCTAAATGAAAATAGTTTGCAATAGAAGCTAGTTTAGACATGTATTAAAACTTTATCAAACAATGAAACAAAGCCCGTCAAAGGATCCATATATGAGTAATCTTGAAACTTAAAAATCAACCACGTACATATGTTTAGCTCACCGACCTTAAAAGAGAAGTGGTAACTCTTTGATGAAGGCAGATCAAGCATTCAAACGTTCTTCTCCAAAAACTGATCCACACCAAGCAAGCATCTCCAAGAGATACTCGTCTCTACAGCCAACAAGAATACGTTAGTGTTTTCAAGTAATATGAACTCATGATTAGCCTAACCAAATACTCTTACGAGACTTAGATGTTGGTGTGTGTTGTTTGTGCTCAATAGTACAGAACCAATTATCCAAAATCTTGTTGAAACTCCTATTTTCTCTCCAAAATGGACTTTTGAAAACACTTTATTCTTTTGGTTTCAATTCACAAAATACATATATCTTCTCAGGTGTCCAAGAGTAGCATAACAGAAGATGCCTTTTTCTAAGTAGACTTTTTTTTAACGCTTTTTAAACACTAGAACAAAAGTTGGTACCTTTGAAAATGACATCATAATTCAAACTTCTCCTATACCCGGTCCATTTACAAAACCAAGGTGTCTCCCTTCTATATCTTAGAGATCAAAAATTCAAAAGATTTTAATAATCCCAACTAATTGTTATTAGATTATATCATTATATTGGATTTTATTATAATGATGTATTATTAGTGTGAGCCCACGGGCCCACCTTAGGTCTCTAGGATTTGCATTCCGTCTCTATATATTGTAATGCATTATCAAAGAATAATCAAGCTAGTATTTACCAATATCTTACATGGTATCAAAGCCATAAGGTTCTAGACCTATTTCCTTTCTCACAAATACAAACCCTAGCTGCCGCCACTTGAGAAAAACCCTAGACAGGGCGGCGTGTTGTCACTGCCGTCGCCGCCCTATCCGGTAGCCATTCGTTTTCAATTTCTTTTCTATTTTGTTTTATGTTTCCCGTTTGAATAAAGCTTCATTGGCAATCCAAGATTTTGGTTGTTCCCTCCTGTCACACCCCAACCAAAGGCGGCGGAACATGCCGAGATGTAACGATTGTCCATAAGCACATGACACTAATTAAAGTGACAGTATTTAATAAACTCATTTCATTTCACAACATCGAAAATGTCACATAACAATTATCCATAAAATAACCATAAACAAGATATCACAAAATATAGCAAATTTGATATTGTTCATTTTTACTAATATTCTAAGGTCTTTGATGTCGTTTTCTTCACAATCATAAATCAACCAAGATGCAAACCTGCAACATTTCATAAAATAAAATTTGTCAACACAAAGGTTGGTGAGCAATTCATAAGTTTAATCATATTAGTATATAATAAAGATAGCCACAAAACTTGCATACGAAACGATAAATAAAAGTGGTAATTTGGATAAATAGATATTACTAAACACATTAGCGACACCTAGCTATAAGGGGATGTCAAATAGTCTAGGATTTTATAGTTATCGTTAATTGCATTACGTTAACGACACCTTGCTATAAGGGATGCCAAATAGTCTAGGATTTTATAGTTCCACCAACCAAAAGCGATAAACACTTAGGCATATAAGCATAGAACACCAAATCGAGCAATTATTTAGGTAAAGTATACAACTACGTTTGTGGTTTAAGATTCAAATATAAAGCATTTTGTTGAATAAGTATGAAATGTCACCCCCAAAATAAAAGATGGAAAATGGAGTATGAAGTACTCACCTTCAAGTAGTAAACTTGAAAGATGATAATTTGGAGATTTTCCGGAACGACGAGTTTAACGCACAATGCCTAAAAAGAAAAGAAGTCTTGAATTTAGAAAGGTTGTCTTGAAGGTCTTTAAACAAAATAAATGTTGAGAAATGTAAATAATTAAAGTTCAAGGTTTTAAAATGTAACTATTTAAGAATTTATAATAATAACTCTTTAAAAATGTAAGTTTGCTCGAAACCGGGTTAAAGTATCTAACCTTAATATTTACTCAACATATGTTAAGTAATAAGGTGGATAAAATGCAAGAATGCAAATCCCTTTAGGATAAAGATACTAAAACGGTTTTTTTTTATCGAGTGTTTGGGTTGTCGGTTCGGGTCTTGATAATTGGTCAAACCCAAAGTCAACTTTCCAAAATATTGAATGTTATGAGATAACTCAATAAAATTTAATAAGACTTAACCAAGTATGTAGTTCCATTGTTTTAGAACTAACAACGCACGTTAAGCGAGTGTTCGGTTTTGTCGGTCCAAACTTTGTTATGAGATCAAGTTGGATCCAACATTTCCAAGTACTTAAGAAAATATTTAAAAATCAATTTGTAACTATTTTTAAAGAAATATACAAGTCTTGATGGCTAAAAAAACACACTTATGTGTCTTAAGCGAGTAAGAATCGGTTTGGTTCGGTTTCCATCTCCCAACAAGTTCATAGATGGTTTCCACATGTCCAGACACTAAAGAACTTGTATAATAATGTACAAATAAAAAATACCAAAAGTTAACAATAAAGTCTTTAAACAAAAGTTCGGTTTTCGGTTCGGATCGTGTTTCGGGTTAAGACTGAGGTAAGATTCTACAAACCCATAACCATAGAATTTGTAAAAATGATTTTAGAAACTTAGATCTAACAATAAGTATGTTTAAACAATTATTTAACAAAACTAGTAACAAAGTTCGGTTTACGGTTTAGAGCTATTTACGGTTAAACCGAAGCATAGACTCTTAAAAACCCATAACCATGGAACTTGTAAACATGACCAACAAACTAAAATAAGCAAGATTAATATGTATGAACAAGTTATATAGATGTATATATATCAAGGACACGAAGTCCTCCATGAAGCCTTGTATTATGAGGTCCGAAACCTCACCAACCGGAATCGGAGAAGTAACTACCAAAGGTAAACAAGAGGTGTATATTATATATATGTTGCACAACCATAAACAAGTATTAATAAGGCTACATAAACTAATTAAGATGAAAGACTAAAAACCTTCAAGAGCACTTAAGAAGATAACCTTGAATCTTTGATGTTCGAGAGAGTTTTTTTTTTTGGAGTTGTAACAAGGGAAAATGAAGAGGAAAGGTGGTGTGTATATAGGGTAATGTTGGTGGTCATTGAACTTCGGTCCTCTTTCGCGCCGCCTGCAGGACTACGGTCTGCCGCCGCGCTGCTAGTGAGTTATTATTTTTTTTTAATCCAGCCGCTACCCCGCCGTATTGCACGTTTCTTGCAGGATTATGGATGTATCATTGAAGCCCACGGATAATATAATCAAGCAATGGTTTCATTGGCAAAAGTTTTGGATTTCTGAGTCGATCGAAGCACACTTATCTTAATTATTGTTTTATGTTTTCCTTTTTTCCTTATGTTTACCCAGTCTGAACTTCTGGTTTCCTTACGTTCCGACTGCGGGGGAGTATTGGATTATATTATTATGATGTATTATTAGTGTGAGCCCACGGGCCCACCTTAGGTCTCTAAGATTTGCATTCCGTCTCTATATATTGTAATGCATTATCAAGGAATAATCAAGCTAGTATTTACCAATATCTTACAACTGTTATAGGCCGATAATAATCTCAACTTAATTTATTCCCGGTGGTGGTCTCAAATTTAAGAACAATTGGCTCTCAATGATCCCCCGTTAAAAAAAAACTTAACGACGTTAAGTTTTTTCTGAATTTCAAACTGATATTTTATGGATTTTGATCGGAATGAGGATACAAGTCGATTAAACCTTAGCTCGCAACAATGCTCCAAATGGCTTTACTAGTGCTTCAAATCGGGTGTTTGAACTATAAATCAACAAAATTAAGTTGTTTGAGGCATTGTTTCGAGCTAAGTTTTACATGAATCGACTCGTATCCTCTTTCCGATCAAAAGCTCTAAAAAATATGTTTGAAATTCGAATAAAAAGTTAACTTAAGTTTTTTTTTAACCAAGGTTCATTAAAAGCCATTTTTTTAAAATTAGGATCACCAGTAGAAATAAACAAAGTTGAAATGATTAAGAATTATTAAAATCCAATTTTACTAAATTCAAATCCTACAAACTACAAAGTGCATGTATAAGTTGTATAAGTGGTAAAAACATGATATTGTCTTTAATGAATTAATATTGAAGTTTCCAAAAACAATATATTTTACTAGTTTTAGTAGGCTAATGCAGTTATATATTCTATGAAGCTGATCATATTATATATTTTTATATACATTAACAATTTAAATTTGTTTATTTGAATATACAGTTTAAAAGGAAAAAATATCATATCTAGCATGGATTTTGGATCTGTTGATCTAGAGTCCTAATCTAGCACGTATATATTAATTTTATAATAATAACAGTCTTCTAGTCAAAGAGCTGTGATTAACAGTGGAATTCCTGGGATTTCATGCAAATCGAAAGTCGTATCCAATTGTGTGCATTAAACACTTTAGTCAGTGCTTACACTGGTATCTTATGTTTGACAACCATTATTTTATTTAAAAAAATCAAAACCGGTGGTAACCAAGAAAAAATTATGGGAAAATTCTCATAATAACCATTTTAGAAAATGGTTTTTCAAATTTATCCATCTTTTACAAAGAATTCTTAAAATGTCCATTGCGAAATAAGTGGAACGACTTTTTAATAATTCAAGACGACTGGTTCGTGAAGACAATCTAAGCGCCAACAAAGCAGTCGGCCCGGTGACTGCATTCATGTCTATGTCAAGCTGACTATATTGTGAACATGACGACTAGATCGTGAAAATGCCGACTAACTCACTACCGAATAGATCACGTTGTTAAAAACATGGGCCGACTAGTAAATTATATTGGACGACTAAATCATATCAAATGAAGATTTTGAAAAGATGTTATATAAAAGAAGAGTTTACTAGTAGGCCCTTATTTTTTATAATGCTTTTTCAAAATCTTCAATTGATATATGATCTAGTCATCCAACATAATTTACTAGTCAGCCCGTGTTTTTAACAACGTGATCTAGTCGGCGTTTTCACGACCTAGTCGGCATGTCACAATCTAGTCGGCCCGACATAGACATGAATGCAGTCGTCGTGTCGACTACTTTGTTGGCGCTTAGATTATCTTCACTAACCAGTCGTCGCATTAGTTTTTTGGACACGTGTTCGCTTTTCATTGGCTCAATGAACTAGTCGTCTTGGATTATTAAAAAGTCATCCCACCTATTTCGTAATGGGTATTTTAGGAATTCTTTATAAAAGATGGACAAATTTGGAAAACCATTTTCTAAATGGTTATTATGGGAATTTTCCCAAAAATTATTCAAATGGGGTTAAAGATGATATATATATAAGCGGGTTGAGTCTAGATCAAAATAGATAATTAATCAAATAGCGGAGTTAGAAATTTTTTTTATGGGTTTCAAAACTAATTTTCGTTGGTTGTATTTTTTTCGATGTCAAAGTTTTCAAGTGATGTTAGTTTGGGTCAAACAAAAAGAAAACGCAATATCATAATTATAGTAACATAAGTGTATCGTTTAACATTTGTTAACTGGGTTATACTCTTATTAGCCCACTTCATAATTATTTTTGGGCTTCTTTATTACTCTATAATTTAGCTATTGCCTAGGTTGCCCGGTTTATAATTTTTATTTATAAAAAAAGTTATTTACTAAAAGGATTTAAGTAAAATTTCATAATCTGTGAGTCATAATATTTTTTTAAATGATAATGGGTGCGTCGCCGAAAAACAAGGCCTTAAAGATTATTGCATTCTCGGGTTTAAAATAAAAGGAAAAGAAATGATAAGATTGGATAAGAGAAGAAAGGAAAAGAAATTATATACTTAAAAGACATTCTCGAGTTAAAATAAAAGAAAACTAAATAAAGTGTTAATTACATTATTGAGTTAGATAGGAAGGAAAAGATAGAAAAAAAAATTGTAACTTTACAATTATGTCCTCATTCTTGAATTGGATAGGATAGAAAAGATGGGTAAATTAGTATTATATAAACTTTTCCTTCACAATCAAGCCATATTTGATTGAAAGTTTTGAAGGAAAAAATGCATAACTTTTCTTTCTGTTCTATTTCTTTTCTTTAAATAAAAAGCTCAAGAATGCAGAATGGGACATTAACTAACCAATTCAAAAAAACAAGTGTAATGAAGATCGGGTTAGCTAATAAGTTAATAATAATTATAATGGTGATGGCTGGACCAATAAAAGACATTCAAATAAATGTGATGATAGTGATGTTGGGGTGAGGTAGGCGCCACTAGAGCGGTGAGAAGGAATGAGCGAAGCTCTCCTTCAAGCTTGTGTTTTGGTTTTGATGGTTAGATGGGATGAGTTGGCTGGGAGTGACGCTCCACCACCTCTCCATAACGCTTAGTCTCAGAATGATAATTACTTTTAACTCTAATTGTAAAATATTATAGGAACTACCAAATATATGTCATAAAAGAATGGTACGTCAACAAACAATAACAACAGGACACAAATACAATGTCTAACTCCATTCAAATAAAAATATTACACTTGAATGGCTACCCTTGATAACTTTAATTGCCATCCTTTAATTTCAAACTATGTATATACATACGTATGCATACTAATTTTCAAATATTGCATTGTAAGTCGACAAAACTTGAGGTGTTATATGTATAGAACTATTGATCATCTTCAATGATAATACTCGTTATTATATCACTACTTGTTATCTTGATTTTAATGTTGGGGTTTCAAGAGACCTTTTTAATTCTAGCTTTTCTATCGTTTAAATAAGAGGTCCAAATCATTACAATTATAGTCAGTCTCATAATATTAACAGATAAGCGTTGGATGTAAACGGTGAGCAATCAATTTTTCATGTGTTGGGTTTTAGATTATTTGAATCAAAGCACCGAGGTTAGTTAATTGAAGCCTACAAAACACAACCGTGCTACCAGTGGAGCTCCATCTTGTACTTGTTGCTTGTACATAGGGTTGGACCACTCAGAAAGAGGACATGTCGGTTGCTACAACGTATCCGGTTCATACACGTGTCATGATAGTAATACAGAATACAAACAACAAATATAACTCAACAACGGGTTCGCCGATAAAATTAAAAAAGGCACCAAACTACGGGGAAAACACGTTACTAACATGATTCGAACATGAGCAGAAAGGGAAGCGAGCGCGCTTAACATCTGTAAGCCAAACGATTTGATAACACGATCATGTGTGATTAGGCGTGACTATATTTCGTCTAAAACTTTTGGTAAAATCTAGAATTATAAACAATGCCAACGGCATCACCTTTTAATATGTTATACAATATACAATATGTTTGTTTTTATCGTAGTTTGTTTTATGTCAAATCAATACAATATTTACATTGTATTAATCAAATGTTATAATGCCAATTGTGATGATTTGAAATTTGTGAACCTAAACTATATATAATTTCATGTGTGTGAAAGAAATTTATCACAATCGTGAACAGAACGATGTAACACATACGTGTTCCTTGTAACTAGTCTATCCACGAGAGCTAGCCATACAGATGGGTGGATTATTAATGAGTTAAAGATGTCATAAATCAGTTAAGTTAGTTGTAAAGAAGTCACGGTTAGGTCAGACAAAGAGTGAGAGAACAAATGATAAATGATAACATAGGAAAAACATATATTTTTATTAATGAAACAAGCTAGTCAAATAACATGCCCCCGTTTACATGGTAAATCTAAATTTGACAAGCATAGCCAAATATAAAGACATTGAAACGAGTAGCCAAAAGTCAGAACTATATGACTAAATTACACACATGAGTACATAACATCCACAATTCACTCCTTTCTACAAAGGAAATGAAAATGATTATATATATTTGTTTTGGGTTGGGGTGGGGGGAGTAAATATAATGTTAAAAAGAAAATGATTATATACATTTGTTTTGGGTTGGGGTGGGGGGAGTAAATATAATGTTAAAAAGAGTCAAAATTGGGTCCAAGAGTAAGAAAAACCACCTATATGTAACTCCCAACTTATTAGATCGTTTCATCTATATGCAAATCTATCAACTCCTGAATTACTTTACTATCAAAATCAAGCATGCCACGAATGAATTGGATTTATATGTCAAATATATTCTATTCTATATACGTGTATATGGGATTCCTTCCTTTTTAAACCTTTAGACATTTTTCTAATTCTATAGAAGCACATGTATGTATCAACACCTAAAGACTATGGCTATGATACCAACTTGTCATAGGGCGTGACATATGCTAAACTTACACGGTTATCTCACATAACACAAAGAATTACATTTCAAACTCCAACTATATGAATGCACATTTCATTATCTTTAAGTTCATAATGTCATTTGCATTTCTGCAAAAAAGATGGCTATCTTAACTAGTAAGAGACATTTATGCACATTTCATTATTTTTGTTTATTATAATAGTAGATTATCATCTCACGAAAAATGTTATAATAGTAGTGTGTCTTTCATCTATACATGAACTTAAGTCGAAGATATGTATGGTTAATAATGAATTAATAGTATATTATGAGTCGTTCTAGAAAATAAAAATAAAAAAGTACATATATTGTACAGCATATTATTCATGCTTTGGTTGCTATCATGTTTTTACAACTAACTTGATTCTTTGCAAAAAGAAGTTGTGAGGATGGACCACCTACAGTACTACATACATAACCTCCAATTCTAAAAAAGCTGCAGTGTACGACACATGCTAGAATTACCCAACCACATACTTCTTCACAATAATGTTGGCTAAAATATTTTCAACCATTTTGAGCCTTGGCTTCCGGTTAACAAACTTGATAGAAACCGATTGAATTTTCATAGACTCACAGCCTTAACACTTGGGTTCGACATGTCAGGTTTTACCAACGCTCGAGTTTTATTCACCGACGCCATCCCATTTGTCCACCTCAATTTTTATCATTTTTGTTTTATTTTTGGCTTTAGTTCGAGTACAATAACGCACGTAACCAATACCAACCCAATCCGCGTCGATTTACCGCCTCAACGCTTTGGGTCAACAATGATTGGGTTTTACCAACACCGAGGTTTTGCTGACTTGCCCGGGCGCAACGCGCCGGGTGTAACACTAGTTAACTAACAATCTATATAGTCATATAATAGGCCATAGTTGCTTGGTTATCTCTCAAAACAGTCCGCCCTTGTTTTATGCTTTTAACTCATCTACTCAAAACAGTTGTACACTATTTTACATTTGGTTAAGTTCGTTAGGCTTTTCTGAAGCTCGATCTCGGCTCGTTTGAAGCGTATGTTTTAGGCTTGATATCGTGCGTGGTAACTTAAAAGAGCCAAAAGCTCGGCTCGAGCTTGACTGGATACTAATTAATTATATACTTAATACATAGAAGTCCAAAACGAATAAAGAAGACTCAAGCTCGGGATCCAAAACTAAGTGAACTTAATTGAGGTTCGGGCTCGACAAGACTTGGGGTGATTGATGGCGGGTTCCTACTTACCCCTTGTCCTTCAATGCTCACGCACATACCCCACCTAAGATTTTTATATTCTTTTTCAAGTATATATATATATAATGAGACGTTATTCAGAAAAATTGCACACTGAATTGAATTGAATTTTGGTGGGAGAAATGGACAACGACACAAACAATGAGGTTCAGGTTTTTTCTCCTTGCTGCAGCTACTGCTACTAAGATGCCACAGATTCAGGTAATTCATCATCATCATCATTTGAATCTGATAGTTGAATGCATGTAGTCTAGTGTTTCAACTTTAACTTCTTCGTATGGAATCACACAGCGCTGCTCAGTTTTAGGTTTAACTTATACGATTGATTGATATCTAACGTTGATTGTCCTTCAATTTAGGTCCAATTACTACTATCGCTTCAATTTCATTGATGATTATACTCAATTCTCAAATCTCCTTTAATTTGTGCATGCTTTATAACTTCATAATGTTTGTTTAGCATTTCAATTTCAGTATTTCGTATGTTTCAGATTTAGGTCGTCATTTGTACGTATTTTGATATCTCTGTTCAATTGCAACTATCGATTCAACTTGAGTTAAAAGCTTAGATCGATGATGATGTTTGATGAAGATTGAATTCATCTCTCCTTTGTATGTTTTAGTTTGTAATCTTTGTGTAGATAGCTGTTGTTGACTCAATTTCTACCGATTTCGTGCTTCAATTCCGTAGCCTTCAAATTTAGGTGTAGCATGTATTATGTTGATTTTGTTCCTAATGTCTAAACAAAACCTACTCATGACCGAGCTCGAGCTCCTTTTAAGTTAAACGAGCCGAACTCGAGCCTAGCCGAGCATGGGCTTGGCTCGGCTCGTTTGCACCCCTACTATGCATGTAGTGTTTCAATGGTGGTTGTTCTTTGTATTTATTTGATGGTTTAGATTTCTGTTAATGTTTCAACATTTCTATTGATTCAAAGTTCAGTTTATGTTGTAGTGTTTCAATTGTTGTTATTCATGTTAGTAACAATCTAGTGTTTTCAATTGTTAGTTGTTTATGTTAGTAAATAGTGTTTCAACTGTTGTTGATGTTAGTAATTACCATCTAGTGTTTCAATTGTTTGTTGTTTATGTTAGTAACAATGTAGTGTTTCAATTGTTTGTTGTTATTTTTTTCCTCGTGTAACATTTTTTTCTTTTGTGAATAATAGTTAAACAATTGGGTTGAGAGAGTGGTTGACATGGGTATGATCTTTATCGTGATTGCATTCGCCGGGATAGGCGCTGATGAGGTGTACAACAAGCAAACCAAAGATCAAATGGAATACTTTACTGCGGCAACATTTATATCTTTTGTCTAAGTAAACGTGCTGATTCAATCTTTGCAGTTATTGGTTTCTTTGCTACCACTGTGGTGGTGACCATAACTATGATTCCAAAACACTACATGTAACATTCGTTAATTTTCAAACCCGAAAATCCGACATGTTTTAAATTTTCGATTTTGTTTTTATTTATCTATATATATTTTTAATGTTATTAATTAATCTTAATTTTCGTTTCACGTATTTTATGTGATCATTCCTATGCAATTATATTTTTCACCACCCTTATAATATTTGCATGCTCATTTAAAACATTCATAACAAGATAATTTATTCATGAACATGTCCCATGCAATTTACTTGAATTATTCTTGAACTACTACTACTATTACTATTACTATTACTATTACTATTATTAATATCATCATCATGTTACTTAACTAATAAAAACTAATGAATATTTTAATTCAATAAAATTGATTAGAGTTAAACCTTTTAAAAACCCTATTAAACTATTTTTAATTTGTGTTTTTAATTATATTAAACATGATTAAATTCTATAAACATAATAACTCTACAATTTTATTATAAAAAAAGTACTTAATCCTTCATCATTTTCACACCTCAAATATATTCTTTCTTAAGCTTGATAGCACTGACAAGTAAGTTTTATAAATATAACATCTCCATCATCACCACCACTCCCACCAAAAACACTAGGACCACCCTGAAAAGTAGCGGAAGGGTCTAGAGAAACTTCAGGATGTGGTGTAGGCGGACAATCAACAATCATGCGGGTACCAAAAGCAACACTTTGAATGAGTTCTTCAAAGGCATCTCCATCCCCCCCCCCCTGTGACATCTGCCCTGATCCGACCCGACCCAGGTACCCGTTTCTCTGACCCGATCTCTTTCTTTTATGATTTAGTATTTATACTTATATTTTACTTTTAATAATAATAATATATTTTCCTTCCCGCCTCTTTCTCTCTCTCTTTCTTTCCGCCGTCCCTCTCCTTCTCTCTTTCCGCCTTCTTTTCCCTCTTGTCGCCGTCCCGCCCTTACGCCTTGTTTCCCTCTTTTTCTTCTAACTCCTTGCTTGTCCTTTGTTCCTTCCCGCCTAAGGTTGTCTGCGCAGCTCCACGCGCCAGACCCCTTACAAGGAATCCTGCGTGTAGACCACCTGTTTCAGCGATACGCGAGACGAACTCTTCTCGCAGCGCGCTAAGAATTATAGTTCTTCCCGCGGCGCGCTAGGAATTCTAGTTCCTCCCGCGGCGCGCTAAGAAATGTGATTCTTCCCGCGGCGCGCTTAGAAATGTAGTTCTTTCCGCGACGCGTTAAGGTTGTTTCTGTCTGCCTTCGCGCTCGCGCTCTCTTGACCTTCTGTGTCTGCCTTCGCGCCTTAGCCTTCTCGCGCTAAACCCTTTGAGTTTCTTCTGTTGAATCTAGCCGTTGCTTTTGTGTTTTATCTTTTGTGCTGTTGACCTAATCTGCTTTATGTCTGAAAAGTTACTTTCGGCGCAGCATGCGCACCAACCCATTGGTTGGCAGATAAAGTGACTGACATTATCTTTTGAGATCTGCTTTTGCCATGCTTGACCAGTACCTTTATCTGACCCGCCCATGCTTTTTTTACTGTTCCCTGACAGCTTTATCTTGCCCCCTGCAGCTGCCATATCTTTTGATATCTTTTGCTTTTGGAATCTTTTACTTTTTGAGATCTTTTCTCCTTTTCTAGGGATTGTGTTCCCTAGGGTTTCTCTATAAATAATAGTATTATTTTTCCTAACACTACACACACAAACACTTAATCTCTCCTGTTTTCCTTGCTCTCTGCCGCCTCCCTCTCTGCCTCCGTCTTCCTCCCTGTTCTGCCCTGCTTTTCCGGTAATATATATATATAATAATTTACTTATTAATTATGCTAACTTATATTCAAGACTTAAAACAAATCATTAAAACAATAATCTTATTTATAGGTTAACTTGTGCTTGTTTAAAGTTGGTTCTTGCTTTATCTTACACCGCATCGTTTATCAAGTGAGTAATCTCGTACCTAATCCCTTTTTGCTTTTAATGTTTTGGGATGTTCATGTGTTCATACAAACTTAGAGTCCTAAACTTGTTTATGAACTTTAGTCGCGCAGTATCCCATGTGTTGAGGACGTAGACTTGGCTGTTTATTTGTATGTGTGGATCATTAACCGTCTTGTCGGTCTATTCCGCAGTTTTCATGGTACCATTAGATGAACACGGGAGAACTATCGTTTATGATTTTCTCTTTTGTATACACATGCACAGTTTGTCTTGTTTGTGAGCTCAATTGCGAGCACTGGCAGTCTTATGAATCTTAGAGTTGGTCCCGATCAGATTACACCCTTGTTGAAAACCAGACATACACATGTTGCGCGCAGATTTATTAATATCTATGTATTGTATTAAACTTGATTTCTCACCAACACGCAAGTGTTTGACGTTTATTTTAACACATGTTCAGGTTTGCAGTAGCTGTTTTGGAGCTTGTGGACACGTAGGAAGTTTTCTTTATTTTGGACCTAGATTAAAATGTATCAAGACAAGTTATTGTTGTTCGAATATTTTGCCTTATAATATATTGATTTATGTTGATTTATATTATTTGTGTTTACCCTGCGCCTGCGCGAATGAATGTATTTATTAAATATTGACACCCAATAGTGTCACGAGTAATGAAACAATATGTGGCGCCCCGATGTATAATCCGCCTTTGGTCGGGGTGTTACAGATTGGTATCAGAGCTCGTTGACTTTAGGATAGGTGGTTAGACGTAACGGCCTAGAATACCTAAGAGTCCCTTCTCGCGCATGAGAGAGATCTCATGTTTGCGCGCTTATTGTTAATTACTCGTTATTTATAAATATGCTCGCACCTGCGCAGTATATAATTTTATGTTTTATTTCGCGATATTTCGATTTTTGTTGAATTTCGATTTTTATTGATTTTTCTTACATATTCGTTTGTTGGGTTTGAAAATCCGAAAAGTCATGGTGATACATGAATAAGTTGATTTTCAATTCCCATTTACGATTATGTTCTGAGGTTGGAGACTTGAAAAGTCATGGTGATACATGAATTGTCACTCTCCAATACTCATTTTCTTGTATATTTTATGTTGAAGATTGAAAAGTCATGGTGATACATGAATCGTCAATCTCCAATACTCGTTTGCTCGTATATTTTAAATTGGGAATTCGGAAAGTCATGGTGATACATGAATTGTCGATTCTTGATTCGAATTTGTTACCTTTATTAAGTCTGCATTTAAAGTCATTTAATCTACTTTAACTTTGATAGTATCTAACCCTGCGAAACCAAGCTTTATGAGATTATACTTTGCGCTAAGACATTAACCAAAATTAAAACTTTTATAGAATGCCTCCGCTATCTCGCCGATTTCAGAGAAGAGAAGCCTCGCGCATGCGTAGACAGCAACGTTCCCAGGAAATGGCCGCCGCGATAGCCCAAGCCTTGAGCCAAAACAATACCAATACCTCCAGTTATAACATTAAGTCCTTTAACGCGGGAAACCCTCCAAAGTTCACAGGCCTTGAAGGAGCCACCGTGATGCTCCAGTGGCTTGAGAAGATAGAAAACACTTTCCTCCACACCCAATGCCCCTCAGACAGACGAACCCTGTATGCTTCCAGTGTCCTGGAATCCAGAGCGCTTACATGGTGGAATGGAGTAGCTCATGCGCGTGGCGCAGAAGCTGCTTCTAGCATGACATGGGAGGAGTTCAAGGAAATTCTTACGCGAGAATTCTGCCCTCCCAACGAAGTTAAGCGCCTGGAGGAAGAATTCTGGAACTTGAAGCAATACAGCGGTGAAGCGCGCGAGTACGCGACGCGCTTCCATGAACTAAGCCTGCTTGTCCCTCACCTTGTTACCCCTTCCCGCCGAGCCATAGAGAAATTCCTTGGGGGTCTCCCCATGGAAATTCAAGATTCTGTATGGGCCAGAAACCCAGTAACCCTCTCTGACGCCATTGAGTTGGCCGCTGTGCTCAGCGACAACCATGTCAGAGCAGGAACCCTGTTCCTGCGGGGAACAGAAAAGACCAAACCCAAGACTGCCCCTGAACCAACAGAAACCAAACCTGAACCCTCAAACCGTAACAACCTCAAGCGCAGGCGCAAGGCCTATGCGCTTACTAACCCGCCCATTGTCCAGCAACCCGCATACCAACCTCCAGTTCATGCGCCTAACCCTCTGTCAGCCTACCCAACACCTCCTGTAGTCCACAACTATGCCTTAACCAATCCCGCACTCCCTGCCCCGCCTCCTAAGAAACCTTACACAGGAAACCATCCCTTTTGCCCAACCTGTAGATTTCACCACCCAACCCAAACCCCGTGTCGACTTTGTACCCGATGTGGCCGCGCTGGTCACCTTGCAGAAAACTGTAGAGTCCTTCTCGCCAATCCAATTGCGCCAACACCACCAGTCTACCCGCAACACCCTCAACCAACCTACCAAAACCCACGACCCAGATCGTGCTTTAACTGCGGTGATCCTAGTCATTTCCGGAACGCGTGCCCGAGACTGCAAGTGCAAATCACACAAGCGAATCCGGTGAACCAGATTTCGAACCAAGTGACGCGTGGACGAGCTTTTAACATAACCGCGCACCAAGCGCAAGCGAATAATGACGTAGTTAATGGTACATTTTTGCTTAACGGATTTTATGCTTCTGTACTTTTTGATACTGGCGCCGATCGAAGTTTTATCTCTCGCGCCTTCGAGCAGAAGCTCGCGCGACCGCGCAGCGATTTAAAAGAAGATTTTTCAGTTGAATTGGCTAATGGTGAAATTATTTTAATTAACTCAGTGATTAAAGGTTGTACGCTTAACCTTAACGAAAACGATTTTCTGATTGACCTCATCCCTATGCCTCTTGGGAGCTTTGATGTTATCATTGGTATGGACTGGCTTTCGCATAATCGCGCCGAAGTTATTTGCGCCAAGAAGTTGATACGCATACCTCGAGAAAATGGTGATCTTCATATCTACGGCGAAAAACCCTCCAGTGGTCTTAAGCTTATGTCTTGCGCCGAAGCCCAAAGACTCATGCGGAAGAAGTGTATTGCATTTCTAGCCCATGTGGTTAAACCTGCTGAAGAAAAGAAGCTTCGCGATATCCCTGTTGTGCGTGATTTCCCTGAAGTTTTTCCTGATGATCTTCCTGGTATTCCTCCCGCTCGTGAAGTCGAGTTCCGTATTGATCTTGTCCCTGGTGCTTCCCCCGTAGCTAAATCTCCTTATCGTCTTGCACCCGCTGAGATGCAAGAATTGGCAAGCCAACTTCAAGAGTTGACTGCTAAAGGATTCATTCGCCCTAGCTCTTCGCCCTGGGGTGCTCCGGTGTTGTTCGTTAAAAAGAAAGATGGATCGTTTCGCATGTGTATTGATTACCGCGAGTTGAACAAACTCACCATTAAGAACCGGTATCCCTTACCACGTATTGACGACCTCTTTGATCAACTCCAAGGTGCCTCTTGTTTCTCGAAGATTGATCTCCGCTCTGGCTATCACCAGTTGCGCATCCGCGAAGAAGATGTTCCGAAGACTGCTTTTCGAACTCGTTATGGCCATTTTGAATTCTTGGTCATGTCCTTCGGTTTAACCAACGCACCCGCCGTTTTCATGGATCTAATGAATCGGGTGTGTAGGCCTTTCTTGGATAAATTCGTGATCGTGTTTATCGATGATGTTCTGGTGTATTCTAAGACCAAGGCCGAGCATGAGCAACATCTCCGATTGGTATTACAAAAGCTTAGAGTCGAGCAGCTCTTTGCTAAGCTTTCCAAGTGTGAATTCTGGTCTGATGAAGTACAGTTTCTTGGCCATGTTGTTAACAAGATGGGTATTCATGTCGACCCATCCAAAATTGAAGCAATCAAGAACTGGATTACGCCATCCTCTCCTTCTGAGATCCGTTCCTTTCTGGGCTTAGCTGGTTATTACCGGCGTTTCATTTCGAACTTCTCAAAGATCGCTTTGCCTTTAACAGCTCTAACGCACAAAGGTAAACCGTATATTTGGGGCTCGAAGCAAGAAGAAGCCTTTCTATCGCTCAAGCGTTTGTTGTGTGAAGCTCCTGTTCTTGCGCTACCTGAGGGTAATGATGATTTTGTCGTGTACTGCGATGCCTCCAACCAAGGTCTCGGTTGTGTTCTTATGCAACGAGGCAAGGTTATCGCTTACGCATCAAGGCAACTCAAGGTTCATGAAAAGAACTATACAACTCACGACCTCGAACTTGGTGCAGTTGTTTTTGCCTTGAAGATCTGGAGGCATTACCTTTATGGTACTAAGTGTATCCTTTACACTGACCATAAAAGCCTTCAGCATATCTTTGATCAAAAGGAACTTAACATGAGGCAACGCCGATGGAACGAACTCATCAGCGATTACGATTGTGAGATCCGGTATCATCCTGGTAAGGCTAATGTGGTAGCCGATGCGCTCAGCCGAAAACCCTGCCAGCTTAACTGTATCTTGCCGCGCACGCAGCTTCACTTTGCGCCGATCCAAAGCAACCTTGAATTGCGCATTCGTGACGCGCAGCGCGCATCCATCAGTAATGGTAACCTTCGCGCCGAGTTAGCGTGTGGCGCGGAAGCGCACTTTGTCCCTAATCTGGGTGGAATTCTCTGCTATCTCAATCGCATCTGGATTCCCTTTGATGAGAATCTTCGCGCTGATATCCTGAGTGAAGCGCATAAATCTCGGTATTCTATTCATCCTGGCGCTGATAAGATGTACAAGGATTTGCGCATTACTTATTGGTGGCCCGGTATGAAAAAGGATATTGCTGTGTTCGTAGCTAAATGCCTGACTTGTTCTAAAGTAAAAGCTGAACACCAACGCCCATCTGGTTTGCTCGAACAACCAGAAATTCCTACGTGGAAATGGGAATGTGTAGCGATGGACTTTATTACCAAGTTACCTTTGACAGCAAGCAAACATGATAGCATTTGGGTAATAGTGGATCGTTTGACTAAGTCTGCTCACTTTCTGCCCATTCGTGAAAACTACCGTGTTGAGCATCTCGCGCAGCTTTATGTCAAGGAAATTGTCTGCCGCCATGGTACTCCTTTGAGCATCATATCCGATCGTGATGGCCGTTTTATATCTCGCTTTTGGAAATCTCTCCAATCTGCGCTAGGAACTCGCTTGGACATGAGTACGGCATATCATCCTCAGACTGACGGTCAGTCTGAGCGAACTATCCAAACTCTTGAGGATATGCTCCGATCTTGTGTTCTTGATTTTGGAGGTAATTGGGATTCACACCTGCCTTTGATTGAGTTCTCTTATAATAACAGCTATCATTCCAGTATCGGTATGGCCCCATTTGAAGCACTTTACGGTCGTAAGTGCCGCTCCCCGATTTGTTGGAGCGAAGTGGGTGAAACTCAAATCACAGGACCCGAACTTGTTCAAGAGACAACCGATAAAATCGCCAAGATCCGTGATCATCTGCTGACTGCCAGAAGCCGACAGAAGAGTTACGCAGATCGTAGGCGAAAGCCTCTCGAATTTCAAGTTGGTGATCTTGTTCTCCTCAAAGTGTCGCCCTGGAAAGGTGTTGTCCGCTTTGGGAAGAAAGGTAAGCTTGCTCCTCGATATGTTGGACCATTCAAGATCATCGCGCGTGTGGGAAAAGTTGCCTACAGACTTGACCTGCCGCCCGCGCTCAGTAATGTGCATCCAACGTTCCATGTATCCAATCTCAAGAAGTGTTTAGCTGACGAGAACCTTCACATTCCACTTGATGAAGTTCAAGTTGATGAAACTATGCATTTCGTTGAGAAGCCTGTTGAGATTATGGATCGCGAGGTTAAGCAAACCAAGCGCAGTCGCATCCCTATCGTGAAAGTTCGTTGGGAGTCCAAGCGCGGAGCCGAGTTTACATGGGAAAGGGAAGATCAAATGAAGATCAAGTACCCGCACCTGTTCTCTGCGCAACCTACTTCGAGATAAATTTCGGGACGAAATTTCTTAAAGTAGGGGAGACTGTGACATCTGCCCTGATCCGACCCGACCCAGGTACCCGTTTCTCTGACCCGATCTCTTTCTTTTATGATTTAGTATTTATACTTATATTTTACTTTTAATAATAATAATATATTTTCCTTCCCGCCTCTTTCTCTCTCTCTTTCTTTCCGCCGTCCCTCTCCTTCTCTCTTTCCGCCTTCTTTTCCCTCTTGTCGCCGTCCCGCCCTTACGCCTTGTTTCCCTCTTTTTCTTCTAACTCCTTGCTTGTCCTTTGTTCCTTCCCGCCTAAGGTTGTCTGCGCAGCTCCACGCGCCAGACCCCTTACAAGGAATCCTGCGTGTAGACCACCTGTTTCAGCGATACGCGAGACGAACTCTTCTCGCAGCGCGCTAAGAATTATAGTTCTTCCCGCGGCGCGCTAGGAATTCTAGTTCCTCCCGCGGCGCGCTAAGAAATGTGATTCTTCCCGCGGCGCGCTTAGAAATGTAGTTCTTTCCGCGACGCGTTAAGATTGTTTCTGTCTGCCTTCGCGCTCGCGCTCTCTTGACCTTCTGTGTCTGCCTTCGCGCCTTAGCCTTCTCGCGCTAAACCCTTTGAGTTTCTTCTGTTGAATCTAGCCGTTGCTTTTGTGTTGTCTTATCTTTTGTGCTGTTGACCTAATCTGCTTTATGTCTGAAAAGTTACTTTCGGCGCAGCATGCGCACCAACCCCATTGGTTGGCAGATAAAGTGACTGACATTATCTTTTGAGATCTGCTTTTGCCATGCTTGACCAGTACCTTTATCTGACCCGCCCATGCTTTTTTTACTGTTCCCTGACAGCTTTATCTTGCCCCCTGCAGCTGCCATATCTTTTGATATCTTTTGCTTTTGGAATCTTTTACTTTTTGAGATCTTTTCTCCTTTTCTAGGGATTGTGTTCCCTAGGGTTTCTCTATAAATAATAGTATTATTTTTCCTAACACTACACACACAAACACTTAATCTCTCCTGTTTTCCTTGCTCTCTGCCGCCTCCCTCTCTGCCTCCGTCTTCCTCCCTGTTCTGCCCTGCTTTTCCGGTAATATATATATATAATAATTTACTTATTAATTATGCTAACTTATATTCAAGACTTAAAACAAATCATTAAAACAATAATCTTATTTATAGGTTAACTTGTGCTTGTTTAAAGTTGGTTCTTGCTTTATCTTACACCGCATCGTTTATCAAGTGAGTAATCTCGTACCTAATCCCTTTTTGCTTTTAATGTTTTGGGATGTTCATGTGTTCATACAAACTTAGAGTCCTAAACTTGTTTATGAACTTTAGTCGCGCAGTATCCCATGTGTCGAGGACGTAGACTTGGCTGTTTATTTGTATGTGTGGATCATTAACCGTCTTGTCGGTCTATTCCGCAGTTTTCATGGTACCATTAGATGAACACGGGAGAACTATCGTTTATGATTTTCTCTTTTGTATACACATGCACAGTTTGTCTTGTTTGTGAGCTCAATTGCGAGCACTGGCAGTCTTATGAATCTTAGAGTTGGTCCCGATCAGATTACACCCTTGTTGAAAACCAGACATACACATGTTGCGCGCAGATTTATTAATATCTATGTATTGTATTAAACTTGATTTCTCACCACGCAAGTGTTTGACATTTATTTTAACACATGTTCAGGTTTGCAGTAGCTGTTTTGGAGCTTGTGGACACGTAGGAAGTTTTCTTTATTTTGGACCTAGATTAAAATGTATCAAGACAAGTTATTGTTGTTCGAATATTTTGCCTTATAATATATTGATTTATGTTGATTTATATTATTTGTGTTTACCCTGCGCCTGCGCGAATGAATGTATTTATTAAATATTGACACCCAATAGTGTCACGAGTAATGAAACAATATGTGGCGCCCCGATGTATAATCCGCCTTTGGTCGGGGTGTTACACCCCCCCCCCCCCCCGCATCCTTCATAGGAGACCAAGAAGGTAGTTCAACAGATTTACCTTTTTCGGAAGCGGAATAAGGAGGAGAATGATGAGGAGACGAATCTACAACAAACAATACATATGCGGACAAAGAGGAAAAGGCCAAAAAAAAACAAAACTGAAAGCATACCTGCGGGTGAAGCAGACTTTTCCGCAAGCTTCTCACTAAGCTTCGCCTTCTTTCGAATGGGAAAAAGAATATCGAGATTAAGCGAACCTTCAGAAGCAGCAGGTTTGACAGCAGGCTTAACGATCTCGTGAGCAGGACGAGACGACGAGACATCCAAACGCTTCTTCTTCTTGGACACAGCCTTCTCGCCAGAAGAACGAGTAAGGTCGACGATAGGTTTGGAGCCAATCTGTAAGATCAACATCATCAGAACCTAAGGACGGCCACGGCGATTCCTTAGACTCTTCACTAGTCGAAAGAATCACTTGCACGCCATCCATATTAAAAGCAACGAAAGGGCGAGGATTGAGAGTAGGCTCACTAGCCTGCTCGGCGCAACAAGAGGGAAAACAAAACGTTCCTGGATCTCGTCAAGGATGGATGGCTCGCCAGTTAGAAGATCCAGGCGACACATAGAGCCCGGACCATCAGGAACAAGTGATAACAAAACACTTCCCATCGCTGCGAAACACAGGGGACTCAACTAAGAAGCTAGACACATAAGATAACAACAAAAACGCATGACAAAGTTACACATGTCATCACAACCATAATATGGAGTCTTATGAGGACAAGACCAAATGCGGCTCATACCAGCCGCAACAAGAGCATACTCATGGATGAAAGCAAGCGGCGTCTGGCGGGATATTAAAGTCTTGTACCATAACTAATCATGATAACCTTGTGGAGAATCATCTTCAATGGGCAAGGCAAGATCGCAATAATTCAGTGGAATAGGGATTGTGTCAGTGCGAATATAGAAGAACTTTTGTTTCCACTCATAGAGGCTCCGTAGCCTCCCCGACAAAAGTCACTTCCCGGTCATGAAGATGAAACCCAAACCAACCTCCCTTGGTGTGCAGCTTGTAGAAGACTTGGAATTTGTCGATGGTAGGGGTGATAAGTTGACTGCGACAACAAAACTCAAAATGACGCAGGTGCATCATACCCAGAGGATGAACTTGGGTAATGTGCAAACCATACGTCAACAGCACGTCATGAACGAAGGTAGTAATGGGAAGCCGGAAGTTCCTACGATATTTAATGTCTGATTAAGAAAAACACTGGCCAATCAGGCTTCGAGTGAGATATAGAGCATCATCATTCATCACACTGTAAATGCTTGATGGTGTTGGAAGGGTTCTCTACAAAAGGTTTGAAACAATGGAAATAATCTACAACCTTAGAACGATGAGATATTGGATACATCCAAATGAATCTACTAAAATTATTAACAAATGTGATGAAATAACGATAACGAGAATGATAAGTGTTGGGAGATTGTCTCTAGATATCACAATGAATAATGTATAACGAATAGGTAATAGGAGATAAAGTTGGTGAAAATGCTAGTCGTGAAGACTGGGAAGTACTATACGCATGGCAATGACTATGGAAGAGTGTGAGAGTAATATGAAGAAACAAAACAACAAAGTTAAGATTGTCATAGCTCATAAGAGGCCGATGTAAGCAACGGAAAACGAATAAAGTTGATGTGATCTAGGTGATATACAATGATGTGTCTAACCTGTTAAGAGTCTGAATTAATAGGACACGATATGAAAACGTAACAAGAGAATAATTAATAACTAATCTGAGTAAAGGACAAAATAATTTTAGTGGAGAGGGAAAGTGTACTTTTTAACGAAAGCACAATATAATCAGTATGTAAATGACATGTGATGCCATTGCCTACTACGACTCTTTTCTTGTCCACAAAATACTTTTGGGTCATGGTTATATTGCCCATGAGATTCACAAAGAACTTGTTGGATCACTTGGGTTTCATGCGTTGCAATTAGAGGTGTATAGATTTCGGTCTTTTGCTGAAATCGATTTGGGTTGGATTAACCTATACCGGTTTGGGTCAACAAAAGTTAAAAAACAAGCTATGTTTGAAACTGGATCAAAGATCGGGTTTGACTGGTTTCAACCCTACAGTACAGGTAGGAACGGGTTACGGAACCCGTGCTTTTGTACATCTCAAGTTGCAATTAATATTTTACACTGTTGTAGCAACAAGTATTTGTACACTGTTGCATGTTGATTCTAGAGCTTGGCACTGCCTGGTGTTTAATGTTGCATCAAAGATTCACATATTTAACCATTAAATTTATTAAAACACAATATTCACCAACATGGTCATCTTGCATCGGCATTTGTCTTTTAAGTTAAGACCATATTTCAATAGTAATAGCAATACATGATTTAAAAACCCCAACCAAGACCTTAAATGCTCGGGAATCGAATCCAATTCCAAGAAAGATATAAGATTGTTGCCCAAAAATTCCTTCCCATAAACCCCAAAATATCATCTAAGACTCCAAAATGCTAGTCATTGTCATAGTTAACACTAGATAGCAATATTCCTTAAGACCTAATTAGCAACATATTCAAAGTCTTAACATAATATGTAATCCCTAATCTCTCTTAGTCAATCCATTCATATATTGTATTTACCAGAAGCTTATATCTTGAAGATCTCCAGCATCTCGAGCACACGGGCATACAGATCTTGATCATTCATCAACAATGCACGAACTTCATCTTTCTCAGAAACATCATAATACGAACCACCTTTCGGTACATAAGGAGCGAACTTAAAAGTGGAAGCACATTTTATAGGAAAAGCCTTGTTGGCATTTATATCCCCTCCTCTTTTGTTATGATAACCGGGATAATCACTTTTATCAAAATCCACTTTCTCCTTCAAAGTAAGACCAGCTTTAGCAGCCAACAAAACAACATTCCACCTGTTATATGGAGAGTCTTCTCTATGTGTCATATGCACTTCACCCCCTTTAGTCAACATCTTGCTTGCACTTTTAAAGTAAGCTTCTACCAACCCCTTATGCATCCTGCATATCAAACATGCATACATATTTATGAATTCATTAGGCATTATAGGGTAAATGGTCCATGTAGTTTGGTCCACATAGTGAATCAACCATGAAGTTTAAAAGTTACGGATTTGGTCCCCACCAACCCTTTTCTTTTTCATCGTTGGTCCAAAAACTTAGCAGGGTTAAGTTTTTCTCTTAAACCCGTGTAACTTTATCATGTTACCCTTATTTTTTAAAAAACAAAAATATATAATCTGAATCCAGGTGGTCCAACCTCTTTTTATATAATAATAACAGTTATTACTATTATATATATAAAAATCCAATGAGTGTTATTTTTAAGAAGGGTAAAATGGTAATTTTACATGGTTTGACAGAAAAACTTAACTCTGTTAAGTTTTTGGACCAGCAAAATGTTGGTAGGGACAAAATCCATAACTTTTAAACTTCACGAACGAATTCCAAAATTTGGACCAAACCATAGGGACCGTCAGTGTAATTTACTCGGTTTTTATATTTTATATTTTGTTGCAGTATATGATCTTACTCAATTAATTCGGGGTCACTTTCACACAAATGAGCATAATGACCAGCATGAGGGAAGTTGAAGATGATGATGTCAAACTTCATGTTCTTTAAAGTGGGATGAGTGTGCATATTGTGGACATCAATCTTGTAAAACAACAAGCAGCCTAAGTTTTCCAGCTCCTCAAGGTGTGGTATGCTCGTGCAATGTTTCTTGAGCAACGACTCTGTAACAAATTTGTATGGTATGTGATTATAATATAAAATCATTAATGACATAAACAACTACTTAGTAATGCTTGTTATTAAAAGATCAATTTTGAAGTTAAGTAAGCTTACTTCTTTTGAGATAGGTAGTAGCAACGATGTTTTCAGCAGTGTGAAAGGCTCGGGCCAAACAAGCAGAAAATGAGAAATCACCCTCGCCCACAAGTAAGATCTTTTGAGAACTCTTGTAACCATGAATCTGTCTCTCTTTTGCTTTTGATCTGTTCATGTTTCTCTTAAACGTGTGCACTAAAACACACAATAATTGGGAAGTAACACGTCATGAAATTCGACTTATGTGCTTAAGTTAGTGATATTGTATGAAATTTAATACCAAACCTTATTCAACAATGGTATCAATTAGTAGTACCAGGTTGTTCATCAGCTAAATTTATTCATTATTATTTGTAAACCACCCTTACTCCGTTGGTGTTTAGATTGTTCATTAAGTACATATATGAATCCCATTTTCAATTGGTTAGCAGAGAAGCAAATGAACAAAACAGATTTGAGTCTAGAAAACTTGGCTCGACACACTTTTTATTCAAATACAGAAAAACTTGACCTATATATTAAAAAAAAATGAAAAGCTAGTGTTTGGATCAAATACAAATGACTCTTAACGTGAGTAACGTACAAAAAATCTAAGCTAATTATGCTCACACTAGAGTAATTATTATTACTCTATAGTTTTTGAACTACATTATTTATTATTCCTCTAGTTCAAAACTGAGTAATAATAATTACTCTAGTATTTGTACGTCCAGTAGGTTAATTTCATTTGTACCGAATCGCATTCCTATAAAACTAAACATTAGACTCGACACACATAGACTAAACCTAGCTTAACCTACAAGCTAAATAAAAAATAAACTGATTCTAGAGACAAGTCCTCCAAACTAGGAATGAAATAGCAGACTAAATATAAAAAAAATTAAATTCAAAATTTTGCGATTCCATATTAATTAACCTAACAATATGCGCATATCGCTTATATTTCAAGAACCAATTCAGACCTGAAACCCGTTCTGACCCAAAACCTGTTCCTAGCCGACTCGAACCAAATGTCTATTAATGATGAAATCATGTATTTAGGAATGGCAAAAGTAAAACCCAACCCGTTTTGACCGTACCCGGACCCATTTTGACACGAACCCGTGTTCTAACCCGGCTCAAAACAACCCTAACCAGTTCTGACCCCACTACTGAGTGGATGCAGCTTTTGGTTTGTTGTACAACCAACGAGTGATGAACTAAAAATTAAAGTCGTACGGCATTATCTATCGTTAACGAATCAAAGTTGAAAACTGATAGAAACCTATTTTCAAACTCTGTAGCAAATGAGCAATGTATATGTAAGACTGATCACAATGTTAATGGTTCGATTGGTACCTGAAATGCCGCAGAGGGTTTTCGCTTAGGGTTTAGATGTGTTTGGTAGCAGTGATCTTATTATTATTACTTTAGTGGGAAAGAAAGAAAGAAAGAAAGATCATCCAAAAAATCAAGAAAGATTAAGCTCTAATCGAGTTTTATGGATGAGCTAAACCGCTTTACTGCCACTACAAAAAAGATGATTTTTTTTTTTGTAAAAACAGTCCCTCAACTATTATACTTGACATTTAAGTCCTAACTTTTATTACTTAACTTTCGTTTCAAATGTTCCATGTGTCATGGTTTCGTGAGTCTGAACAAGCCAAGCAGCTTTTGGGTTATTTGAGATTGGCTTGTTAATGCTCAAATCGAGTTGAGTTTAAACAAGTTTGGGGCTGAGGTCAGGTAAAAATATATATCTGTTTAATAAACGAGTCCATGCCCAAGCTTCACTTATCGAGCTTGAGTAGACTCACAAACCTAAATGAGCCTATTTTTTTACTGTTTTAACTTATAGAGTAAACATATTTATATAATACTAAATGTTATATGTAAAATTATGATAAAAAATAATTATTTTTACAGTAAATTATAACTTTATACATGTCTAAAAGTAACTATAACTTAGTATACATAAATAACCAGTAAATGAATCAAACTCAAGTTGAGGTTGAAAAACAACTTATTAGATTGAGCTTACACTTTCGAAAATTAAACAAGCCAAGCTCTAGTTTAGATGGGTTTGGCTTAGTAGTTTGCACCCTAATTCTCCTATTTGTTGTTATTGATTAAACTGAAATTCAGGTTTGCTTATTTTTCAAATTTGCATGTCTTTTTTACATGTTTTGTATTAATTAGGCCCCTAGGATCCTAATAAAATTTTATAATTGCTTTTTATTTTTGCACCGTATGTAATTTCATTACACATCAAACGATTACAATGAAGTGGCAGGTAAGCGGGCAACAAGCTGCGCCGCAACCTCCCTTTTGGATAGCAAACCCAATCCTACTAAAAACAAAGTTTTGATTCTTATGAGCCGATAAATTGCTATGCATGACTTTTTGAACTCTGTTTAGAAGGTCCACGGCATCTGGAGCTAAGTAACCAAAAGTGTCAAAGGCAAAGGGGATAAACACGTGTTGATTCTCCAAACAAGCTTTCTCGTGTTTAACAACCTTACCCGAGGCCACCTTCAATGCTGCCTGACAGGCAACAAACCCATTGTCCCTTAGCCCAACAAGGGGGGAGACTCCTGTGAGATCCACACAAGCGTGTTTCCCCCCTACCCACCCAAAAACAAGAATATCGGCCGGTCGTAACGTAGATCTTCCTTCAAGAGGATCCGTAAGAAAGTTTACGGTAGCCTCTTTTTTAGCTGAAATTCCAGCCCGTTTAAGAACATCGCATAGAACATCCCTCACCAAATCATGTCTGTATTTAAACCCAGGTAACTCTTTGCAATGAATTGCGTGCTCGCCAAAAGAATCCAAACAGACCTTGTGGCAAACTGGGCACGGCTCATCTACCGGGAACAAAGGAATCATTAACTGATACTTAAGGATGGTCCGGTACTCCAAAGCCGACATATGTTGGCCCAGTCCTTCAATAGGGATAACACTTAAGAAATCTTGAGCCCGTGGAGATCGAAGGCACTCAAACACCGCTTTTTGACGAGGAGATAAATCAAGCTTCACTTCCAAACTCTGGATGGTTCCACTATAAAGGGCACTCGCCAAAGCATGTTGGGCTTTAGGTGGGGCGATGTCTTTATTAGAGAAACAGCTAATATTAAAATCAAGAAGTGAAATATGAAACCGATCTATCGCACTCCCATAATCGGAGTCAAACCCATCAAGACCACAATCTCGAAGAACGTGGTCTTGCAATTTCCAAGATTGTGCCCTCGAGGCCACAAACGCATATGTAGATACGTCTGAAGCTGAACATAAACCCAAACCTCCAAAACGAGTCGAAAGTGATGCCAACCGCCATTGAAAATCTCCAAAGAAGGCACCACCACAAACCACGATGTCCTCAACCGCCCCCCGAAGGCCATTGTCAAAAACAGAAACAGCTTCCCCTACATACTCGGGCTGGCACGTTCTGAGGCCGAACAACGACTTACCTACTCCCATACATGATCGAATCAAAAGGAGCTCGAATTGAGGGTCCCGCAAATGTAGGAGATGGCTCATCAGTTCTACAACCCTCGAAGCCCTTTTCACAGCAAGTCCGCTGATGAATTCTGCATCCCTGCTAACGGCTCCCCCAAGGAGTTTCACACCTAACATCGGCCTTCCAATCTCACGGGGAAACATCCCCTCCTGCACCTTAACCTCATTGCATGACGGCCAAAATACTTCTGTTTTCTTAATGTTGTTCAAGGCCCAGTCGGGGACCCTCTACCCTGATAATATCCAAAGCTTTAGCAACCTCTTTAGTCGCGGCGGTGAAATGCCCGTCCGCCACTTTTCGTAAACATTGTTTCACATTGGTGCAAACAGCAGAGTCATCGTGCTTAGCGAGAGGCCCATCATGACTCGAGTCCACCCTCAAAGATTGGGCAAAAAGGGATAAAATAAGTGCATCAAAACCATCCTTACCACCCCAAGCCGTTAGTGCCCGCTGAATACTATGACATTGCAAAGACTTCCTCATACCGGCCCTGCGCTCTTGACGAGTAGAAGGTCTGAAAACTCGCAATGTGCACTGCGATAACAAGAAAAAGTCTCACCCATGCCTCAACAGACTCTGGCATAGCAACCACCTTTGCCAGAGCCGTAGTTAAGGCCTAAGCAAAAGTCATACAACAACTATGAGGGATGCTCTTAACAGTCGTGATAGGAAGAGAGAAGACGCGGTCAAGGAGAACCCCATCCACCACTATCCCTTCCGAAGGAGCAACATCCCTCATAACATGCGGTTTATCAATCCCCACAATAAACTCATCCACATCTCCCACGCCTTCCTTGAACTTAGCGACCCCATCAACATGATGGCACTCCCGTCTAAGAGCATTTACACGCATACACAACCCACATAACCACTGGTCCAAAGCCTTTAAAGCCTCCCCAACCAAAATAAATAAATCATAATCTGTGGAGACGGCGTCCCGAAGGGCTCCTTTCTGCTCATCCGAGGACAAATGAAGTCGTTTGATATGCGCAATCAACCGAGAGAACCTCTTGGACCCTGCCCGTCTGTCCGGGCAACAATGAAACTCCCGAAAAGGACACGGCCAAACTCCCCCCGAAGGTCAAACAACCACATCCATTGTGGAACCTACACTATTATCTAGGGTCTTAGACATAGCACCCTCATCAACCAATCCACCACGAGAAATGATGCTGAACCGACAACCAAGTACCAAATGGACCCCTTAGAGCTGGGCTGGAAAACTAGTTGGTTTCCAAACCCCCAATTACAGCTTCAATCACAATGTCTTTAAGCACAAATCCCATAAAATGGTAAAAAAAAAAAAACAAAGGCATTTTGTCGAACACTTGGTGGGCATAACTGAAAGCTCACCAAAATGTGCACTCGGCTTGCGCAATGACTGAAGTAGTGTCCGGGTTGTATAATGACGAGTCACCAGGAGCGGTGGAGGGTCAGGGGCAGTGGCGGGTGGTGGTGGAGGTGGAGCGGTGGAGGGGCAGGGGGCAGTGGTGGGTGGTGGGAAAGCGGTGGAGGGGCCATTTAATTATTATTATTATTATTATTATAAAGAGGTGAATACCGGTGGAGAGGTAACTATTGGAATATGGTGAATATTGAAACATAACAGGGCAACGGGGTAGTGGTAAACAATAGAAAAAAACCAACAACATGAGACAATGTTGTGGATATATGAACAAGACTCGGAGTGGTGAGTGCCAACAATGCCATAGTGAAGATCGAAGCGAAGAGAATACTCCCCGTCCACCCATAAAATAGGAAGAATCCCAGGCTACTAGACTCCTCCAATCCTATTACAATATCATTGTTTGGTGTACGTAAATTCAATGTTGCTTTCGTAATGCTGAGAGAGAACTAGAACAAAAGCTTGTTCGAAAACTTGGACCAATGATAAAGCTAATACTCGTGTCTTATAAGATTTAAGAACATACTTTGACAAGAATGAACTCTGAACACATGTGGTCTAAAGTTACAACTGCAAAACAGAACATTTGTTAACCTTTCCATAGAAATGAAATTCTTCTTTCAATCACCCTTTAATGTGAGAATAAGTATCGGAATCTGACGGAGTAACAAGTTTGTGTGTGTGTGAGAGAGAGATAGGGGGGGCAGCAAATGACGTGAATCACATGTCATCACTAGTATATATACTAGGTATGTACTTGTCGTTGTCAAGATGTCACACCTAACATGGGCATAAACGCATTGATAGTGATAGCCGAAGATCTGATTATGGTCACGTGACATGCCACTTCACCAAGTTTGCTACATTTGCGCAACACCGTGGATGTCCTTAATAATAGAATTAGTAATCATGAAACTTGTGATAGAGAAAGTTGAAGGGGTTAAAATGTAAAGTTTGATTTTTAGCTTTATTATTTTTAATATTGTTTTTTTGTTTATGGTATGGTTTAGTATTTGGTAAGTTTATTTTAGTAGTTTTATTACATTGTAAGCTAAGTTAGAGTAAATTCAAAAAGGTCTAGTTATAGTCGATGTTTCATAGAGCCTACGAGCTTTTGATTGATAAATTGTTTCAACACCTAACAAAGCCTTGTCTAAGCCGATTCTTTCGCAAGATCCTTTTATGCTATCATTAATAAGAGTTCCTCAACAATGTTTGACATATGACAACAAACGCCACTCTTCAATGCCTAACGCTTGGTGATACAACTTGTTGGCTTAAAACAAAATGGATCGACCATGTACATTATTAATTAAAACATCAACAAGTTGGGCCAATTATTATTTTCTACAACTAGAAAAAAACGCATCGTGGTAAAATTGTATCAAACAAAAAATTGCGAGGGTAGTAAAATAAGGATAGCAGGAGGATGCATCAAGTAGTAAGTTTTGTGAAAACTAATAATGATATTTCTTAAAAGAAGTTAGAATACACAGAAATGAAATACACAACTTATAGTAAAAACCAAAAAACTACCACTACTTCTTCCATGACTCAAACCATGTCAACAACCACTCTATTGGAAGGCAGAACTTGCAACTGTTGTTAGACCAAGTCATCTGTTCCGTTTTGAGTCGAGCTGAGCCACCCGACTTGAGTTTACTATCTTCATAAACCTCATTCGTTTGAAGAAAAAGATTGTCATTAGCTTCATCTTTCTCTAGAATATATACATCATCCACGTCATGTTTTTGAAAATTATTATTAACATGATCAGCCTTCGTTATTGTTGATACATTAGCATGGTCATGAACTGTATCCTCCCCACATAATACTTGAATTTTGTCATTATGAACTTGATCATTATTCTTTTCATTTTTAATAGAAAGGTGATCAACAGCCTCTGGTAAAGCAAACTTAAAAGTAGAAGCACATACAATGGGAAAAGTCTTGTTGCTGTCAATATCCCCACCTCTTTTGTTGTGATAACCAGGATAATGCCTTTAATGAAAGCCAGCTTCCTCTTCAAAGTAAGACCAGCATTAGCAGCCAGCAAAACAATATTCCAACTGTCATATGGAGGGTCTTGTCTTTGAGTCAAATGCACTTCACCCCCTTTAGTCAACATCTTGCTTGCACTTTTAAAGTAAGCTTCTACCAACTCCTTATGCATCCTGCATGTGAAACACACATACATAATAATACAAAAACCAATCAGTCAAGCTATAGCTACACCACCTCCATATAATTTCGCATCCCAAAACACTCAAACAACCGCTTTGACAAAAAAATACAGTCAAAGTTTGAAAATTATTAGTGACATGGTCGTTTGAACAACATCCAGCGTTCTGACCATAGAAGGGTCATACTTTAAAAACTAATTGTCAAAATCTGTCATTCAACCAGTATTCAGACGGCCGTTATGAGCATAAACAATCAAACTTTGAAATTTTACTTGAAACGGTCGTCTGATCTTTATCCAAACAGCCGTTTGAAATGGTGTGACTATAGATGTCAAATGGTGTGTGTGTATAGCCGATCCCAAAACCGATTCATTCATTGGTCAAAATAACAATTTTAAAATCTATAGGGAAAATCTTATATTTGTGGTGTATGATCTTACTCAATTAATTCTGGGTCACGTTCGCATAAATGATCATAATGACCAGCATGTGGGAAATTAAAGATAATGACGTCAAACTTCATGTGCTTGAGGGTGGGATGAGTGTGCATGGTGTAGACATCAACATTATGCAACAATAAACAGCCTAAGTTGTCCAGATCTTCAAGGTGCTGTGTGCTCGTCCAGTGCATATGAGATAGCCAGCCTATAATATGTATGATCGATATGTGATCACAATTCAAAGCATGACTAACGACATAATTAACCGATACTTATATACGAAGAGATAGATATTGTAGCTTACTTCTACTGAGGTAAGAAGTGGCAACCATGTTTTCGCCCGTGTGAAAAGCTCGGGCTAAACAAGCGGAAAATGAGAAATCACCTTCGCCCACAAGTAACATCTTTTGAGAACTCCTGTAATAACCAACCCGTCTATCTTTTACTTTTGATATGTTCATGTCTCTATCTCTTATTGGATGTGGTCATGTTATATATATAAGTGTGTATGTTAGCAGGATGTAAATTGAAGGTAGATGTAGCATGAATTACTTGCTACCTCTTCAAATGTTACAACTTACAAGTTACTAGTGCATGCATCGAAAGTTACCAACTAATAACTGCTCAAATTCTATCATTATAATTCTACAAGGCAAAAAAGCAATAATTTCAATATAATCATTTTATATGGTAACATTGATGCCAACATTTTCTTTTTTTTTCTTTGAAACTGCTATGTATTATAAACAAGGCTCAACGTGCGGCCCAAACAGAACCAACACGAACCCAAACAGAGCATACAAAAAGGTATAAAGAAATTACATGATTAACGGTACATTGGATCTAGAGTTGAGCCAAAGAGAGGTACTTCATTAATCATCTCCCCTGTTATAACTTCCCGAATCGCTTATTATTGAATAAATTATCGTTCCTACGTACTCTTCCACAAGTTCCAACAAGTGATAAGGAAAACCGCCTTTATTGTCTCTTGTTTCACGAATTATTAGTCACCACTGTTTCCGCAAAGTCCAGCATATCCCTTGCCGAGGTAACTCCTAACGGGAATGGAATTTTTAACCACAGGCATACCCAAGTCTAGATTAAATTCACCAAATAGCATAATATAATTAACCGATTCCAAGGGAATATATATCACAATGCTCACAACTCCAATAATTTGGTAACTGCACACCCCGAAACATTAACGTTTCTTTTGTTGGAATCCTATCAATTAGCTCGGCCCTCCAAGCAAATTAAATACTTAGGTAGCGTTTGGTATGCAGGAATGACACGGGAATGGAATGATTCATTACATGGGAATGAAAAAAGTGATGTTTGGTTGCTCAATGGAATGAAATCATTCATTACACATGGAATTTCATTCCATCAAAACTATTCCTTCCACCCCCTTCTTTATTTTCATTCCATTTCTCATTCATCATACTTTTTCAACAACACCACCACCTAACAACGATCACCACCACTACCATTGCTGCCACCACCAGCTGACCGCCACCGTCGTCGTTGCCACCACCTCCATCACCGCCGCCGCCGCCGCCGTCACCATCGCAACCACCTGACCGGCACCACCGTCGCTGCCGCCCTGCCATCGCCATCACCATCACTGCCAATGCTACCACCACTTGACCACCGCCGCCCCCACCACCAACACCACCACAACCACCGCCCGCCACCACCGTCGTCATCGACACCACCATTTTCGTCGCCGGAGCTACCACCATCATCGCCATTGCGGTTTTTTTTTTTTTTTGTAAAAAAAAAATATTTTTAGACATGAGTGTTTTTATTATTCTATTTCATTCCTATAATTTTTTTTGGATACCAAACAACATAAAGTAATAATTCATTTCAATCCTATAGGTTAATCAAACAAGACAAAGGAATGGTAATGATTCATTTCATTCCCTTGTCCATTCCATTCCCCTTTATTCCATTACCTCCAACCAAACATAACCTTAATTTTTAAGGGAACCCATTTGTTCCAAGGGAACAACCATTGTGGCCGAACACCACCATATGTCCTTTCCAAATCCGTCCTAACGTTTTTAGTGATTAAGGGTACAATATCACTATTATTTACCCACTTTCAGGTGTCATTGATGCCAATATTAACAGTAAGTAATTCAAATTAGAATAATGCACCAAACAAGAAAACTACAAAAATGTTACCTATAGCATAAAATGGTTTAAAAGTTTCTTTAAGTATAATTTATATGATCACAACGTACCTTCTCAGCTTAATTGAAAAAAAAATTACTTAATTTGTTGGACCATTTAAAATGACATGGAAGTATGGAACGCTCTTAATTGAAAAAAAAAATACTGTTATAATTGATATGGTATTCTAGCTAGACTTGGTTGTTCATGTTTTAGAATCTGACTAGTCAAGTACCAATATTAACCACCTATTCTTTTTAAAACGACAAACTCTAATCCTACATCAAAACCTGCATTACATCGCTGGTCACGACGACGAGGCTAACAGTGTTCTCTTTTGTAATAACCACCCAAGGCGGTCCATTTTTCCCTTCCAGTGCAACGCTTTTACCAACCATTTCCCATGCAAATTTGTGCAGCAACTATGGCTTTCTCACCGTGTGGCCCTTTGTGCTCCATCAACGTGTAAACTTTGACAACTCAACATATGGTTGGACTTAGCACACACTAGATTATACTTGTTAGTTTAAACTAATGGACCAATCATGTATGTTTGACATCAGCAAGTAGCACAACAACTGTACATTTTGTTCAGCAGGAAAAGCGCAACATTGTTAAAATTGTATTAGCCGAATAAATGAAGAGCAGCAGCAGTAGTAAAAATTGGGATAGCTGGAGATGATTACAACAGTAGTGAGTTTTTGTGAAAATTGAGAATGATTTCCTGAAAAAGAAAAATTACAATTCGCTGAAATTAAACACATAGACGTACAACTCTTTGTAGTAAAACAATGAAGTGAAAAAGACCTAATTAGGGGAAAGTGGTGTCACTACTTCCATTAGACCACTTTGCTGGAAAGCAAAACTTGCAACTCTTGTTAGACCAAGTCACGTACGTGTTCTATATCCATAACTTGATAATAATTTTGAAATCAGTCTCTAGAAGATTTAGATCTTCCACTTCTTCTTTTGAAATCGTCGATACATTAGCATAATGGAAAAGGACTTGTTGGTGTTAACACCCCCTCCTCTTTTGTTGTGATAACCAGGATAATCACTTTTATTAAAATCCACTTTATCCTTCAAAGACAGACCAGCTTTAGCAGCCAACAAAACAATATTCCAACTGTCATATGGAGAGTCTTCTCTATGCGTCATATGCACTTCGCCTCCTTTAGTCAACATCATGCTAGCACTTTTGAAGTAAGCTTCTACCAACTCCTTATGCATCCTGCATGTCAAACATATATACATATATTACTAAAACTCAATCATACACGATGCTACAAAACAACCTTCCGGCGTCTATCCAAACGGTTGTTTAATTAAAATGGTGTGAGACTAGATATCAGATGGTGTGTGCATGCTTTATATGATCTTACTCGATTAATCCAAGATCACGGTCCCGTAAATGAGGATAATGACCAGCATGTGGGAAGTTGAAGATAATGATGTCAAACTTCATATTCTTGAGAGTGGGATGAGTGTGCATCTTGTGGACATCAACCTCATAAAACAATAAGCAGCCTAAGCTCTCCAGCTCATCAACGTGTGGTATGCCGGTCCAATGGATCTGAAGTAGCGACGCTATATATAACAACAATATTGTGCAGTCTTTCTATAATTAGATTAAAATTTTTTATAATATGTGATTACAATTCAAAACATGGTTAATCCTATAAACGACTACTTATGAAAAGATTGTTTTTGAAGCTTACTTCTTTCTAGGTAAGAAGTGGCAACCATGTTTGCAGCTGTGCGAAAGGCTCGGGCTAAACAAGCAGAAAATGAGAAATCTCCCTGGCCTACAAGTACGATCTTTTCTGAACTCTTCTACCCATTAATTTGTCTCTCTTTCCCTTTGGATGTGTTCATGTCACTCTCTTAGACACACACACACACACACACACACACACACACACAATAATTGGGATGTATATACAAGTAGCAATTGAAGATAAGGTAGATATAGCATTCTCTGATGCCTCTTCATCTTCCATGAATTAATAGGAATTACAAGTTAATGCATCAAAGATTCAAAGCTAACAAGTAACTGCTCAAATTCTATTATTAATACTAAAGACAAAATAGCAATAATTGATTAATGTCAATCATCTATTTAAAGTTTTAAAATGTAATATCGGTGCCTATATTTGCAATTCATTTTTAAATTGTGAAGATTATTTTTCACTTACTACATTTATCATTTTTAATATTATGATATGTGTTTATTAATTAGCATACATAACATACTTCATAATATTATATAAATTATCCAATCTTTATTAATAACAAAACTTAAAATTTATTAACATTAGTTTTAATAAAATGAATGAACTTTTTCTTATTCTTATATTTTAACAAGTTTTTTTCTTTATTTTTTGTAACGGAACCTCTGTAGTCTAAATCTTTATAAAACAATTGATTTTTTAACTCCCAGTTATGAAATTGTTTGGCATGATGATGTTATGCATGTTTTTTCATTAATTCTATTAGTTAGGTAATGGGTTATGTATTGGTTTACATATTCAATTATGAAATTATGTCACAGCCAAAAAGATCATAACACCTGTCAACCTCCTGTTATCAAGTTCAATCCTAAAACAATGGTGCTATATTTTTAGTGGCATACACTTGTTAGTTCCAAATCTAAGACACCCTTGAGGAAAAAGCTTTTAGGCACCCCCCCCCCCCCCTCAGGATGAACCTACGATGGCTATTTACAGTTAAGATGTCCGTTTTTATAAACTGATCTTAGAGCATCTACAACAACAAACTTTCACAAACCGTCACATTAGCTTAATGTCAGATTCCTAACTTTTCTCAAAAAAACTCAATTTATTCCATAACAACAAATCTCCACAAACCACATTAAAAGAATATATAATATATCTATATGTGTATGTGAGATAGAGAAATAAAAGTTGTCCGCCTTACTAGTTGTAGGAACAAACTTTGATTCATAAACTTTGCTCTATAACAAGAAAGTTTGTAGCAATCTCGTCCGTTGTACGCCACGTAGATCCGGACCTTGCATTAAAAATCCCGTAGTGGATGCTCTTACTTAAAAATCAACATCAACATAAAGAATAAAATATTTATTATATTATATAAACTTGTAGGCTTTATTAAAGGGGCAACTTCATAGAATAGTAACCAACTTTCAAAAGTGTTCCAATTAGGTCACTTAACTTTAAAAAGTGTTTCAATTAGGTCACTCAACTTTCGTGTTTGATTAAATTAAAAGTTTTAATATGGTTTTTTAGCCAATTTCTTTTCTGTTTCACATAGGAAATCTTTTTATCTTTTTTTTTAAGTTGACGTTGAATGGCGACATGAATTTAATTTTTTATTTTTAAATTTTAATATAATTAACGTTTTTTTAAAATTTTTAAATTTAACTACATATATTACAAATTCCGACACCCACATCTTATCATCCATTTCTTTCTTGACGTACACAAAAATCGGTGAGACTTGATTTGAAGATTTAGTGACCCGATTTGGAAAAAATATGCATATTGACCTAATTAAAATACTTTTGGAAGTTGGTTATTGTTGTATAAGATTTTCCATTATTAAAAGGCTTATAAACACTTGGTTTGGGCCTGGGCCTTGACCTACCGTTACTAATTCAATATTTTCAATCAATCAGTAGTCAGTTTACCCAACTTCCATTCCAAGAAAAGACATGAAGACAGCAGCGACGGTAATATTCATCGTTGACGGCGGCTTCGCCACCGCCATCACCGGCGGCCTTCAACCAAAACCTACCTCTCCATTCAAAATATATTTAGTTCTCTTCTTTACATCTGCTTCACTTAACTACACTTTCAATCCACTTACGTCACCTAATAATATTAATACATTATCCTTTACAGAAAAGAGTCGTTCGATCTGCCACTAGATCGGTACGGAATTAATAATACCAAAGCGTCCGGACAGGTCACTCACTTTGTCGATTCCAGTGGAGCTAAACAAGTATGCTCATATCCTGAATTTGTTTCAGTTATTCTTAATTAGGGCTACAACCACAATTAATAATTGGATATGAATGCTGAGCTCATACCTGTTAGATTTTGTGCTTGTGTTTATTTGCTAGACTATTAAACGAATGAACATAAACAAACTTCACGCTGAACAGTTAGCTGAATGTTCCGTTCATTTACGACCCTGTGTGTGGTTAATAATTGTCGTACAACATTGAAGATGCATATTGAGCTCATAGCAGTTAGATTTTGTTAAGGATAATTTGTGATTTTAACCAGTTTATGGATTATAATTTATAACTAGTTTTATGTTATTCAACCTTTGATCAGGTATCTATTCTGGTTTTGCAAAAGTATGAGCCTCCGATATTGGCATGTGCCATCAATGAAGTATTGTCATCATTAGCCGGAGAAGACATCAACCATGCCTTCATTAATCCTTCCATTTCTTGTAGACTCTTCAAAGCTTAAACTGGAAAGAAAAATATCACCTGACGAACACATTTACGGCATCCAAATCGGTCCCCAAATTGATGCGATACAAGCTTTGGCTGGCAGACATGTAAAAGCACCCTCATCATTGCAGATTCATCATGAACCTTTGTCTTGTGCTCTTCAGTTGGTCCGTGTTTTGAAGACCGCTTCGTTTATTCTCATTGGCCAAAGCAGCCAACTTAAACCTCGTGTGGATGACTTCGAGGTGCTTTTCTTAAATAAGTCGAAACGTATAGAATGCTAGTTATATATGTTTTGACCTTTTGGTTTTCTTTTTGTAGATAATATGTGAGATGGGAGAATCATTGGCTACTGCAACATCTTTACTGTTTGTGAAAGATAAGGTGGCATGGAACCCAACCAATATGTTAAAAGAACATGAGAGTGAGCCATGGCGCGCTCTATATGGTTAGAAATAAGGTTTTATTTCAGACACTGATCAGATGCTCTGGTGCAGTCTATGTTTTCTGTACTATTGTAGTCATAATTGAAAAATCAGACATGATGTGCGCACTTTTGACTTAAGTGATCACTAGAATTTTGCAAGCATTAATGCCAAGCGTATCTCGTAATATAACAACCGAACTTAAACAATACATGCTTTGTTGGAGCTACATAGATGGTTTTGGGTTTGACCGCCACCATTCATTTTCACGTTTCATATAAAATGTATAGCATGATAATTTGGATCAAATATAACTTTTTTTAATGATTGAACCCATTGGTTTTATGAAGAAAAAAAAAAGTTTGGACCAACATTCTAACATAAATTTTAACGAAATAAAAAGGCGATTGTTAAAAATTTACTAATCGGGTGGTGGCCCAATGGTAGAGACAAAGTCTCTTAACACCAAGATCTTGGGTTCAAGTCCCACTACCAGCAAAGAAATTTACCTTTAAAAAAAAAAACAATTGTCTTATTTTCAATTAAAAAATGCCCAATGTTCCCAAAAAGGTGACTATCTTTGTTTGGATTCTACTTTTGAATAAGTTACCTAATAAAGGGTTGGATGTCCGGTTCATAACATGCCTCTTATGTTCAAGACAAGCGGAAACTGTTCACCATTTATTTAACTGTTCTGGTGTAGTTGCATCCGTGGCTTAGAAGTAGAGGTTCTTGCATGAGCTCAATGAACCCGAATGAGTAGACGTGCCTAAATAGGAAGTGTTGTGTACTAGAGGCTGTAGGTACCCCCTAGGGCCACACTGGGATTGCATATACAACAAACCTTTCATGTGCTCTATCTAATTTAAAGGCAATTTCCATTGGAACCAAATTATTGGCACCTAAGAAATAATCAGATTTGGGAACTTGAGTTTTTACAAACTAAGTGTTACAAAGTTGTTCTTGGCCAAATCCTTACAAAGAACAAAATTTAAATGGTGATCTACGAGAGTATTGGTTCTTAATATAATTGAAATGCTAGACGGAGCGGGCAACCTTCACCTATGCCGAATATCTGCTCTATTGATCATCACTTGTTTTCACAAACCAAATTTTGTATATGCACGAATATTGATAGAGTGTGTCAATTGGGTCGAAAATAGTGAAAGTCCTAAAAATAATAGAATAATTATTTAGTAACAACAAAATGTAATCACACATCAACAAACAAATGTGCACACACTGTCAATGATCCCAACGACAAAATGCAACAACCTGACATCCTGTCATTCAACAAACAAAACATGCAAATATTGCAACACTAATTTAAGATACTAGAATAACATCATTGAATTGATAACGTCATGCTACAAAACTTGAGATTTTGAAAGAAACAACGCAAATTGCAGTGAAATGAAGGCCAACTAATAGCCTTAGTCGACCTTAATGTTGGCCCAAAATGCAAACAAGGATGCGCAAGGCATGCGCATAACTTACATGAGACACATCTACTTAAAAAAAATAAGCTTAACCAAAAATTGCATATCGCGTTAATTCGTAAATCCCCTAGGTTGTTTTAACATATAAACCACCTTCAAACCTTAATTTTGACCCAAAACTATCAAAGGCGCGCCTGATGAGTTTTCCTCATAGCATCAAACACACCCTTTAAAACCAAGCTAAGGACATGCTTTTATACCTCTAATAGTGTTTTCAAAGACAAAACATTTCTTGCCCAAAAAACAGTTTTGGTGTTAGCAAGCAAACACCAAAAGATTCAACTTCATCTCGCCATTTGCATATTCAAAAAAAAAAAAAAACAGCTTCTGTTACATGAATAATACTAACAGTAAAACATATAATTAGTTAATAACAAAATCATCACATAGTACCCCAAAACTCAATAGCAAAATGCATCAAATAACAAGAGCACCAGCCACTTCAAATGTAATAAAAACCTTATTTCTACAAAACACTATCATTGTTGATAACAACATATAAAAATAAACGAAAGCAGTAACTATTAATTCTCACCCAAACCATTCATAAACTTTACTTGAACTCAAACGTTGGCGGCATGGGCGAATCGAAACTCTCCAAAACCTCCGTCTTGGGCTTCTCCTTGGGTTCCTCCTTCTTCCCCCCAAACCAAGAGAAAAACCCCGAGGACTCACCCGCAGCCTCGGGCAGTTGAAAACCACCCGGGGGCATATTTTGCGCCTCCTCAATCATAACAGGCATCGGCTGCTGAGCGGAAAGAAACTTATTAAGCATGATCCCAGCACCTTCAATCAAGGCCAACAAGACGCCACCGAAAACAGCAGATCGTGTCGCCGGACCCAACCCTTGGCGCATCTGGAGGAAGCCTCCGGTGGCGGCGCCGGCGATGATGGAGTTCCAGGGGTCCTCCTTCTGGCGGAGGTAGACCATGGAGCAGTCGAAGGTGGAGAAGAGGCCGCCCCACACGGCGAAGCTGCCGCCGACACGTGGAGCGTTCATACGGACGGCGTCGATGCCGCCGTGGAAGCGGTGGCCGATGGGGGAGTGGTAGGTGCCTTTGAGGAAGTGGAAGGCGGAGCCCCCCACGGCACCCATGCCGAAGGCGCCGCCGATGTCGTCCAGGATGCGGTCAGGGCACGGCTCTCGGGAGGTTTCAGGCGTACCCATGCTATGATCTAGAGAGGAGTTAGGGTTTACAAGAGGGTTTTGTGATTGTCTGTCTATTACTTTATTTAGTTGCAAAAATATAGAATCATATTAATTATTACGAAGCTTCACGAATTTTAATTTTATCATATTATTATTTCTTTTACGACAGACAACGAATACAATACAAAATGACATGGCAAGCCTTAAAGTCCTGACTTTGGTTTTGGTAACACTGTTTTACTTTGATACGCGTGACCTTTTCTTTTCTTCGTATACTTAAATAAATGCAAAGGAAATCTAATCTATTCACTAGAGAAAGAAAATAACATGTAAAAACGATTTCTATTTTTCTTTGTTTTAATACAATAACCATTTATTATTATTTATAATTGTTAAGTACCAATATTAACCATCCAAACTTTTTTTTAAATGACAAGTGATTCCATTCACACTTGAGAGATATGGAGGTGGATCTGAGCCAAATACACCGGTTCAGGTAAGAAAAGTCCCATAGACTATTGGATAGAAAAGGCTAAAAATGGCTTATCCACGGGCGCACTTGGGGATCACCCACAATAGGCCTACATAGAGATGTCACCTAGATAGAAGTTAAACGCAGGGTTCGCTATGACTGCCTCAGACAATCTCACTGCATAACGGCCCCCACCAAAGCTGCCTCCGCTATCTCCACTAACGTTAGTCGCGTAAGGGACCAAAAGGATATTCCGTCAACTATGTCTTATCCAATAACAATCCATTCCTTTGGCTATAAATAGAGTGGCTCCTCTAGAATATAAAGGATTTTAATCCCTTGGCTCTCACTCATACTAATATTCATCACTTGCCTTATTGATTCTCAAGCCCGATGCATGGAAGTTGCAAGAAACCCCGCCTTCTTGTAATGTGGCTAACGGCGTTGTTTGTTTTGCAGATTCAAATCATTTGCACGAATTCAAGGCTTTCAGAATAGTCTTACCCATCGATCTTAACCTCGGATTAGATTGATGTTTCTTCGAACATCTTTTAAATTTTAATAGTCCAAAATAAATCTAATCTTAGGTTAAAAAACACTATGTACACACCTTGATAATACTAAACTACAAGCTCTTTGGTGTTAACCACCCAAGTAACTAATCAGACACGCATTATTCAATCTAACATTTACCCTCAAGCTAAACATTAGTATCTGACATTTAGTTTTAAACAAAATAATAAAAAATAAATGATAAACAGCACTGAAACATCTTAGTCAATAAACTCCCCATGTATTGAGCTTATGCTCCTAGGTAAGGGTTTGATCTATTCATTAAAATTCTTATTCAAATGGAACGTAAAAAATATTGGTTTCATGTGAAATTTTGTTTGGCTTGTAACATATGAGATTGACCATGTAAAGATAATCAACGTAATTGTGTCACTTTATGTGGTCTTCATAAGGTTATTTAGCATGCGATGTCCATCTACATAACTGTGCAACTTTGTCAATTCATGCGTAATTGAGGTTATGATTATGCGTAGACATCGAACACAGACTATGCGAGATTATTCAACATTTACGTGTATGTGATGGTAAATTTAAGTTGGTACAACACAACTATGCGGGTGTTGCCACATGGTATGCATATAATGAATAACATTTTGTATACTTAACACTTAATATTGAGAAGGGGATATTGAATACGGTGCTGTTTGTGACAACTGCCCAATCCGACCCGACCCAGTTACCCGTTTTCGAATCCGATTCTTTTTATGATTTAAAATTTGATTATTAATCTTTGTAAATTTAACATTAAATAAATCATATATATATATATATATATATATATATATATATATATATATATATTTATATTACTTTCTAATAATAATAACTTCCTTTCCGCCGTCCCGCCCCTTTTTCTCTCTTGTCGCCGTCCCGCCTCCCTTTCTCTCTCTTGTCGCCGTCCCGCCCCTCTGCTTAACCCTTAAGCCTGAAACCCCTTTTTCTCTTAACTCTTTGCTTGTCCTTTGGTTCTTCCCGCCTAAGGATGTCTGCGCAGCTCCACGCGCCAGACTCCTTACAAGGAAGCCTGCGTGAAGACCAGCTGTTCCTGCGATACGCGAGGCGAACTGTTCCCGCGACGCGCTAAGGATTGTAGTTCTTCCCGCGACGCGCTAAGGATTGTAGTTCTTCCCGCGGCGCGCTAAGGATTTTAGTTCTTCCCGCGGCGCGCTAAGGATTGTAGTTCTTCCCGCGGCGCGCTAAGGATTGTTCTCTGTCTGCCTTCGCCCTCGCGCGCGCTCGAGTCTTCTCGCGCTAGACCTTAAGTCTTTTCTTCAGTTTTAGTCTGCCTGTATTCTTTTGAAATATCTTATCTTTTGTTTGAGCACTGTAGGTCAGTTCCGACATCTGTCCGAAGAGCCACTTTCGGTGCAGCATGCGCACCAATCCTATTGGTTGACAGAAAAAGTGACTGACATAATCTTTTGAAATCTTCTTTTGCATGTCTTGAACAGTGCTTTATCTGACACCTCCCATGCTTTGATCTGTAACCTGTCAGCTTTTCCCCATCCCCTGCAGCTGCCGGCATATCTTTTGATATCTTTTGCTTTTGTTTCTTGTGCTTTTTAATATCTTTTGCTTGATTTGATAAGATCTTTTCCCCTTTCAAGGGATTGTGTTCCCTTGGGTTTTCCTATAAATTAAGCTAATTTCTTGTTTATTAACACTACACACACTACAACACTCCCCAAATCTCTCTCCCTTTGCTCTCTGCCGTAGTTCCTCTGCAACGCCACTCCTCTCTTTGCCTCCGTCTTCTCTTCTGTTCTGCCCAGAATCTCGGTAAATATAAATATATATATTTTGTTTTAATTTGTTTAACTAACAAAAATCGATACTTACTGCATATATTCAAGACATAAAAACCAATCGTTAAACCAATAACCTCTTATTTATAGGTTAACTTGTGCTTGTTTAAAAATTGGATTCTTGCATTATCTTTCAACGCACCGTTTACAGGTGAGTAATCTCGTACTTAATCCCCTTTTATTTTTAACGTTTTGGGATGTTCATGTGTTCGTACAACTTGAGTCTTAAACTTGTTTATGAAATTTATGTGCGCAAAACCCCATGTGTTATGGACGTTTACTTGGCTGTTTATTTGTATGTGTGAATCATTAACCGCTTTGTTCGGCCTATTCCGAAGTTTTCATGGATCCATTAGATGAACACGGGAGACCTATCGTTTACGGTTTTCTTGTTTTGTTTACACATGCACGTATGATTATTTGTTTTTGTGCTCGATTGGGAGCACGGATTGAACTATGAGCTATGATCTATTTAGGCTTGATCACAATCTGAGTACACCCTATGTTAAACCTCAGTTAAGCACATGTTGCGCACAGTGTTTGTTATTATCTATTTATATCTATTAAACTTGATTTCTCACCGACACGCAAGTGTTGACGTTTTATTTTAACACATGTTCAGGTTTGCTGTAGCTGCTTTTGGGAATCTCAAGGACACGTAGGATGTTTTCTTTTTCTTTGGACCTAGATTAAAATGTAACAAGACAAATTATGTTATTTGAATATTTTAAGTTATGATATGATTTATGTTACTTTACGATTTGTGTTCGGCGCGTGCGCAATGAAAATGTATTTATTAAATATTGACACCCAAATAGTGTCACGAGTAATGAAACAATATGTGGCGCCCCGATGTATAATCCGCCATCGGTCGGGGTGTTACAGATTGGTATCAGAGTTCCGTGACTTTAGGATAGGTGGTTAGACGTAACGACCTAGAATACCTAAGAGTCCCTTTTCGCGCATGAGAAATATCTCATGTTTGCGCGCTAATTGTTAATTACTCGATGTTTATAAAATATGCTTGCGCATACGCAGCACATGATTTCGTGTTTTATCCACGATCTTTCGATTTTTATTGTTAAATTTCAATTTACTTCTTTACTTACATATTCGTTTGTTGTTGGGACTTAACATTGAAAATCCGAAAAGTCATGGTGATACATGAATAGTTGATTTTCAATCCCCATTAACTTTATGTTTTAAATTGAAGATTTGAAAAGTCATGGTGATACATGAATTGTCAATCTCCAATATTCATTTACTCGATATTTTAAATTGGGAATTCGGAAAGTCATGGTGATGCATGAATTGTCGATTTTCAATTCGAATTCATTACCTGTATTAGGTTTGCATTTAAATTCATATTTTACTTCAAAATTTGATAGCATTTAACTCCGCGAAACAAGCTTTACGACGATATACTTTGCGCTAAAACGATTTCCCATACCAAGATATTAACAAAAATTAAAACTTTTATAGAATGCCTCCGCTATCAGCTCGTCGTCATCAGAGGAGAGAAGCCTCGCGCAGACGTAGGCAGCAACGTTCCCAGGAAATGGCCGCCGCAATAGCCCAAGCCTTAAACCAAAATAATACCAACCCCTCCGGATACAATATTAAATCCTTTAATGCGGGTAACCCTCCGAAATTCACAGGGCTTGAAGGAGCCACCGTAATGCTCCAATGGCTCGAGAAAATTGAGAACACCTTCCTCCATACCCAATGCCCTCCAGACCGACGAACCTTATACGCCTCAAGTGTCCTAGAATCAAGGGCGCTTACTTGGTGGAACGGAGTAGCTCACGCGCGTGGCGCAGAGGCTGCTTCTAGCATGCTCTGGGAGGAATTCAAGGAACTTTTGACTAGAGAATTCTGCCCTCCCAACGAAATAAAGCGCCTTGAGGAGGAATTTTGGAACTTGAAGCAGTACAGTGGCAAAGCGCGCGAGTACGCTACGCGCTTCCACGAACTAAGTTTGCTTGTCCCGCACCTAGTTACCCCTTCCCGCCGAGCCATCGAGAAGTTTCTTGGGGGTCTCCCCATGGAAATTCAAGATTCTATATGGGCCAGGAACCCAGCAACCCTCTCTGACGCCATCGAGTTGGCCGCTGTGCTCAGCGACAACCATGTCAGGGCAGGAACCCTGTTCCTGCGGGGAGTCGAGAAGACCAAACTCACCAAGACTGTCCCAGAACCAACAGAAACCAAGCCAGAACCCTCAAACCGTAACAACCTCAAGCGCATGTGCAAACCCAATCATCAAGCCTACGCGCTTACCAACCCGCTCGTTGTCCAGCAACCCGCCTACCAACCACTAGTATACGCTCCTAACCCACTGTCAACCTACCCAACACCCCCTGTAGTCCATAACTATGCCTTAACCAATCCCGCACTCCCTGCCCCGTCAACTAAGAAACCTTACACAGGAAACCAACCCTTTTGCCCAACCTGTAGACTTCACCATCCAACTCAAGTCCCGTGTCGACAATGTAACCGATGTGGCCGTACTGGTCACACTGCTGAGAACTGTAGAGTCCTTCCCGCCAACCCAATTGCGCAAACACCACCAACTTACCCGCTAAACCCACAACCAACATACCATAATCCACGACCCAGGTCGTGCTATAACTGCGGTGACCCCAGTCATTTCCGGAACGCGTGCCCGAGACTGCAAGTACAAATTACGCAAGCTAATCCGGTTAACCAAATTTCAAACCAAGTGACGCGCGGACGAGCTTTTAATATAACCGCGCACCAAGCGCAAGCTAATAATGACGTGGTTAATGGTACATTTTTACTTAACGGACAATATGCATCTATACTTTTTGATACTGGCGCCGATAGAAGTTTTATTTCTCGCGCATTTGAACAAAAACTTGCGCGACCGCGAGTAAACTTAAACAAAAACTTTTCAGTTGAATTGGCTAATGGTGAAACTATTTTAATAAACTCCGTGATCAAAGATTGCACGCTTAACCTTAATGAACATGATTTTCTAATCGACCTCATTCCCATGCCTCTTGGAAGTTTTGATGTGATTATTGGAATGGACTGGCTCTCGCAAAATCGCGCCGAAGTAGTCTGCGCCAAGAAGTTGATTCGCATTCCTCGGGAAAATGGTCAAGATCTTCATATCTACGGCGAGAAACCATCTAACGGTCTTAAGCTTATGTCATGCTCTGAAGCCCGAAGACTTTTGCGGAAGAAATGTGTCGCGTTCTTAGCTCATGTGGTCAAACCCGATGAAGGAAAGAAGAAACTTTCTGAAATCCCCATCGTGCGTGACTTTCCTGAAGTCTTCCCCGATGATCTTTCTGGTTTACCTCCCGCTCGGGAAGTCGAGTTTCGTGTTGATCTTGTCCCTGGCGCATCCCCCGTAGCCAAATCTCCTTATCGACTTGCACCCGCTGAAATGCAAGAATTAGCAAGTCAACTTCAAGAGTTGACCGGTAAAGGATTCATTCGCCCTAGCTCTTCGCCTTGGGGTGCTCCGGTGTTGTTCGTTAAAAAGAAATACGGATCGTTTCGCATGTGTATCGATTACCGCGAGCTGAACAAGCTCACCATTAAGAACCGGTATCCCTTACCGCGTATTGACGACCTCTTTGATCAACTCCAAGGTGCCTCTTGTTTCTCCAAAATCGATCTCCGTTCTGGCTATCACCAGTTGCGTATCCGCGAAGAGGATATTCCCAAGACTGCTTTTCGAACCCGCTATGGTCATTTTGAATTCTTGGTCATGCCCTTCGGTTTAACCAACGCACCCGCTGTCTTCATGGATCTAATGAACCGGGTGTGTAGGCCTTTCTTGGACCAATTCGTGATCGTGTTTATCGATGACGTTCTGGTATATTCCAAAACCAAGGCCGAGCATGAACAACATCTTCAGTTGGTGTTGCAAAAGCTTCGAACCGAACAACTCTATGCCAAACTCTCCAAGTGTGAGTTTTGGTCTGATGAAGTACAGTTTCTTGGTCATGTTGTAAACAAGATGGGTATTCATGTCGACCCATCCAAAATTGAAGCAATCAAGAACTGGATTGCACCGTCCACTCCTACCGAAATCCGTTCCTTTTTGGGCTTAGCTGGTTACTACCGGCGATTCATTTCGAACTTCTCAAAAATCGCCTTGCCTTTAACAGCATTAACGCACAAAGGCAAACCGTATATTTGGGGCTCGAAGCAAGAAGAAGCCTTTCAAACGCTCAAGCAATTGTTGTGCGAAGCTTCTGTTCTAGCGTTACCTGAGGGTACTGACGACTTTGTCGTTTATTGTGATGCCTCCAACCAAGGTCTCGGTTGTGTACTTATGCAACGAGGCAAGGTTATCGCTTACGCGTCTAGGCAACTCAAAATTCATGAAAAGAATTATACGACTCACGACCTCGAACTTGGTGCAGTTGTATTTGCCTTAAAAATCTGGAGACACTACCTCTATGGGACTAAGTGCATCATTTACACAGACCATAAAAGCCTTCAGCACATTTTTGATCAAAAGGAACTTAACATGAGACAACGCCGATGGAACGAACTCATCAGCGATTACGATTGTGAGATCCGATATCACCCTGGAAAGGCTAATGTGGTAGCCGATGCGCTCAGCCGCAAACCCAGTCAACTCAACTGTATCTTGCCGCGCACGCAGCTTCATTTCGCGCCGATCCAAAACGATCTTGAATCGCGCATTCGCGACGCGCAACGCGCATCGATCAGCAAAGGCAACCTACGTGCCGAGTTAACGTGTGGTGCAGAAGCGCATCTAGTCCTTAACCTGAATGGAATTCTCTGTTATCTCAATCGCATCTGGATCCCCAATGATGAGAATCTTCGCTCTGTCATACTGAGTGAAGCACACAAAACTCGGTATTCCGTTCATCCTGGTGCTGACAAAATGTACAAAGATTTGCGCCTTTCTTATTGGTGGCCTGGTATGAAAAAGGATATTGCTGTGTTCGTAGCTAAATGCCTAACTTGTTCTAAGGTAAAAGCTGAACATCAACGCCCATCTGGTTTGCTCGAACAACCTGAAATTCCTACGTGGAAATGGGAAAGTATAGCAATGGACTTTATCACCAAGTTACCCTTGACCGCAAGCAAACATGATAGCATTTGGGTAATAGTGGATCGATTGACCAAGTCTGCCCACTTTCTGCCCATTCGTGAAACCTACCGTGTTGAACAACTTGCGCATCTTTATGTCAAAGAAATTGTCTACCGTCATGGTACTCCCTTGAGCATCATATCCGATCGCGATGGCCGTTTTATATCTCGCTTTTGGAAATCTCTCCAAACTGCGTTAGGAACTCGTTTGGACATGAGTACTGCATATCATCCTCAGACTGACGGACAGTCTGAGCGAACCATCCAAACCCTTGAGGATATGCTTCGATCTTGTGTTCTTGATTTTGGAGGCAATTGGGATTCACACCTACCTCTGATCGAGTTCTCTTATAATAACAGCTATCATTCCAGCATCGGTATGGCCCAATTTGAAGCACTTTACGGTCGAAAGTGCCGCTCGCCGATTTGTTGGAACGAAGTGGGTGAAGTTCAAATCACAGGACCCGAACTAGTTCAAGAGACAACCGATAAAATCGCCAAGATCCGTGATCATCTGCTGACTGCCAGAAGCCGACAGAAGAGTTACGCAGATCGCAGGCGGAAGCCTCTCGAATTTCTAGTTGGTGATCTTGTTCTCCTCAAAGTGTCGCCCTGGAAGGGTGTTGTCCGCTTTGGGAAGAAAGGTAAGCTTGCACCTCGTTATGTTGGTCCGTTCAAGATTCTTGCGATGGTGGGAAAAGTTGCCTACAAACTGGACCTGCCGCCCGCGCTCAGCAATGTGCATCCAACTTTCCATGTATCCAATCTCAAGAAATGTTTAGCTGACGAGAACCTCCACATACCACTTGATGAAGTTCAAGTTGATGAGTCTATGCATTTCGTTGAGAAGCCTGTTGAGATTATGGATCGCGAGGTAAAGCAAACCAAGCGCAGTCGCATCCCTATTGTCAAAGTTCGTTGGCAGTCCAAGCGCGGAGCCGAGTTCACTTGGGAAAGGGAAGATCAAATGAAGATCAAGTACCCGCACCTTTTCTCTGCGCAACCTACTTCGAGATAAATTTCGGGACGAAATTTCTTAAAGTAGGGGAGACTGTGACAACTGCCCAATCCGACCCGACCCAGGTACCCGTTTTCGAATCCGATTCTTTTTATGATTTAAAATTTGATTATTAATCTTTGTAAATTTAACATTAAATAAATCATATATATATATATATATATATATTACTTTCTAATAATAATAACTTCCTTTCCGCCGTCCCGCCCATTTTTCTCTCTTGTCGCCGTCCCGCCACCCTTTTTCTCTCTTGTCGCCGTCCCGCCCCTCTGCTTAACCCTTAAGCCTGAAACCCCTTTTTCTCTTAACTCTTTGCTTGTCCTTTGGTTCTTCCCGCCTACGGATGTCTGCGCAGCTCCACGCGCCAGACTCCTTACAAGGAAGCCTGCGTGAAGACCAGCTGTTCCTGCGATACGCGAGGCGAACTGTTCCCGCGACGCGCTAAGGATTGTAGTTCTTCCCGCGACGCGCTAAGGATTGTAGTTCTTCCCGCGACGCGCTAAGGATTGTAGTTCTTCCCGCGGCGCGCTAAGGATTGTAGTTCTTCCCGCGGCGCCCTAAGGATTGTTCTCTGTCTGCCTTCGCCCTCGCGCGCGCTCGAGTCTTCTCGCGCTAGACCTTAAGTCTTTTCTTCAGTTTTAGTCTGCCTGTATTCTTTTGAAATATCTTATCTTTTGTTTGAGCACTGTAGGTCAGTTCCGACATCTGTCCGAAGAGCCACTTTCGGCGCAGCATGCGTACCAATCCTATTGGTTGACAGAAAAAGTGACTGACATAATCTTTTGAAATCTTCTTTTGCATGTCTTGAACAGTGCTTTATCTGACACCTCCCATGCTTTGATCTGTAACCTGTCAGCTTTTCCCCATCCCCTGCAGCTGCCGGCATATCTTTTGATATCTTTTGCTTTTGTTTCTTGTGCTTTTTAATATCTTTTGCTTGATTTGATAAGATCTTTTCCCCTTTCAAGGGATTGTGTTCCCTTGGGTTTTCCTATAAATTAAGCTAATTTCTTGTTTATTAACACTACACACACTACAACACTCCCCAAATCTCTCTCCCTTTGCTCTCTGCCGTAGTTCCTTTGCAACGCCACTCCTCTCTTTGCCTCCGTCTTCTCTTCTGTTCTGCCCAGAATCTCGGTAAATATAAATATATATATTTTGTTTTAATTTGTTTAACTAACAAAAATCGATACTTACTGCATATATTCAAGACATAAAAACCAATCGTTAAACCAATAACCTCTTATTTATAGGTTAACTTGTGCTTGTTTAAAAATTGGATTCTTGCATTATCTTTCAACGCACCGTTTACAGGTGAGTAATCTCGTACTTAATCCCCTTTTATTTTTAACGTTTTGGGATGTTCATGTGTTCGTACAACTTGAGTCTTAAACTTGTTTATGAAATTTATGTGCTCAAAACCCCATGTGTTATGGACGTTTACTTGGCTGTTTATTTGTATGTGTGAATCATTAACCGCTTTGTTCGGCCTATTCCGAAGTTTTCATGGATCCATTAGATGAACACGGGAGACCTATCGTTTACGGTTTTCTTGTTTTGTTTACACATGCACGTATGATTATTTGTTTTTGTGCTCGATTGGGAGCACAGATTGAACTATGAGCTATGATCTATTTAGGCTTGATCACAATCTGATTACACCCTATGTTAAACCCCAGTTAAGCACATGTTGCGCACAGTGTTTGTTATTATCTATTTATATCTATTAAACTTGATTTCTCACCGACACGCAAGTGTTGACGTTTTATTTTAACACATGTTCAGGTTTGCTGTAGCTGCTTTTGGGAATCTCAAGGACACGTAGGATGTTTTCTTTTTCTTTGGACCTAGATTAAAATGTAACAAGACAAATTATGTTATTTGAATATTTTAAGTTATGATATGATTTATGTTACTTTACGATTTGTGTTCGGCGCGTGCGCAATGAAAATGTATTTATTAAATATTGACACCCAAATAGTGTCACGAGTAATGAAACAATACGTGGCGCCCCGATGTATAATCCGCCATCGGTCGGGGTGTTACACTGTTAGACGCGTAACCTTCCACGTCTACAACTGAAAAAGAAAAACCCTAAAACTGATTCCTTCATAGTTCATCCTTCTTCATCTTCACCTGTTGGTAATATATCCACATTTTGATTAGAAAGTGATTAACTGATCTTAATTTGTTCTTGAGTTAATCGTACTTTAGTATGGTTTCATACTCCACATTTTGATTAAAAAGCCCTTATATTTCTTAGGAGTAATTGCAATTATTTCTACCAAGACGCAGACTCCCAATTGTTTATCCATGTGGGGTTATATGCAATATAAATGAAATTCGTTTTGCAAAAAACATAAAACTAATTGGAGATGAAGGAACTGGTGATATGTAGGGAGCAACGCGATGTTTTCTTTTCAGTTTCAGTTTTAGGGTTTTTCTTTTTCTCAGTTGTTAGGAGATTTTTTAAAGTGTAATAAAATGTAGTTTTTAATAAAAAAATGCGTCTTTTTAATGAGTTTTATATGTAAGATTAGGCGTCTTAACAGCACCGTGTTCACTTTCCCTTGTCGAGAATGGTGCTGTTCACTTTCCCTTGTCGAGAATGCCTACTTTTTATCAACCCAATCCTCAAAATGTCAATTCGAATCCACCCGGCTTCATCATGTCCATTGCAAAATAACTCGGTCCGCCTAGTTTTCTTTACACCAATAATCAATCGACACGTATACCAACCTGCCAAAGATGTTCCCCCCTAATTTTCACATTTTCAAAACTTTGTTTTCCCGCACTCACACACAAAGAACTGAACTGAAGTGAACCCTAGATCTCCAATCGCCAAATCCATCCAATTGCTATTAATAACCGCAATATCTCGACCTAATAACACAAATGCCGTCACCGGAAGACCACTCGAACACCAAAACAGAAGACGAAACCACGGCGTTTCAAAAGAAACGATCTCGGCGCGTCAGCTTCGCAGAGAACACTTTCGTTCACATATTCCACCGTGATGATGAAGAGCAGCTACCTAACTCACCACTTCAGGACCTAGGCTTTGCTGAAAAGGATACTGACTCCAAGCACTTTTCCGATGACGATGACGATGCGGACGATGAGTTTGGACCGAGCCGACCGTTTTTTCGCGTGGCCGCGTCTCCGTCCTCGGCTGGTAGCACTATTTCTGCTACCTCTAACGATGGCAAGTGTTTTCAATTCTGATATTATTTGAACTTGATTGTTTAATTAATGTTAATGTTTATAATATAAATGATGCACAATAATTGTTTGAATTGGATGCTGTCATGCTGCTAGGGGTGCAAACAATCTGCTTGCTTCGACTCGGCTCATTCATAATTTATTTCTTAGTTTATATGAGAAAACTATAAATGGGCCTCAGCTCGGCTCGAGCTTGTGTGCAGATGCAGTACCTTAAATGAACCAAAGCTTGGCTTGAGCTTGGCTATGCAATGTGAATTTAATACATACTAGTCCAAATGAGTTTCAACTTAATAATGCATGAGGCTCCTTAAGGCTTGACGAGCCTAAATGTCTTTCCATACAAGGCTTGAGCTTAGGCCCGACAACCAAACGAGCTTTTTATCGATCTGCGATCGAGTAGCTCGGCTCGTTTACACCCCTACATGCTGCTTGGTTTTTTATTTTTCTAATTCATATTTTAAAATTCTGCTAGCAGTTGTTTTTCAATTAAATTACCTATTTTGCAGAAGATAATTTTTTTGGTCCTGTATCGACAAATTTTATTAGGAGAGATTTACTAGACTCTGCTGGTTCAGATGATAACTATGATCAAACACTGGATTCAACTGCATTTTCAATGCATTTTCAAAGCCTTGCTAGATCGGATTCATTTGCGGAGAAAACCCCTACTCTAAATTCTGTTCCTTCCGATACAAGAAACCACATGCAACTGACCCTAGTAAATAAGTTGGATTCTCGTCCTGTTAGCGCAGGTTCTCCATCAAATGATATGAGTCTTGTTGAAACATATCATGATAAGTATGACTATGGGAACTTATTGCCTGTTTTGGATCCACTCTCGGCAGAAGACCAAAACGAAAAAGGGTCTGACTTTATGGATTTTAGTTATAATCAAGATAATAGGAGGCTAGGCGTTATGAATCATGAGGAGCATAATAAAGATGTTTCTGTTAAACATAATGAAATTCTTGTTGTGGCAGATAATGGATCTAAGCCCCTTCTTACTGAGGCTTCTAAGCCACCGACTCCTAATCATACTAATATGGCTCATCATTTAAATGGTGTAACAGAAAAGGAAAATAGTTCTCCTTCAGTAGGGTTAATATCCCATTTAATCAGTACCCCAAATCACATGCTTTTAAACGGTGTTGGCTTATTTAGGTCTCCAGGAACCGTGACTCCTTCCAATAATCAAACAAGTTTTATTCAAAGAGCTAGTGTTTCTTCTCTACAAAAAAGCATGTCTAAACTTAGAAGTCTTGAAGCTTCTCCCTTTTCTACCACTTTGATTGCTAAACTTGAAGATTCAAACTATAGATCTTTAGTTGGTCTCTCTAAGATGACTCATTTGGGTACTTTGTTGGAAAAAGAAGGCGCACCTACAAATATGAATAATGATAAGACCATAACTCATGAGGGAAGAGAAAGTTCTAGCCCATTAAATGTTGCAGGTTCCAACATAGAAGAAATGATGCATGACTCTGATGTCCACAATAATTCAGGAACAAGGGGGGACTTAACAAACTTATCAAAAGATATACAGCATGATAACATTCAACCAGTTTTAAAAGAAAGTGATATTTCTTTGGGACAATTGAATGCTTCTATTGTATTAAATGGCAGGATGGATGAAAAAACTTGTCTTAAGGTCAGCATTCTACTTTTATTTTTGTGCTAACAATTACTAAATATAATTTGACCCTTGTGTTACATTTTCTTCAGAATTTGGCAGATCAGCTGAACAACGAAAAGGTTGATTCTTTGCTTGCAGAAAACGTACGGTCTGATGTCAGCTCAGCTGAGCGTAAAAGAAAAGCTGAACATGAGACTACCGGTAAAATTGCTAAAATCAAACAGTGTTCAATCTCTGATCTTGAAGTCCCAAATGCCAGTGAAATATCAAACAGTGGTCCTAATTTGGAACATTTGGCTCAGGTTTGGTTGTCAACTGTTAATTTCTGTTGTTATTGTTAATTGATTATCAGTGTTTATCTGATACTCTGTTATGCAGATTCATACAACATTCTTTAAAGAAACAAAACTTCTTCCACATTCAGTTGATAAGATGAACTTGCATGCGGTATAGTCTTTTGTTTTTATATCTTTTGCCACAACTATTGCCAAACTTCTTAATATTTTGTGCTGGTTGCTGTTTTTGCAGATTGATCGGATGATTGATATTCTAGGGCAGCTACAGAGATCCGAAACATATCAGCTTCTTTCTAGTGAATATCAGTCTAAAGATAAAAGGTAATTTATATTGAGGTCATTTATTCATTTATACATATAATTGTAGATTCCAATAGTATTATTTAAGATAAAAGGTAATTAACATTATATAATTTCAAAGATTGGTTCATTTGATGTGTTGATTTCAATATTCTTTTATTAAAAAATTGCAGAGCAGCAGAAATAAAATTGGTATTGTGCAAATTTGTGTATGAGCAAGCAAAGTTGCAGCTAATGCATGTGAAACGAGAGATGTTACTGGTACTGAATATTCCCATGCATTTTTCTTAACAAAACATTCTTTCTTTATTTTAAACTCTGTTTTATTTGTAGAAAAACATTCAATCACTGGCCTCTGGAATTCAAGAGGTCGAAACATTAAAGTTGAACCATCCACTAGATGTTCGTGCTATTCATCAGCAGCCTTTATCAGACAATATTATGGACACTCAAATGGTAACTAAACCTTATTTTAATTGTTAAACCTGTTTTAAGTCAAACTTATATTGTGACCTGCTAACTGTAAACAAAGGCTAGGTTGGTTTTTAATGTATCGACTTTTACAGTACCGTGTAGACAACGACAAAGTGACATCCCTGATGCAGGAGAGTGAAGATATTAATAGAAGAATTTCCAACTTGACAAAATCTTTACACATATCGTGTAAGATAAAAGGAGAACTCAATCCTGCTGATACCATTGCATTTGCTAATAATCATTTGTTGAAAAAAGCACGCTGTCAGATCATACGAAAGGATATGCAGGTTTCTGTATTTACTTGACTTACTACCTTATTTTATCATGTAAGATTATAACATGATATATTTATTCCGATGATGTTTTTGTTTTCAATTTCTTATGTTTATTACAGCTTTGGACTATAGACGATCTGAAGAATAGCAAAGACCATCATGATGTTGTTCTTAACTACATTGACCTATTGTCTCAAAGGTACTTTGTGAGAATACAATTTTATTTTATCATGATGATAAATTTCATTTGTTACTGATATCAGGATAATGGTTACTGCTGGTCCATGTTATTCCGTTTCTAATACATTGAATCAAAGAAATATACAGAAGGTAAAATCTTATATATATTTATGTTTATAATTTCTCATATGATTTGATTAATCTGTATATTGTTCACAAACGACCTTGTTGCGTTGTAGAATTTCAAAGATATGGATGCTTCAACAGCGTTTGAGTTTGTCTTTGATGCACTGTTATTACAAAAGCATGTCAGTGCAAACTTGGCACATGAAACACAAGTAAGCATTTTAACTAGAATATGTAAATTTCAAAGTACTTTTTTTTAAATTATTCTTTTTATAGATGACTACTTCTATTTTGGGAAATTTGGTGGATGTGATGGAGGAGATTCAACTTGCAAGAATAGAGCTAAAAAATCTGATTTATGCAAGATTTTACACATCCTCAGGTAATATATGATTAATATGATTAAGAATGAGATTAAACTTTAATGATGTTAGGAAGATTTCATCATATGACATTCATTGCTGCATGCAAAAAAGGTTCTTAGTTTTTACAACATTTGTTGACTTGCAGATGAACGCCTTGATTTGGAGCTCTATTTCTTTGATTCAAGCAGCCGAAAAAAGTCAACAGTAACTCTAAACACTTCATGCCTTAAAAGGTACCTTGCATTTCATATTTATTATTTGAACATTAAACCATGTATTTATTTTTCCTTATTCTAACTTATTATTCAAACAGGGGTATCTACCCATCAGAGATTGTTGCATGCGAGATTAATTCATCTCAAGAAAAACTCTCAGCTGAGATTCCAAAAGCGGTTGAAGATCTCAGACCAGGGTTTTCAAGGATTTTGCGGTTATGTAGATGCATATCACAGTTAGTGAGCCTTCAAGATAAAAACATTCTTAATAATAAATAGTGTGTGTGAAAAATGTGTTGTATAAATTATTATTTTAATAAATATTAGTCTTATGTATTGCATAAGGCAGGCTGTCTGCAATAAAAAAGATGCTTAAAACTAATTGGTATTTAGTATTTACAAGTGGGTTGGACTTAACTTTCCTGACTTACACATGCATCATACTCTCAGAGTGCCCCCATTTGTTGGGAAAGTTTCTAGTGGGACTGTAAGGTCATAAATGCCCCTAATCTACACCAAAAGTTTCGTACTAGGAAGAAACATCATTTCAAGGGGAAAAAGTAGTTTTTATGCAACTTGGCTTGTCCTTGTGTTACAAGGCTTATATTATTATAATAGTTATATATACTTTCTAATAACCAGATAAATAAATAGTTACAACAGCCATACGGAAAAAGAAATTATAAAATCAATCATTTTTGTGGTTTAGATATACAAATTACCCGTGAATAAGCTTTTACATCCAATTATAGTACAAATAAATGAATAATAAGCCGCTTGAAATTCTACTGTGTTATGTTATTAAATACTTGTGTATCTGCATATCATATTATATGCCTTTATGTCTGTGGCTCTACGCTTCATCCATGTTTTCTTATGCTTAATGTTCAAAATTTTCCATCAGTTTTAAAATTTCATACTTTGATAGTCATATGAAAAGGTAATCACACTTTTGGTGGAGGATCATGGGCATTATCTATTCAAGTGAGTTCAGTATTTATTTCAAGTACGTTTCTGTCTACTACTATCGAAAGCAAAGATTATCCATGATGAACTACTCATGGCTATTAGGCTATATATATTTTAACATTACTGTAGAGTATTAAATACTCTTTCTAGTTTCATTATTTTCTATTAATGTATTTGAAAAACAATACCCGAGTAGGTTTGAGGTCTGACGAGGTAACCCAGATGATACAAGACATACTAAGCATATTCGGTTTGGTTCTTAATTCTAGGGGTAAATTCGGGTTTGGTTTAGTCTAGGTAAAGACCGAAAAACGAAACATCTTAGCTTAGGAAATTCATATTCGATCCCGGCCTAACCTGAGACTGACCCAACCCAACCTGAAAAGACCAAGACCAACCTATCTTGTATCATTCTAGTTTTCGGTTTTGATTTCTCAAAATATCGGGTTCGGTCTGGCTTGCTTCGAATCAGCTGACGCACACCCTAGTAGTGATATATTATTTCTCTTAAGGCTTTTAAGTTATGTGTCTTATTGTTGTGTACTAGATTTTGGTTGATATGATGAGTATCAAAAGTGAAAGAGGCAATGCATGCATACGTAGGGTAGATAAGGTGACCAAGACATGTGAAGTTTGTTAGGAGGACGACAGTACTAGACCAATAACATCCGAGCATAGGTTTTGTTAGGGATAATAGTACAGAGATGTTAACACTAGGGTTCGGTTTTTCTTTATGCATGAACCTTCCCTTATAATGTGAGTTAAAAAGCTTGCATATATCTGTTTAACTTCAAGTTTTAATTCAATAAAATTATCGTACATAACACCCTTAATATGATTATCAATAAACAAGATTAACCCACGATTTTTTCAAACAAAATCAAAATACAAAACTTAAACTTGATCTATATTATCTAGTTTACTATTGTTCTCAGTAGTATTCTGTTCCTTAACTCTTAAGGAGCTGTTGTTTTATACGGTTCATGATTAGGCATTAGCAATAACCTAAATAATCAGTAGCAACTTTTGCCAACACTAAAAGTAAGTGTGAAATTTAGCAACTTCTGCCAATCGTCAATAGCAGCCTAGGGTTTTCCTACTAGCGAAGTATCTACTAATGGTAACCGGATAACTAGTGATAGTTGTAGTCGTCAGTTGGCAAAGTGCTACATGAAGAGATGTCATTTCAACTTAAATATTACTTAAATATTATGATGATTCACTATATCTAAAAGAGAAGCCTTTGGTTTGTTTAGACATATCTTTTTACATATAAATTACAATCTCATTCTTGTTGAATCTTTTGAATTATTTGATAAAGATTCACATCCATAAATATTTTTATACAAATATTGCCATCGTCGCAAAACAAGGGTTTAGTACCTATTACAAATGGATAAATTATTTTGGAGGATTGAGTCGATCAGTCATGTAGGTAAAAACGGTTTACATTTTTGATTTCCAATAAAATGAGTTGATCGAACGTTCTCCGACAAAACACGAGGTAAAAATCCTTGTTACGTATTAAAGATGATATTTAAATATATAACCAAAAAGGTAAGCTAAAATGACACATGACATCTCAATATATGTGTTCCTTCCTATTCACGGTTATTCACCTTCAAAATTAGGAAAAGCAACATCTTACTTTATGGTCAATCAATAAATAGGAGAAGCAAGCCATGCCTTACGTGAATCATGATAGTTAGACAGGACCCCTTTATATGTATCATGTTATCTCCCTTACTACATTTCACTTCAAAGGAGGCCATATTTCTTATGATTTCTCCAATGATGTGAAATGAGCGATGTGTATCCTTCTATTCAATAGAAAACATGGATAGGGTTAGCACAAGAGATTTATACTTCGCGCAATGATATGCAAAGGAAAATTTTACTGAAAGAGTTAAACATATCAAATCACAAGGATCAAAAGCGTAATTTACTAAAAACTTTTTAAAAGAAGTTGAGGACCCGAGTTTACCGGCCCTGCCGACCATTGTGTATTGGAGCAGACGTGTTCTTTGAGAGGATACGATCAATAAGATTTTAGAGACCTACATTGAATACGAGTTCTCAGTGTTGTAAGTTTGTAACAAGTGTTGTGATTTGTTCATCCTAATTTTGCATTGCAACTTGCTGTGTTTACGTCTCTTTATATTGAGGCTATTCACAATTTAAATAGAATAAGCAAAGTTTTTTTTATATTCCAAATAATCTGAATATATAACCAGAAAACAAAAGTTGAGCTAAAATCACATTATCTCAAAATATGTGTGCTTATTCTAGGTCGTTAACCCGAAATTAAGAAAACCAACATCTTGACTTTATGGCCAATTAATAAATAAGTGAGGCAGGCCATGCTTTCTTTGAATTATAGCAGCTAGACAATCGAAAAGCAGGACCCCTTGACATGTATCATGTCAACAACCTTACAAGCATCACAAGATACCCAGCAATCTAGCAAACAACCAAAAGGTCACACATATACGCACGTGGATATTTGCGTTCCTTACACACTTTCTAGCACACATAAATACACCATGTAAAATAGGACAACCGCAATATTGTTTACTTAATCAACTACCATTTTAGACTTGCCACGTATCTTCACTACATTAATTCATCAGGGTCGTCTCCAAGAAGTTTTATACTTAGGCCGAGTCGAAATAAAAAGGCCCGTAGGCTTAACGAATAACGAAATATATAAGCTAGTTTTTTTAACGGCATTAACATTGTAACAATATATATAAGAAAAATATAGTATAAAATCAAATACATTAATAGCTAATGGCTAACCATAGCTAACCAATTATTAACCAATTATTCGTGAAGCTTTAATAGCATTTTGATTTTTGTTTGAGCACAATAACCTAAATTTTACCAAATAGATTATGAATAAAAAAGATTAGTGCGCTCGATAGTTTTAAGATGATAAAAATCCAATTATATTATATAATGTTTATTTTATATATATATAGTTAGTATCATTTTAGAACTTCAAAAAAGTTAAGAACTTCTAGGAAAACAATCAAACACTTTTTTGATTTTTTTCATATATTAACATTGTTTGATACTCACTACAAAAAAAAGAGGCATTAGTGGCGTCACTATTAGCGGCGACGCCGATTATTAGCGGCGACAGGTTAAAAGTCACCGCTAATAGTCTGTGTCGCTGCTAATGGTGTCGCCACTAATAGCTTGATCCGTGTGCTTTCTTTTCACGCGCTCCTGATCATTGATTAAGATTTGATCCAATGACTACAAACCCATCTCCATTCCCACCTTCAACAAAACCAACTTATTGAAATCTAGATCTAAACCACACCCTCACCACCCATCTTCTTCAAGCTGCAAGCCACCGTTAAGCTTCAACATCTCCGCCACCGACAACCTTCAACAGCTCCGCCACCGTCAAGCTTCAACAGCTCCATCACCGACCACCTTCAACCACTGTCAAGCTTTTTGAAGCTCCGGTGAATATCATGTTTCCGGCCACCTGCGAACTTCAGTAACCTGTTCCGGCCACCTGCGAACTTCAACCGTTGTCAAGACCATCACATGCTCCGGTATCTTGTAATTTGATGTAAAAATTATGTAAAAATCATGTAATTTAACCAATTTAATGAGAAACTATGCGTCTTTTATTCATTTTCGAGCTCATTTGATTAATAATAGTGTGTTTTTGAGTGAAAAATGATCTCCGGCAAACTTTCATATTTCCGGCCACCTGCAACTTTTTCACCGGTGAACTTTCCGGCAAACTATTAGCGGCGATGTACAACTATCAGCGACGACAAATGATTATTAGTGACGAATTATTAGTGGCGACTTATTAGCGGCGACATGTCGCCGCTAATACGCCTTTTTCTTGTAGTGACTAGTTTTACCATACTTTACATACAAATTTTTTATTACATATATAAATCACAAGTTTACATATGTTTAAAATTTATGTAATAACAAACTTACATATGTAAAACAAATTTAGATACGTGTAAAAACCAATTTTTATAATTGTAATCGTAAATGTAGATATAAAAAGTGATAAAACTACAATCAAATAACATTAACATACAAAAATCTTTATAAAACCTTTAGTTATTAAAAGTTTCTTCAAGTTCTTAAATAAGTTAAGAATTCTGTAATGATACTCATCCTATATATATATATATATATATATACATATGTATGCGTGTGTGTAATTTTTGTGTGTTGGCCGAGGGTGCGACTCGTACACCTAAAGAGTCGGCCCTATAATTCATTATACTTTTTCCACACCATATAAAATGAGATAACCATGCCATTTAGACGATATAACCATTTTGTTCACACAAAACTTTTAAAATGAATGTCATAGCTGAATCACAAACCGTCTATGCCGTACTCTTTAATCTCCTTCACTTGGGCCGATCAGTAGCGTCTACTAGTTAAAGTGGTTAACAAAAATGGTGTTGGACTGAATTTAGAAAGAAATGTATTTTCCTTAACAAATATCATTTACTCCTACAAACTTTGTATTTATTTTTTCATTATGTTCTTCATAATTAATTAAAATTTTAAATTTGCATATTTCACTTTAAATAATTATATATATATTATTAAAGTTTTAAATTAGTTAAGAATACATTTGGTTTTTAAAACGATTATACCATTGAAGAGGTAGGTCCCAGCAGAGCCCAGTTGGACCCGCAAGACTCACCTTGAAGAGGGACATCTGCGCAAGGACCAGTTGGTTCCGCAAGACCAACCATGCTCAGAGATGAAGACCTTACGCGCAGTACGCCAGCTGTTCCCGCAGGAAAAGCCTCCCAATGGTGAAGTACCCCGCCTGTTCCCGCAGCTGCGGGTACAAGCCATCAGGGAAGGCTATCCGCACTAACAGCAAGGCTACACGCATAAGGCACTAACTCAATAATTCAGTAATGTCACCTGAAGGAATGAGCAAGGCGGGAACACTCCCGCCCAAATGAGCCAGTCCGTACGCTTCTGGAAGGTCTTTTGTACTATACCTGCCAAGGTATGGACAAAATAGACAAGATCTGACCAGAGCGGCCCATGAACCAATCACAGGGTGACAGCTCACCGACAACAGTACGAGGAGCACGCTCTAGTACAAAATGTCACTATCAGCCGCTGCCTACTCACCAACCCTTGCGTGGCACGTACATAGCCTGCAGTTGGTGGAAAAGGAACAGTACACAGCCGGCCATGTCACTATCAGCCGCTGCCTACCCACCAACTACCAGCATGGCACGTGCGTAGCCCACAGTTGGTGGAAAAGGAATATTATACAGCTGGCTGTACCTGCTTGGAAACCTACCTTCGGCTATAAATACTCCAACACCTTGGAACGGTATCATTATCTTGTATCTTATCTTCTCTAGCAATCTCTCTTTATATACACTTATATTCAGAGCAATCTAGTCTGATTCTCACGCCGGAGGGTGGTCACAAGGAGGAACCCCCCTTCTCAGTGACGAGCTCACGGTGTCTGTTTTGCAGGTCATCAGAATAACCATCTCTGCCGGACCTAACCCTCTTGGGAAACATTTTTTAACCCCCAGATTATCCATAATCTACTCGGGGTCACCTAGTGTTTCTTCATTGGCGCCATCCGTGCATAAAAGCTAGAACTAATTCTCAGTTTTTTCAAAAACCTCTGAAAAGATGGTTAACGTTACTCCGGTCCCAAGGCCAGTGAGTGACCAAGAAACCCCGGTAACCACAACCCCAGCTACTGGGGGGAACACCGGCAGTTACACAAATTTTACGAACACTACCCCGGTTACCCAAGCCGGGGCAAGTGCAGTAAACAATCTTTCACTGGGACTCACCGATGCCCAGTTGGAGAAACAGACGAGGCTCCCCCGCCAAACACTCGATCAAGTTAAGGCGTGGGCCGAAGCACGTCAGAAGGAATTCCAAGCTGAGTTGGATGAACGCTTGCGTTCACTCCAACAGGCTGACGAATTCGGAAGCACTCGACCACAGCTCAACATGAGCAGTGAGTGCGAGTACTCGGACGATGATCGGGAGGAATCCGACACCGACGCAAACCCTCGCCATAGGGCGAAAGGGAAGCGTAAGGAAGCGGACTTCCAACCAAGAAGGAATTTCGGAGAAACCTTCAAACCAAGGACCGCGGGGGGAAACCCACGTGACTTCTCCAAAACCTTTAGACCAACTGTTGCAAATGCGGGAAAGTCCAAGTTTGCAAGGGACATTGCGGAAGCAATCGCCCCGAAAAGTGCCAAACAAATGTCCAACATAGGCACTTATGATGGTATGTCCGACCCAGACGATCACTTGAACAGATTCATAGCGGGGGCAACCGTCAGCAACTGGACGGAACCCACGTGGTGTTATATGTTCCAGATGACGCTGGTTGGAGCGGCCAGGGCGTGGTTTGATCGTTTACCAGTCCACCACATCTATGATTGGGCGGACTTTCAACACAAGTTCAACCAACACTTCAGTCAACAGAGGAAATATACTGAAGAACAGTGGACGATCCTCAACTGCGTCAGAGAGGAGGATGAATCTTTACTAGACTTCATCACGCGCTTCAACTCAAAAAGCTGAGTCTGGGCACCATAAGCGAAGATCTTGTTCGTGCCGCTTTCATCCAGGGCGCCGAATACCCAGAGCTTATCCGCACGTTGACGGGTAAGGACGGCATGCCATCCACATGGGATGCCATCATGACGGCGGCCAAGCGCTTTGCCGAAACGGAGAAGCAACTGGGTAAGGATCTTCCCCAGAATACACACCTCTAGACGCAGAGGACTAGAGAAAACAACGTTCGGACCGCTCGGCAAAACAAAAAGAGGAAGCTAGGTATTTGGCAGTCAAGGGTAAACTTTGACACCTCATCCAGCTCTCGCCCTCTAGTGGGCGGAAGGGATAACACGCACCCATCAAGCCGAAAACACCGATGGACGCCACTCACCAAAAGCGTCACGGAGATATTTGCCACCGAAAAACTCCCATGGCCAAAAGCTCCAATGATCCGGCAGCGACCTAATGCGGATCAGAGCAAATCCTGTGACTTTCACGGGACAAAGGGTCACAGCACTGAGGAGTGTACATCCTTGAAGGATATTGTTGAAATATTCGTCAAGGATGGAAGACTTACACACCTTGTGGCATCAATCAAGAATGGAGGGAGGAATGATAAACGATACAAAGGCAACGGACGAAAGCCCGTTGACATCAGCATCCACATGGTTCATAGTAACATCAGAGGAAGAAAAAGACGAATAACAGAACCATGCGCGTGGAAGGAAGCTGAGGTGCGCTTCCCGCGAGTGCCAGGAGGACCCAGCAAAGAAGGCCCTATCGTCATCAAAAGCCAGCTGGGGCACTACATTACTTCCCGCACTCTTGCTGACAACGGCGCCTCGTCAACGGTGATGTATAGGCAGTTCTTCGACAAGCTAGACGACGAAGACAAGTAACGCCGGGAAACGGTCTGCGCCTCGATGGAAGGGTTCGACGGCAGCACAAACACCCCCTGGGTATCCTATCTTTCCCCGTCATTCTCACGGAAGGGAAACACTCCCGCACAGAAGATGTGGACTTTGTCGTGATGAGGAAGCCACACCACACGTACGACATTCTCTTCGGGAGAGACGGGATGGCAAGATTCAATGCCGTGGTATCTTCAGTCCACGGCATGATGGGATGGACAACAGCTGAGGGTGTAGCGATGATCACCGGCGTTCCCCAGGTATGCATCGCATCTGTCTCATCTAAACCCAAACCAAAGATGGCTAAACCAACCATCACCGAACCGGAAGAATGGGCCTTCAATGGCAAATACCCTGACCAGGCCGTTACCATTGGCCCAACAGTCGTTGATCCTACGCGCACCTTACTCAAACGCTTACTACTGAAAAACGCTGACATCTTCGCATGGACACCAGCTGACATGACTGGGGTACCTCGAAGTAAGGCAGAGCATAAGCTCAAGTGTGACCCGGCTTTTACGCCAGTCATACAAAAGCGCAGAGTAATGGGGGCGGAACAAGCTAACGCGTGTAGAACCCAAGTCAAGGAACTCCTTGACGCGGGCATCGTACGCGTTAGCAGATATCAAACATGGGTTGCAAATCCCGTTATGGTACCGAAGAATAACAAACAATGGCGCATGTGCATAGACTTCAAAGACTTAAACAAAGCATGCCCCAAAGATTGTTATCCGTTACCCGAAATTGATCTTAAGGTAGATTCGTTAGCACCGTTTCGCCTTAAATGCTTCCTGGATGCGTATAAGGGGTACCATCAAATTCACATGGCCGTTGATGATCAGGACAAAACCGCTTTTCGGACGCCCGATGGCACATTTTGTTATCAAATGATGCCATTCGGACTTAAGAATGCCGGGTCCACGTACCAACGCCTGATGGACAAAGAGTTTCATGCCCAAATTGGGAGAAACTTGGAAGTCTACATGGATGACTTGGTCATCAAAAGCCCTGACGCGGAAGCGATGTTGAAGGACATCGAAGAAACTTTCAACACGCTCAGGAAGATAAACATGAAGCTCAATCCGAGCAAGTGTTCCTTTGGGATGGAAGAAGGGAAGTTCTTAGGAGTCATCGTTACTAAAGATGGCTTCAGAGCGAACCCTGAAAAGGTCGAAGACATTATCAAAATGGAATCACCGACTACCATCAAGCAAGCTCAGACACTGAATGGACGACTAGTCGCACTTAACCGCTTTTTGGCAAACCATGCGGATAAGTCGTTTCCATTCGTGTCAACATTGAGAAACTGCTTAAAGAAAACGCACTTCCACTGGACACCAGAAGCGGAAGCAGCTTTTCAGGTGATTCGGTCACGCTTGATCGAACTCCCAACGCTCACAGCACCAGAAGCGGGGGAGTAATTAATCCTATACCTTTCCGCCACAGATAGAGCAACCGGAGCAGTCCTGCTAGTAGAACGAAAAGGCATCCAGATGCCAATCTACTATGTTAGCCGTGTCCTAACAGACGTAGAAACCCGGTACTCTACCCTGGAAAAATTAGTCTTAGCACTTGTACAGGCTTCACGCAGGCTAAGACGATATTTCCAAGGTCACCCAATCACCGTTCTTACCAACTTCAAACTTGCAAACGTTCTAGGCAAACCCAAATTGTCGGGACGCCTAGCCAAATGGGCAATAGAATTGGGAGAACACGCGATAAAGTACAAGCCAAGACCAGCCATAAAAGGCCAGGTCTTGGCCGACTTTATTGCAGAAGTCCCCGCTTCGCGGGAGAAAGTATACACGTCAAGCGTAGCGAAAACAAATCTGCGGATGCGTTAAGCAAGCTTGCATCGTTAGCCTTCACCCACTTGGGAAAGGATATCCGCATTGAACTCCTCGGAGCACCATCAGTCCCGCACAAGGAAATCTGTGTCATCCAAACCGGCACAGAAACATGGATGACACCAATAATAAATTACCTTGCGGCGGGTATACTACCAGAGTCAAAAACACAGGCAAGAAAAATAAGTTGTAAAGCACTGAACTTTCAACTCATCGATGACGTCCTTTATAGATGTAACTTTCTTGGCCCACTCCTAAGATGCGTGGACAACCAAGATGCTGACTACCTCCTAAGGGAAGTACACGAGGGCATCTGTGGAGTACACGCAGGTCCACACGCTGTTGTAGCTAAGCTTAACAATGCGGGATACTTTTGGCCGGGGATGCATACGGATGCGCTGACATACATCAGAAAATGTAGGTCTTGCCAGCTCTACACACCCAAAACGCATCGCCTGAAGAATGAACTTGTTCCAGTCACCTCTTCATGGCCATTCCAGAAGTGGGCCATCGATGTGACAGGCCCATTTTCCACAGCAGCAGGAAACGTTCAATTCCTAGTGGTAGCCATCGACTACTTCACCAAGTGGATAGAAGCAAAACCCTTAGCCCAAACAACCGCAAAACATATCAAAAAATTTATTTGGGAATTTATTATTTGTCGTTTTGGACTTTCACAGACTTTGGTGAGCGACAACGGCACCAACTTTGCTGACAAGAAGCTACAAGAGTGGCTGGAAGAACTTCAAATCACCCACACCTTTACCTCAGTGGCGCACCCGCAGGGTAATGATGAGGTGGAAAGAGCAAATAAAACCATCGTCGATGGCATAAAGAAAAGACTCTTGGAACATAGATCCGGCTGGGTGGACGAAGTCCCACACGTCCTTTGGGCAAACAGAACGCTGAAAAAGGCCAGTACGGGGGAAACCCCGTTCAGCCTCACTTATGGCACTGAAGCCATGGTCCCGGTCGAAATTGGTTTACCCTCACCAAGGGTCTTGATTCAGCCAGAAGACAATGATGCGGAAAGACGGTTAGACCTTATGCTAACCGAAGAACGCAGAGACTTAGCCGCAGTGCGTGAAGAGAACTACAAGCGACAAATGCAAAAGTACTACAACACGCGGGTAAAACTCTGCAAATTCAATGTAGGAGACTACATATTGCGTAACAACGAGGCTTCAAACCAAGAGCGCCCAGGAAAGCTGGTCCCGGTCTGGGAAGGACCATACATTATCAAAGAAGTTTTGGGAAAGGGCGCATACCGGCTTGAAAGGCTCGATGGCACTCCCATCCCAAGAACATGGAATGGAGCTCAATTACGCAAATGTTACATGTAGATCAATTCCAAACTTGTAAAGAAAAGGCCTAGAGCCACTTCTAATGGAAATGATTCTCCTTTATCACATTGTGTTGATAGCCTTACCTTTATACTTATGAACTTTCCACTCTGATGTGCCGGTATTCACCGCATAAATATGGGAAGAAGTAAGTCGTTGCGTGTGGAAGGCGGCAAAACCCGCATAAACACATAAAACGGTGAAAATTTCTAAGGGAAAGATAAGGAAAACCTTCACGCAGGTCAGTTATAGGTGAAGTTTGGTCATCCTACTAAATGCAAGTGACGGTCCTACCCGCACAATCATGATAGAGGAAACTGAACATTAACCTATTAACAACCGCGCGTCGAAAGGTTAACTTATTCAAAACACTTAGAAAATTTCTAAGGAAAAAATGAGGAAAACCTTCACGCAGGTCAGTTATAGGTGAAGTTTGGTCATCCTACTAAATGCAAGTGACGGTCCTACCCGCACAATCATGATAGAGGAAACTGAACATTAACCTATTAACAACTGCGCGTCGAAAGGTTAACTTATTCAAAACACTTAGAAAATTTCTAAGGAAAAGATGAGGAAAACCTCCACGCAGGTCAGATATAGGTAAAGTTTAGCCATCCCACTAAGTGAAAGTGACGGTCTTACCCGCACAATCACGAAAGAGGAAGCAGAACTTTAACCTATTATCTATCACGTGGAAAGGTTAACTTATCCAAAGTACTTAGGAAATTGCCAAGTTAAACTAGAATATGCATGAGCAAAACATATAAGGTTTACAAGGCAAAGCATTAACAAAAGATTTATATTCCATCAAAATTCAAATATTACAAGAATTGCTGGGCACATACCCGCGTACAAGAATATAAATCTATACAAAAATGAAAATCTACTCTAACGGTAGAAAGGGATCTAAAGGATCAAGCTTCAGGACTACTCCCACTTGGACCCGCACCATCAGTAGAGCGTGGCGGTTCAAGGAAAGCCTTGAGAAGAGTTAGCCCATCATCAGCAGCACTAATCTCGTTCACCTTCTCCACCACCGGATGCGGGAAGGCAGCATACAGATTCACTGCTTGGTCATAAGCAGCTTCAGTATCCACATCGTAAAGAGGGAAGTTGGAAGGCGGGATGCCTTGTTCAACAAACCCTAGACCAAGCAGGAAGCCAGCCTTTTCCCCATCCTCATGAGAAGTGTTGAGGGCTGCGCTCATCGCATCGTCATATGATGTGTTCGTGAAGACCCGATGCACAACCTATAAAACAGAAGTATATCAAAAACTCTTCTAAGTGTAAGGAAAAGCGTAAAGAAATTGTGAAACTGCGCATACCTGTGACAACGCTTCTCGAAGAAGCCATTCCTTGGTAACCAGAGCCTCCTGGAGGGCAGCTTGAGCTTCATTATGGGCGCGTTCGGCTTCGTTCTTTGTAAGGTTGGCAAGCAACACATCTTTGGCTGCAGCCTCTTCGACGCCCTTTAGCTTACGCTCAGTGTGGTCAAGCACCCCCCTCTGGTCTAAGATCTCTTGGAGCTTCTTGGCATCTTCCATGGCCAAGGCATCATGAGCCTGCTGGAGCCTCTCTAATTTGGCTTTAAGTTCCTCATTCTCGATGCGTAGAGGCTCAGCAACAGCTTCAGCCTTGGTGGCCCTCTCGGTTGCGTTCCGTGCAGTTTCCTTGGCCAGCCGAAGCTGTTCGTTAACAGCTTGGGCAGCCTTGGAACGGGCCTCGAGTCGGGCCTGAACTTCAACCTCGAGGGCCTTGAAGGCCTTCTCCTTTTCCGCAGCAACGGCGGCAAGCTTCGCATTCTCCTCCCGGATAGCCCGCGCCTGAGCCATTTCAAAGCTACGCGCCGTCTTTAACTTGTCGTTTTCACGACAAAGTAGCTCGACGCGGCTGCATCCGGGCGAGGAGAATTCGGAGCTCGTTGGACAGCCTACCTTCCTGGTAGCTGGCCATGGCCTCCCCTAGCGCAAACCCGCTTGGGGCGGCGTGACGCGCCCATTCGACGCACTCCTCAGCAGTCCGGAGGGTCGTTCCCCGGCGGATATTCCACCGAGGAGCGTACACCTCGTTGGAATCACGAACTGCAATAAAACAAAAAACAGTTAAGAGAGAGAAATGATGAAAGGGATATAGGCCAAAATAACCCTACGCACCTGTAGGGTCGACAACAGGCCGATAGCCACCAAACCCATCACCTGAACCTAACGGATATCCATCCAAAAGGTCAAGGAGACGGGAAGGAGGCAAGGATTGGCTAGACGCCCCAACCCCAAACGTACCTGAAGGACTGGCCGTAGTCGCAGGCGCCGGAGGAGGCATGGTGGAGGCTGCCGCGGTGGAAACCAACGGAGGTGAACTCACCGGAGGTGAACTCACAACCGTGGCCGCGGCTGCGGAAGAACCCGCAAGAGAAATTACCGCCGGCTCAGTGATGGATTCTGTGAAAATGGCACTGACAGCCGGCGGGGATAATGTTACAGCTGGAACAGTTGGCTCAACGGGATGAGCAACTGAACCAGTACTGCAAGCAGGCGTAGCCGCCTGGGTCATCGCCTCGGGTAGGTTGACCAAACCTACCTTCATGGGTCCAGAGCTGCTCCCTCCCGCTCCACTCTGGAATTCCGTAGCATCCACGCCTGCACGAAGACAAGATATATAAGTATAATAGCGGAAAGATATGAAGTTAAAGTTATGTACACTTACGGGTCCTTTGGAGCTTGAAGGTGCGAACAGGCGGGGACGAACCCGATGGAGCCGGTCTCTTCGCACCGGTCACCGTCGTCGTCCTGGGCTGCTCGGAGGTGACAGCCGTTTCAACCTCCGGAGCAGTGGTCTCAACACCACCCGGGTTCCCCGCCGCTTTTTCACTCTCGGTCTCCGACTCAGACCGGTTCCCCTGATCGGCAGTGGAGGCAACCTTCGCCTTACCCTTCCCGCCGACAGCCTTCTTCTTCCGCGCAAGGAAAGGACCATCTGCGGATTCCTCATCAGAAGATGACAAGATTAGAGGAATTCCAGCAGAGGTTTGAGCATTGAGAGGGCGAGGGTTAAATAGTCTTTTACCTGGCCGCGTGGCGCTCAGTATCTCGTGGCCTGGCGGGTAGGCCTCCACAAACCGATCCACCGTCTATTCGAGGATGGGCAACTCGTTCTCGTCAAGAGCACGAGTACCCAGCCGAGCGGGACCATCAGCTTCCCGCGGATGCAAGAGCGACTGCAAGTCATTCCCCTTTAAAATAAAAAGAGTTAGAATAAAACCCTAAATCAACAAAGAAGACGGAGCATACCGTAAGGGATAAAGTTCAAACCGTATTCAAGGACGATGGGAATCTGTGGCGCCTCCGCCCCAGCATCCTTCCACACCCGGCTCATACCGAGCATCACCACTCCGGACTCCGCAAAGCGGTAAACCGGAGACTGGATCCGGGAAATCTTGGTAAACCATTCCGCCTCCTGGTAGTTGGAGGCGTGAAGGCTGGGGAGTGCTCTCCCGTTCTTGAATGTCATCGCAATAGGGACGACACGGGCAGAGATGTAAAAGAACTCCCGCTTCCAAGACCGAAGACTGCGCTCGGTAGCGCAGATCTTCAAACCCTTGATCCAGGTGACCAGGGTGTACCAGCCTTGGATGCACCTCCAGGAGTAGAAGGTCATCAGGCGGTCAACATGGGGCTCCACGCCAAGAATGAGGCACACCCATTCAAAATGGCGGATCTTGGCGATCGCCATTGGGTGTACCTCCGTCAGGTGTACACCGTGTCTCTCCAAGACACGGTATACAAACTTCGTCAATGGGAACCTGAGATTCCCATAGACGAAGAAGGCGGCATATACCCCTATTTTTCCCTTGGGGGCATCATACACGGTCTGGTGAGGCTCAGGAAACTCAGGCTCGAATGGCTCGAGCATGAACTTCCTGATGATATACTGGTAAAGCTCGATGGGAAGAGCACACTGGCATTCGCCAGCAGTGCTCTTATCGTCCTTATCAGACGTAGACGTCGGGTTCTCGACGTACACGTCAGACTCTTCGGCGGTAGCTTCAAGATCGTGAGCAGAAGACATGTTTTAGAAGTAAAGAAGGAACGATTTCAGGAGAATGCTCGACAAAGCTTAGAGTATTCGCCGGAAATCGTTTAGAAGAAGAAGAGAGAAGTGAAAGTGTGGATTAAGATGAACCCTCTCCCCCTTTATATACTCATCGCAATGAATGCGATGAATTTAATGCGGAGGAGAGAGAAAAGTGATGGTGCAATGAAACTATGACACGTGGAAAAAGCAAGCTGGCAACAGCTGTTGACAGGACGCGCGCCGTAAAATCCGCACCCACGCGCCCGAAAACTCGCGCCCACGCGCCTGAAAAAGCGTCTGGAATGACCACATACTGTCACGTCGTCATAACTTCCTGCACGTCCTGAAACTGTCAGAAGAAACCGTCGGACGCTAACGTCCCTTCAACAGTTTGGACTGTTCTTATCCTTTCACCAACTCTTCGAATTTCAAAGAAATTCAAAAAGATTCAAAGATTCAAAAATAAGAGGGAATATACCCCCTTACCTTGGTATCCAAGAAACGATAAGACAAGTGCGGGTACAGTGTCAAGGCGAAACCCTTCACATACCTAGCACCTGCAGGGAATTGAAGCCAAAAATACCTTGGTATCCAAGAAACCGTAAGACAAGTGCGGGTACAGTGTCAAGGCGAAACCCTTCACATACCTAGCACCTGCAGGGAATTGAAGCCAAGAATACCTTGGAAGTAAAGAAACTATAAGACGAGTGCGGGTACAGTGTCAAGGCGAAACCCTTCACATACTTAGCACTTGCAGGGAATTGAAACCAAGAAGAATCTTCTGGACCGTGCTTGCGGAAAGAGAAATAGCACCTCCGCATAGCGGGAACGTTGAGAACTACCTTGTTTGAAACTTCAAGGCGGAATTGGTGGTTTAACATAACTGATCACTATGTCTGAAACTACCAAAATCTCGTGAAGAATCTATGCAAGTGAAACTCAACGCTCCCGATGTGCGAAGGGGTTAAACACCTACCCGCATCACAACCAAAGATCAGGCAGAAAAGTCGGGAATTTCTGCGAGTGACATTAGGAAAACCGTGGGAAGAATCCCCACGGAAAACCTTAAAACTAAAAACACTTTACAAAACCCCTTGCTTAAGTCAAAAAGTTGACCTCACTTATTAACAATTCATGAGAAGAACATTGGACTGAGGGGACTTGAAGAGGTAGGTCCCAGCAGAGCCCAGTTGGACCCGCAAGACTCACCTTGAAGAGGGACGTCTGCGCAAGGACCAACTGGTTCCGCAGGACCAACCATGCTTAGAGATGAAGACTTTACGCGCAGTACGCCAGCTGTTCCCGCAGGAAAAGCCTCCCAATGGTGAAGTACCCCGCCTGTTCCCGCAGCCGCGGGTACAAGCCATCAGGGAAGGCTATCCGCACTAACAACAAGGCTACACGCATAAGGCACTAACTCAATAATTCAGTAATGTCACCTGAAGGAATGAGCAAGGCGGGAACACTCCCGCCCAAATGAGCCAGTCCGTACGCTTCTGGAAGGTCTTTTGTACTATACCTGCCAAGGTATAGACAAAATAGACAAGATCTGACCAGAGCGGCCCATGAACCAATCACAGGGTGACAGCTCACCGACAACAGTACGAGGAGCACGCTCTAGTACAAAATGTCACTATCAGCCGCTGCCTACTCACCAACCCTTGCGTGGCACGTACATAGCCTGCAGTTGGTGGAAAAGGAACAGTACACAGCCGGCCATGTCACTATCAGCCGCTGCCTACCCACCAACTACCAGCATGGCACGTGCGTAGCCCACAGTTGGTGAAAAAGGAATATTATACAGCTGGATGTACCTGCTTGGAAACCTACCTTCGGCTATAAACACTCCAACACCTTGGAACGGTATCATTATCTTGTATCTTATCTTCTCTAGCAATCTCTCTTTATATACACTTATATTCAGAGCAATCTAGTCTGATTCTCACGCCGGAGGGTGGTCACAAGGAGGAACCCCCCTTCTCAGTGACGAGCTCACGGTGTCTGTTTTGCAGGTCATCAGAATAACCATCTCTGCCGGACCTAACCCTCGTGGAAAACATTACTTAACCCCCAGATTATCCATAATATACTCGGGGTCACCTAGTGTTTCTTCACCAATAGATCCATAAGATTCAATTCAATAACGGGCACATCATGAAAAACTATGAATAAAACAATTTTAGGAATATCATTATAAAATAATATTATAATGTTTGCTTAAACAACCTTTGTTAGACTATCTACAATGCTATAGGCATGGGTGTTCTTAAGAGTTCTTAGGTGTCATATCATTTACCACATTATATCCTTATAAATTCTTTAAAACCTTCATTTCACCTCTAACCTTACAAATGTCCTTACCATTCTTATTTTTCACCTCATCATCTACACACTGTACACAACATTTAAATAAAACATTTTTTTTACGCAATTGGGGTCAGTTATATGTAAAAAGCAACAAAAACTAAAATCCTTATAAAATGGCTTGGTTTTTTATGACACGTAAGGACATAATTCTGAAATGGTAGGGCTAGCAATAGTCTACAGCACATTTACCACAATAGCAGAAAGGGCGGGGCAACAAAAGTCTTAAATGAGTGTATTTCTAATCATACTAATGGTAGATAAATTTTCAAATAATATTAAATCATTATTTAACATGGGTTTAAATATATACCGCTAAGGTAAACATTGTATGAAAATTATTTGGTCAATTTTTCTTAACATTCACTTGTTTTTCTTTTCAACAAATTTAACATTTGACTTTCAGTGTTAGTCAATAGTCATAAATCTATATACCTATATATCTAGGAGTATGGGTGAACAAAACCGGATAAGATCTGCGAGACCTTAACCGATTAGACATGATTATTTATTATATTGTTAGTTTCCGGGTCCTGAGAATAACACTAAATGGGTTTGGGTCAAGTCTTACGGGTCTGACCATTTGCTCACCCCATATATATACTCTTGAATTAGGGGGTGACCAATGTGACCCAGTAAGATTAATATAGGTTTAAGTAAAATGCATAATAGGTCAGAATGCGTCAAACTAAAAAAAGAAAAATGTTGAAATGGGTTAGAATGAGTCGAGATATCAAAAACTCATTAGAAAAAAAATTCAAATATATATATATATATATATATATATATAAAATAACTCAAAATATAAAAACTTACTCCGATGTCCTTATTAAAAAAACAACAAAACAAAACTATGAGAAGTATCAACCTACCCAAATCAACCCTAATGGGTCCATATTTGCCACCCCATTTATGATAGTTAAGAAAAACTAGTTAAAACAAATTGATATTGAATTTTTACCTACATATATTACATTTCATTTTGAGTCGAATAAAAAGTATCACTTTAATATTAGAAAACGAGTTATGATTCTGTTTTTTGGATAGTTGGATGCATTGGACAAATTGATTATGATTCTGTTTTTTGGAGTTAAATTAGGTCAGTCTGTAACATCCGTATTTTGAGAATTAATAAATAACGGAAAGTTTTATTATTTTCGGTGTGTCGTTAGTTTGGTTGTGTGCGTGTTTGTATTTGGATAAGATTGGAATGGAGGTGGATGGTGGGGCCCATGGCTCCCTATATAAGTCCATCCCCCATCCTTTCACCATTTCTTTACACATTAGAAAACACACACTTTCTCTCTAGCATTTCGGACTCGGATCCAAGCAAAAGTAAGGAAGATTTTGGTGTTCAAGTGCCTTCGAAGAGCAAGAATTACGTCCAGATCTACGTATTGTCCGGATCTGAACTCGAACCCGAAGCAAAAGGTAGGTTTCGGTTTAAATGGTTAAGTTTTATGGTTAGAATCGGCATGCAAGCAGATATAATGGTAGATCGGGTTGTGAACTGTAAGAAAAATATAAACTTGGTAAGTTATAACCTCTTGGGGGCACTTTAAGGTAAAAAGGTGGCGTTTGGGCTATGAGAGATGGGTTCAGGATCAGGTGCATGGGGTCAGAATGTGTCGAAAGTTGAGAAAGAGTAAAAATCAGGTCCTGAGGAGGAGCCACGAAGTAAAATGGCTTTAATGGTAAAAAAAGAAGAAAGACAGAAATCGTCTCCAGGTGAGTTCTAGCCTCGTTTCTCTTTGAGATGGTTTCGGGGCTGTGTGCATACTTGTAAGAATAATAACATATATATTTATGCGCTTAACGTGAATGATTAATGCAAGAATGAAAGATATATATATATATATATATATATATATATATCTATGTGATTAACGTGAATGATTAATGTAAGAATGAAAGAAAGAGGTTAGAACTTGCATACATTAGTTATTTAACTTAACATGTTTGTAAGAATCTAGAAGGAATGTGAAGTAAGAGTCAGGGTGGCAGGCCCTTCTAATACCTGGGCAAGAATAGAGTGGCCGACTCTACGATATCGGTGCAAGAAGTCAGGTGGCAGACCCTTATAATATCCGTGCAAGAATGTATGTATAATTGTATGTTTGTAAGAATGTGTAGGAGTAGTACAAATAATACTTGTATGGATATGAAAGAATGTGTAAGAATAATTCTGTAAACTGTTAAACTAGAACTCACTCAGCGTAGCTAACTATTAGTATGCACGCAGGTGAATAGGATGCGACAGGTTGCTTGAGGGAAGACACATGGCAACAAAGTGAAGCCTGGCATCGAAGAAAAGAAGAATTCACGTGTCATTTACGTTACCTTTTAAGACTTAATGTATTTTGTTTAAAGCACTCATGTTATGTAAGAATGTTTAATATTATGTATTCAGCGAAAAGTTTTTAATTAACTCTGATTTTAAGAACTATATTTACGAGTAAATCTAACGTTAAAGTAGGGCTTCGGAGAACGGGGCCTTGCACAGTCAAGCATTACCAAGAATTTAACAAAATTATTTCAAGAATATACATGGGAATCTAAATTATAAAATTTATATATTACTAGTAAAACCCATGTATAAAAAGAGGCTCATGAGCAAGCAATACAAGTTTGAATTTAACTTGAAGACTTCAAGCTAAGTTCAATGTAGTTTAGATAGCTTGACATGCCTTCAAACACAAACTCAATGGGCTTTATAAAAGTTATATGAATTCTAAATCAAAATAGTCAATCTTTTCACGCAATGGGAAGTCGGTATTAGTTCGGTTTGTTATGGTGCTGGTATGGTATCGGCACCCGGGTACCAACATACCTGATTATTCACAACCTAAGCAGTTGATGCGGAAAAATATCGGATATCGGTTATCGCAGTGAGATACCAGTGGGATATCGGTAGTTTTAATATCATGTAAAATTCATATATATAGTAAATTAACACTAATAATTCAGTATAGTCTCCTACCATTAACAAATTAACCTTTTGCAAATTGCAAAACACTAACAATCGTAGCAAGTAAGAATTGATTAAGACTTAAAACAATAGCATTGAACACTAAAAGCTGATAATTAAGACTTAAAACACTGATATCGGAAATATCGGTGAAAAATCGGTCAAATGTTAGTCTAATATCCATCAAATATAGGTCAATATCATTGATATTATCGGTACCGATATTTTGACTTATATATCGCCAAGGGACCGATTATCGACATATCACTGATATATCGGTAATATATTGGCGATATCAACTGCATAGCTCACAACCCACCGAGTACCAGTATACCCATTAGTTTTGTTAAAAATTATCGGTAAGATTTTCAAGTATATTTTCTTACTATTTTTTTATTTTACACAAATTTGATTACCTAGTGAATTAGAAATATTGAGACTAAAAAGTCGATGGATTAATAAATTATACAAAATACCCGTTGGGTAAACCAAACCCAAATCCAATCGGGTATCCATCACGTTTTAAGCAAATATAACTAATAAATAATCAATTACATCGAGTGAGTAGTAATCAGACGTAAATATATTTTTCGTTAGAATGGAAACTAAACTAATACAGTCTGCTTCTTAAGTTAGCATGGCCAACAAAGTTGAAAGATGGACGAATTAACTTATTTGAAGAGGCTTTTAGGTTGTTTGTGTTGGGTTTCTATGGAAATTTTAAACTTAGTTAACCATTTAACTAGTCATTAATTAAGGCGGAAGCGTGATATAAACAAACTAAACATATGTATCCATGTGTTTATATATGTATATATTACAAGTTTATAGGAAATGTGTACATGAACAACCTAATTTATTCATGTTATAAGATTACCAATAATCTATTTATTAGAAACCCGAAGCAAGGATCAAATGATACGGAAAAACTAAACTATCAAAGCTTTAAACACTTACATTCTTAACCTTTTAAGAGTGTAGTTGATGTTGAAGAAGATGATGATGTTGATGCTAGACTTTCAAAGGGAAAATCCTCAAACGGAAGATACCCCGAGCCTCCAACACACACCGAACTTTGTTAGGGAGCTTGAACACGAGAAAAACGAGACCCGAACCTCTTCTTTTCTTGTCTTCGGCCGAACCAAAAAGCAAGAGAGAAAAGGTGTTGAATCTCTCTTCTTACTTGAAAGTATGTTGATGCTATTTAAAAATGAGATCATATCTCAATCAAATCCTTGGTTAGGTCTTGGTCAAGTAAGTCTTACTCAACCTACATCATTTACCAACTTTGACCAAGTGTATGGAGTGTATGTGACTCATGTTTTAAATGATATATATATTTTATAAAGTATAATATATATAAACACCCCTTCTTTTATAAACCATTTTATAAAAGAACACATGTTTAAATAATCATTCCAATAATAATTATTTGAATAAATAAATTAACCAATTAATTTATTCAACACTTTCAAGTAATTATTCAGAAACCCGATTTCTGAATGTGTCGTGTTCTGTATTTGTTTTATAGATCATATCTCAACAAATACATAATTGGTGTGTGTCTAACTCGTTATTGGGTATGACCCGACTTGGATCAAACACAACTAGCCACATTAACCTAATTATGTGTCTCGGGCATACGGTATTCCAACAGTTTGTTTCCTTTATGGTCGACGTGGGAGGAAAATTAAAATACGTGTTTTGTATTGGAACTACAAGTTTTCATTTCACATCCTTCTTTTCTCATTTCAACAACCCCAAATCATTTCTTGTTTATAAGTTGAAATCAGAACTCACGATAATACAAAAGCAAAAAAGAAAAAAAGATGGACATTATTTTATATGTATATATAACATACAAAAGAAAGTTTTGTTGGTTTACTTGGGTATATAATCGAGTAAATAGGGCTATGTTATTGGATAATAGGTCATGTGATAAATCCTATCGGGTTCGGGTTTCATTGTCATATTTAGTTTCATTTAAGGGGTAGTTTATCTCCTTTAGACACAAGTTTACCCCTCAAAAGTGGTGTTTCTATATACCAGGCATGAATATTTCATGTAATAAGTTGGATATCATTCGATACCATACATGCCTTATACATTGTGAATTTTTATAAAAACTAATTTGATACCTATTCTAGTTCCTTCATTCCTAATCCATTTTTTATCTCTATCTCCATCTCTATAATTACTCTAAAACATCATCTTTTTTCTCTCTCATTTTCAATGAAATACTTCCTGTGTCCCTTATTATAAGTCATGGGACCCAAAACACGCAAATTAAGAAATATCTTATCATTTTATTTTATGAGCTTTAAAATGACAATAATGTCCTCCAAGTTAATGACAATAATGAGCTTTAAAATGACAATAACTTAGTGAGTATAATAAGGGACACAGGAAGTAAAATAAAATTGGGACAACAAAAAATGAAAAGATGGACATTTAAAATGGGACGGAGGGAGTAATATCTTTTTTTAATAATTTTATTATTACATTTTCTGTCTCACTCACTAGCAACCACTTTCAAAAAATATTAAAAAATTATAGAGGTAAATAACGTGTTTCTCCAAATTTAATCATGAACAGTAACATTTTCTCTATTTTTCTTTCACAACCACATTAAATCAACTCTAAAAAATGGAAAACTATCAACATAATTTGAATAATGAATTAAGAATGCTCTTGCTAATGGTCTTATTTGCATCCCTATTTAAACTTGACTTATTATTATACATTTCACATATATAGTTAGATTTCAATTAATTTGAGTAAAGTTCATAATTGATGAATGTATGACATTTTACCCATTTGAGGAAATCCGTTTTAAGTCATGCTCATAACCTCATGTGGGTGGTAAATGAAATGAAATGAAATGTGGGGGCCCCATCTACATAAAAAGTTAAATAAAGAGCAGATGAGAAAGAAGAGGCCTAACCTAACTTTTAAATGTGATGAAGGTTACAAGGTCCCACTTTCCAAACCTGCCTCTCTCCTAGCACTTTTGCCCTTTTTGTGATATTTTATTTTGGTATTTGTGTTCTCAAGATATCTTGCCCAACATCAGACCAACACCAACCTCACAACCCACCTATTCTATGCTATTCTATTAACATCACAAACAAACCCTTCAACAATTTTTCAGGCTTTGATTTTGATTTTCAAACCCTTTCACCTTCTCTCTATCTGGATTTGGATTCTCAAACTTGGTAAGCTTTTTTTTTTCTAATTTTATTTTCTGGGTTTTGTTTATTTTTGCTATACAAAAATGGGTTTTAAAGAAATTTGTCTATTTTTTCATAATCTTCAAGTTTTGAGCTTGATTCATGTCTCTTCCCCTGTTTCTTGAAAAAATAAATAAATAAATAACCAATTAATCTTGGTTAAATTCTTCAACTTTTGTTTGAATTCTTGTTCATGGGCTTGTTAAAAGATGTTATATTGGAATAAAAACATTAGAACATATTCAGAATCAATAAAGCTTGCAGCTTTTTAATCAAATTGTCAAGATTCCAAATTCCCAATTCAATTTCCCATTTTGTCTATCCAGATTGCTTCAAGTTTCAAACTTTACAAGATCTTGCCCACAATCCAATTAGGGTTTTGCTACAAAATGGGTTACACTTGTGATTACTGCCGTGAAGCAAGATCCATGGTCTATTGCAGATCAGATGAAGCTTATTTATGTTTATCCTGTGACCGAAACGTTCACTCCGCAAATGCTTTATCTAAACGCCATTCGAGAACACTTGTATGTGATACATGTAATTCACAACCAGCATTTGTTAGATGTGTTGAAGAACAATTATCATTTTGTCAAAATTGTGATTGGGAGAGTCACACCGGAGCGAATCCGGGCTCGAGTCCCCACCGACGGCAGATGTTAAACTGCTACTCCGGCTGCCCGTCCGCAGCCGAGTTATCTTCAATTTGGTCATTTATGTCCGAATCACCATCTGTCAATGATTCCAACTGTGAGCAGGAGTTAGGGTTGATGAGTATTGCAGATAATAAAAATGGTCAAGATTTGTTAGTTCCAGTTGAAAATATTGATGCCCAAAATGTAATTCTGCAACAGGAGCCGAAAGATTCGACAATGTTTAGGGTAAGTTAGACGGGTTTGTGAAATTTGTTAGTTTTTTGAGTTAAAGTTTGGATCTTGATATAATAAGAATTTTGGGTTTGCATTTGCAGGCTTCAGGTGCAAAAGTAGGTGAACAGTTCACTAATGTTGGAGTGTATGATGACTTCAATATGGATGAAGTTGATTTGAGTATCGAAAAATATGAAGTTCTGTTCGGTGTCGGGAGTAACGATCCCGAAAATCTTTTTGCACAAGATGGTATTGATAGCTTGTTTGGTACTAAAGACACATCTGTTGCAAAGGTATCATAGTAATGATTAATAATCGTATTATGTTGTCATGTTAACCTTGTTAACGAATAATCATATTATTAATCATATTCTGTTGTTTTAGGAGTCTTCGACCTGGCATGGAAATGCAGCGCAACCGGAGTTCAGTAATGCAGCATCGGGTGATTCTTTAAGGAGCTGTAAGACAGAACCGAACCCGGGTTATGGGAAACAACTGTCGAATACTTCGTTTTCAAGTTTGATCGGGGAGAGCAATGTGGGGGATTATCAAGACTGTGATGCTTCGTCTATACTTCTCAGGGGTGAGCCACCGTGGTGCACCCTGGCTCACGATAGCAGCACATCTTCTGGTATCAGGAACGATGCTGTCCTCCGTTACAAGGAGAAAAAGAAGACCCGCAAGTGAGTGGAAACAGTTTTTATAGATTAAGTATAGAGGTGGGATATGGACAGGTTGATCAAAAGATGATAATAGTAAACTTACATTTTTGTTAATTTTATATAAAAAAAGAAGATTATTATTATAACAGTAATCTTAAATTTTGCACAAAAACACAATTTAGGGAGTTGCATGCATTAAATCAGACTTTGGGCTTGTTCCACCTTTAACTAAGTTTTCATTGGCCCGTTTGAGATAAAAGCAACCCGAAGTTGCCATTTCCAATTAAAGAGCCATTCATAGTACATGTTGAAGCCAGATTGACCCACAAAACACTTTTTGGGCACATTCTGCCTCTAACTAAATTTTATTGATTTTTATCCGTTCGAGATGAAAGCAACCCAAGTCAACCCATTTATAAGTAAACGGGCCGATTTCACATGTAGAAGGGGATCATCCAGGTTGACCCGCAAACACTTTTTGTTAATTTTATAAAGTAAATATTATTACAATAGTTTTGATAAACTTTGAATAAAAACAATTTAGGAGGTTTTATCATTGCATGCATTAAAACAGGCTTTGGGCCTGCTCTGCCTTTAACTAAATATTATTGATTTTGGCCCATTTGGGATAAAAGCAGCCGGCAGCCTAAGTCGACCAGTTTGTAAGTAAATGGGTTGAAGTTTCAAATATCTTATATTATGGTTTCTTTTTGCATCAGATTTGAGAAGACAGTAAGGTATGCTACACGAAAAGCAAGAGCGGATGTAAGGAAGCGTGTGAAAGGGCGTTTTGTGAAAGCAGGCGATGCTTACGATTATGATCCCATGAGTCAAACCAGAAGCTACTGAGAGTGTATACATTCTCATATGCATGAGGAAAGTAATTATATATAATTATATATACACATCAAATCTATAAAAGATCACTTTCCTTAAACAATGACAAACACTTATATGGTTGTCTCCCAGGGTGTTTGCTTGTTGATCAGCAGGATTATAGACGAATGAAAGCTGATTATACAGAAAATCAAGATTTTCCATCAAAGACTGGATCTTGACAGCAAAAATGAGTGAAACTTTGAGCAAAAACGCGATGTTAATCTGTTTATGCGCGTGTAACTTATTCAGTGGTTAAATGTTAATTCTTTGATGAAGAAACGATCATCAAAATGTATTGGCTTGGCCCGAGATCGATAAAAATCTTGTAATATTTGATGTGATTGTTGATGAAAGGCCTTTGTAAAATATGCTTGAATTAGGGTTTGATGCAAACATTACCAACAGTGAAGGTGTTGGTGTTCTTCAGAGCTCTCATCTATAACTCATAAATGATATTTTGGACTTATGTTTAAATTGTATTCTTTGAAATTGCCCATGTACTCAATGTCTATAAATAAAAATGTATGGTGTCTAGCTGTTTTTATTATTATTTTTTTAATTATTATTATCATTATTATTATTATTTTTATAAGCAAAGTAAGAAAATTGGGTCGGAACAGTTTGGTCAAAAGGGCCTACATTTAATTTTGACCAGACTTTGTATACCAAATATACAAATAAAAAGTTTAGATATAGTTGGAAATCTAAATTCTAAATAGATTTTTGGATGTATTTTTTGAAAGTAGTTCTTTGACTTTGAATATTTCGGTTCATACAATTCACACGACCTTTGTGATATCAATAGACAAGTAGGTTAGATCCCGTGTTACAAACTGACGAAAAATATATAAAATTTCATATATCTATAATATATATAAACGAAAACCCTAAAATTCTATATGTCGCGATGTGGTCGCTCTCCCCTTTTATGGAAACCATCAGATTTCTTGATTTTTAAATGGAGGTCTCTCATTGATTTACCCAAATTCATGGGTATGGGTGTTACCAAAACCAAATAGCTCTTAAACGGGTTATAACATCTCATTAAATTAAAAATTAATCTAACCAATTATTTGATATGAAAATCCTATAAAATAGGGATATACTAAAATTTAATATCCAATTTAAAAAGAAAAAGATATTATTTGTAATTAATAAACAATTTTATAGTAAAAAAACATAAGCGGGTCATGGGTCACCAAATCCATATAGCTTTTAAACGGGTTATAACATATCATTTATTTATGAAACCCTTTCATCATCAAACCCTAAGTATATTATTAACTTTCTTACAATAAAGAAAATTAAAATCCAAAAAATAAATATTAAAAAACAAAAAATGTAAACCAACCATTCTCTTAAGCCATTAGATTGCTTTATTTGTAAATGAAGACTTCTCACGTATTTGACCCAAGTTCACAGGTAAACGTCTCACCAAATCCATATAGCTCTTAAACGGGTTATAGCATCTCATTATATTAAAAAAATAAGCTAATCAAATATTTGATATGAAAATCCTATAAAATAGGAATATACTAAAAATTAATATCCTATTTTTATTTAAAAAAAAATATTATTTATAATTAAGAAACAATTTTTGTGACAATCGTCAATTTCAGGTTAACTCCGTTAACTCAACTCCGTCAATTCAAACTTTAAGATCATTGAATCTATAACGCACACATCATTACATTTAAACTAGGGTTTAAATGACGCTTAACACTTACTACATGTGTAGTCTTTCGGGATTTGCACCGAAACGCAAACGAGTTGACGCAAACGATTGATAAATAAACGAAAAACGTCAAAACAATAATTATGTGATAATTATGTGTTAGACTTATGTGTTATGTGATAACATGATTATAAACGTTAACTCAAGACGAAAACAAGCTAGTTAGGCTAGAAAAACAACACTTGAAAGTAGAGGGACTAGAGTGTAACTTGTATATCTATAAATATAACCTTAACACTTAACCCTAACTTATTATTATAAACCTACAAGCTCCGATCGGCCCCTCCCTTGCTCCCTCTTGGCTGCCGTCCACAAGCACACACACATACAAGCCCTAATCAAGTGTTTAATCCAAGAACTAGGTGCTAGGAAGGTATAATTGATCATCCTTTACCTTCTTGTTGTTTAATTTTGATGTTTAATGGGTTAATTAAGAACCCTAGGCAGCCGATTTTTATATGTATGTATGAGTTAACATGATGGTTGTTGAATTCATGATGATTGATAACTAGTATTGATGTTGTTGCTTGATTGATTGTTGTCTTTGATTTGAGTTAAAACACAAACCCTAATCTTGTATGTATGGTGTAATTGATATGCATGGATAGTGGTTGTAGTGTCTAGCATGTTATATGATTGATTTATGGTCCATAGATAGTTAAATTGTTGAGTTTTGATGTGAACAGATTCTGGACAGAATGTGTATACGATGTTTAAGTGACTGTAACGAAGTGTAAACGTGAAAATTGGTTGAGATTGTGGGTACTGCAGTAAACTAGGTTGAGTCTAGTTTCTATAAAGTATAAGTTTGTAATTTTTGGACAAGTAGAAGTTTACTTTTATGATTTTACAAAAACGTTGTGCAAAGCTGAGCTGTTAGACCTGCTGTTAGGTTATGTTGTAAATGTTATATCTCATGAACTACGAGACCAATTGGGTTGGTTCCACTTCTGGAAGTTGACTCATTGAGTTAGGAACCAAACCCAAGTGGTCTTGAATTTATTGGATTTTTCGTTTAACGGGAATTGCAAATAACATTCTGTTGCGCATGAATCTGACTGATATGAGTTTACTGTAGTGTTTTGATCATTATGAGAAATCTATATGGAATAAAAATAAGATAAAATATGTTCTGGAAACCTAAGACATGTATGTTTCAGTGGTGATTTTTGGTGAATTAATTGAGATGATATGATCGGTGAAATAGTACAATCTTTCAAGTAGAAATTCTGTCACAGTGAAACTAGCTGCTGAGTTGTGTATAAATGCATGAAATATGATATTTCTTATATAATTGTTATGTTTTGACCAAAATACCCTTGCGGGGAATAGTTGCAAATTGATTGCCATGATTTGACCAAATTGCCCTTATGGGGAATAATGGCTAGTAATTGTTATTTGTTGACCAAAATGCCCTTACGGGGATAATTGCTAGTAAAGTATGTTATTAATACATGACACAAAAGTAATTGTTCACTCACGTATCGTATCACAATTGTACTTGTTTAAGTCACACACGATTCACAAACGAAACACGAAACATGTTACGTGCATAGGTATTATGTGCCGAGTCTAGAGATTCGTTAAACATACCGATACTTAGAAAATCTCTTTGTTATTTAGAACGCTAGAAAGTTTCTACGACGCGCATCACTTGGTGATCTAATTCGGGATATTCTTCGCAAACAGTGAGTTCACTTACCCCACTCTTAAACTGTTTTCAAACGTTTTTCACTTGGGGGAGATAACATACTCCGATAAACGCATTTTTTAGATAAACGCATATTTAAGATTTTGTTATAAATTATATATCACTTGTAAAGACTAAGCGACAAACGTAACATTTGAAGTCCCACACATCGAACCGGTTAATATTTAGAATAGCGAGTCACTGTTGAGTAGTACTACTGGGTTTGACAAACCCCACCCGACGCTAAGCTCAACTGGAGGTTGAGTGGGTGTAATTTTGGCTAACACTTACCATGGTCTGGATTGACCTGGTGACGGGCACTTGATAAACAGTCAGCTTCGGTGTCGAACCACTTAGTAATACTTGTTGTATAGATTAGCTACCTATCGATGTATAATTTGACATAACATTATCTGGTAACGCAAAACGCCGTAACGTGGTTACGCAAAACGCAAAACGTCGTAACGTGGTTACGCAAAACGCTTAAACGCCGTAACGAGGTTACGCAAAACACTTAACGTAAACGCTGAATGCAAACGCTAAACGATTTATCTTATATAACTTGTGAACTCACCAACCTTGTGTTGACACTTTTAGTATGTTATTCTCAGGTAGCCGAGGCGGGCGCGCGGTTTAGGAGCATGCATTAAATGAAAACACTTTTATTCTGCAAACTTATTTTTAACAGTTATCTTTGGTTTTAAGTCGTCCTGCGTGACGCAACTTTTGAATTAAGGTTTTTACGCTTCCGCACTTATTTGCATTTAAACGTTTTTATGGTTTGATTATAACTGATGATTCCGATTCTGCAAGTTCACACCCTCTGACGGTAAAACTCCGTGAGTGGATTTTGAGGGTGTGACAGATTGGTATCAGAGCCATTGGTTATAGCGAACTAGAAGCTGCATGCATACTAGACTATAACCGCGACGACCCATTAGTTATAATGATACGCACTGCATAGGTTTGTGTAGTCTTGAAATCTTATCTCTTTACCTATTTTCACTCATACGCGCGCGCATACACGGCTTACCTGTAGGAATGTCGACGCCACCCTCATCATCATCCGATTCGATGACGCATGCTCACGGGAAGGAACCTCAGTTACCTACCGCCTCGCCACCCCGCGTAGTCCCGGAACTCGAAGCTCCCGTACCGAAGAGGTACCGCCTATCCGGAGGCCTTTACGAAAACGACGTTAGCTGGGATTGGTACCCTAACATGATCAGACGTATGGTCTATCGCGAACAAGTTCCCCCGTTGCCTCACCCGAACCATCCTGCTTATCCCAACACCCTACCACCCATAACCGAACCTGTAGAGCGAGTTCTCGCAGCTGTCGTTTCTTGTTTGGAGCGTGATGTGGGTTACATGCGCTACACGAGAGAGAACGTTTCCAGACTGTTTAAAGACGGAACCGAGACTAAGGAGAAGATTGCCCGCATGGCAGCGGCAATGAAAGATATGCAAGAGACTAGTGAGCAACAAATGAAGGTTATGATGAAGATGCAAGCTGAGATGATAGACTTGCAAGAGCAACTCCAAGAAGCAAGGACCCGAACTGAGATAGCGTTAGAGCGTTGCGATGTCTTACAAATGCAACTTGCTCAGAACGCAGCCGAACCTGAGGCAGAGCCTGAGGCCGAGCCTGGGGCAGAGCCTGAAGTAGAACCTGAAGAAGATCCCGAAGAGGAGCCTGAGGAAGATCCCGAGGAAGATCCCGAGGAGGAACCCGAAGAAGAACCTGAAGAAGAACCGGCTGAGGAGGAAGCACACTCAGAGGTGTCCTCAGATGACGACATCTAGTAATGATGACACTTAGATGGAGGGGTTGTCTCCATCCGAACTATTATTTTTCTATGATTTAAGGATTGATTGGAAATACTTTGTAGCGAATACAATGGTTTTAATCATGAATTTTTTTTAGACTAATATGTGGTTGTGATGCGATGTTGTTTCTTATTTTCTTTCTTACCTATCTTTTATTACATGTATGGTGTGTTGTATATGAAAGAAAAATTCATGTTTAACATTTTATACGGTGATTCTAGGAAATGGCTGGAAGAAACGCTGGACGAGGACGTGGTAACATCAGCATGACTGCAGCTGAACTCCAAACTCTGCTGAATGACCATGTTGCGGCCGCCTTAGCCGCACACGTACAGAATCAAACTGGAGTTCCGAGTGGAACGTGTACCTTCAACAACTACCTTGACTGCAAGCCCAGTACGTTTAAGGGCACTGAGGGAGCTATAGGCTTCCTGCGTTGGGCTGAGAAGGCCGAGTCGGCCTTTGAGATGTGTAATTGTCCCCCTGCCAGTAGGGTCAAATTCGCTGTTGGGACACTTGAGGATTTCGCCCTCACTTGGTGGAATTCAAACGTCCAGATCCTTGGGTTGGAACTGGCTAACGCGATGAACTGGGAGGAGTTCAAGAGCATGATGCGAGAGGAGTACTGTCCGAGGGAAGAAATTTCGAAGTTAGAGTCGGAATTTTGGTCGTTGAAGATGGTGGGCTCGGAAATCGAAGCCTACACTACTCGTTCGCACGAGTTGGCTGTGATGTGTCCGCGGATGGTGGATCCGCCGAGCAAGAGGATAGAAATGTACATTGATGGTTTAGCACCGCAAATTCAGGGCATGGTGACGTCTTCCAGACCAGCCACGATCCAACAAGCGATCCGTTTAGCTCACAAACTGACGGATCAGGCTGTGACCCAAGGTGCGTTACCACCTAGGGGTTCGACCACTAAAGCCCGTGACAACCCGAGTAATGACCACGTCAGCAACAGTAACAGCAACAGCAACCCGAACGGCGGGAAGAGAAAGTTTGACAACACCAGATCTTCATCCTCGAACCTCCCACCGCAACAACACTACCGTAAGCCCGAGTTCACTCGGAGCTTTAACACTCAGAATCACAACAACAACAACAACGGTAGCGGGCAGGTTTCGAGCGGATATGCTGGGAAATATCCAAAGTGCAACAGGTGCAACTATCATCATGTTGGCCAGTGTGACCGTGTCAAGTGTCAAAGATGCGGAAAGATAGGTCACCCAGCGAAAGGGTGTAGAGGAGACCTTGCGGCAAAGGGTGCTCCTAAGCCACCGATGACAACTAAGGGATGTTTTGAATGTGGGCAGGAAGGTCATTTCCGGAAGGATTGCCCCAAGCTGAAACAGAATGACAACAATGGGGGTAATGGAAGTGGCAGTAATGGTGGAGGAAATGGCAAAGAAAGAGCGTTTGTGATTGGATCGGGTCAAGCCCGCAATGATCCGCATGTGGTGTCTGGTAAGTTCCCTGTAAACGATTGTTTTGCTTCTGTTTTGTTTGACACTAGAGCTGATAGGAGTTTTGTGTCGAAAGCCTTTAGCCAACTTTTAGACCTTACTCCAACCCCGTTATACGCTAAGTTTCCTGTTGAATTAGCTAACGGTAAAACTGTAGTAACAACTCATATACTTGCGGGATGTAAGTTGAAACTGTCAGGTCATGTCTTTGACATCGACCTTATTCCTTTTACGCTTAGTAGTTTCGATATCGTTGTCGGCATGGACTGGTTATCCGAGAACCGAGCGGAGATTATATGCCATGATAAGATAGTCCATATTACCACCCCTTCCGGCGAGATCATTTCGGTCCGAGGCGAGAGAAGCGGCATGACCACCAGCGTCATTACCCTTATGAAGGCACTGAAGTATCTACGAAAGGGTCATCCGGCAATTTTGGCGCAGATTGTTGAGAAACCCGCGGAGGAGAAACGAATTGAAGATATACCTGTTGTGCGAGACTTCCCGGAAGTTTTCCCAGAGGATTTGCCCGGACTCCCTCCTATTCGTCAAGTCGAATTCCAAATCGAGTTGACACCCGGTGCAGCACCCATAGCACGAGCCCCGTATCGGCTCGCACCGGCGGAACTTCAGGAGTTGTCCACTCAGTTGCAAGATTTGTTGGATAAGGGTTTTATCCGACCTAGCTCATCGCCATGGGGAGCCCCTGTCTTGTTTGTCCGAAAGAAAGACGGGACTTTCCGACTGTGCATCGACTACCGGGAGTTGAACAAGGTGACGGTCAAGAACCGTTATCCTTTACCCCGAATTGATGATTTGTTTGACCAGCTTCAAGGATCGAGTTACTACTCGAAGATTGATCTACGATCCGGTTACCACCAGCTGAGAGTGCGCGAAGAAGATATCTCAAAGACGGCTTTCAGAACACGGTATGGTCACTACGAGTTTTCGGTTATGCCTTTTGGCCTAACCAACGCGCCAGCCGTATTTATGGATCTCATGAATCGAGTATGCAAGGCGTACCTCGACAAGTTCGTGATTGTTTTCATCGATGATATTCTCGTCTACTCCAAGAACGAGACTGACCACGAAGAGCACTTAAGGGTAATTCTGGAACTATTGAAGAAGGAACAACTGTATGCTAAACTCTCGAAATGTGAATTTGGCTTCGCGAGGTTCACTTTTTAGGACATGTGATCAACGAGAATGGTATCCATGTCGATCCCGGTAAGGTAGAGGCCATCAAAAACTGGGAAGCACCTAAGACTCCGACTGAGGTGCGACAATTCCTAGGACTGGCCGGCTACTACCGGCGTTTCATCGAGGGATTTTCAAAAATTGCTCAACCCCTCACCGCTTTGACCCACAAGGGCACTAAGTACAACTGGGGTGACGCGCAAGAATCCGCTTTTCAACTGTTGAAAACCAAGCTTTGTAGCGCCCCTATTTTAGCCCTCCCCGAGGGAACGGAAACTTTTGAGGTACACTGTGACGCATCTATACAAGGTCTCGGTTGTGTGCTGATGCAACTCGAGAAGGTTATAGCCTACGCCTCTCGACAACTACGGGTTCACGAGAAGAACTACACGACCCATGATTTGGAACTCGGAGCTGTGGTGTTTGCTCTTAAGATATGGAGGCATTACTTGTACGGTACCAAGTTTACCATTTACACCGACCACAAGAGTCTCCAACATATCTACGATCAGAAGGAGCTGAACATGCGACAGCGTCGTTGGGTCGAGTTGCTTAAAGATTACGATTGTGCCATCAAGTACCACCCTGGCAAGGCCAATGTGGTGGCCGACGCCCTCAGCAGAAAAGAAACAGATAAACCCAGACGGGTGAGAGCATTGCAACTCACGACCCGATCAGATTCGCGATGCGCAACTTGAAGCTTTGAAAGATGAAAATCTCCCATCGGAACTCATGCGGGGCATGAACAAGCAACTTGAAACCAGATCGGACGGGGTCCGATATTTTGAGAACCGGATTTGGGTTCCACGATACGGAGAGTTGAGAACTCTAGTGATGGACGAAGCTCACAAGTCCCGATATTCTATCCACCCTGGCTCAGACAAAATGTATCATGATTTAAAGGCACTTTACTGGTGGCCGAACATGAAAGCCGACATTGCCACCTACGTGAGCAAATGCTTGACTTGTGCCAGAGTCAAGATAGAATACCAGAAACCATGCAACAACCGGAACTCCCAATGTGGAAATGGGAGCACATCTCAATGGATTTTATTACGGGTTTGCCTAAGACACCGACGGGATGCGATACCATCTGGGTGATCGTTGACCGGTTGACTAAATCGGCACACTTCCTAGCAATTAAGGAAACGGACAAAATGGAAAGACTGACTCGCGTATACATGAAAGAAGTGGTTTCTAGACACGGAGTGCCTGTCTCGATCATTTCCGACCGAGATTCTCGTTTCACCTCGCACTTTTGGAAGTCACTGCAAAGCGCACTGGGCACCCGTCTCGATATGAGTACAGCATACCATCCTCAGACGGATGGGCAAAGTGAACGGACTATTCAGACCCTGGAGGATATGTTGCGTGCATGCGTTTTAGATTTCGGAAAAAGTTGGGAACCCCACTTACCCTTGGTAGAGTTTTCGTATAATAACAGCTACCACGCAAGTATTAAGGCAGCGCCATTTGAAGCGCTGTACGGACAGAAGTGTCGATCACCACTCTGCTGGGCAGAGGTGGGTGACAGCCAAATCACTGGTCCGGAACTGGTACTCGAAACCTCGGAAAAGATTGTTCAAATCCGAAATCGCATGGCAGCAGCACGAGATCGCCAAAAGAGTTACGCCGACAAACGCCGAAAACCTCTCGAATTTCAAGTGAACGATCGGGTGTTACTCAAAGTCTCACCTTGGAAAGGTGTGGTTCGCTTTGGAAAGCGAAACAAACTCAACCCACGGTATGTTGGTCCGTACCGGATAACTGAGCGCATTGGCCCGGTGGCGTACCGACTAGACCTACCAACAGAACTCAGTGGCGTACACGATGTATTCCACGTATCAAATTTGAAGAAATGCCTATCTAATGAATCCCAAGTAGTCCCTTTGGAGGAACTACAAGTTGATGAACAGTTACGTTTCATTGAAGAACCAGTCGAGGTTTTGGATTGGGAAACCAAAACGCTCAAACACAGCAAAATTCCAATCGTTAAGGTTCGTTGGAACTCGAGACGTGGACCGGAGTTCACGTGGGAACGCGAGGATCAAATGATGAAAAAGTATCCTCACCTTTTTGAAGGGCTAACCAAACACCGAAAACCGCGAAACCCGGCAAACCGTCAAACATCACCGGAGGTATGAATTAAATTTCGGGACGAAATTTCTTTCTACTAGGGGATGATATGACAAATTGAAATTTTTTTTTTTTTTTTTTTTTTTTTTTACTCTTTCAGACTCTCATCATGACTTGACTCAAATTTTCGGGACGAAAATTCTTTAACATGGGAATGATGTGACAATCGTCAATTTCAGGTTAACTCCGTTAACTCAACTCCGTCAATTCAAACTTTAAGATCATTGAATCTATAACGCACACATCATTACATTTAAACTAGGGTTTAAATGACGCTTAACACTTACTACATGTGTAGTCTTTCGGGATTTGCACCGAAACGCAAACGAGTTGACGCAAACGATTGATAAATAAACGAAAAACGTCAAAACAATAATTATGTGATAATTATGTGTTAGACTTATGTGTTATGTGATAACATGATTATAAACGTTAACTCAAGACGAAAACAAGCTAGTTAGGCTAGAAAAACAACACTTGAAAGTAGAGGGACTAGAGTGTAACTTGTATATCTATAAATATAACCTTAACACTTAACCCTAACTTATTATTATAAACCTACAAGCTCCGATCGGCCCCTCCCTTGCTCCCTCTTGGCTGCCGTCCACAAGCACACACACATACAAGCCCTAATCAAGTGTTTAATCCAAGAACTAGGTGCTAGGAAGGTATAATTGATCATCCTTTACCTTCTTGTTGTTTAATTTTGATGTTTAATGGGTTAATTAAGAACCCTAGGCAGCCGATTTTTATATGTATGTATGAGTTAACATGATGGTTGTTGAATTCATGATGATTGATAACTAGTATTGATGTTGTTGCTTGATTGATTGTTGTCTTTGATTTGAGTTAAAACACAAACCCTAATCTTGTATGTATGGTGTAATTGATATGCATGGATAGTGGTTGTAGTGTCTAGCATGTTATATGATTGATTTATGGTCCATAGATAGTTAAATTGTTGAGTTTTGATGTGAACAGATTCTGGACAGAATGTGTATACGATGTTTAAGTGACTGTAACGAAGTGTAAACGTGAAAATTGGTTGAGATTGTGGGTACTGCAGTAAACTAGGTTGAGTCTAGTTTCTATAAAGTATAAGTTTGTAATTTTTGGACAAGTAGAAGTTTACTTTTATGATTTTACAAAAACGTTGTGCAAAGCTGAGCTGTTAGACCTGCTGTTAGGTTATGTTGTAAATGTTATATCTCATGAACTACGAGACCAATTGGGTTGGTTCCACTTCTGGAAGTTGACTCATTGAGTTAGGAACCAAACCCAAGTGGTCTTGAATTTATTGGATTTTTCGTTTAACGGGAATTGCAAATAACATTCTGTTGCGCATGAATCTGACTGATATGAGTTTACTGTAGTGTTTTGATCATTATGAGAAATCTATATGGAATAAAAATAAGATAAAATATGTTCTGGAAACCTAAGACATGTATGTTTCAGTGGTGATTTTTGGTGAATTAATTGAGATGATATGATCGGTGAAATAGTACAATCTTTCAAGTAGAAATTCTGTCACAGTGAAACTAGCTGCTGAGTTGTGTATAAATGCATGAAATATGATATTTCTTATATAATTGTTATGTTTTGACCAAAATACCCTTGCGGGGAATAGTTGCAAATTGATTGCCATGATTTGACCAAATTGCCCTTATGGGGAATAATGGCTAGTAATTGTTATTTGTTGACCAAAATGCCCTTACGGGGATAATTGCTAGTAAAGTATGTTATTAATACATGACACAAAAGTAATTGTTCACTCACGTATCGTATCACAATTGTACTTGTTTAAGTCACACACGATTCACAAACGAAACACGAAACATGTTACGTGCATAGGTATTATGTGCCGAGTCTAGAGATTCGTTAAACATACCGATACTTAGAAAATCTCTTTGTTATTTAGAACGCTAGAAAGTTTCTACGACGCGCATCACTTGGTGATCTAATTCGGGATATTCTTCGCAAACAGTGAGTTCACTTACCCCACTCTTAAACTGTTTTCAAACGTTTTTCACTTGGGGGAGATAACATACTCCGATAAACGTATTTTTTAGATAAACGCATATTTAATATTTTGTTATAAATTATATATCACTTGTAAAGACTAAGCGGCAAACGTAACATTTGAAGTCCCACACATCGAACCGGTTAATATTTAGAATAGCGAGTCACTGTTGAGTAGTACTACTGGGTTTGACAAACCCCACCCGACGCTAAGCTCAACTGGAGGTTGAGTGGGTGTAATTTTGGCTAACACTTACCATGGTCTGGATTGACCTGGTGACGGGCACTTGATAAACAGTCAGCTTCGGTGTCGAACCACTTAGTAATACTTGTTGTATAGATTAGCTACCTATCGATGTATAATTTGACATAACATTATCTGGTAACGCAAAACGCCGTAACGTGGTTACGCAAAACGCAAAACGTCGTAACGTGGTTACGCAAAACGCTTAAACGCCGTAACGAGGTTACGCAAAACACTTAACGTAAACGCTGAATGCAAACGCTAAACGATTTATCTTATATAACTTGTGAACTCACCAACCTTGTGTTGACACTTTTAGTATGTTATTCTCAGGTAGCCGAGGCGGGCGCGCGGTTTAGGAGCATGCATTAAATGAAAACACTTTTATTCTGCAAACTTATTTTTAACAGTTATCTTTGGTTTTAAGTCGTCCTGCGTGACGCAACTTTTGAATTAAGGTTTTTACGCTTCCGCACTTATTTGCATTTAAACGTTTTTATGGTTTGATTATAACTGATGATTCCGATTCTGCCAGTTCACACCCTCTGACGGTAAAACTCCGTGAGTGGATTTTGAGGGTGTGACAATTTTATAATAAATAAAATAAACGGTTAATGAGTATCACCAAACCCAGATAGCTTTTAAACCTGATTCATCATCATCATCATCGTACTCAGTATATCCCACCAATAGCAAAGCTATGGTAGGGTCTGAGGAGGGTAAGATGTAGACAGCCTTACCTCTACCCCATGGGGATAGAGAGGCTGCTTCCGGTGAGACCCCCGGCTCGATAGTAGTTTTGCATCAAGCCTTGGACATATTACATAAGGCACATAGCACTCAATCATCGGGACGCCGGCTGATTGGTGCATGTACCCTTGTCTTTCGGCTATCAACGCCACCACATGATGCCTGATTAACCTTCCATCACTTTTAACGTTATTTTCACAAAATTAGTAAAATAACGTCAAAATTAGTGCAATTTTACTTTTGCCCACCCGAGGGTTCACACATATATACATTATATGCGCGCAACGCAAGCAGGGCACTTAAACCTGATTATAACATATAATTTATTTGTGAAACCATTTCATCATCAAACCTCAAGTATATTAATTATTAACTTTCTTATAATAAATAAAATTAAAATCCAAATATACATATATAAATATTAAAAACGAATAACGTAAAACAACCCTCGTAATACGGGGATAAAATCTAGTATATATATATGTGTGTGTGTGTGTGTTTGTATGCGCATGTGTTATATAAATTTTAACGAATTGTAAACGTCAGATAATCTAGCATTATTATTATTATTATTATTATTATTATTATTATTATTATTATTATTATTATTATAAGGTATCACATTGCTATTTTAATATAAACAACCCAACATATAAAGACAAATAGAGAAAAGTAACAATTTAAAACATAATTCTAAGTTATGCCACATATTTCTAACTTATACCATGAAACAAAAAAGACATATTAGTTAAAACTTTATTATCTGCTGAAGTCATATGTTGTAAACTAAGAAGCGTAAACATCTAGATGTTGTAACATAAATTGTGTGTTATAAAAACTATTTTTATTGGAATTATAAAACATTTAAATACACAACATAAAAAATGCTAAAAATATAAATATAACAATGAGATATAATTATAATTTTATTAAACCGCGCGTTTAATAAAGTAACAATATAATCCAAACCTCGTGACTTAAACCACCATTTCAATCCAAACATCCAGTTCAAACGTTTATAAATAATTTCCCAAAATCCAAAAATAAATAAAATAACAAAGTTTCAAAATTTTAAAAAATAACAATGAAAACAATTAATTGTATTTGTTACTCAATAAATGATGATTAAAAAAATTTATTTTGAAACTTTCTTCAACTTAGGAGTTAATGTTTAAAATTAATGTTTAAATTAACAGGTGAAATTATATAAATAGAAAATTGATAAGTTGGAAGCTTATGTAGACATGCTATTTAAATGCCATATGAAAATCTTGTATTGATTTAATAATATAGTAAGATGACTAGAGATAATCAGTTTCAAATGCATACTACACTTAAAAATAAGGATGATTAAAGAATCTACTACACTATTAAATCAACAATTCTTATCATAAAATAATATATTTTTATAATTTCTTGTTAATAAAATAATTGAAAGTTTGCATTCAACTTAATTATATTAAAAATATTCTAATCTATTATACTATTATAATATAATACATGTGCCCCTTATTGAGTTTGAGCTTTTTTTTTAAAGTTTCATGATATTTATCTTTTATTTTGGTTTTATTTCGGTTTTTAGTTTTTTTTTTGTTTTAGTTTTTATAAATTTATTTCGTTTCGGTTCAATTTTGTTTTTATTAGTTTCCTTTTAGCCGGGTTTAACTTTATTCTGTTTTTCGTTTTGGTTTTTACAGTTTTGTTCTTGGTTTGGTTTCAGATTTATCGGTTTTAGTTCTTCAGTTTCATTTCGGTTTTTGTTTTAATTATATTGGTATTTGGTTTTATTTAGGTTTTCGTTTTTGGTTTTATTTTAGTTTTTTTTTCAATTTAGTTTCGTTTCAATTTGTATTTAGTTTGTTTGGTGTTTGGTTTTAGTGCTTATTGAAATATGAAAGAATATGGAGGGTTCACAAATTAAGTGAAAAGTTCACATGAGTTTCAACTTTCAAATGAGTTTAAGTCATTGAAGCTTTATATTTTTTTAGATATTCATAACCATTAATAAAGAATTCACATTTGGTAGAAATGATTTCAAAAGCTAAGAACGTTGTCTGTGTTACCATTTATTTTTCTTCTTAGTCTTCAAGTGTGCTATTTCAATTTTCATTTATGAAAATGGGTCATTTTAGAAATGTTTTTGATTTGCTTTGGCTCGGGTCAAAATGGTCATTTTAAAAGGGTATCAGCTTAGTTCTGATCAACGAGTCAATATAAAAAGGTATCGATTTCATTCGTGTTTCAACGAATCTTTTTTAAAATCGTATCGGTTTGGTTGGGGTCATAACGGGTCAATTTTATAAGATATCGATTTGGCTCGGGTTAAAATGGTCATTCTTGATGCTCGATTGTCGCAATCTAGTCAAAAACACTAATAATTAGATCTCATAATCACCTTAAACTAGTCAGGTAAGTAAGGTGTCGAACCACGAGTAGTATGTGGTCAATGTTAAGTGTAACTAATTCCTAACATTATGAAATATGCGGTTATGAGTGTTGATCACACTAGCAATGATTTAGTTTTAATAATAAGTAAACAATTAATTCAAAGTTCAAACAGTTAACAAAAGCAAATCACACCCAGGGTTAAAGCATGTAACAAACAATAATCTCACATCATTTAACAGATTAATTATCAATAATCGAATCTGGTTAATCAACTAGTTAAACCTTAGGCATCAACAATCGCTAACACACGACACTGGTTATCAAATAGTTCCTGCCAGTGTGACTAAACTAAGGGAAATTGTATGTTTTATCGCATTCAAACTAACCAATACAACCCTATGAACACGTATCACGACAACTTGCAAACTAATCGTTCTGATCGAATAAACCTGAACCGATTAAATGCTCAATAATACCAAACATCAATTCTCATAGATCAATAATAAACAAATACAATTAGTTGTTTTTAAAACATGAGAAAAACTGTAAAAATACAATACTCTACATCCGAGGTATGACTCGAGAAGACTAGACGCTCACTGTCTTCATTAGATTTTCAATGATGATGAGGAAGACCATTAGGATTGATCAAGAGATGATTGGTAGCCCTGAAATTCACCCAAATTACTTAATAGCGGCTGGAAGTTGTTATATCTGATTAGGGTTCGTAAAACATAACACATAGGTCAAAACCCGTTTTTTCACGCTTTTTATATCCATCGCGTACACATATACCCATTAATTTGCGATACGCGACCAAATATACCATCATTTTGGATTCCTCTTGTCGAGAAACCAAAATTCATATATTATTGGTCTCGTAACTCATTTTCTAGCCCAGGGTATGCTCGTTTTATTTCTTGACACTTTGTTGTCTACCCATCTTGTTTATTTTTAGTATTGGCATATGGTTTCTCATCCAAACTCTCCCCGAATTCTTCTAACACTTCCCAAGACTTCAAATCATGCTCCGGTCTTCCCGAGATATCATTTAATGCTCGTACAAGTCTCTAATTTAGCATATTTAATGATCAATAACCTGAAACACAAAAGCACATATGAAGTACCAAAGTTCTAATAATAAACTCAATAAAACTACACAATTAACACACTAATACATGAACATAATACCCGACCATCAATTCTCAAAACGTAACGATTTGATTATGGACAAAACATATCATTTTGAAAAAGATTTCGATTTGGTATTGATTTTTAAATGCAGTTTGGGCGTGCTTCAGTTTTTAGGGTGCAAGACTTTTCACATGAAATGTAAAAAAGTTTTCGTAGTTAGATCGTTACTATGATTGTTAGATTGGTGTATGAATGTTTATTTCACACCCCAACCTACGGCGGAATGCCGGGGCGCGAATTGTTCGTTCACAGCTTACAAGACGCTATCATGCAAAAGTTATATGACAATATCTAATTTATTAATTTAATCAAATCAAGTACACAGTATCATAGAGAAATTACAAATAAAACCAAAACAATTAAAATAATAACATCTTGTCTTTTCATTAATAACCTAAAGTATTTTCTAAAGAGTAAAATGTCATTTTCGTCCTTGTGGCTTGGCAAATAATGCGAATTTAGTCCAAAATGTTTATTTTTTTTTCATATAGACCAGACCATCCACGTTTCACAATTCTTGCCAATTACATCCAAATCACTAACCCCGTTAAATTCAATCGTTAAGTCAGGGGTACACATGCCTTTTCACTCTTTTCTTTATTATATATGTACATTGTCCAAATCGTTTGTTCACATTTGCGAATTATGTCCAAATATATTTTTTTTGGCCATTAGACCCTCAATGTTTCCAATCGTTGCCAAATAATAATAATAATAATAATAATAATAATAATAATAATAATAATAATAATAAATTAATAATGTAAACAAACATGTAAAATGACAGTAACACCCCTAAGTTAACGTTGAATTTAGACCGAGTTAATAATTTGAACGAAATTGGCAACGGTTGGGAAACATCGAGGGTCTAATTGCGAAAAATAATATTTTTGGATGAAAAATGAAACCAAACATCAGGGACGATTTTGGCACTTTACTCATATAATAAAGAAAGAGTGAAAAGACATGTCTACCCCTAACTTAATGATTAAATTTAACGGGTTGGATGTAACTGGCAAGATTTGCGAAACGTGGATGGTCCATATGCAAAAAACAAACCTTTTGGACTAAATCCGCATTATCTGCCAAACCATAAGGACGAAAATGACACTTTACTCCTTTTCTAAATGATCTTCAAACACTTCAACCATCCAAAGAATAACTTGCATACAAAATAGATATATATTTATCAATAACACATGTTAAGTAAGTAATCATCAGATTTTTGACACTAATAATATGATATGTAAGAAATATGCAAATCAATATTGTGAGTATCAACAATTAAATATTAAACAAATAATGAGCAAATAATTGGTGTCGGTTGACCATTGCCTAGCGAATTAGGCTTTGGCTATTAAGACATAATAAATACAAATAAGGTGTCGGTTGACTATTGCCTAGTGAATTGGGCTTTGGCTACTAAGACGACGTATGATCATTCTTTAATGTGATTATGATGGAACTCTCCGAATGCGATAAAATAAACAAGTAAGCAAATAAGCAAGTAACATTTAATCGTTCAACACAACAAGTCATGGTTTGCTAGTTTAAATGAAATAACTGAATTGAGATCATAATATGTTTAATTTAATATGGTACACATAAAGTCCCCAAAACGGGTTTGAAATCAGCAAAATAGGGGAGTGATTACTCACCTTAATGATTGATGACCTAATTGATAAATACGAATAATCATGAGCCTTAAGCGAGCTGACTTATTTGACACAAACTGACCTGGAACTTTGGTACAATAAATAGAATAAAAAACGAGAACATAGCCACTGGAATCAGATCATACGGATGTGTAAAACTCAAGTTATGAGGCTTTTAATATTTAAGCGAGCTGGTACTGTTCAGAATCGAAACTTCGAGTCGGGAGTCGGATTCTGACAAGTACACTCAAAATTTTAAAACAAACATAAAAGTCTCTTGGCCCAAAAGCTAGTTTTGACCAGAAAATAGAGTAAATGAAAAACCATTAAAATTGACTTTTATGCTCTTAAACGGGTTAGAATCAAATTGACCATCAAAACTCCCTCAATCACTAAAATTTATTAAGGGCTTTTGTTAATTATATGAAAGTACACATTTTATCATAGACAACTTATCCGGAAAGATTAAGGAATAAGGAGATAAATGAGGTCAAAGATTCTTGAACACCAAAGTCAAACTAAAGCTTTGAAGAACTTGAATAAACCGACAATGGAGGAGAAGAATTTTGAGATTTCCAGAGATGGTGGCTAATTTGCAGATGTATTTAGGGTTTAGGATTGTGTTTTGATTAAGTATTATGAGCTATAACTTGTTTATGAAGTAATTCACCCGATTAAGAAATGAAATAAGCTTTAATGACAAATCGAGTATAATAACTAACAAAATTCATTTTTATTGTTTAGAGAATGAACTTTTGGCATGTTATAATATTATATGACTTATCTTGTGGCCTAAATTTCTAGATTTGGGTCGGTTTATGTAAGATTTCGCATTAACAAACAAATAAACGTGTAAAACGAACTCAATCTACTGCAGATGTCTCCCCACATCACGGGGACACAATAGGGAGTCTCCCCGCGTGGCACGACGTGGAGTATCTTCAACACGTTTCAAAATTGATAAGTTTAGTCCCCGAAGTTTATAAAATAGCATTTTAGCCCTTTTTAAGTGATTTTAAAGTTTCTTAAGCATTTTTTGACGAGTTTGAAACTTACAAGGGTATAAAATAAGTTTAATAAAGTTAAATGCTAATAAATTTAAGATTTTATAAATACAAAAATTCCAAATTGCATTCCCGAGTCGGGTAAACGAATACGAATTGAAATACGAAAAATCCGAGATGCTACAGTTTATGCCATCAACTGTGTTCCTGGTCCCGGAAGAAAAGAAGCCCGAATCATTCTTGGATTGTAACATCTATGGATTTTTGTTTTTGAAAAACGCTAGTCTTTTATGCTCGTATTTAATAAAGTTCTCGTATTAATTTCATCGTCTACATTTATTAGTGTTGAATTGTGTGCCATTTATTGAATAACATTATCCTTATATGCGTAATTATATGATCCTATGATCATTTTATCATAATCGTGCTTAATAGTTAGTATGACACGTTGAACCGGAATGCCTAGATTAATATTTTATAACATGTAACAAAATATTTTGTTATTATTTTTATTCTAAGTATTTAAATTAATCATGTGATTTAAAAAATCGAACATTGTAGAACCTTCTATCTTTAACCTTGTTACTCAAGTTAGTTTATCTAGTTTTTTTTTATTTGAATAAAAAGTAAAAATAAAAAATAAAAAAAAAGTTGCAAAAAAAGTGCACGGCACTTTTTTTGTGCACACACACACATCTGTTTTATTTATTTATTATTATTGTATATATTATTATCATTATTATTATTATAATTAGTTTATCTCTTTAGTTTTAAACAAGTTTTACCTCTATCACAATTGTATTCAAACCTCAACTTTTGGCCTATAAATAGAGCCTCTTTTTCTCATAATTTTTCACACCAAATCTCATTCTCTCTAGCATAAAAAAGTAAGTCTTTATAATTAATTTGCTTTTCATTGTTGTTCTTTATACACTTTTGCTTCATATTATGGATTTCTTCTTGTTTGTTCCTATGTTCTTGAGTTTCTTTTGAATCTTTATAATTGGTCATGCACTCTCACAATGATCATCATAAATTATTAATAAAACCCTTACTTTTTGCTCTAAAAGATTATGATAATCATGTTATGTTATTCCAAGGGATCACAATTATTTTCTCAAAAGCTTGGATCAAAGTATAATATTTCCATGAACAACTACGAATATTCTTATGATCTTCAAAAACTCATAAAGTTATCATAACTAAAAAATTATATTTACATAATTGGTCCTTATACTTTCATAAATGTCAATAAATATCCTAAACGATAATATTTACACTTTAATCCCTATACTTTCATAAATGTAAATAAACATCCTAAATTATAATATTTACACTTTAAACCCTATACTTTCATACATGTCTATAAACATCCTAAACTATAATATTTACACTCTGAACCCTATACTTTCTTAAATGTCAATAAACACCCAAACTGTATGATATTACATTTTAACCTCGTACTTTATTATTTATCAAGACCATTCTAAAACATTTTGAGTTAGTATACAAATAGAGTATAAACCGGGTATGTATGTATCTGACAAGCAAATGGTTCTGTCGAATGCAAGAGTGGCGTAAATAATCCCATTGGACCCGTGACTCTTACCTGGGAATCAACTTGCTGGAGGTCATGCTCTTGGTTTAGAACATTCTAGTATGCGACACTCTAACTAATTTAAAATCAAACTTAATCTAGGGCATCCCATAACCGGTTCAACAAACTCTTGCTCGTGTTCGTGTTCATCCATCAAGCAAGGTGAGTTCATAACCCCCTTTACATGATTTTGACGTTTTAGACTTCGGGGTGGAAACATGCAACTTATTTATTCTACGTTATATGTATGCTATTTGATTCAAGCTTTATTTCATTATATTCGTTATGTGTAATCATTACAAGTGTATACTTAATCGCATGTACAACATTAACTTGTTAAGCCCGTGGTAGTATGATGATAGATCTATTGGCCCGACCCGCCCACTCAGGTCTCGGGTAGAGGCCAGTGTGTTCAGAATCCGACGTTCGTTAAACATTAAACATAATAGTCTAATCATGGATTAGACGACTCGCTAAACGTGTCAGAGGTTTGGTTGTAATCACAAAAGTATACAAGTAACTTAACACATATGGAATGTTTTCAACATAAAACTTATTTTTAAAACCTATGTTCTCACCAACTATGTTTAGTTGACACTCTCGCATGTTTTTCAGGTGATGGAAATTAAGTTATGAAGATTCTTGAAGTTTCATATAGGGCATGAGTCAGACTTAGAAGTTGAATGAATAAAGTGCTATGTTTTCTATTTAGATTATATTTGGTTTGAATAATTTGTTGGTTTATTTTAATATGAGTTTTTTATTTAATACCATGTGCATGATTTCAATCTACGCACGCCCCGGCGTTTCCGCCTTCGGCTGGGGGGTGTGACAGATTGGTATCAGAGCCTTGGTCGTAGAGACCGACCTACGTCTAGGAATGTCCCTTAGGTTGAAATTATGTGCTAGTAAATGTGCTTACTTCTCATTTTTAGCATATCTCTCGATTCCGTCAACTCTTTCATAAACTCCTACATCCCCTTGCCACCGTGGGACAAAGACTACATTGCTCTATTTTATAGCAACACATTTACTTTATTATTCCTTGCTCTTTTACTTATCCACCTTATATGATGATTTCTTAGAATGCCTCCTCGTCGCGATGCCTCCAATGACACCAATGACAACAACGACAATGACACCACACTAGCAACTGTGCTCACTCAAATGGCTACTCTTCTTCCCGCTATTGTCAATCAACTCAACGACAACAACAACAATAATGGCAACAACTACGATCAATCCTACCGAACCTTTGTTGCTTCAAAACCTACGGAGTTCACTGGCTCGGAAGGTGCCACCGGGTTGCTGCAATGGTTCGAGAGCACGGAATCCGCTTTAAGCATGTGCAATTGTCTAGAGAATCTAAAGGTGAAGTATGCTGCTAGCACCCTCAAGCTAGGGGCCTTGACTTGGTGGACCACTCAAATCAGGACTCGAGGTCGTGAGCCGGCCTTGGCTCTACCTTGGGCCGAATTCAAAGACCTGCTGACTAGGAAATATTGTCACAAGAGCGAACTTCGAAAGATGGAAGATGAGCTTTGGGGTCATGTTTTGGTCAAAAATTGACAATGATAATTTCGTAACCAAATTAGTAATTGGGACTTGGTGCTTTTATGAAATGAACGTAAAAGTGCTTGAACACAAGGATTTGTTGCGAGGAAAAAACCCGTTATCCTTAGGATAACAAGCAAAACACCCCAGGCGGTGAAAACTATCACCACCGGTTTATTAATAACAAAGGTGATTACAATGGTGGAGCTCAAACTTGATCGTGATTACAGAGAATGCGAGTACTAGTAAGTCTCGTGTGTCTAGAGTGTGTCATGATCCGGTTTTGAGCTCTATTTATACAAAAATAAAAAGCTAACAATATGGCCTATATTTAAGGAAACTGCGGAATTATTCCAATTAGCCGTTAGCCCTTCAATCAGCACGTTTCCTTTCTTGTCACGCTTTATTAACTGAAAGTGCGAGTCTTTGGGAGATCACGATAACAATATTTGACCTGGTAAACATAGAAAGAAGCAAAAATCGTGTTATATATATAATGTAATTAGGATACCGGTTACCTCTGAGGATACCACATCCTGGAGTAGTTCTGAATAACCTTTTTTGAGGATACTGAAAATCCGTGCCCTAACAATTGTCCCCAAATTTTAACAGCTGTGGATATGCATTACAGCTGTAAAATTTGTAAATTTTGAATTTCAAATTTCTGCGTGTGCGGCGGATTGCTGTTACACGTGTCACTCATCCGTTCTTTGGGTAAACCCTAGGTCGGCTTTATAATTACCCGGATAAATAATATCTCCATCCATCTTCTTCCATTGTCCAGGTAACTTTCCTCTATTCCCTCTTCTCAAATCATGAGTCCGAAGCTCCGCCCTTCCGGTATTGAGGATTTTGTATCACAGAATCTCTTTGCTAGTCCAGCAAGTGAAATATGCGTTTTTGGTGATGCAGACATCGCCAACTTGAGGTCTCGAGGATGTTTTCCTCCGCGAACAGCTTTTAGGCCTTTTGACGCCATCCTACCTTCTGACCATGTTTCAAAAACCTGGATCTGTTTTTCTTTTTTGCCTTTCAAAATTGGTTTTTCCTATCCATTTCCTGCCTTTACCACCGAGTTCTTTTCAAGAATTGGTCTTAGCTATGCCCAAACCATACCCATGGTCTGGAGGACTTTGCTTGTTTTGGAGAGACTAATTGCCAACCACGCTCTTGACTTTACTCTCTCGGAGCTTGCTTCTGTATACAACCTTCGTAGCCATGGTTCTTCAAGATATTTCCTTAAGATCAAATCTGGTCAATCTCCATTAGTCTTGAAAAACACCCAGAACAATGACCAGTGGAAGAGACAATTTTTCTTTGTTAGGAGAGATTCTCTTCCACAGCCCAATACTCTTCCTTATCTCTGGGTTTCCAAAAGTAGGATACTGTATCTTGAATATATACTAATATCTTTTGTGACTGATGTGTTTTTCTTTATTTTTGCAGCTTTGAAGTTCTTTGAGATTGGTCTTCCCACCGGAGAAACTGAGGACAGGCTTGCATCCTTCTTTCTTATTGACGAGGAGGAAAGGATGTTTCATCTTCAGTCAAGCTTTCAAGAGCCATCTCCATCCTCGAGTTCCGTTATGTCTGGTAAGAAACATTTGAGATGTTAGTATCAACATTTTAAGGATTAGGGATACTAACCAGCGTATTTGTAGGCAAGTCTGCTTCTGATTTTGCCCTTGAAGATATAGAAAGCATGGTATCCACTCGAAGCGCTATCAAGAAAGAACCCATATCCAGCTCCATCCCACGTCCAGAAGGCAGCCGAGCGAAAGGCTCTAAGAAACGGAAGAGCCAGAAGACCAGCGCATCCGTTCCCGTGCATGATGTTGATTTCCATGATGCCATGAATAAGACTCAGCAGGTATCTTCTTCATTTGTCATGATTTCTCATATCCTGAGAATAACTTATATTGGGGATTCTTTATCCTTGTAGGGCCTCGAGTATCTTTCCTCCTGGTTTGCTGCCATGAGCCTTGAACTCCATGAAGCCCATACTCGTATCTCTGAGCTGATGAAGGTGGGGGTGACAAAGGCCAGTCTTCTTGATAAGAAGACCAAAGAGCTAGATGACCTGAAACTGGAGTTGTCACTGGTCAAGAAGGAGTTGGCTCATTAAGAGGCGGAGTGCTTGATAAAGGTTTATGATGCTTTGGAGGGGGCGAAGAAGTCTGCTGCTGTTTCTATATTCCAATCCCGGCTTAAGATGGCTAAAGAGGCGAAGGATGCTGGTCTGGACACTCCTTTTTGGGATGTAGCTGGTTGGGAGAAGATACTGGCTGAGCTTGGTGAGGAGAAGGTGGAGGAAGTTGGTCCGAGCGGAGTAGAACAGGTCGTGGAAGAGGCAGTGAATGTGGCGGCCAAGGGAGTGGCGTAGGCGGTTGGTGGCGAGGTGCAATTGGGCGATGATGGCGGTAAAGAAAAAGCCTGAGCCTAATTTTTATGTTTGTGTTTGTGGTTCAATGTTGGGTTGTGATGGTTGATGAACAATTTACTTTTTCTTGTCTTGAACAATAGTATGCTTAGGATATTAGGATACATGGGTGGAGGGATCTTGACTTTCCAAGACGAAACCCATGTAATCTTAACTTTTGAACATCTGGCAGTATTTGGGTGGAGGGATCTTGGTTCTTCAAGACGAAACCCGGGTGTTGCCTTTCTAGTTTCCTGCACTTTATGATTAGTAATGATATAATCTTTTGGCTTTAAGTATTGTGTTCAATAACTTGTAAATTTTAGTTGGAAGATTATATGTCTTTAATTTTCTGAAATAAGTTATTTTGATGATAATGTATCCTGAAAACATGGTTCTAAAATATTTTTACCATTTTGAGAATAATGAATCCTGATTGTAAAATGTTTTACTGATTATAAGTCTTTAGAAAACATAATCAAAAGGATTATCAGGAATCGATAAAAAATATCTTAAGGATAATGTATTCTTACGCCTTGTGTGAGTTATCACAATCAAACCAAAAGATTATATTTTGAAGTATAAATCGAGTGATAAAACTAAATGTAGAGAGTACCTTTGTGGAGATCATTCATAAATCTAATGGGCTTACAGGTGATGTCCCCAATCGTTGATCTTTGTAAGTATCAAGCTTATGGGGTTTTGTTAAGTTAAAAACGACTTAGAATCCTTCTTAGATTCAGTGATCTGTCAAAACAAAGTTAGATAATTCTGGCGATAAAGCCTTTAACTGGCGACTAGGCCTTTACTTTAGAGACATGAAAATGTTCAATCTTGAGATAATACTGGGGAAGATCCCAAACGCATGGGCAAGATTATGCCAAAACTTTAGATAACACGAATGTGTTATAAACCTTAGATAACATGAAAATGTTATAAACCGTTTGTGTGACACGTATGCCACTTATCTTAAGGATTCGGTATATAGCCAACAACAGACGGATTGTCAGCTGGTCTGGTCAGCCTGCCTCGAACTATACCCGAATCATCGTGTGCTCCAGGCGTCGTTAGAAAGGCGAAGACCTTTAAACCATTTGAGATATCCGAGATATCATATTCGTGTGCCCCTGGCGTTCGTGGGAAAGGTGAAGACCTTTAAACCTTGAGGGATATCATGGATATCATATTCGTTTGGGAGGTGATCAGCCTCTGACTGTTGTCGAGATAACATATCCTTAGGATAACTGCAAAACACTAAGCTCTTGATGAGGGGTGGGTGTTATCCTGGCTAACACCCCTCCGATGCTTAAGTCAGTAGACTTGATTTAGAAATAATAGAGTTAAAAAAATGTAAGAATAGATAAGGAAACATACCTTCCTCTTGATGATACCAACATACCAGTTAAGTGTACTAACAGAAATACGCCTTGAGGTGGATAGCGTTCCAGGCTCTTGGTATAGGAACACCTTCCATAGTGATTAACCTGTAGGCCCCTTTACCTGCTTCTGAATAGATTAAGTAAGGGCCTTCCCACTTTGGAGCTAGCTTTCCATCTGCTGGGTTAGTGGTATTCTGAAATGCTTTTCTCAACACCATGTCTCTTACTTGAAATCTTCGAATTCTGATATTCTTGTTGTAGGACTTGGCTATTTTTTGTTGGTATGCAGCCATTCTGATTCTGGCGAGATCTCTGAGTTCATCGATGGTATCCAAGTCTTCGGTAAGACTTTGGTTGTTGGACTCAGTATCCTGGATGCTGATTCTTATTGTAGGGATCACCATCTCGGTAGGGATAACAGCTTCGGCCCCAAACACCAAGGAGAAAGGTGTCTGTCCCGTTGCGTTTTTTGAAGTGGTCCTGTCGGCCCAAAGAACAAATGGTAGTTCCTCAGCCCAATTACCCTTCTTGGACCCCAATTTCTTCTTCATATTGTTGATAATGATCTTGTTACTGGATTTTGCTTGACCATTAGCTTGAGGATGTACTGGAGTTGAGGTCACTATCTTGATTCCCCAACTTTCACAGAAGTTGGTTGTTCTTTTTCCGATGAATTGTGATCCATTGTCACAAACAATCTCTGTTGGGATACCGAATCTTGTTAAGATGTTGTGTTTGATGAATGAGATCACATCCTTTTCTTTGATTTGAACAAATGCCTCTGCTTCGATCCACTTGGAGAAGTAATCCGTCATGGCTAGCATAAAGAATTTTCCACCAGCAGCCTTGGGCAGCTTTCCCACAATATCCATTCCCCACTTCATAAATGGCCATGGGGAGATGATAGGATATAATGGTTCAGCTGGTTGATGTAATATGTTGCTATGTCTTTGGCAAGCATCACACCTCTTGGAGAAATCCATTGCATCTCTCTTTATTGTTGGCCAGAAGTAGCCTGTCCTTAGTATCTTGGATGCTAAGACTCTGCCCCCAGTGTGGTTTCCACAATCGCCTTCATGTATGTCTTTGAGAACTTCTTGTGCTTCTTGATATTCCAAGCATCTCAGGTATGGACCTGCAAGTGATTTTCTATACAAAACATTATTTCAGACAATGTATTGGGTTACCTTCATTCGGAAAGCTCTGGGATTTTCCCCTTTTGGGATCTCGTTATCCTGAAGATACCGTATTATGGGATTAGTTCAAGACGCTGGGTTATTCTTAGAATTCGAAGTCTTTAAGACTTCGAGGTTCTCCTTTGTTGCTGGAGTCAAGATATGCACGATAGGTATCTTGACATCTCCTGGTATCTTGAGAGCTGATGCCAAGTTTGCTAAGGCATCTGCTTCAGTGTTCTCTTCTTTTGGTACCTGCACTATGTCAAATGTCTCGAAATACATAGCTAATTGCTTAACTATTTCTAAATATTTCGCTAAGTTTTCTGCATTCGCTGCGTAAGAGCCATTGAAATGGTTAGCTAATAACAAAGAATCAACGTAAACTTGAAGATACCTGACCTTCATATCCTTAGCTAATTGCAAACCAGCTATTAAGGCCTCATATTCAGCCTCATTATTAGTAGCCTGGAATTCACAAGATATAGATAGAGGTATAATGTCCCCCTGTGGCGATTTTAGCAGGATACTTAGACCTGTTCCTCTTATGTTGGAGACACCGTCAATATGTAAGGTCCAACTTTCCTTGACCTCCAATTGCTAAACTTCTTTTTCAACTTCTTCAATTATATCCTGGCTAAAATCAGCCACAAAGTTGGCGAGTGCTTGAGACTTGATGGCTGTCCTTGGCTCATATGAGATATCATATGCGCTAAGTTTTACAGCCCACTTAGCCATCCTACCTGACATCTCTGGTTTTCTCAAAACAACCCTGATAGGATAGTTAGTCTTTACGTGTATAGCATGAGTTTCAAAGTAATGTCTAGGTTTAGTAGAAGCCATTATAAGTGCTAAAATTAATTTTTCAAGATAAGAATACCTGGATTCAGTATCTAGTAGACTTTTACTTACATAGTATGTCGGATGTTGTTGACCTTTATGATCTTTGACCAAGACAGCACTGATTGCGCTCCCGGAAACGGCTAGGTACAGGGATAATGGCTCACCATCAACCGGCTTCATCAGGAGTGGCGCTGAGGATAAGTATTCCTTCAGGGATACCAATGCCCTTTCTTGCTTCTCTCCCCATTCGAACTTTTGATTCTTCCTTAGTATATCATAGAAGTCTTTACACTTCTCTGAAGATCTTGAGATGAATCTGTTGAGAGCAGCTATTCTTTCGGTTAATCTTTGGACATCTTTGACATTTCTTGGTGATTTGATATCTAGGATAGCCTTGATCTGCTCTGGGCTTGCTTCTATTCCTCTTTTGGTGACCATGTATCCCAGGAATTTTCCTGCTTTGACCCCAAAGTTACACTTGGCTGGATTCAATTTCATGTTGTATTCATCCAGGATATCAAATGTTGTTGCCAAGTCTTTGAGATGATCCTCAGCCTTCTTCGACTTTACCACTATGTCATCTATGTAGACTTCCATCGTGTCCCCCAATTGGTCTTTGAACATCATGTTTACGAGCCTTTGGTATGTTGCACCTGCATTTTTAAGTCCAAAATGCATTGCAGTATAACAGTATATACCTGTGGGAGTCATGAAGGCCGTGTTTTCTTGATCTGAAGGCTCCATTTGAATCTGTTGAAATCCTGAGGATGCGTCCATGAATGTTAGCAGCTCGTGGCCAGCAGTTGCATCCACCATTGTGTCAATGTGCGGGAGTGGGAATGGGTCTTTTGGACGGGCCTTATTCAGGTCTGTGAAGTCCACACACACTCTCCATTTTCATTTTTCTTCTGGACAAAAACTAGATTGGCCAACCATCTAGGATATTGGACTTCTCTTATCATCTTGGTTTTGAGCAACTTTTGCACCTCTTCTTGTATGATAGCGTTTCTCTCAGGAGCAAACTTCCGTCGCTTTTGATGTACCGGTCTGAAAGATTTATTTATACCAAGTTTATGAGTTATTATTGATTTTGAGATACCTGTCATATCTTCATGTTTCCAGGCGAAGGTAGAAGCTCGTTTCTTTAGGAACGATATCAATTCCATCTCGACATCCTCAGGAATGCTTGGTCCTAATAACACTTTGATCTCAGTATCCTGAGGATCCAAAGATACTTCCTTTACATCCTACTCTCTTGCTTGCAGAACCTTCCCTGGTTGTTTCTGTAATTGCTATGCTTGAGTGGGTTTTGTAGTCCACTTCATTGACGAAGCATAACACTCCTTGGCATCTTGTCGTTCACTTTCAATCTTGATGACTCCCCAAGGACTTGGGAGTTTCACACACTGATGGTAGGTTGAGGGTACTGCCTTCATGCTGTGGATCCAAGGCCTGCCTAAAATCACATTACAACAAGACAGAGAGTCAATAACACAAAAATTTTGTAGGGAGTTAGTTCCCTCAATATATATTGGAAGTTTTATTTCTCCCAAAGTGTTCTTGGTTTTGCCACTGAATCGACAAGGACCGAGGATTTCGGGATAATTTCCGTTTCCCCGATATCCATTTTCTTCAAGGCATCCATCTAGATAATATTTACAGAGCTCCCTCCATCAACGAGTATCCTGCGCACAAAACAGTTAGCAATACATAAAGTGATTACCAAACTGTTGTGGATGGGATCCACAAGGTCACATCTATCCTCTTCATCGAAGGATATGATTCTTTGAGTTGTTAAAGTGGAAGTACGGAGAGGTCTCTCTTCGTTGTCCATCTTCGTCTCTCTAGAACGTTTCTTGGCTGTTGAATGCGAGGTCCCACAGATGTCAGATCCTTCCGAGATAAAGGATACCACCTTAGCTCCAGGTGGTGGAGAAGGTGCCCTTTCAGGTATATTGACAGGATCCTGATTCTTGTTCTTATTTCTTCCAAATAGTTCCTTCAGGTGTCCTTTACTGAGAAGGTATCCTATCTCTTTCCGGAGTGCTATACAAACGTCTGTCCGATAGCCAAAGTCTTCATGGAATGCACACCATTTTGACTTGTCTTTGTTGGATCCGGGCTTCTCATTCTTCTTAGGCCATCTAGCCTTGTCACCTAGATCCTGCATAGCACAAATTATACCACCAATATCTAAGTTAAAGCAGTATTCAAAAATTTTAGGATATTCTTCGTCATCTTCGTCTTCTTCCACAGCATTGATCTTGGGATTATCCTGCTTGGAATAAGGCTTTGGCCTAAAGAACTTTTGAGGGGAGTATGATTTCATGTTGGTAGACTCATATTTTGGGACCACCAAACCTCCATGAGCCTTCTTATCATCTTCCAGCCGGATGTATCTCAATGCCCTGCTTCTGACTTCATCAAGATTCCTGCATGGAGTCATGACTGGGTCGTCATAGAAAGGAGAATCCTTCCTAAGTCCCATCTTGAAGGCATCAACAGTAGCTACCATGTCAAGGTTGGGGATTTCCAAAGCTTCTCTGCTAAATCTGATTATGTAATCCCTTAGGGATTCATTGTTATGCTGAACAATTCTATATAGATCACCTGTCATTTTCTCCAAAGATCTACTACACGAAAACTGATTATTAAACAAGTTAATTAAATGAGCAAAAGAAGTGATAGTATTGGAAGGAATACTTAATAACCATTTGAGGGCCGACCCTATTAGTGTTGAACCAAACCCTTTACATAGACAGGCTTCTTTGATTTCAGCGGGGATAGGGTTGACCTCCATCCTTTCCCTGTATTGAGCCACATGCTCCTTATGATCCGTAGTGTCGTCATAAAGTTTCATGTTGGGCGTCTGGAATTTCCTGGGGATCTCCACGTCACATATGGGCCAAGTGAACCTGGAAAGTTTGTGACTGCCCGTCGGGACTTTAGCTATGGGACGGATTATCCCGGGGATACTGGAGATCATGTCCTTCATTTTCTGTAATTCCCTGGCTATATCGGGGGATATCCCCTTGTCCTGCACAGATCCACGGTTAGTGTATAAATTAGAATTAAGTAAACTGTTACCAGGATCTTGGTTAGGTCTCTAGTATCCTGAGCTTGGGTGGTTAATTCCTCCATTGATGGTATCCCCAGGATAATGTGGTGTCTGCATAGGGATGCCATCTCCAACATGCACTTCTGAGGACATCATAGGGGATCCTGATGAAAATATGCCGGCTGGCATGGTTGAGTGAGGCTGCATGTTGACGGACCCTGGCCTCATTGGTCCGGGTAACTCTGAGGATACAGAAGGAAAAGCTCCCCAGTATCCTGATTGCTGCTGTGGTGGAATCCTTGCCGATTGTGTCCCCAAGGATCTGGGATTCTGAAGGATAGAAGATCCTGGAGAATCAAAATCAAGGACCCTGGGCATGATTGGAGTGGCCTCATGCCCTGGTTTCTTCTTGATTCCTTCAATCTCCTTGAATAGCCTTGAGTTGGTCTTCTCTTGCTGCTCCATGTGCGTTTTGAACTGTTTCATCAAAGAAAAAATATCATTGTTAGAAATAACCGGGTCTATCCATGTGGAGGACCCCGCGATTGGTGGAATTTCTCCTCTGGGCTGAGTATTTTTCTTCGGCAGTGGTGGAGGTCCTAGGTTGACACTTGTAGCTGTAGTGACCACCGGAGCAAAGACTGAACTGGTTTGTGGTTGTGAGGAAATTGTAAAGAGAATGAAGGTGAATGAAATAAACGGATTTATTGGATTAAAGCACCGTTAGCCCCATGGTGGGCGCCAAATTGTTTTGGTCAAAAATTGACAATGATAATTTCGTAACCAAATTAGTAATTGGGACTTGGTGCTTTTATGAAATGAACGTAAAAGTGCTTGAACACAAGGATTTGTTGCGAGGAAAAAACCCGTTATCCTTAGGATAACAAGCAAAACACCCCAGGCGGTGAAAACTATCACCACCGGTTTATTAATAACAAAGGTGATTACAATGGTGGAGCTCAAACTTGATCGTGATTACAGAGAATGCGAGTACTAGTAAGTATCGTGTGTCTAGAGTGTGTCATGATTTGGTTTTGAGCTCTATTTATACAAAAATAAAAAGCTAACAATATGGCCTATATTTAAGGAAACTGCGGAATTATTCCAATTAGCTGTTAGCCCTTCAATCAGCACGTTTCCTTTCTTGTCACGCTTTATTAACTGAAAGTGCGAGTCTTTGGGAGATCACGATAACAATCTTTGACCTGGTAAACATAGAAAGAAGCAAAAATCGTGTTATATATATAATGTAATTAGGATACCGGTTACCTCTAAGGATACCACATCCTAGAGTAGTTCTGAATAATCTTTGCTAAGGATACTGAAAATTCGTGCCCTAACAGGTCATACCATGAAAGGAGTTGATTACCTTGGCTATACTAACCGTTTCCAAGAACTATCCCAGCTAGTACCCCACCTAGTCACTCCTGAGGAAAAAGCCATTGATCGCTATATAAATGGCTTACCTCCTTCAATGAGGAGCATGATATTTACCGTTAATCCTAGAACCCTCCAAGATGCTATACACCTAGCTAATACCATAACCGATGAACTAGTCAAAACCGGAAATTTGGAGAAGGATTTGGGGAAACAAAAAGAGAGAGAAATCAAGAAGACTAGCTGCCAACCTAATAAGAAACCAAAAACCACTAACTATGCTGCAGTCACCCCTGTTGTGCCCGTCCAAGCTGTGGCTCCTACTAACCAAGCCCCGACTAGTGCAGGGTACTCTGGACCTCACCCCCTATGCTCCACCTACAACTATCATCACCCACCAAGTTTCCAATGCCGAAAGTGTACCAATTGTGGTCGATTTGGTCATCTAGCCCCTCGATGCCGAACTGCCCCTATTACTGTTAATCAAGCCATGGTCACCAAACCTGCTCCACCAAACAAGAACAATGCTCGTGCTTGCTTTCAATGCGGTGGTTTGGACCATTTCAAGAACAACTATCCCCAATTGGCTCCAAACAATAACCAAGCCACTCGTGGTAGAGCTTTCACTATTGGTGCTTCGGATGCACGTCAAGATCCCAATGTCATAACCGGTACGTTTCTCTTAAATAACCACTTTGCATCCATATATTTGATACGGGCACAGAAAGAAGTTTTGTATCACTTGATTTTGAACCCCTTGTTAAATGGAAACTGGTCAAACTAGACTCCCCTTACACCGTCGAGCTAGCCAATGGTAACACCGCCCAAGCCAATACTATTATGCGTGATTGCACCTTGACCTTTGATGACTACTCTCTTAATATCGATCTAATTCCCTTTAAGCTTGGTAGTTTTGACCTAGTTGTGGGAATGGATTGTTATCCCGTAATCAAGCCAAAGTTGCCTGTGCCGAGCTCATTCGTATCCCGTTAAAATCCGGTGAAACACTAATCATTCAAGAAGAAAAACCCGATCGTAACCTAAAAATCATCTCTTGCATGAAGGCCCGTAAACTTTTGAGGAAACAATGCTATTCCTTTTTAGCCCATGTAGTTGACAAGAAATCCGAAGTGAAAAAGATTCAAGACATTCCCATTATCAAAGACTATCCAGAAGTTTTTCTCGATGAGTTGCCAGGACTTCCTCCGTCTCGAAAAGTTGAATTTCGAATCGACCTTATACCCGGTGCAACTCCCATTGCCAAATCTCCCTACCGTTTAGCCCTGTCCGAAATGCAAGAACTCTCTAGCCAACTTCAAGAACTTCTCGACAAAGGATTCATTCGGCCTAGTTTCTCACCTTGGGGAGCTCCTGTTCTTTTCATCAAAAACAATGACGGATCTTTCCGCATGTGCGTCGACTACCGAGAGTTAAATAAACTCACCATCAAGAATCAGTACCCACTACTGAGGATTGATGATCTCTTCGATCAGCTTCAAGGAGCCACTTGTTTTTCAAAAATTGATCTCCGCTCGGGTTATCACCAACTGCGAATTCTCGATGAAGACATACCCAAAACCGCCTTTCGAACCCACTATGGACACTATGAGTTCATGGTTATGCCTTTTGGCTTGACTAATGCACCTGCAGTGTTCATGGACCTCATGAACTGAGTTTGTAAACCGTATCTCGACAAATTCATCATCGTTTTTATTGACGATATTTTAATATATTCAAGAACCAAGACCGATCATGAGCAACACCTTCGTCTCACTTTGGAGCTGTTGAAGAAAAAACAACTTTATGCTAAGTTTTTGGAATGTGAATTCTGGCTTCGAGAAGTTCAATTTTTGGGTCATGTTATCAACGATAAAGGTATACACGTGGACATCGCAAAAATCAAAGCCATCAAAAATTGGGAAGCTCCAAAAACCCCATCAGAAATTCGTTCATTCCTTGGTCTAGCTGGTTATTATCGTCGTTTCATTTCGAATATCTCAAAAATAGCCTTACCTCTCACCAGCTTAACTCAAAAAGGCAAGCCGTTCATTTGGGAACAAGAGCAAGAAGACGCATTCCAAACCTTAAAGCAAAAGCTTTGTAATGCACCCATCGTAACCCTTCTCGATGGAAACGATGATTTCATTGTCTATTGTGATGCTTAAAATCAAGGTCTCGGTTGTGTACTCATGCAGCGAGGCAAGTCATAGCTTATGCCTCTCGACAACTCAAGATCCACGAAAAAAACTACACCACTCATGATCTTGAGTTAGGTGCGGTGATTTTCGCTCTAAAAATTTAGAGACACTATCTTTATGGAACTAAATGTGTCATCTATACTGATCATAAAAGCTTGCAACACATCCTCAACCAAAAAGAACTCAACATGGGACCTTAATTAAAACAAATGAATAAAGATGGGAGAATTTATCCGGACCTTTGAACTAAATCGGTTTAGTACTATAAATAAATGAATAAAGAAATAAAATAATATTTGTTTTGTAGTATTATATGTATAGGGGTGGGTTCTAGTGAAAACTCCTCTTAAAGAGAAAACTTAAAAACTCTTAAAAACTTCTAAAAAACTATTTTTAACTTTTTAAAATTTGTTTTTTGAAGTTTCTTTTTTTTTCCATTATTCTTATATGTTGTTATTGGTTCAAAAAAAAAAAAACTTGTCGTTAACCTCGTCGGTGTAGTGCGCATGTGTAATAGTGTGCATTGCATATATGCAAAAGTGTCTGTGTTGCATAGAATACAACACTATTGCACATATTTGGTACACACTATTGTATATATGCAATATAAGACTAATACACACATCGAATACACATTAGTACGTATGTGTAATACAACATTAACGCACGTGTGCACCACATCGACTTTTATTTTATTATTTTTTTCCATATAATACAACACTACTACACATATACAATACACAAATATTGAATATATGCAATAAAACACTATTAAACTCAAAAATACATAGTAATACACATGTGTAATACAACGGTATCGCACAGTAATACGTATGTGCATTACAACGGTTTTTTTAATTTTTTTTTAATATTTTTTGAGTGAAATATAAGAAAATATAAGAATAATGGCTAAAACAAAATTTTGAAAATATTTTTTTATTTTTAATTAAAAATAATTCTTTAAGTGTTTTTAGGAGTTTTTTAGTTTTCTCTCTAAAGTTGAGTTTTCTCTTGATCCTCTCCCTATATGTATGTGTGTGTGTATATATATATATATGTATGTATGTATGTATGTATGTATGTTTATGTGTATATGTTAATTATTTATGCATAAATATATACAGATAAAAATATAACATATACTTTATAGATAGAAACCTATGACACGAAACCACGGCCAAAATAATATTTCCGAGTTTCGGTTTCGTTAAAACAAAGTTTATTTAATATTATATTATGATTATAATAAGAATAAAACAAAGATTTAAACAAAAATAAAATAAAAATGAAAAACCGGGTCCAGGGGGGTTCGAACCCGCGCCCTGGGCCGGTTCAGTGGCTTTACAAGAAACGCACCAGCCATCACGCTGATGCTTCAGTTTGTGTTTAATACCAGTTTCAAAACTATATAACCAAACCCAACCTGTTTTGGTTAAAAATCGGGCTAAGGATCAATGAACCAAATTCGTATGTGAGGATTGGTGCAAAAATGAACAGAATAACCAAAGTAACGATTATAGGTAATGAACACGAAGATTTATACGAGGAAAAGCCCTTGGTAACTAGTATCCCGTCGGCACAAAAACCTCGGGTAATGAAAACTATCACTACCAATTATATTGAACTAAAAAAGATTACAAATGGTGGAACAATAGCTGATCGTGATTACAGGGTATTTTTGCTAAGAATTCTAAGTGTGCTTGAGTGTTGTGTATCGTGTTTTATCAGCTAAGGTTCAGTATATATATACAAGTAAGTTATAATGGCTAGTAACTACTTATGCTATAATCCCGGCCACGTTTGTTTACTTCTTCAACTTGAACGTTTTTGAAGCGTGGACGAGAAGGGAAGACTGAGTAAAACACTTCGTTCGTAATAGTAGGAATTCTGGTGAGCACGTGTTATACCTGCAAAAAGTAGATTAGAATATAACTGAAATTGACTGTTGAGGATCCTTGAACCACAAAGGATCCTTAGTCCCGCCGATTGTTGCTAATGATACTTGATTTCCGAGGATCAAAGATCCTGGTCCCAACAATTGCCCCCAAACATGATAGGTGTGAATGGGGTACAGCAGTTATGTTTATCTCAATGCATATTTGAATTGGACCGTTAGCGATAAAATGACGTGACCGTCGTCTGCAAACGCATCATTATCCCTAATAAATAGGTTTTCAAGCCTTATAACTTCTTCTTTATCATATCCACCCACTTATTCCGGCGATAACGATCCTCAGGTATTCTTCTTTCTTACTCTTTTCTTTCTTCTGCTTTTCCTCATCCCTTCGTTACAATGCCCAAAAGGAACCAAAAAGCGTCCTTTAGTTTGAACCCTAAGGACATAGGTCTCGTTCTTCAAAGCCAGCATCTTCTCAAAGATCTGGTTTCGGAGATCTGTAAATTCACCAATGAAAAAATCCAGAGAATCTCCAACTGCTTCCCCGAAGGAATAGTATTCAGAGCATATAATTCTCGATTAAAGAGCGACTGCGTTTCTTCTGACTGGGTCTGCTTTCCCGCACTCCCATTTCTTCTTGGATTCTCCTATCCATTTCCCGACCTGACCTCTACTTTCTTCTGCTTCACCGGCCTCAGCTATATCCAGGCAATGCCGATGATGTGGAGGACTTTGCATACACTCGAGAGGTTGATTGCAGAACAGGATTTAGATTTCAATCTTCCAACCCTTTCTCACCTCTACAGCCTCGTTACCAATGGTTCCAGCAGGTTTCTCTTCAAAAGCAAACCTTTTCAGCCTCTACCAATCAACAAGACTACCCACAACGATCAAAGTTGGAGGAACCAGTTCTTTTTCGTTCTAAGAGACAGTATTCCAAAGGGGAATTTGTTACCAACTCGCTGGATCCTGAAGGGTAGGGTAGTGGATCCTGAGGATAGAAGATCCTAGTATTTTTGATTGGCTAACTGTGGGTTTGTTGTTTCTTGTGCAGTGTCCAACTTCTCAGAACTCGCCACCGACCAAGAGGGTATTAAGAAGGCGAAGGTATTCCTGTCATTGGATCCTTTCGACTAGGCATTCAAGGCTACTATTTAAAAAGTGAACGATTCAGACAAAAGGATCGCCAGTTCCTTGGAAACAATGTCAAGTAAGTTAGAATAAATTTATTGATTACTGATAAAAATAAAGAAAAGCATTGAACTATACAATACTTAACTTTTTTCGGACTGGTGCACAAAAATCATCATCCAAAACGTCCAAGAACTTGTTGGGTCAATTCCAGTTGGAAGATGTTGACAGCCTCATCTCTTCCCGTTCCTCTGAGAAATGACCCATGAAAGGTTCCAGCCTTGCTCCTCCAAAAACTATGACTACCCGCTCCAAGGCCAACATGAAGAGAAAGAGGGACCCTGACGTGGAAGTCCACAGTGCCCAGGACATCTTTGACCAGCTCTCAGAAGTAAGGATCCTTTACCCTTAGCCATCTACATTTCAATTGTGTCTTTAAGTTGCATACGTCTTGCAGGCAGTGGCCAACTTCAAGGCTTTGTATGATGAAAATGTGGCCAGCACGGAGAGGGAACTCGCCAAATACCATGCTGGGATATCCTTGAAGGACAAGCTAATCATGGAGTTGCAGACTGAAAAGGGGATCGTAGAGGATAAGCTGGCTCTTGCAGACATCCGGGCTCAAGAACAAGTGGTCAAGGTTACCAAACAGGCTAAGGTGTGGGCCAGCAAAGCGGTATTAACTGCTAGGATAAAGATGGCCGCCGAAGCTGAGGATCCTAACTTCGACAGGTCCACTTGGAATGTGGCTATGTGGGAGAAGGCCTTAGCGGGTTTTGGCGAAGAGAGCGAGGATGCGGGGGCTACAAAGAGGATCGAGGATGCTGGAACGAGTGGAGTCAAAGATGACGTGTTGGAGGTCAAGGAGGCGGGTGATGGTGAAGGTGATGCGGCTAAGGAGTAGCAGGTGTAATGGGAAATGATGGATATGAAGACAAGGCCAGAGCCCATTTTTTATGATGTTTTAATGGTTTTTGTTTATGGTTTGTATGGACAATGGTAGTGGCAATCCTTAGGATCTGTGATCCATAAGACAATTTTCAAAGGTTGTTAGGGTGGAGGGATCCTTAGCTTTATGGGGATGAAACCTTAACCGCCTTTGTCTTTTAAATTTCTGCATGAACTTTGATGTAGTTTGATTCGGGTGGATGGTCCACGTTTTGCTGGTGAAGCCCGGATTGCCTTTTTATCTTGCATATTATAACATAACTCTTTTGATTTCTGCTTTATAACCTGTGTCACTAGGATAGAGGATTCTCAATCCTTAGAACTTTTTTCTTTAAGATTTTTCCTGTCAAAACAAATCATCAAAAGAGGATATAATAGTTATAAAAGCTAGATTAAATTCCAACTATCTTGGGGACAAGCCCAGCAAATTGTGGGGACAAGCCCAATAAAGCGTGGGGACAAGCCGAAAACATGGGGACAAGCCTAATAAAACGTGGGGACAAGCCCAATAAATCGTGGGGACAAGTCCAAAACGTGCGGACAAGTCCAATAAATACGGGCGACGAGCCGATCCTTGGCGTTGGCCCAATTTAGCGCGGTGACGAGCCTAACCCGACGTTGACCTTAACTTGTGTATATGGTACGTCTACCATTTAATTCGTAGGATCCAAGATATGATTTTTAGCCATGAAATTGTCAACCACGTATAGTGCACTGGTCCCACAGCCTCCAATCATACCTAGATAATCGTGCGCTCCAAGCGAGGGTGTAGGAAACCCTAATTCGGGAGATAAGGTGAATACCTTATAAACCTGGCGACAAGGCCGATTAAACTTAGGAGAGAGTTGGCCAACCCGTTTTTTCCACTTAAGGGCCCTATTGCTCGGCATTTCTGGAACTTGACACATTTGACAAGACAAGAACATAATGTGAAAATCAATATAAAGTAAAATTCTACCAAATATCGGACTGAAGCAATTGATTAGGATCCAGGATCCTGATCAATAAAAATATTTCTTTAGATGAATTGCATTCCAAGCCCTTGGGAGCATGTCACCTTCCATATTTATCAAACGATATGCTCCCTTTCCTGCCTCAGCTTCAATTAGATAGGGACCCTCCCATTTGGGTGCCAGCTTCCCGTCGGAGGGATTAGTTGTGTTTTGGAATGCCTTTCGAAGGACTAAGTCTCCAACCTCAAATCTTCTAATTATGATATTCTTGTTGTAAGCACCAGCCATCTTTCGCTGGTAGGCTGCCATCTTAAATCTTCCTTGATCTCTAAGTTCTTCCACAGTACTAGATCTTGGACAAGATTCTTGTAATTTCTTTGAGGATCACGGATGCTTGTTTTGGCTGTTGGGTACACCATTTCAGTGGGGATCACTGCCTCAGCTCCAAAGACTAATGAGAATGGTGTCTGTCCCATGGCATTCTTCGGAGTTGTCCTATCTGCCCAAAGCACATAGGGTAGTTCTTCAGCCCATTTTCCTTTCTTTGCTCCAAGCTTTTTCTTTAGGTTGTTGATGATGACTTTATTGCTTGATTCTGCTTGGCCGTTTGCTTGTGGATGGACTGGCGTTGAAGTGATCATTCTGATTCCCCAACTGTCACAAAAGTTAGAAGTTCTTTTCCCAATAAATTGGGAACCATTATCACATATAATTTCAGAAGGAATTCCAAATCTAGTTATAATGTTACGTTTGATAAAGGATATAACTTCCTTTTCCGTAACTTGAGGGAAAGCCTCGGCTTCGATCCATTTAGAGAAGTAGTCTGTCATTGCTAACATGAAGACTTTTCCTCCTGGAGCTGTAGAGAGTTTACCCACTATGTCCATTCCCTATTTCATGAATGGCCACGAAGAGACAATAGGGTATAAGGGTTCTTCCGGTTGATGTAGAATGTTGCCATGCCTCTGACAAGCATCGCACTTCCTAGAATATTCTATAACATCCTTCTTCATTGTAGGCCAGAAGTACCCGGTTCTTAGAATCCTTGAGAATAACGCTCTGCCCCCTGCATGGTTGTCGCAATCTCCTTCATGGAAATCCTTCAGTACTTCTTGGATCTTGGATCCTTCGATGCATCTTAAATATGGACCTGCAAGGGATTTCTTATATAGCATATTATGTATAATAGTATATTGTGATAGCTTTGCCCTAAAAGCTTTGGAATTCTCTTCTTTCGGGATTTCTCCATCTTGAATATACTTCAATATCGGAAGGATCCAGGATGAATGATCAAGAAAATGATCCTTTGGATCCGTGTGTAGGCTACCGTCTATCTCCATTGCTTGGTATTCCTCAATTGTAGGGGATAGGACGTGGATGATAGGAATTTTTATGTTCTTTCGGAGCTTCAAAACCGAAGCCAGGTTTGCTAAGGCGTCGGCCCCAGCATTTTCTTCTCTTGGTACCTGCATAATTGTATAATAATCGCAGGATCCTGCAAGATCCTTTACTATATCTAAATATTTAATTAGTTTCTCACCTTTGACTGCGTATGAGCCATTAAAGTGATTAGCAATTAACAATGAATCTACAAAAATTTGAAGCTACCTAATTCTCATACCTTTGGCTAGTTGTATACCTGCGATAGGTGTCTCACATTCTGCCTCGTTGTTAGTGGCTTGAAATTCACAAGCTATCGAATGGGGTAGTATGTCCCCCTGTGGCGATTTCAGTAGTATTCCCAATCCTGTTCCTTTGACATTTGAGGCTCCATCAGTGAAGAGTGTCCAAGGATCTTCGGCCTCTTCAAGCTATTGAACTTCAAGATTGGCTTGTTCTTCTATGTCACTACTGAAATCAGCCACAAAGTCTGCTAGTGCCTGCGACTTAATTGCATTTCTAGGCTCATATTGAATATCATATGCACTTAATTTTACAGCCCACTTGGCCATTCTACCCAACATTTCTGGTTTTCTAAGGACATTTTTTATGGGATAATTGGTTTTAACAATAATACTATGTGTTTCAAAGTAATGTCTTAACTTGGTTGAGGCCATAATCAAAGCAAGAATAAGTTTTTCTAGATGAGAGTACCTGGACTCGCGTCGAGGAGACTTTTACTTACATAATAAATGGGATGTTGATTACCTTCGTGATCTTTTACCAAGACTGCACTCAAGGCGGTGAGGGAAACAGCTAAATAGAGGATCAATGGTTCTCCATCTAAAGGTTTCATCAAAGCTGGCGCTGAGGATAAATAATCCTTCAGAGCGGTGAGAGTGGCTTTATGTTTTTCCATCCATTCAAATTTCTTGTTTTTCCTCAGGATGTCATAAAAATCTTTACATCTTTCTGAGGACTTTGATATGAACCTGTTAAGTGCTGCCACCCTTCCTGTTAATCTTTGTACCTCTTTGACATTTGTTGGGGACCTGAGGTTTAAGATGGCTTCGATTTGCTCTGGACTCGCCTCTATCCCCCTTTTGGTTACCAAATATCCTAAGAATTTTCCAGCTTTGACACCAAATACACATTTAGCCGGGTTTAGCTTCATGTTGTATTTATCGAGCATGTCAAATGCCACTTCCAGATCTTTAAGGTGATCCTCTGCCTTCTTTGATTTTACCACCATGTCGTCGATGTAGACTTCCATGGTCTCTCCCAACTGTTCCTTGAACATCATATCGACTAGTCTTTGATATGTAGCACTTGCATTTCTAAGACAAAACGGCATAGCAATATAACAATATATGCCCGTAGGGGTTTTAAATTTTGTATCCTCTTGATCAGATGGTTCCACCTGGATTTGTTGAAATTATGAGGAAGCGTCCATAAAGGTCAGCATTTCATGCCCTGCGGTAGCATCTACCATGGAGTCAATGTGGGGAAGAGGGAAAGGATCCTTGGGACATGCCTTATTTAAGTCAGTAAAATCGACACATACCCTCTACTTTCCGTTTTTCTTTTGAACCACAACCACATTGGCTAACCATTTTGGATATTTTACTTCTCTAATCATACCTGCCTTTAGTAGTTTCTGTACCTCTTCTTGAATGATCGCATTTCTTTCTGGTGCAAATTTCCTTCTTTTTTGATGAATGGGCCTGAAAGAAGGATCAATGCCAAGTTTATGGGTTAAAACATCTTTAGAAATACCTGTCATGTCTTCGTGCTTCCACGCAAATATTGACTTTCTTCGTTTTAGGAAGGATACTAGATACTTCTCAATGGATTCTTGTATTTCAATGCCTATCAGGACTTTGCCGTCAGGATCCTCAGGATACAAGACCACTTCTTTAGAGTCCTGTTCCCAAGTTTCCATGGCATTTCTCCTTGTTTTCTGTGATTGCTATGCTTCCCTCAACTTTTTTGTAGACTTCATTGAGGAAGTGTAGCAATCCTTAGCGTCTTGCTGATCACTTTCGATCTTCGCTATTCCCCATGGGGTAGGTAGCTTCACACATTGATGGTAGGTGGAGGGAACCGCCTTCATTTCGTGTATCCATGGCCTGCCAAGAATAACATTGCAACAAGCCAAGGAATCGATAACACAAAATTTTTGAATAGAATTTACTCCCTCTATATATATGGGTAGTTTGATGTCCCCCAATGTATTCTTCATTTCCCCACTGAATCCTACAAGAACTGAGGATCGTGGGACAATTTCCGACTCCGGGATATTCATCCTTCGAAGTACATCTAGTTGGATAATGTTAACTGAGCTTCTTTCATCAATGAGTATACTGCGTACATAATGGTTAGAAATAAATAAAGTAATAACTAAACCGTCATGATGAGGATCCTGAACATTGACTCGATCATCCTCATCAAAGGAGATAGCTCTTTGCTCGGCTGTTGTAGAAGTCTTGATTGGTCTTTCACCATTCTCCAGTTTGCACTCTTTGGCGTACTTCTTTGCAGCCGAGTAAGAGGTTCCGCATATATCGGATCCTCCAAAGATCATGTTGATAACTTGAGCGTCTGGGGGAGGTGGAGCAGCCTTTTCTGGAACTGGTTCAGGATCCTGGTTCCTGGGCTTTTTTCTTCCCAATAGCTCCTTAAGGTGACCCTTGCTGAGGAGGTAGCTTATCTCATTCCTCAAGGCTATGCAATCATCTTTCATATGGCCGAAGTCTTCGTGAAAGGCACACCACTTCGATTTGTCTTTTGGGAGAGGTGCCTTCTCATTTTTTGTCAGCCATCTTGCTTTATCGCCCAAGTTCCTAATGGCAAGCATCACTCCTCCCATATCTACGGAGAAGCAATAATCGGATATTCTTGGGCAATCTTCATCGTCTTCCTCCTCCTCTACAGCGTTGATCTTTTGACCACCTGGCTTATTGTGCAGCTTAGAGTTGCTGTTCCTGAAATAGGATCCTTGTTTCTTGTTTTGAGATTCATTTTTCACCGGAGTGCTCAATTGATCTTGTATTCTTTGATCCTCCTCCAACCTGATGAATCTTAAAGCTCTGTTTCGGACTTCATCTAGATTCCTACAAGGGGTCATTACAAGATCTTGATAAAATGAAGAGTCCTTTTGTAACCCCATTTTGAATGCCTCAACAGCTTTCGGGACATCCAAGTTTGGAATTTCCAAGGCCTCTCTTCCAAACCTTGTAAGGAATTGCCTAAGGGGTTCCCCACGAGGTTGGACAACTCTATATAAATCACTAGTTAATTTTTCGAAATACCTACTGCATGAAAATTGACTATTAAATAGATTGACTAAATGAGAAAAGGAAGTAATAAAGTAAGGAGGAAGACTTAGCAGCCATTTAAGGGCGGATCCAGTGAGGGTCGAGCCAAAGCCTTTACACAAGCAAGCTTCCTTCAATCTATCTGGGATTGGATTAATTTCCATCCTTTCGCGATATAAGGCTACATGTTCCTCAGGATCCGTGGATCCATCATATAGTTTCATACTGGGAGCAGTGAAGCGTTTTGGTATCTCGGCATCTCAAATTGGTGGAGCAACCTAGACATGTTGTGGCTTCCTGCAGGTACTTCGGGAATAGGTTTGATGACTCCAGGCACACTCGAAATCATATCCTTGAGCTTCTGTAGCTCACGGGCTATGGTTTGGTTGATCCCAGCATCCTGCATACTACCATGGTTAGTGCCAAAAGACGGATTATCATAAAGGTTACCTTTTACGTGATCAAAAGATCTAGCTCCATAGCTCTGTCCGGGATATATTGTTTTGGCATCAGCAGTTGGTCTAGTAGGAGCAGTAGTTTGCATGGGTATGAAATCGCCTTCGCGGACCTCCAATGGCCTGGATTGGGGTTCCTTAAGGGGTTCTTTTCCATAAGGATAGTAGGATTCTGGATGTTGATGGATGATGGATTCTGTTTGGAAACCCAAGGATCCTGGTTGAAAAACTGAGGATCCTTGAAGTTGTTGATTGGAGGATCCTTGACGGAATCCTAAGGGTTCGGGTTGGCATGCTGAGGATCCTTGCAAATGGTGATTGAAGGGTCTTAAAGGTTGATCCAAAGATCCTTGTTGAAGGATAGAGGATCCTTGTGAATATTGATCAGAGAATTTTCTTTGGGAGAGGTCCGAGGACCTTGCTGAGGATACGTGGATGCTGGGCACATTTGGTCTGAGAAATCCGGAGTGCTGAAATCAAGCATCCTCGGCATAATGGGGCTTGTGTTTTCAGCGGCCTTCTTTGTCCTCCTGATTTCCTCGATCTCGTAGAGAATCCTCTGATTAGTCTTGTTCTGCTGCTCCATATAGCTCCTCATCTGTGAACACAAAACAGAGACGTCATTGTTAGCAGTTACCGTTTGGGAAATAGTAGTGGATTTTGATCCGGAGAAAACAATAGTCTCCTTCTTCTGAGTAACAGCTACTGGCTTTTGTGGCTTCGTAGTGCCAGGTGGCGGTGGTAAAGTTACTTGAGCCGGGACACTTGAAACAGGGTTGTAGGAATAGCTTTTCCTGAGAGGCGATTGAGTGAGTGATAACAAAGGATTGAATAAAGGTAAGGATTTTTGGGATTAAGGCACCAATTGCCCCACGGTGGGTGCCAAATTGTTTTGGTTAAAAATCGGGCTAAGGATCAATGAACCAAATTCGTATGTGAGAATTGGTGCAAAAATGAACAGAATAACCAAAGTAACAATTATAGGTAATGAACACGAAGATTTATACGAGGAAAAGCCCTTGGTAACTAGTATCCCGCCGGCACAAAAACCTCGGGTAGTGAAAACTATCACTACCAATTATATTGAACTAAAAAAGATTACAAATGGTGGAACAATAGCTGATCGTGATTACAGGGTATTTTTGCTAAGAATTCTAAGTGTGCTTGAGTGTTGTGTATCGTGTTTTATCAGCTAAGGTTCAGTATATATATACAAGTAAGTTATAACGGCTAGTAACTACTTATGCTATAATCCTAGCCACGTTTGTTTACTTCTTCAACTTGAACGTTTTTGAAGCGTGGACGAGAAGGGAAGACTGAGTAAAACACTTTATCCGTAATAGTAGGAATTTTGGTGAGCACGTGTTATACCTGCAAAAAGTAGAGTAGAATATAACTGAAACTGACTGTTGAGGATCCTTGAACCACAAAGGATCCTTAGTCCCGCCGATTGTTGCTAATGATACTTGATTTCCGAGGATCAAAGATCCTAGTCCCAACATAACCCAGAACCAATTTTCAATTACAAACCTTAGGACTTTCAATCCGTTGATTTGGTTATTGTTTGTTACAATTGATTTGAGGTTATTGTTAATGAATCAAAAATGTTTATAAACATGATTCAATTACCTATGGTGGTCGCGGATTGAGGGTTAACGAACAAAAAACGGGCCGCGGATGTTCTTGAGATCAAACAGGGTCTTGACGGCTTTGTATTTAGCAATTGGGTTAGGGTTTAGTTTTGTGATGTTGAGAGGATGATGTGTGCAAGTCTAATTAAATTATAACTGTGTTTATGTAGTGTTTTAAGGGTCGCTTAAGCCGCGGTTCGTTTAGATCGTAATGGCTGTGAATTTTGATTCGTTTTCTATAATTAACCTGTAGGTAGGATCGTAATTTAGTTAATTATTGATTTGGCAAGACCAATTTTGATTATAACACCGAAAATTGAGGTCCAAGAAAGGGTTTGGGAGGGGTTGTCGGCCGAACGGAGAAGAAGGAGGAAAAAGCTTATTTTATTATTAAAATCATTGTATACAATTTGCGTATTGGTCCCTCATCTATGGTCAAGGTGCAAAAATGATAAATCGTTAGTTTAAGGGGGTTTATTGCACATTCTTGGTAGTTGATTAACGAAATTTTTTATTAACAATTTTAACCGACTATGGGTCGGGTCGGGTACAAAACATGAAACGGAAAACCCGAGATGTTACAGCATTCCCTACTTTTGAAAATTTCGTCCCGAAATTAGAGATTAAGCCATAACGAAGAGGTGCGGGTACTTGGCTTCCATTTGGTCTTCTCGTTCCCAAGTGAACTTGAGGCAACGCTTGGATTCCCAACAAACTTTGACAAGCGGAATGCGGCTATGCTTAGTTTCTTTGTCCATACGATCCATGATTTCAACAGGTTTCTCGATTGCGCGCATAGATTCATCAACTTGTACTTCGTCGAGGGGTATGTGGAGGTTCCCTCGGCTAAGCACTTCTTGAGATTGGAAACGTGAAAAGTCGGATGGACAATGGAGAGCTTTTCGGGAAGGTCGAAACAATAAGCAACTCGACCAACCCTTTCAACGATTTTAAATGGGCCAACAAAGCGAGGAGATAACTTGTTTCTTTTACCAAAACGAACTACTCCCTTCCAAGGAGATACTTTAAGGAGAACTCGATCACCAACATTAAACTCGAGTGGTTTACGGTGCTTATCGGCGTAGCTTTTTTGACGGCTATGAGCGGCAAGAAGATTTTGACGAATAAGAGCAATCCGGTCGGAAGTTTCTTGAACAAGATCGGGACTGGTGATTTGCGATTCACCAATCTCGTTCCAACAAATCGGGGAACGGCATTTTCGACCATAGAGTGCTTCAAAGGGTGCCATGCCAATACTAGTGTGAAAACTATTATTGTAGGAAAACTCTACAAGTGGTAAGTGAGTATCCCAATTTCCACCAAAGTGTAGTACACAAGAGTGAAGCATATCTTCGAGCGTTTGAATCGTTCGCTTGGATTGACCATCGGTTTGCGGGTGATAAGCGGTGCTTAGATCAATACGGGTGCCTAAGGCGGTTTGCAACGAATTCCAAAAATGAGAGGTAAATCGACCGTCACGATCGGAGATAATGGTCAACGGTGTTCCATGGCGACAAATGATGTTCTTGACATAGAGTTGCGCTAGTTGACTCACGGAAAACTTTTCTCGAATGGGAATGAAATGAGCTGACTTGGTCAATCGATCAATAATTACCAAAATACTATCATTGCGGCTTTGAGTAGTGGGGAGTTTGGTGATGAAATCCATAGCTATGTCCTCCCATTTCCAAACGGGGATCGGCGGTTGCTCGAGCAAACCAAACGGCTTTTGATGCTCGGCTTTGACCTTAGAACAAGTGAGGCATTTAGATACATATACCGCAATATCTTTCTTCAATTCCGGCGACCTAAACATGGGACGAAGATTGGCATACATCTTATCCGCCCGGGATGAATCGAGTATCGTGACTTATGAGCTTTATCGAGGATGAACATGCGAATATTGTCACGATCGTGAACCCATAAACGGTTCAAATAATAAAGAAAACCGTTACGTTTGGTTTCAAGTTGGAGTTCGATGCCACACGACATCTCGTTGTATAAACTTCCTTCGGTGACGGAGACGTGTTGAGCGTCGAAGATACGGTTTTGAAGGTCGGATTGCATGGTGACACAATTGAGCAAGACGGATTTAATGTGACTCTTACGACTAAGAGCATCGGCCACAACATTTGCTTTCCCGGGGTGGTAGCGAATCTCGCAATCGTAATCGCTTAACAATTCGGCCCATCGTCTTTGTCTCATGTTGAGATCCTTTTGGTCGAATATGTGTTCCAAATCTTATGATCGGTGAAGACCACACATTTCGTGCCATAAAGATATTGTCTCCATATTTTCAAGGTAAACACGACCGCACCAAGTTCGAGATCGTGCGTAGTGTAATTTTTCTCGTAAACCTTGAGTTGACGCGAATCGTAAGCAATGACCTTGTCTCGTTGCATAAGAACACAAGAGAGACCTTGGATAGAAGCGTCGCAAAACACAACAAAATCATCGTTGCCCTCGGGAAGAGCAAGGATAGGAGCATTGCAAAGCATTTTCTTTAGGGTTTGAAACGCTTTTTCTTGTTCGGGACCCCATTCATAAACTTTCCCCTTGTGGGTAAGTGCGTTAAGGGGTGAAGAAATCTTCGAAAAGTTGCGGATGAAACGACGGTAATATCCCGCTAAACCAAGTAATGAGCGAACCTCCGTTGGAGAAGACGGGGTTTTCCAATTTTTAACGGCCTCGATTTTAGCGGGGTCAACGTGAATACCCTTGTCGTTGACGATGTGGACCAAGAATTGAACTTGCTTGAGCCAAAATTCGCATTTGGAGAATTTAGCATAAAGTTGTTTTTTTCGCAACAAGTCAAGAATAGCGCGCAAATGATCTTTGTGCTCGTTTTCGGATTTAGAATATATCAAGATGTCGTCAATGAACACAATCAGGAACTTGTCGAGGTATGGTTTACAAACGCGATTCATAAGATCCATGAACACGGCGGGAGCATTAGTCAACCCAAAAGGCATTACTCGGAATTCAAAGTGCCCATAACAAGTACGGAAGGCGGTCTTGGGTATGTCATCCTCGTGAACACGAAGTTGGTGATAACTCGAACGGAGATCAATCTTGGAGAAACAAGCAGATCCTTGAAGTTGATCGAATAAGTCATCGATGCGCGGAAGGGGATAACGGTTGTTGATGGTAAGCTTATTGAGCTCTCGGTAATCGATACACATACGAAGAGTACCATTCTTCTTCTTGACAAACAAAACGGGTGCTCCCCATGGAGACGAACTCGGGCGAATGAAACCCTTGTCCGTGAGTTCTTGAATTTGGTTCGAGAGTTCTTGCATCTCAGAGGGTGCAAGACTGTACGGTTCTTTGGCTACGGGGTTTGCTCCGGGTACAAGATCAATACGGAACTCCACTTGACGTATGGGAGGGAGTCCAGAAACGTCTTCGGGAAATACTTCGGGGAAATCACGAACAATCGGGATGTCAGAAGTTGCTTTTCTTCATGGGCCTTTGTAGTGACATGGGCTAAGAAAGCGACATACTTCTTGCGCAAATAACGTTGGGCTTCAAGGCATTACATGAGGTTTAGCTTTGAGAATGGTCTTTCTCCAGCGACGTTTAGAATTACGCCACCTTCGATAGGGATACGAATAATCTTCTCGAAACATAGAATTTCTGCACGGTGAAAAGAGAGCCAATTCATACCAATGATGACGTCGAAGCTACCCATTTGCATTGGGATGAGATCAATGGAGAACTTTTGCCCATTAAGGGTGAGCGTGCAATTACGAACAATGGAGTAAATAACGAATGAACTACTGTTAGCTATCTCTACTGTGAATGACTTAGACAATTTACTACGGGGCACATCAAGTATGTACTCAAAATCAAAGGAAATGAAACTCCTATTGGCTCCCGAATGAAATAATACCGATGCATGATGCTTGTTAACTAGAAACGTACCGTTCACCACATCGTTCGAATTTCGGGCTTGATTAGCATTAATGGCGAAAGCTCGCCCTTGAGTTCTTTGAGGTGCTTTGGTTTGGGAAGTTGAAGCTTGAGGGGTTGGAGCTTGGTAGGCTTGCATGAGCATGGGTTGAGTTTGAGGGTTTGGAGGAGGCATGAGTTGGGGTAATTGAGGTTGGTAAGTTTGAACTTGGTAGGCTTGGGAGGTGTAGTAGGGTGGGTTGTGGGGCAACAAAGGCTTGATGGGCTTGAGCGAGTCGAGGACACACGTTGCGGAGGTGGTTTGGATCACCGCAGTTATAGCAAGCCCTAACAGTGTTAATGATTGGAGCACAAGGGATGGCACGGTTAGGTTGGTTTGACGGTGCGAACCGCGGTGGAGCTACTTGCACACGGGGTGCTTCTCGGCAGTATTGGGTAAAGTGGCCGAATCGGTGTCAATTGGTGCACACTCGGCAAGTGGATTGGGTCGGATGGTGACGTTGACAAGTGTTGCAATACGGGTGTGGGCCGGTGTATGGTTTCTTGGTTGGAGGGGCTTGTTGGGCTTGTGGTTGGGCTATAACAATTTTATGAATTGGGCTTTCGTTTGTTATTGCGGTAATGAGAAGAGTTGTGGTTGTGGTTGTGTTTGGAGGATTCGGGCTTGGAGGATGTGGGCTTGGACTCTTTAGCGGGCTCGGATGCGGGCTTATCATTGGGCTTCTTGGAACTTTTCTGCGTCAAGGTCCTGGCCTTGATGTGGTTTTCAGTGAGGGTACCAGCTAGGGTGATGGCATCATGAAGTTCCTTCGGGTCACGACTAAGGACGGAAATTTGGACTTGCATCAACAAACCCGAGATGTACTTATCAATGGCACGCTCCAAAGGAGTAACCATATGCGGGATAAGGACGCTCAATTCGTGGAATCGATTGTTGTAAGCGGTATTATAACCTCCCTCTTGCTTCAAATCCCAGAATTCTTCTTCCAACTTTCGGAGTTCATATTTCGGGCAGAATTGGTCTAACATGAGCTTTTTGAGGTCATCCCATGGTAAGGCCATGGCAACCTTAGCCCCAATGTCTTTCTTTTTGCTAGTCCCTCAAGTAAGGGCATTCAATTTGAAAACACTTGATGCATACATGGTCTTCTTGTCATCCGGACATGCACAATGGAAGAACACGCTCTCTATGTGCTCGAACCATTGAAGAAGGGTTGTAGCACCCTCGGTCCCAAAGTAATTGGTCGGGTTAGGGTTGGTGAATTGCTTGATAGTGAAAACATTAGAGTTTGCAGGAACATTAGCGGCATTCACGGCTTGGAGTTGAGAGATGACCATTGGGAGGGCTTCCACGATTCCCTTCGTAATGCGAGATGACATGCGACGGCCAGAGTTGCTAGCGCGGCGGGTATAGTTGATGAGACGGGAAGACATACTACAAGGATCAAATGTGTAAAATTTATGAGACTTAGGTAAATGTTGTAAATGTATGAGTTTGTATAAGTTGATACTTGTGAATTCTATTTAACAATTTGAGGTTGAGTTTCTGTAAATCGATACTTGTGAATTCTATTTAACAATTTGAGGTTGAGTTTGCGGTTGAGGTTGAGAATGGAGTCATTTATGAGACGTCATTTTATAAGTGTTGACGTAATGAGGAATGATAAATAAAATAAATACATAAATAAATAGTCATAACATAACTTAAATTTGAAACATGGGGTTTTATTTGTTGGTTAGGATTTCATGAACCACCATGCTTCCTTCCAACGAAATGAAAATATCAAAAACCAAATAAAAGTAGTTGAAATATTCATGTAATAACTTCACAAAATCGATGAAAATTGAGTTTTGAGGGTGTTGAGATAGATGGTTGAGGTACTTTGGGAACCACCCCGTATTTGCGTACTTCACCCAACTATTCAACTAAAACACAATACGGAAAACCAAGTTTAGCCACGTATCACCGTGAATTCGGTTATAAATTAAGGATGTGATCGTCACATGACCACGATTGATACAATAAGGGTAGTAGATTCGTGAACGTTTGATGTGATACGCTTTGGTCTAACAAGTTTCACAGTCACACCTCACCCTCCAGGAAGGCAACCAGGTCTCACGGCTGATTGAGATGTATGCGCATTGCACTTCCTTAGGCTCGCAAGCCTTGGTGTCAAGGGATCGGTGTACAGGTGTGTCCCCCTTACAGTTACTACGTATATGTTACACGAATCATCCTCAAGTAGAGGGGAGGTAAAAGGTGGGAATTCTTAAGGAATTTCCCGATTTAAAAATCGTCCTAAAATATTGAAAATGGTTTTGAGGCATAGCCTCGGAATAAGTGTGTGCTTTCATGTATAATTGTATATGATAAACAATTTAAATAAATTAAGCTATGTACAAAAATTTAAACAAATAGGGTGAACGTATAGGAACACGTATAGGGACCCGAAACATGCTACTAGGTCGTTACGTCTAACCACCTATCTTATAGCCTTCAGCTCTGATACCAATCTTTCACAACCCAACCGACGACGGAATATGCCGGGTCGCGACATAATTGTATCATAGCTCAAAAGACATTAAAGTAAATACATGTGTCAATATCTAAATTATTCATTTCATATTATTCAAGTACGCAAAAGCACAAACATTGTCTTAAAGAAATAAACATAACAATTAAATAAAAAGAAATAAATAGTCTTTAATTCATCATGCATCCTAAGGTCCAACTACTCGTTAATCCCTTGATTCTTCATCCAATATAGCTACCTGCGCCATGCGGGAAAATACATAGTTTGTCAACATAAAGTTGAGCAAGTAATCACGGTTTTTGAATACATATAATATAAAAATGACAATTCTTGCGATAATATGAAATACTAAAACTAGCATAACAACAATATAACAATAATATAAAAGTTGTCTTTTCACTCGAATCCCATGGATAACGAGCTACTCCGACGGCGTATGATCATACTAATGAGGATGAGGATGAGATACCAACCACCAAAACATAAAGTAAACACATAGTCACATTTACATATATAACTAATTGAGCAAAATCATATAACGCAAATAGTGGAATTGTAGTGAAAAAAATGATTTAAAACGCCCCCAAAATGTAAAACGGTAAAAAGGGGGATGTGAATTACTTACCTTATAGGTGGATTAATGAGGATGAGATAATAATAAAAAAATAAGGATGGCACGTTCAAGCCTTCGAGATACGTCAACAAGGATGCCCTAATTGTTTAACGATAGTATTAATAAATGAGGAAAAGAGCCAATAACGATTTGAGATTCGATGAGATATTATTAGTCATTATTGCGATTTAATCGGTCTGATAAATGGGTGTCGTTTAGGGTTTAGATGCCCTATTTATTGTTATTATACTTAAAATTATTATTATTAAGAATATTATTACTATTATTATTATTATCATTATTATTATTATTATTAAAATTATTATTATTATTAGTATTTGTGTTAATACTATTATTTGATAAGCGATATATATTTTATCCATATATATGTGTGTGTGTGTGTGTGTTTAAATGGAACCTTAATTAAAACAAATTCATATATATATATATATACATGTAAAACATGGGAGAATTTATCCGGACCATTGAACTAAATCGGTTTAGTACTATAAATAAATAAATAAAGAATTAAAATAATATTTGTTTTGTAGTATTATATGTACCAGCCATCAGGCTGGTGCTTCAGTTTGTGTTTAATACCAGTTTCAAAACTATATACCGAGAACCAACTTTCAATTACAAACCCTAGGACTTTCAATCCGTTGATTTGGTTATTGTTTGTTTCAATTGATTTGGGGTTATTGTTAATGGATCAAAAACGTTTTATAAACATGATTCAATTACCTATGGTGGTCACGGATTGAGGGTTAACGAGCAACAAACAGGCCGTGGCTGTTCTTGAGATCAAACAGGGTCTTGACGGCTTTGTATTTAGCAATTGGGTTAGCGTTTAGTTTCGTGATGTTGAGAGGATGATGTGTGCAAGTCTAATTGAATTATAATCGTGTTTATATAGTGTTTTAAGGGTCGGTTAAGCTGCGGTTCGTTTAGATCGTAATGGCTATGAATTTTGATTCGTTTTCTATAATTAACCTGTCGGTAGGATCGTAATTTAGTTAATTATTGATTTAGCAAGATCAATTTTGATTATGACACCGAAAATTGAGGTCCAAGAAAGGGTTTGGGAGGGGTTGTCGGCCGAACGGAGAAGAAGGAGGAAAAAGCTTATTTTATTATTAAAACCTTTGTATACAATTTGCGTATTGGTCCCTCATCTATGGTCAAGGTGCAAAAATGATAAATCATTAGTTTAAGAGGGTTTATTGCACATTCTTGGTAGTTGATGAACGAAATCTTTTATTAATAATTTTAACCGACTATGGGTCGGGTCGGGTACAAAACATGAAACGGAAAACCCGAGATGTTACAATTGTGGAGCCGAAAAGCGATTGGAAACTAAGTCTGATGGAGTTCTTTACTTCATGGGACGCATATGGGTTCCAAATTCTGAAGACCTTCGAAATCTTATCCTTGACGAAGCCCACAAAACTCGATACTCGATCCATCCGGGAGCTGATAAAATGTACCACGATCTTAGAGAATTATATTGGTGGCCTAGTATGAAGAAGGACATAGCCTTATATGTTGGGAAGTGTCTCACTTGCTCAAAAGTTAAAACCGAACATTGAAAGCCCTCGGGTTTGCTTCAACAACTCGAGATTCCTCTATGGAACTGGGACCAAATTTCCATGGATTTCATCACTAAACTACCAAGAACCACTCGTAAACATGATTCTATTTGGGTTATAATCGATCGTCTCTCAAAATCAGCTCATTTCATCCCTGTTAGTGAATCCTACAAGATGGAGAGGTTGTCTCAAATTTACATCAATGAAATCGTGACACGTCATGGTGTTCCCTTATCCATAATTTCCGACCGTGATAGCCGTTTTACCTTCAACTTTTGGCAATCCCTTCAAAAATATTTGGGGACTCATGTGGATCTTAGTACAGCTTATCATCCCCAAACAGATGGTCAAACCAAGAGAACCATCCAAACCTTGGAAGACATGCTCCGTTCTTGCATAATTGAGTTTGGAGGAAATTGGGATGATCACTTACCTCTCATTGAATTTTCCTATAACAACAGCTACCATACTAGCATCAAATGTGCTCCTTTTGAGGCTTTGTATGGTAGGAAATGCCGAACACCCGTATGTTGGACCGAGATTTGTGACTCGCAAGTTATTGGTCCTGAAATCATCCAAGAAACCTCCGACAAGATTGCCATAATTCAAGAAAGACTTAAGGCCACTCGTGACCGACAAAAGAGTTATGCCGACAATCGAAGGAAACCACTTGAGTTTCAAGTTGGCGACCAAGTCTTACTCAAAGTTTCCCCCTGGAAAGGTGTTGTCCGATTTGGGAAAAAGGGAAAACTCGCTACTAGGTATGTTGGACCAGTGGCATACAAACTCAAACTACCTCAGGAATTGCTTGGTATTCATGACACTTTCCATGTTTCTAACCTCAGGAAATGCTTAGTCGATGACACTCAACCCATTCCCTTTGATGATATTCGCATTGATGATAACTTCAATTTGTTGAGGAACCTATCGAAATTGTGGATCGTGATGTCAAGAAACTCAAGCGAAGTCGAATCCGTCTAGCGAAAGTGAAGTGGAACTACAAACAAGGACCCAAGTTTAATTGGGAACTTGAAGATCAAATGAAACAGAAATACCCTCATCTTTTTCAATCCAAAGCAGTTTCCACTATTTAATTTCGGGACGAAATTCCCTTAAGTGGGGGAGACTGTAACATCTATGGATTTTTGTTTTTGCAAAAACGCTAGTCTATTATGCTCATATTTAATAAAGTTCTCGTATTAATTTCATCGTCTACATTTATTAGTGTTGAATTGTGTGCCATTTATTGAATAACATTATCCTTATATGCGTAATTATATGATCCTATGATCATATAATCATAATCGTGCTTAATAGTTAGTATGACAGGTTGAACCAAAATGCCTAGATTAATATTTTATAACATATAACAAAATATCTTGTTATTATTATTTTTATCCTAAGTATTTAAATTAATCATATGATTTAAAAAATGGAACATTCTAGAACCTTCTATCTTAACCTTGTTACTCAAGTTAGTTTATCTAGTTTTTTTTTTATTTGAAAAAATAAAGTAAAATAAAAAATAAAAAAAAAGGTGGGTGCATACACATATCTATTTTTTTTATTTATTATTATTATCATTATCATTATTATAATTAGTTTATCTCTTAAGTTTTAAACAAGTTTTACCTCTATCACAATTGTATTCAAACCTCTACTTTTGGCTTATAAATAGAGCCTCTTATTCTCATAATTTTTCACACCAAATCTCATTCTCTCTAGCATAAACAAGTAAGTCTTTATAATTAATTTGCTTTTCATTGTTATTCTTTATACACTTTTGCTTCATATTATGGATTTCTTCTTGTTTGTTCCTATGTTCTTGAGTTTCTTTTGAATCTTTATAATTGTTCATACACTCTCACCATGATCATCATAAATTATTAATAAAACCCTTACTTTTTGCTCTAAAAGATTATGATGATCATGTTATTCCAAGGGATCACAATTATTTTCTCAAAATCTTGGATCAAAGTATAATTTTTCCATGAACAACTACGAATATTCTTATGATCTTCAAAAACTCATAAAGTTATCATAACTAAAAAATTATATTTACATAATTGGTCCTTTTACTTTCATAAATGTCAATAAATATCCTAAACTATAATATTTACACTTTAAACCCTATACTTTCATAAATGTAAATAAACATCCTAAATTATAATATTTACACTTTAAACCCTATACTTTCATACATGTCGATAAACATCCTAAACTATAATATATACACTCTGAACCCTATACTTTCTTAAATGTCAATAAACACCCAAACTGTATGATATTACACTTTTAACCTCGTACTTTATTATTTATCAAGACCATTCTAAAACATTTTGAGTTAGTATACAAATAGAGTATAAACCGGGTATGTATGTATCTGACAAGCAAACGGTTCTGTCGAAGGCAAGAGTGGCGTACATAATCCCATTGGACCCGTGACTCTTACCTGGGAATCAACTTGCTAGAGGTCATGCTCTTGGTTTAGAACATTCTAGTATACGACACTCTAACTAATTTAAAAATCAAACTTAATCTAGGGCATCCCGTAACCAGTTCAACAAACTCTTGCTCGTGTTCGTGTTTATCCATCAAGCAAGGTGAGTTCATAGCCCATTTTACATGATTTTAAACGTTTTATACTTCGGGGTGGAAACATGCAACTTATTTATTCTACGTTATATATATGCTATTTGATTCAAGCTTTATTTCATTATATTCGTTATGTGTAATCATTACAAGTGTATACTTAATCGCATGTACAACATTAACTTGTTAAGCCCGTGGTAGTATGATGATAGATCTATTGGCCCGACCCGCCCACTCAGGCCTCGGGTAGAGGCCTGTGTGTTAAGAATCCGACGATTGTTAAACATTAAACATAATAGTCTAATCGTGGATTAGACGACTCGCTAAACGTGTCAGAGGTTTGGTTGTAATCACAAAAGTATGCAAGTAACTTAACACATATGGAATGTTTTCAACATAAAACTTATTTTTAAAACCTATGTTCTCACCAACTATTTTTAGTTAACACTCTCGCATGTTTTTCAGGTGATGGAAATTAAGTTATGAAGATTCTTGAAGTTTCATATAGGGCATGAGTCACACTTAGAAGTTGAATGAATAAAGTGCTATGTTTTCTATTTGGATTATATTTGGTTTGAATAATTTGTTGGTTTATTTTAATATGAGTTTTTACATTTAGTGGGGATTGCGAAGCCACATGTTGGGAGGGAAGTTGTCGCGGTGGGAAGGGTGGAGGTAGATGTAGCTCTCCTTGAGCGTGTCTTCACTCTTCCTATTACGACTGTTAAAAACATTCCTCATAGTTATCGTATGGCTTTTTCCCAAGCCTTAGTGGGTGCTCTGGGTAAGGTGGCGGCTATGCCAGAGTCTGTTGAGGCGTGGGTGAAACTGTTGTTGTTACCACGTTGCACCTTACGAGTTTTCATACCTTCTAATCGTCAGCAACGCAGGTCTGGCAATAGAAAGTCTGAGCAATGCCGAATTATTCAACGGTCGCTATCCGCTTGGGGTGACCGTGACGGTTTCTTTGAGCTCCTTATATCGCTTTTTAACCAACCCCTAGGAGATGCCCCGGGTGGTGATGCGTTTGTACCCGAGTCTGACAACGCCGGGTTGGGCGTCAATGTTAAACAATGTTTGCGAAAAGTTGCGGACGGGCATTTCACTGCTGCGGTCAAGGTATTATGCTCTTTAGGGATTGCACCTTTCGGTAAGGATACTTTGAACGCTTTGTTGTCTAAGCATCCCATCATGGCACCTCCGATTATGCCTGCTTCCTTGCTTTCTGAGTCTCCCCTTGTCGTGGACGTTGATAGTGTGCTTGGGTGCATTAAGTCTTTCCCTAAAGGGACTTCGTGTGGGCCGGACGGTTTGCGAGCCCAACACATTTTAGATGCGTTGTGCGGAGAGGGGTCTCCGATTGCGGATGGTTTGCTCAAGGCTATCTCTGCGGTGGTTAATTTATTTTTGGGGGGAAGGTGTCCTAAGGTGTTGGCAGAGTTTGTTGCGTCTGCCCCACTTACGCCGTTGCTTAAACCGGACAATGGGATTAGACCTATTGCCGTTGGGGCCATTTGGAGGCGGTTGGTCTCTAAGGTGGCTATGAGGGGTGTCGGGAAGGAGATGGTTAAATACCTCGGTGACTTTCAATTTGGGGTGGGAGTCCCCAGTGGGGCAGAGGCCGTGCTTCATAGCGCGAACAGGTTTCTAAATCAGTTTCATTCGGATGGGTCATTGGCTATGCTTACTGTTTATTTCTCCAATGCCTTCAACTTAGTAGATAGGACGACCCTTCTACATGAGGTTCGGAGTCGATGTCCTTCCATTTCTCTGTGGGTGGATTTTATATAGGCAGTCGGCTAGGTTATATTTGAGTGATACATTCATTAAATCCACCACTGGGGTTCAACAGGGGGACCCTCTTGGGCCTCTCCTTTTTGCCTTAGCTTTGCACCCACTTGTTCACCAAATCAGAGATCGGTGCAAGCTTCTCTTTCATGCTTGGTACTTGGATGATGGCACGATTATCGGGGATACTAGAGAGGTAGCCAAAGCATTAGATATTATCCGGTCTGAGGGGCCTCGTTTGGGTCTTGAATTAAACGTTAAGAAAACAGAGTTATTTTGGCCAACATGCAATGGGGTGAAGGCACAGGAGGGGTTGTTCCCTTGCGGGATTGGAAGGCCGGTGCTTGGCGTGAAACTCCTTGGTGGTGCTGTAAGCCAGGATGCGGGGTTTATCAGCAGTTTGGCTATGAAAAGGGCATCTAGCGCTGTGGAACTGATGAGTTGTCTCCCAAGACTTTGGGATCCTCAATGCGAGCTTCTTTTGCTTCGCTCATGTATGGGAGTCGCCAAGCTTTTATTCGGTTTGAGAACATGCCAACCTATGTATGTGGGGGAAGCTGTTTCTATATTTGACAATGGTCTTCGAAGACGATTGAGGACATCGTGGTTTGTGGAGGTCCGTTATTTGGGGATCTCCAATGGAGGTTGGCATCACTTCCGATCCGTTATGGGGGGTTGGGTCTCTGTTCGGCCGAGGATGTATCTACATATGCTTTTGTGGCTTCGAGAGCACAGTCGTGGTGTTTGCAAGACCATATTCTTCGGGGTTGTGATATTTATGGGTTGGACTCTGATTATGGGAGTGCGATGGATCGTTTACGTACTTCACTTCCAGATTTTGATCTTAGCGGGTTCTCTAATAAGGACACCGCCCCCCCCCCCTAAAGCCCAACATGTTGTGGCGAGTGCCTTATTTAGTGGAATCGTCAAGAGTTTAGAAGTGAAGTTTGATCTATCCCCTCGCCAAAAGGCGGTGTTTGAATGCCTTCGGGCTCCTCGGGCTCAGGATTTTCTAACGGCCATCCCCATTGAAGGATTAGGCCAACGTATGTCGGGTTTGGAGTATCGGGCTATCCTTAAGTACCGGTTAATGATCCCTATGTTCCCGACGGATGAACCTTGCCCAATTTGTCGCAAGGTCTGTTTGGATTCTTTTGGTGACCATGCGGTGCATTGCAAAGAATTGTCTGGCTTTAAATACAGACATGATCTGGTTAGGGATGTTCTGTGTGATGTTCTTAAACGGGCAGGGATTTCTGCTAAAAAGGAGGCCCCTGTTAACTTTCTCACGGATCCTATTGAAGGGAGGTCTACTTTACGACCAGCTGATATTCTTGTGTTCGGGTGGGCAGGGGGGAAACACGCCTGCGTGGATCTTACAGGAGTGTCTCCTCTTGTTGGGCTCAGGGACCGTGGGTTTGTTGTGGGTCAGGCTGCGTTGAAGGCTGAATCGGGCAAAGTTGTTAAACACGAGAAAGCTTGTTTAGATAATCAACATGTCTTTCTACCATTTGCCTTTGATACATTTGGTTTTCTGGCTCCAGAGGCTGTGAAATTTTTGAGTAGGGTTCAGCACGTCGTACACGGAACCTCTTCAGCTTCTAGGTCCCAAAGCTTAGTTTTTAGCAGGATTGGCTTTGCTGTTCAAAAGGGGGTTGCGGCGCAGCTTGTTGCCCGTTTGCCTGCCACTTTATTGTAATCGTTTTATAGTAAATTATATAAAACTTCGATTGTGATACCATGTGTATGATTTCAATCTATGCACGCCCCAACGTTTCCGCCTGCGGCCGGGGGGTGTGACATGGATGCTTATAGTGAATCTTTCCTAGATGTTTATTTTCTGATTTTCTTGCTTTCCAGAATAATGTTAGTGAAGTTTGTTTGTTTTCCGCTAATATTATTTTTTAAAGTTTATAAAGTTTATGTTTTAAAGTTTTAAATTTTCTTCGTAAACATTCTACTATGTAAAGTCTCTTTGTAAGTTTATGTACTTCAATACTTTGTTTGCATATGAATACAAATAGCAATTAAAAATTATGTTGTTGTCTCAAAATATAGATTAAAAAATAATTTGTTATTTGAAATTATATATGTGTTTACTTGACGATTTCTATATTTCCTCCCGTGTCATGCATAATTCAGTAACCTAGTTTGAACTATAGGAAAACACAAAACATTTGGAACTGGTATTTAGATATGAGAGTGTATGTAATTTTTTTATGAGTTTGGGAAGGGTGTAGTAGTAGGTGATGCCCACTCAAATATCCAAACTTGTTTGCCTACATCAAAACCGACTATATTAATGTATTATATTAATTTGAAAAATATTTTAAGTCGGTTTCTAAGTTGAGTTTAAAATTGAGCTTTGAGTAATGGTCATATCTGCACACATGGGACATTTGTTCAAATAAAACCATAAATGAATATGCTCTACACCAACAGGACGCATAACAAGTACTTGACGGGTACAAGATGCGATTATAAACTGATTTATAGAATATATTAATTTGCATGGTACACCTAAAAGGTACATGTTAGTGTATGATATAATCTGATTTATAGAATATATTAATTTGCATGATACACCTAAAAGGTACATGTTAGTGTATGAGAAGTGTTTTCACACGAAGCATAACTTTTTTAGTTTCAACTTTGGTTTCGACAGAAACCAATTTGTTCCTTCTAGCTTGGCTCATCTCTCATGATAATCCAAACATGGTCGTAAATACACGATGCTTGCTTCTCTTCCTCATACCCCTCATGTGCACGACTCATCAATGACCAACCACTTCATCTTCGTCCCAATAGTTAAATGAAGATTGAGTTGAATGATATCACACATCTTCTTATCATATGCCAATGAGAAAGTAGGGTGTTCGTTGTTCTTACCACACTGAATTAAGGAATTTTGCTTATATGAAATACATGTGGACATGTTTCCAAAATCATTGCTTTTTTAGGCGTTCTCAGGAATTGTGTCTTTCGATCTGTGAAACCATGCCATTGTTAGATATTCTACAAATCATTAAACCTAACACTAGCGTGCATACATTCGAAGTTATATATCACCAATATAACTTATGTAGCCGGTTTATCTAAACTAGCCGTAAATGAGTTGTCAAGTTATAATCAAATTATAAATTAGCTAAATGTGTTTGTAGATGCGTTGACGTATGGTAAAAAAAGTGTAAATGGGTTAACATGTGGTAAAAGGAGTTGCCAAGCTGAGTTTACAAATTATATAGATATTTCTATTTCTAAAATTTATACGAGTTACAGGTCGACCAGTTTATTTAGATCTTACGACCCAACAAAGACATGATCTGTTACCAAACAAGTCAAACAGATCAATTTTAGACAAACCCGGCTAAACTTAACCCGAAATATAATTATTAATTCATGATGTGTTTATAAAATTATAATATACATTCAAACCCATAACAAAATAATCTCTCTAAGCTTATATGAGATTCACTATGTATAGACACTTTTCTTGTGTGAAAAAAAGTTTGTGCATTTCATGAAGACCAGACCATATCTTTGGATTCATATTTGATTCATTGTATCTCTGTTAATACCAAAGATTAGTTTTTACCCATGTGGTGGCCACGTGGGTGATGGGTAGGAAATCATATTTGATCCATTGTCTCTCTCATTGTTTCTTCTTTTTATACGTGTGTGAGCTGAAGTGTTCGTAAACTAAATAAAATTGCTTCGCTAAAAGTTTAGATTGGATCGAGTTTCAATGAGCTCTAGCCCGAGCTTAAGCTTACGTTGAAGCTTGTTTAACAATCTAACTTAAGTTCGAGCTATGTACACCGGCCTTGACTATACTTATAAACCTAAACGGGCAATCACTTATACAAATATAATAGTTTTACTTTATATAAGGTATATATTACTAGATTTTATCCCCCGTATTACGGGGGTGGTTTTACATTATTCGTTTTAATATTGATATATGTATATTTGGATTTTAATTTTATTTATTGTAAAAAAGTTAATAATTAATATACTTGAGGTTTGATGATGAAATGGTTTCACAAATAAATGATATGTTATAATCTGGTTTAAAAGCTATCTGGGTTTGATGATACTCATTACCCATTTATTTTCTTTATTATAAAATTGTTTCTTAATTATAAATAATATCTTTTTTTAAATAAAATAGGATATTAATTTTTAGTATATCCCTATTTTATAGGATTTTCATATCAAATATTTGATAAGATTAATTTTTAATATAATGAGATGTCATAGCCCGTTTAAGAGCTATATGAGTTTGGTGAGACCTTTACCCGTTAATTCTAGTCAAATGCGTGAGAAGCTTTCATTTACAAGTAAAGCAATCTGATGGCTTGAAAAAATAGTTGTTTTACATTTTTCGTTTTTTAATATTTACGTTTTGGATTTTAATTTTCTTTATTATAAGAAAAGTTGATAATATACTTAGGGTTTGATGATGAAAGGGTTTCATAAAAAAATGATATGTTATAACCCGTTTAAAAGATATCTGGATTTTCTGACCCATGACCCGCTTATGTTTTTTACTATAAAATTGTTTGTTGATTATAAATAACATCTTTTTATTTTTAAATTGGATATTAATTTTTAATATATCCCTATATTTATAGGATTTTCCTATCAAATAATTGGTAAGATTAATTTTTAATTTAACGAGATGCTATAACCCGTTTAAAAGCTATCTGGTTTTGGTAAGATCCAAACCCATGAATTTGGGTTAAATCAATGAGAGACCTCCATTTAAAAATTAAGCAATCTAGTGGCTTCCATAAAAGGGGGGAGCGACTACATCGCGACACCTAGGATTTTAGGGTTTTCAATTATATATCTTATTATATATAAATAAATATTATTATATATAATTATGATAGCATAACTTAACCTAAATGTGTTTATACCTCTGGTTCTAACCTATGATCATAATTCATAAACCTTAACGTGTCTCAGTAAAGCTTCTATCATTGTTTCAAAATCAAAATATATTATGAAATATGAATCATGTAAAAAGCTAGTGTAATTTTCTTTTTATTTTTCTTCTATATTATCATTAAATATAATATAAAACCTAAGTTTAGTAACAACATGTATACATTGACCTTGGCCTCCATGTGAGAACCATCTCTATGTTCTTATTCATAACTATGTTCCTTCTCTCTCATAATTTGATAATGTTGCTCGTCTTTTAATCTAAGACATAATAAAGTTATTTTTGTTTATAGTTAGCAAAGCTTTCACCCTTTAAACAGCTTAAAAAATATTTTTGTTGTATGTTTTTCTTTGGAAAAGCCATGTACATACGTCTTACGAATAATTTGTAAATGATCATCAACCGCGTGCCTTTTGTCTTTAAGTTTTAGCTTAGCTAACAAGGTGTTAGATATATGTTGACATGTTGTGACAACGTATCAACCAAGGTCTGGTGCGTACGTGCACTTAATTGGAACGTTATGGTATACATATATGTGGTTAAAAATATTTTATTTGTTTGTAAAGTTTAAAAATGTAATGTAATACAACAATATTTGAATTTTAGAAATATTATGTACTTGACCGTCATAGTCATGATCAAACATGGGCATACGTGGCCTATGAGGTCCGCTTAATGCCTATCATGACTTATAATGACCATAATGCACACATGGAGAAGTCTTTACAATCCACAACACATACAAGGTTGCCACTAAAACATATGAAATATCTGTCTCGAGTGTTACAAGTTTCGGGTTTTCAAGTTCGGTTGTCATACTAAAATCAATCAATCCACCCTTGCATATTTTGGTTTGTTTCATTATTTGTCCGTTTCCCTGTTCTTTTCAGTGATTGTCTCAGCATGCAACCAAGTCGAAGCAAACAACGTGGGTCGTGGTATACAAGCGACATATGACATTATTTTGTGTGCTGTGTAAGTTACTATGGTATCGTTAACGGACACGTGGGTGACTACATGGCCCGTCGCATGAAGGTTATATGGGCTCATTGAAGTAGGCCCACTTTACCCATTCAATGAACTTAAATCCTTGTTTCTAGTTTTCTAATTTCGTGAATCAGTATATAAATTGAAATTTCATTTTTTGAGTGTTGAAACGGTATTTTACTATTTAATAAATGTTAATCGATATCATATATAACACACTTTTCGTTTTTCTCAAATATATGTTTTGTGACATTGTATTTACTAAAGGTTGATTACGTTTTTTTTTTAAACCACAACTCGCACAGTCGCGTCTGATTTTACTATTAAATTACTTTATTGTTTTACTCTCAGGGTACTTGAACCCTCTTTATTCATAATACAACACATTTTTTGTGTAATTTATGGTAACTGGTTTAAAACAACTTTATTTCTAGTAAAATAAAGCAAGTGGTTACATCCTTGAAAGAACTTGCAATAACTATAAAGATAATTAACTAATAGAAAGGGAAAATTCCTAAAATAGGCATGTATGAAAACAAATTTCTAGTTTTAGGTATCATTTGCAAAAAAAATCCAGAATTTGGTATTATAAACTAGTCATTACGAGTAGTTTGTAGAGCTAATTAAAACTTCACGTGCGTCCTTAAACTAACCTAACGAGCACGCTCACTAATCATTTACTCGTCACAACTAAATAAGTTTCATGCCTCGTAATCAACACCCATGAGTAATTCATAAGTCTTTTAGTTGTAACGACTAGTTTACCTGGTTTACATACCCTACATGAGTAGTTTATTAGTAGTTAACTAATAAAACTTCAAACCATCAAAACCCGAATCGAGAACCAAAACGTTTAAATCTCAAACTAGTCGACTTTCTTGGAATCAAGCGATGGTTTCACTACATTATCAAAGATTGCCCAAAAGGCAGAAAAGACTAATTGGAGCCCTTATATCAAATTCAAAGTTTTGCTAAATGGTTCCGTGAGGGTAAGTAGGTATTTCTTTTGATAACACCACATTATCTTAACATTTCAAGATTCCTTCTTTCCATTCCTTGATTTGGTTTGCTGACAAATCAATCAACGCCATGAAAAACTAATGGGTAGCTTTCACGATCAAAACGTACATTTTTAGGTAAACTCTCTATCTACTTATATTCAAAGGTTCTTTAATTATTTTTCTCATTATCACTTGACGTTACGCAAAAACATCTGAATAAAGCTTTTAATAAAATATTCTTATCTCAATCTATACTTTATTCTATTCTTATATTATTATTTATCTATCATTTGACAACAATTCTCTCCAAAAATATAAACAACTTTGTTTAGAAATAATATCCACGTGGAATCTTTGAACTTAGAACATACTTTTACCAACAATCATAGTTTTATTTAGAGGTGAGCAACTTAATCGCTATAACCGTTAAAACCGAACCATAACTGACAAATCGAACCGATTTTAATCGATAACCGATACCGGTGGGTCGGTTTAATGAAATTGTAAAAACCGTCAAATACAGGTCGGTTTTGTTTAAAGATAATTCCAAAACCGCTATAACCGAACCGACCCATTTATTTAACCAACAATATGTTTGGGATTAACTTCCACCCAACATGTTGGATTATATAATTTTGATGTTTTCGGTTTTATGTTTGTTATCAAATTAAGTTGAATTTCATTATTGAATTATATAATATCATTCTTTATTTTGAATATTTAGTATTAATATTATGGATTATATACTTTGTTAGATTATGTCACGTCGTTTTTTGTAATAATTGGTACCAAACTTTTAGGCCAAATTACATTGTTTTGGTTATGGTTAACTGACCCATAACCGACTCACTATAACCTACAAAACCGATTAACCAAAACCGTCATAATGGGTTGGCTATGGTTATAGTTATCCATTCACCGACATATTGGTTATGGTTATGGGTTTGGCTCAAAACCGCCCCAAACCAACCCATGCGTACCCCTAGTTTTATTGATGATTTCATATGGACCGCGATTCACGTCTTTCATTTTTACAGAACCGTTGTCAAACATTCACATCACAGACAAAACACTTATTCTTCTTGTCCGTATAGCCTCTCCTTACCACGAAGAATATACAAAAATGAAGAATAAGAATAACATGAATTAATCCAATATATATTAGATGGTTAACCGTGTTAACTGAACTTAATTTTTAACAGCCCAATTATATGAATAGTTTATAACCAAAACCAACCTATAGGTTATGAAATCTAGAAACCCAAAAGGTTAATTTTGTGTTCGCTTTAACCAATAACTTAATCGAACCTACCCATACATCAACACATAAATTCTAAATTCGGATTACATAAATTAATATACATACATGTTTCCAGATTTTGTAACACATGCAATGAACCATCGCTCATTGGCATAAAGCTAAAGCTCCACTTTCCAATTAAAATTGAACAACTGATAAAAACACAAATATTTTGACCTCTAAAAGATGTTAAAATCTGACCTACACTTTAGTTATATAATAATTATTAAAAAGTCATGCCTCTTATCTATCTGTCCTCGTTCACTTAAAAAGAGTTTCGCCATTATATAAACTAGAGGTTGTAATCGGTGTGTTACGCCTGTCACATAGTTTAAACATACATAAAACATAGTATGTTATGATAACTTTATCAACACACCATCTTATCGTTTTTATTGTTTGATTTACTATAAAATCTATAAATACAAAATCTATATCTATTTTAAAAAAACATGAAAAAAAACCCCGGCTAAAAGCAGGCTCAAACTCGGGACTTGCAAGTTGCAATAATACAACAATACTACCACAACAGCTTCCATTTTTGTTACTTTAATTTTATTACTTTCAAATCAATAAATACTAAACAGATTTCGAAATATTAACAGAGGAAAAAAAAACTTTGTGGCTGTCACATGACAATGACTAATTGGACCCCACTAAAACTACTGTAGCATTAGGTTTCTTTTTATATATATCTTTATATATAGTATAATGTGTACATTATATAAATGCGAACCGGCTGGCAAAATACCAGACATATAAAAAAAAACTTACAAGAGAATTAGAGGATTTTTAGCCATTTTATGCTATTCAAGTTCTGCATTTTGTTCATCTTGACATATGACAAAAGCGAGTAATGAACAACACGTGAGAACAAAAATATATTATATATTTATAATATGGCTATCATTATCATTTATATAATATTAGATCGAAATAATTAAATTATACCTTATTATATATTAGTTTGGTAATTGTTGATAGATCATGTTACCTTTACTAACTAATAAAGGGTTTTTCATTAGGTGTATAAAAGGGAGAGATTAGATTAATATCATAACCTAATCATACACACATAATGTGTCTCCTCTCTCCTAAAAATCGGGTTCCTCTCAAGAACCCTTAACCTCATCCTTGACTATACATCATAAAGGGGAACTCGACCAAACTGACAATCATGTCGTATGAATCATATGATGCTGTTGTTGCTACTCTCTTTGCTATTACAGGTTCATATGTTTAGTATTATGTTCATGTTTTATGTTACTACAAAAAGAACTGATCAACACAACAAACATAAAAATAAGCTCCTTTTGTGATTATCTCTGCCAAAGATAGTGTCATTCTGAACTCTACAAACCAAACAAATGTAAGATCTTAATTATAGTATTGTTGACTTCCTTTTTAGATTGGAAATCACCATCAAGTCCGACCAAAGTATAATCTCATTCGGCTTCTTAGAAACAGGCAACACCAAGTTGATCCACCTAGAATTCGCACACCAAGACTTGTTTGCGTGCGATATCACAATTGATCAATATGTAATCCAAAGTTTCCATCTCTTTTCACATAAGGAACATAATAAGAACTAATATCAACTTTTTATCCACTAAATTTTGTTTGGACGTCGGAAGCCGATTACAATCATGTACACTTCATAAAAAAATTAACCATTACTTAAAACCCAAATGAGAGGATAGAACACCAACATTATCATTCTACGTCATAATTTAGAACGTAACAAGTAATTCATACCATTAATCACAGGGGCCAGATGAAATTAATTGTTTACTTATTAACTTACTATACATGTCCTAAACATCCCCTCTCATGAATCATATATATGCTTAACTTACTAAACATGATGGATCAAAAATCGAGTTAGAGAGTATGAGTTGTCATTTAAAAAAATAATAATAATTATGAGGGTATGGAACACTCTCTGCTAGCTCTTTCACTATGGGCCACATCATCGTCATATCACACGCAACTCCTTTCTTAACCCAGTCCACCTCATCATCATTTACGGTACAGATGGACCGTACCTCATAGTGGAATCCACTACAAGACACGATCCAGGACACGCAGTTGAAAAGATACATAATCTATTACTAATTTAATAAGGTGGTAGGGAAAATAGTCAATGCTGATTGTGGGATACAGAAAACCAGATTAGTGGGTTTGGCAAGATATTTTTGCCACTCATTAAAATATCGGGCAATTTTATTTATTTTTCACATTTCATTATCCTCCTTATAATTAACGTGATTTACGAAAGCAATATTAGTATAGGTTTAAAAACTCGGGATGTATTGTTATCGTTTTTTTAATGACTAAATATGTCACAAAACCTGTATCGAATTAAATTAAACTCAAACTCAAGAACACTAGAAACTTACAGATTCAATTGCAAATCTATAATTAATTCCTAAACTAAATCTTCATCAAAGCGACTAAGTTCAAAATTACAAAACAATCTCTCAAATGAATACTCGTATTACAAAACAAGAATCACCTAACAATCTAGAGAAGGTTATGAACGAACCCTAGAATCATTGATGAACATCAACAAATAAGAGTAAACAAGCATCCTTTTAAACCTTTTCATTTCTTTAAGTATTGTAGTTCTAGTCTCTCATCATCCGGCAGCCACACTTAATAGCCCTTCAACTTTACTATAACTTTTTATATCCACTCCTCCGTGTTATCAGTTGTCCGGTTCAGCCCTCCATCTTCTGGTATACCACAAATAATAATATTCCAAGTTACCAAACCAAACTCAATTTTGCTAATGAATTGACTTCCTTTTAACAAAATGCTACACTTTACAAGGATTGAACCCTTGACCTTCTATTTCACACTCTTATAGATAATTAACATATATTATGTTATGATAAAAAAAAATAGAATCGCATACACATTTATTAATAATGCATGAAAGAAAGACAATTAAAATGCAATATTATATTTCACATTTAAAACATTATGTATAAATATGCATGTGGTTCAACCACAAAGAAGGCAGTATTGCTTATGAGTTAATATGCGATATGCATATAAATTATGAGTCATGAAGACATGAAGTATTAGGTTTATATTATGGTAATGATATTATTAAGTAATTAATATAATGTTCACGTCAAAATTACAAAGTGGTCAAACTATTAAAGGGGTAACAGCTGTCTTTTTTTTAGTAACTAACAATGACTCGCAACCGATTTCTTAAATTAGGAGGAAGTACTAAGACTTGATTACTTGAACTCTTAACTTTTCAACTGTTCGGTCAATTTGACACCAATATGGCAAAACTCGGCTAGCCACTAATGAGACGTTAATTATATAAAAATCATATACAAATAAATCCACTTAAAAAGTAACATGCTTTGAGCAGAAGTCATTGTTGGTTAGGGAAAGGACACCTACTCTTAACTCTATCTAGAGATTAAGCTACCAACGAGTAGCGTATTATCAATATATCTTATTTGAATTACTAGGTTATCGAGTATACATTCATACCTATTAATTCAATGTATACGCCACATCATTTGCTGTCTCACTTTACCTATTTTTCTCTATCTCACCTAAAGAAAATGATTTAACTTCACTTAGCATCTCTTAGTTAAATTTAAAAACAATTCTTAAATTATTATGTTTGAGCGTAGAGGATCTTAAAGTCCGTTAACATTTAAACATGTCCTGCTTTTAACGCCCCTAAACCAATGAATGAAGTGGTTTCCCACTCATTCCTATGCCACATCAGTTTTAACACCATCAGCGTTGTTAAAGTATATCCCAAGGCATTATTGAAAATGTATTTTTTTTTCTTTTTTGTTTTAATTTTTTTAATTTTTCTCTGTGTGATAATAATACAAGTTAAGGGATTTTAATAAAGTGGCAGGTAAACGGGTAACAAGTTGTGTCGTAACCTTCTTTTGGATTGCAAAACTGATCATATTAAACGCAAAGTTTTGGGTCTTAGGGGCCAAAGAATTACTATTCGAGACCTGTTAAACCCTATTCAGAAATTCTACAGCCTCCCAGACTAGGAAGCAAAATGTATAAAAAGCGAAAGCTATAAACACATGTTGATTCTTTAGACAAGACTTCATGTGTCTATCAACTTTGTCTGATTATGCTTTTAACGTCGCCTGACCCGCAACAAACTCATTCTCCCTGAGCCCGATAAAAGGAGATGCTCCTATAAGGTCTACATAAGCGGGTTTCCCTCTGTCCACCCAAATACAAAAATATTAGCTGGAAATAGAGTAGACATCCATTCAATTAATATATGATACATATACAACCAATAAATGTAGTTATATAATTATAATAACATATTATCAGTTTTAGCGATAACTTTTATTAACACAAACCAACTAGCAAGAAACTAGAAACGAACAAAAACATACAAATTAAAAAATACAAACTTAAAATTACACCACAATTCTATTCAAGCGAGAGAAGTTATGCTCTAAGAATATGTTATTTTATTAACAAATCTAAAAGATTGACTTATAGGCTGTTTGACAAATGCTTAGCTATTAAGTGTTGAACTAGTAAGAGGTCTGAACGGTTACGTGACTCTGAGCCAGTAAGTGCTGAACTAATAAGTATTGTTTGATTGGACCTCTGAATAATAGTGCAGAATAACTAATTTATTCCTCTTAATACTTTGTGTTGAATAAAATGTATCTGTTTGATTAGAGCTCTAAATGACTATATATACTGAATGATGAATAATTATAAAAGGAAAATTCAAAATATATTAGAAAATCCATATTATTCATAAATCCTTCAAATTCATGGAAACATACTAAAATCCATATACAATTTTAATCATTTGAAGTTAGTTGTGTGGCAAGTACAGTCCGGGCTATATATGATTTTTTTTTTTTAAATAGGAAAATTGAAGAGCATAAAATGGTTTTTAGGAGTGAGAAAGATTGTTGATTGAAAATAGAAGATCCGCCATTTGAAATGGTGGATGTCATATTAAACATAGGGCTTGTCAGTTTTTGTCTGGTGATGAGGACGAGAAACAAATGTGTTTCACCATTTGAAATGGCGGATCTTGAATATTTTATTCGTGTTCCGCCATTTCAAATGGCGGATGTCAGTTTGCAGCTGACCGCCGGTCACCTAGCTTACTCCTATGTGTAAAAAATATTTTTGATTGACATCCGCCATTTCAAATAGCAGATGTGAATAGTGGCAGTGCTTTTCTATGACCCACATTCTATGTATTTTATTATATTTCAATGACATCCGCCATTCAAATGGCGGATGTGAACAGTAATTTTGTACTTGACATGACAACCATTCTATGTATTTAATTATATTTCAATGACATCCGCCATTTCAAATGGCGGATGTGAACAGTGATTTCGTACTTGACATGACAACTCCCCTTTATCTTTTTACATGACTTTTAAAGCTTATTTTACATTAAAAAAAGACGTTTTTTTAACTAATACCAAGAGGGCTTTAAATTTTTAGAGCATTCTCATTCAATTCTCTATCTTCATCTCTATAATTACACTAAAAACACTATCTTTTCTATCTCATTTTCAATTAAATAAAACTTTTTTATACTTTTATCATTACATTTTCTCTCTCACTCACTCACAACCACTTTCAATTAAATAAAACTTTATTATTTCATCATGTTGTGGTCCAAAACTTTTATTAGTATGAAATTGTGACATTTTAGTTGAGCTTTTATTAATATGAAATTGTGACATTTTAAGTTTATTTTACATTTAAAAAAATATGTTTTTTAAACTAATCCCAGAATAATTTTTAAAAACAATCAATCTAGTAATTTATACCCCAACTCGTGACATCCACGATATAGATAACTTGGTAAAATATTCGTTACTTATATACTAATATTAATTGTTTAAAAGACCATATACGATTTTTCTTTTATTATTAAAAATTCTTATAATTAGTATTATTAATACATATTAATTAGCACACCTAGCTTAAAGTATTTTTGACAGACTCTATTTATAATTTAAAGAAATAAGATTTGGTAGTACGGTTACTGTTCACACTTGTCATTTGAAATGGCGGATGTCAAGAGGACATCTGCCATTTCAAATGGCGAATGCCTATCAAAAATACTTTAAGCCAGGTGTACTAATTAATATTTATTAATAAAACTAATTATTAGAATTTTTAATAATAAAAGTAAAACGTATATGATCTTTTAAACAATTAATAATAGTATATTAGTAATGAATATTTTACCAAGCTAGCTAGATCATGGATGTCACGAGTTGGGGTATAAATTACTAGATTGATTGTTTTTTAAAATTATTCTGGCATTAGTTTAAAAAAAACGTATTTTTTTAAATGTAAAATAAACTTAAAATGTCACAATTTCATACTAATAAAGCTCAACTAAAATGTCACAATTTCATACTAATAAAAGTTTTGGACCACGACATGATAAAATAATATCAAGAAAAGTAACATTACTTTCTTAAATTTAGCAATTAAGTAAAGAAAATAAATTCATATTTACAGCATCGTACAAATGAAATGAAAAGGCAAATATTTGAAAAAAATTCAAACTTTGGACTGAAGTAGCAAAAGCATCAAACTACATGGACGAAAATGACCATTAACTAAAAATAAACATGAGAAAGACAAAAATACCCCTTAAACTAACGGCATAGTTGGATGCCGTTAGACGGGGGGACGTAATTGGCTAATATTTAAAACTATAAGGACTAAATTGACAAAATTTCAAACTTTAGACTGAAGTGATGAAAGTAACAAACCACATAGACGAAAATGGACATTAACTCTTTTATTTACCTTAACTTATTCATGATCATCCGACCGCCAACCCGAAATCTTAACAAACGGTAATTCCAACAATATCCTTAAAAAATGCTGAAATGGTATGGTATATTATATAGAAGTAAGGATCCAACAAAAAATAATTATATGTATTTAGGAAATAAAAAGGGGGAATTCTCGGTAAAGTCTCGTAGGCTGTTATGTTGGAAACAATGGAGTTGGTGGGTCCCGAGAAAGGTAAACATCTTCGCTTGGCGGGCTGAAACGGGTAGAATCGCAACGAAGGAAGCGTCACTAAAACAAATGGTTCATCTAAATTCCGCTCGATGTCCAATTGCTTAAGATTTCGGGGGCTTGGGGCAAACATAAAAATGGGTCTATGTAATCACGTTTTTGATTATGTGATAAATAATTTGACAATTTAACCAATTAGGTTGTACTTCCAAAGCTCAATACGAACCAAAGCAAAAAAAATAATAATAATGAAAGTTATTAAAATAGCCCATATAAAACATAAAGTAAGTTTTTTTTTATATAAAATAAATACACCCTAAATGAGATTTAAACACCGTTGATTCCATAGTCTGCCACTCTTTCCATTCCGGTAAGAACCATATTGTAGACTTATGTTTTACAACAAAATTAGGGTTGTCCGTCGGGGGGGGGGGGGGGGGGGGGATGTCAATGAGTTAGAAGAATCGACTAAACACATTCTAGTTTCGTGTGGATTCTCAATAGGGGCTTGGTAATAATACATTTCACAGTTGCGTAAGATACCACCAATCTTTGCAAATCTATGGATTCGTGTTTTCAAGGCGGAAGCGAATCATGCAGTGTCATTATCGGCATGTTGATGGATTTAAAAAGCACGGAACAAGACGATTTTCAATCTCAAAATACCATCATTCAGGTGTGTGGTGGAACAAATCTAACTTTACTAATAAAAGAAAATAACGAGGATGATATGGCAATCCCATATTCATTTTTGGTCTAAGCTCTCTCCTCATTCATTATATCTATTCATGGGTTATGGACAAAACCATTTTGTTAAATGGGTTATAATTTCCTTTTTAATCTTTCATCTCATTCATCCTATCTATCCATGGGTCAACATAATTTTGGCAAAGGGTTATAATTTCCTTTATGATTTTCTAATTTTTCATCTTATTTATCCTACATATTCATGGGTCATAGTTCAAAACAATTTTGACAAATTAGATATAATTTCTGTTCTAATTTTTTAATCTTTCATCTCATTCATTATAATTATCATGGGTAATGAGTCAAAACAATTTTAACAAATATTGTATATTTTTATAAACTTGTAATGGCTCATCTCATTCTAATTTTTAAATTTGAGAATATAGGCTTCTTATTATTTGTAGTATATACTTTATTTTCTTCTTACATTTAATTTTGTTCATTTCTTTCAGAAAAACGTACCTTATTTATTTTCATTATTTAACAAATCCCATGTAATACACGGGTTTAAAAGGTAGTTAAAAACATAAAATAGATCTAAAAAATTAAATCTTTCGTTGTATTTATTGAGGTTTTTTGTTTTGTTTTTCTTTTTTCGGTGTGTTAGAGCATTCTCATTCAATTCTCCATCTCCATCTCTATAATTACACTAAAAACACTATCATTCTTCTCTCATTTTTAATTAAATAATAATTTTTATACTTTTATCATTACCTTTTATCTCTCATTCACTCACAACCACTTTCAAAAACATTAAAAAATTATAGAGATAAACAGTGCGCTTCTCCAAATTTAACCATAAACAGTAACATTTTCTCTCTCCTGCTTTCACAACCATTTTTAACAATCTCTAAAAAATAGAGAACCCCCTCACCTAATTTAGAGAATCCATTGGGAATGCTCTTAGAGCATTCTCATCCTACCCCTTATCTCTAAATAAAAAAATTACACTAAAACTCACTACATTTTCTCTTTTCATTTCAATTAAATAATATTTTTTATACATTTTATCATACATTTTCTCTTTCCTTCACTCACAACCACTCTCAAAATATATTAAAAAATTATAGGGGATGAACAGTAACTTTTCAAATATGCAAAAAAATCACTACTTTTTCTAAAATATAAAAATTCGTCGCTCACAACACCCTGAATCACTCTCTAAATTATAAAAACACCCCTCACACAAAATAAAGGGTTAGATGAGAATGCTCTTACTTGCTAAGCTTGTGGTTATGAAAGCCGCCTTCTAAAAAAGGTAAGATTAGTCGAACTAGATTCTTCTTCGCAGTGCTAGCTCTCGTTAATGATTGTGAGGTGAGTCAAGGCCCAATTATTAATTTCACTCGCTGTTTCTATGCTAAAGTGTCTTCTTGTTGACGTTGATGGCTGTTTTTGGTTAAATAATAAATGTCAAACAATACATAATCTTTTTACCCTTTTAGGTTATTTTGTGGCATTTAAGGATTTTTTTCATCCAATTACACTGCATCTCCTACTTATTTCTTCCCTCATAATTTTTATATTATTAACATGACTAGCTTTACAGCCCGTGTAATACACGAGATTATTTAAATAATAAAGTTATAAATAAAATAAATTAAGTGCAGGGTTGAGTTATTCTACAAAGGCCAATAAAAATGAGAAGTGTGAGAAACCATAATTAATTGGCATGTGTCAAATGGGGACCAAAGAAAAAATGGTATAAAAGTAATAGTACATATTTCATCTCTTCATCTTCAAATCACATGTTAATTCTCTCACAATTTTAAAATGTCTATAACTTTTTCATATGATATTTAAAAAAAAATCACCATAATTACAAGTATTTTTTTATCTTTAACATGAGTATGACTTTGTTATATAAAAATTAAAACAAAAATTACGTCATTGTCTTTTTTTTTTTTATCATTGTGTTTTTTTGTCATTGTGTCTTTCAAAGCATCATTGTGTTTTTTTAAATGCTAATAATACGGTTGTGTAATAATAATACGTAAATATAATGATAAAATAACAACAAATTATCTAATACATAAACATTAATGAATACATATTACACAAATACTTGAAACGTAAAACACAATGATGAATACATATAACACAATGCCTGAAACATAAAACACAATGGTGTATACATATAACACAATGACCTAAAACGTAAAACACAATGGAAACTGCATATTACACAATGATATGAACGTAATCCACAATGAAAGTAATATATTTTTCTCCACAATGACTAAAAAGCAATGATAAGTAGAAAGACAAATGACGAGCACAGAGACACAATGACAAACAAAAAGACACAATGACGTAATCTTTGTTTTAATTGTTATCTTTAATATGAGTACCTGTTGATAACACAATGATCAAAACCTATAACACAATGTATAGAAAAACCCAATTAAAAATCACAATGAAAAACCAATAACACAATATAAAAAAAGCAACTATTTTTTTTATTTTTATATAACTATATGATACTCCTATTAAATATAAAAAAACCCTTGTTATTATGGTGAAATTTTTTTAAAAAAAGAATGCTGTATGAAAAAGTTATTGACGTTTTAAAATGATAGAGAAATTGACATGTGCATTGCATGTGAAAAGAGAAAGTCAACAAAAGTGGGTTATTACCTTTATGTCCTTCCCATCAATTTATTCTCTTAAATTAATCTCCACCATTCAAATCTAAGATCAATGGATTAAATTCCTTCTCACCCTTCTCATTTTTGTTGTACTTTGTATTTTAATTTTACCCATTAAGTAAATACTGTACATGGAAAAATAATTATATTTATGCTTATATCTACACTATGTGTACATAAATTGATTTTAGTTATATCAGAAAATGATTTTTTTCAAAAAAAAAATAAACTTAATAAAAAATAATAATAACGAAATTGCCAAAACATACCTGAGAGCAGTCTATCTATTGGAAATTTGATTCTCAGTATCATATATATATATATATATATATATATATATATATAACCGAAAGAATTTTGGTTATGAACCAATTTCAAAAAAGACTTTTCATACAATAATAGTTCTAAGCTACACCATAAAAATAATTTTTATAATTTTAAGGTGGGCTTCTCGACTTTGCCATAATAGTACCACATAAAAATAACACATTAACCTGTTCAATTTTGTGAATATTTTGCTTCACTTGAGCATATTTTTGTATGACATGTTTCACATACTATATTTTAATCGCCATTAAAGGAAAAATCAATGCTGACACAAATGTTTCAAATTTGATAAAAGTTATAAGCATTGATAGACCTGGAGGTTGCATGCCGAAAGTGTTCGCCTAATTTTCTTAAATTATAATAGTTGTGGGAAAAATAGTTAATTAACCAAATGTCACACCCCGTTAAGCGATTTGCGAAAGCGTAAAACGGAAATTCAACAGATGCAACTGGTTTCAAATACATTGTTCATAAAGAAACATTACTATCTAATTTACACTATATTACATCGTTCTAACATCTTTTGCAAACTGAGTGATACGATCAAAACTAACTCTTCAATTATTTTACTTCTAACTCAAATGCTCATAGCATCGATCACAATCCAACAAGTAACACATAACCAATCTACTCCACCTTTCTAATTACCTGAAAAGCATGTTTTAAAAAATGTCAACTACGAATAGTTTGTGAGTTTCATAAATTTTAACGAAATCAGTTCTGCGTACCACACAGTCGTGGTTTGTATGTGCGCACGTATATAAAAATTGTATTTACGTTTGTATATATGTACCGTTGTGTCTCTGGGTATACATATGCATGCATGTAAGTTTATAATATAAATTCGAAATTACGATAAAATCGTGATTGTTTGTTCGTACTACGTGTTTCCAATTTCCGTGTTTAATCAACCACTATGGACCCCCTTCCTCCCACAACGGTTCCACATAAAATCAACCACTGTGGCCCACCTTCTGCCCACAACAGTTCCTCGTAACATCAACCACTATGGCCCCCCTTCCGCCCCCAACGGTTCTACGTGAAATCTAACATTACACAGTGTATACACAAATAATTAGTATTTCCTACACCACATTATTTCCTACGTCTATTCACATAGCATGTATATAGACACACACACACACACACATATATATATATATATGCACATATATAGTATTTATCACATATCACTAAACACTGTGGCCCCCTTCCTCCCACAATATCCTCGTGGCCTCCACTGCCCACGCTATTCCCATGGCCTCCACTGCCCACGCTATCCCCATGGCCGTTACAGACCACGTTATTCCCCATGGCCATTACAGACCACGTATTCCCCATGGTCGTTACAAACCACGTTGTTCACCCATGGCCGTTACAGACCGCGTTATTCACCCAGCTTGTTATGTTTAACTGTACACAGCGTATTTGTATAAACGTATTGTTATGTGTAATTTCATTATATTTTGGTATTCGCACCATGTCCAGTGAATTTATCATCCAACAATACTATTCACCATTCATTTGCACGTAATCAATCGTTATGTTTATAGGGACTTTTTGTGTGTAAACGTTTAGGTGATTTACATCCTGAACCATTTCTAGATAAATAACGTATGTAACTATGCTTTTCACCCCAAAAAGTTCATAAACAGGTTGAAAAGAGGGGTCATGAAACTCACAGTTTTGTAGGCACTCAGTGCGAGGTCAGCTCAGGGTTCGTTTCCCTTGTTATCTCTTAGTCCTTTTAGTTAATATTAATATTTTTTATATTATTATAATCTTCATATCTAGTCTGGGTATAGCTGTAACGTCCAGAAAGCGTCAATAGGCTTAGATTGTGATGTTGTTCAATATCTAATGTTTAAAATTGAACTTGGTTTAGTTTTCCCGTTTCACCAACTGGGCTAAATTGCTCGTTTATGCGTTTGGAAAACATTTATGGGGATGTAAACTTGGGTAAACGTGTTGGTTGATAAAATGATTAAGTTATAAAGAAAGATCACAATGCAGGGGTCTGGATTCGTTACGGGGCTCGTTTCCGTTTATTCAGTTTGATTTGGAGAAAAACGCGCACAATCTATCCAAATTGTCCGGATTTCTCACAAAAAGTTCGTTTTTACATAATTAATCCGAAAATATGCTTTTCGATCGTTTTTGATGTTCTGATATTCCAACAGGTTCGTTAATCACGAACTTGCCGGTTTTCGTCAGAATTGCATTTGTTTAATCTTCAAATTAGCATAATTAATTATCCATTAATTATTAGATCATAAAAATTTAGACACTTATCAAATAAAATATTTACATTTTTATAAAAATATTTTTGGAATTATTTAATTATTTATAAATTTATAAAAAAAATCATTTTATATGGTATATCTAGCCCGAAAATCATCCGTTTATACCAAATAATTTCCGAAAAATCCGCCAAAATTCCAGAGTGACCAAAAAACTTCCCAAATAACTTGTAGCAATTCCAGAAGCTAACAATATTTCCAAATCCCATTTTCGAGCCAAAAACGAGTCTAAAAAATCCGAATAAACGCGAATGTACAAAACATACATAGGGTTTTCCAAATGACCCCAAATTTCATATGTGATTATAATATACCAAATCTGAGTTCCTCACAAAATTTCATTATTTTTAAAGCATTTTAACTATTTTTTCCCAAATAAACGCCCTAATTCGGTAATAAATTCGCTAAATATTATCAGATGGTCAAAAAATTACCAAATTTGAACAAGGACTCAATTATATTTCTCCTGATGTCCCTGCAAAGTTTTATGGCCAAAAAATATGAACATCACAACCTTAACCTAAACAGCCCGTAATCGAATGTTTCGGCAATATCTTTGCGATTTTCGCCCGTTTTCGCTTTCCTAATCAAATTTCCGGGTTCTCGTGCTTCTATACAAGCTAGGTACAGGTTCTATATCACAAACCAAGCATGTATCATCAAGAGAGCAGCCATGAAAGTTAGGGTTTCGGTTAGGGTTCTAAATCGAACTTTTGAACCATAAAAACTTCGTTTAAACCCTTTAATCTGTGTTTATGGCCAAAAAAACTATTCAAACCAGGTTCCTAACCGTATGTAGGATCAAACATGTTTTTGGACTATTTTTTGGATTTTTTCATGGTTAAGAATGATTTTTGGTAATCAAACTATGTTTATATGAAATTAAACAAGATTAAACATGTGTAAAATTGATTAAAATGAGATCAATACCTTTGGTTTATGAAGTTTGCTGAAGAAACGAGGCATTTCCAGAATTGAGTTTATGTTTTGAAGTGCACAAAAATATCTTATATAATATAAGATAAAAAGGAAAACCATAGGGGTGTTGGTCATGACTTGCGGCCGGAAAAAGGGATGGGCCACCCTTGGCTCATTTTGGCCCAATTTTCTCGATTTGTGTGCCAGAATGTGAAAATATTGAGCCAAATTTATTTCGGGTTCGGTTTTTTGCGTGAAAAATTTATCGGGTACCAGAAACAGCGCGAAAACGAGTGTTTTTCGGCCACTTTTGTATAAATTTAGAAAAACATACTATTTATTTGTAAAAATTGAAAATATTTTTTGGATCGCTTAAAACATTCCCAACAAGTGTTTGGTAAGTCTTTTTCGGGTTAACGGATGATACAATGCTTGTTTCAGAGCTATCTTTCGCGTTAAAATCCATAGCGGGTAGTTAAACGAGCATGTTTTCGTTTAACTATTTTGCTATCATACTAAGGCTTTAGTATCAATATGTTGGCTTATAATAGATGTATATCACTTATAGATGCCCCCCCGAGATATCTGGGTCATAACCAGACCCGTTCGGTTATTCGTTTGTTCGTTACGCAATAAGCGGTTAAACGCTTATTCAAGTTTGTAAGTACTAAGATGTATCCGGTTTTGTCACGAATGTCACACCAAATCCAGAATCTTTTCATTATTTCCAGAAATGTTATTGAAAATAAATTCAAAACCTAAATCACGTTTAAAATTCTAACACTATTATTTGTTTGACATTTTCAAGTCAAAACTTTGAACCCGTAACAAATTTGATGATAAATCTCCTTGCATTCTCAAACTATTAAAAATACTCATATTACCGTTTTTTGACTCATAACAAATTTTGAGACAAATGTAGTTAAATTGTACCACACAATCTATTTACTAACTTTTGACCCGTAACAATCAAATTTAAGTTCTACAAAAACCTAAAACAATCATTGATAAAAAACCAAGAAACTGACTAAACCTTATTATATATGAAAATGAATGATATATATTATTGCATTTTAATATATATATATAGTTAGTAAATTAACTGAAAAAATAAATTGATAGATTTAAAGCATATATTTATAATTTATAAGAATATTTATTTTTATAAAAATGTATAGTATATATATTAAAAGAAAGTTTAAAGGAAAGTGAATAATTAATCATGTTATAGTAATATATAGAGTGTAAAAGGAAAGTGAATAATTATTGATGCGTGACATAGTTATTAGTTTGGAGATAAAAAAATTATTAGTTTTAACCATAAACTAACACGTGCCTACAATTATTTTATAGTACTTTATTAGATAGACAGATAGATATAGGTAAATACATAATTATTTTGCTTCTTCATCTTCAATCGAAAACAATCGTACTACATTTATGTAATTTCTGTTTAGAAGTATAGTAACATTGATATCAAATAATAAAAGGTGGAAAACACGCCCCGAATACAATAATTCATTAAATTTCTTATTATTATTATTTTTTAATTGTATTAAATTTATTATTATAATTGTTAATTTTATATTCCGAGCATATTTATAAAAATATTAACTGAAGTTGAAATTTATTGATTAATTAAATAACTTTGTATGTATATTGGACGAAGATAAAATAAAAAGAAACTGAACACACCATGTTCCGAGATTTAAATTCTAATTCCATCGAGTTTCTAAAAATCATGTGAAACGAACACACCCTTATTATTATGTTGCTTGTGAATGGTTTATAATATTAATACATGTTAAAAATATCTGTTAAATCAATGTAAAATGGTTATTTATCCGGTG